>NC_134863.1:27799800-28399800 GCF_049852395.1 Peromyscus maniculatus bairdii
TTATAGATATAATTAGTCAAGTTAAATGGGGTCATTAAGATTGAATGTGATAGACATACTTAAATGGAAAGGGGGAAATGTAGATAGAAAGCATACAAGAAAAGTGTCATACAAAGATACAGGTAGACAACAAGCTGATTATATTATACACCAAGAAACATCAAATTCTCAGCAAACCATGAGGAGCTATAGCAGAGACATGGAAAAGGCTTCCTCACAGCTCTCAGAATGAACCAGCCTTACAAACATCTTGATCTCAGACTTGAAGCCTACATACATACAAAACACTAAACCTCTGTTTTGCAAGCCCCCTGGCTTATGTTGGCTTGTCATAAAAGTAATAGGCCTAGATTGGTTTATTATTTGAAAATCAATTAATGTTATATACCGTATCAATGGGATAAAGGGCAAAAATCATATTGTCTTCTAAATGAATTCACAAAAATCATTTAACAAAATCCAGCCCCACATAAATGAGGTAAAATAGAAAAGCAAGGAAACAGTCAGATAAAACCTGAGAAACAAGTGGACAGAGATGTCCTCAATCTGATAAATGGCATCTACTTAAACTCCATGGGCAATTTTCTTAGTGATAAGATCCCGCAAGAGATGTCTTGTCTCATCATTTCTGTCCAACACTGTGCCAGAGCAACTGGGCAGGAAAAAAATAATAAGCATTTAGACAGAAAAGAAGGTGAAGCTATCCCTATTTGCAGATGACATGACCTCATATGTGGAAAGTTTAAGGGCTTCACTAAAGTTGTATTAGGTCTCACAAATTAGCTCAATATAATAATATGCACAGATTAATACACAAAATTAGTTTTATGACTTAAAATAACCACTAGGAAAATGAAATTAATAATAAAAATGATAATTGGGAATAAATGTAATAAAGTAAATGTAAAAGATATGCTCTAAAAATTACAAAAACATTGTTGGAAGAATAGATACCTAAACAAATGGATAGGCATTTCTTAGTCATTGAACAAAAGGCTGAACATTATTAAGATAGCAACTGGTTCCTCAAATAATCTTCAGAGTCAGCACAATCTCATCTCATTAAAATCCCATCTGGCTTCTAATCTTGGTTAATCCTAACTTTGTAGGGTATTCATGTCATAAAGAACAATTGATCTTTTCTTTATCTTTTTAGTGTAGGGATGGATCCTATAGCCTTTCATACGCTAGGCATGTGCTGTGATGCTGGGCTGCATCCCCAGCCTCCAAACCAAGCTTGAAAGAGAAAAAAGGGAATATGTGGACACTTACACTCTCTTGATTCAAAATAGATTACAAATAAACAGGAAACAAAAACCATGTGAAATTAACCCAGGATGTACACATACATAAATGGGACAGAGTTGAGAATCTACAAATAAGACATCATTTTATGGTCAATTGATTGTCAACAAGAGTATCATGACAATTTAGTGTGCAGTCTTTTCAATAAATTGTCCTGAGATAACTGGAGATCATTCATATGTATGAATTATAGGTCTGTGTGTGAAAGAATAGAATATGAACCTTTAACAAACTATCCTTATGTACAAAAATTAATTGAAATATAATGCCCTCTTTTGGCCTCCATGGGCACCAGGCATGCATGTTGTAAACATACACGTGGAATACTCATACACACACAAAAAATTTTTTAATTAAGATTCAGAACTTCTAGTTATTGAGAAAATTACTATTTATTTATTTGAGACAGTGTCTCACTATATAGCTTTGACTAATCTTGAGCTCCCTACATAGTCCAGCTGGCCTCAAACTCACAGAGATTTGCCTGCCTCTGCCTTTTGAATGCTGGGATTAAAGATGTGTGTGTGTTCCACTATGCCCAGTGGCAGTTACTTTTGACAGAACACAGTTAATCCCCAAATGTTGTAGAATATTATTTTTAAGATGTGTTACTTTTGTTTATGTTGCATTTGTTTAACTCTGTGGAGCTGTGATGCTGTGCCTGTCTAAAATACCTGATGGTCTAATAAAGAACTGAATGGCCAATAGCAAGGCATGAGAAAGGATAGGAGGGGCTGGCAGGAAGAGAGAATATATAGAAGGAGAAATCTGAGGGAAGGAGAGCTAGGAGCCAGGGAAAGAGGAGGACTCCAGGGGCCAGCCACCCAGCTACACAACAAGCCATGGAGTAAGAGTAAGATTTACAGAAGTAAGAGAACGGGAAAAGCCCAGAGGCAGAAGGTAGACAGGATAATTTAAGTTAAGAAAAGCTGGCTTATTAGAAAATAAGCCAAGCTAAGGTCAGGCATTCATAAGTAAGAATATATCTCTGTGTATATTTTTTTGGGAGCTGGGTGGTGCCCCCCCCAAAGAGTAATAAAACAACCAACAACACCCAAAGTTTGTGTGGAGACTGACATTTCAGACTGTTGTATAGTAGTAGATCAAAATTCCAGGAACCCAAGAGACCTATATATCAAGTCGGGGGCGGGGGGGGGTGACAAGCAAACAAAAAAAACAAGTAATTTTTCATGAATAATATTTAGCTTCTTAAGGTCATAATGATACTGGAGCAGACCATGAGATTTCATAGTGATATTTTGGGACATATCATGTCTCCATTCCCAACACTCTTTGCCTGCTTCTGATGTTACCTCTTGCCCAGTAGAGATGGTGGGCTTTCTAAAGCCACCGGAGAATGATTGCTCTTTCAACATGAAATGTTCTCCCAAGGCATGTTTAAAGGTGTGGTCTCCAGTGGAACATTCAGAGATGGTGCTTCAAGGGTGCAGTTAGATCATGGGGGCTCTGACCTAACCAATGAATTAACTGACTGATAGATTTACATCCTGAATGGACAGTTGGGACGTGGTGGAAACTGGTAGGTGAGGCCCTGCATAGGTGTGCAGGAAGTGAGTCAAAGAGGGCATTCCTTTGAAGGGTCCACCTTGTCCCTGACCCCTTTCCCTACTGCTCTCTCTGCTTCCTGGTCACTATGGCATTTCTGGCACCTTTTCCCCACCATGTCCTTCCATCGTGATGTTTCTTCTATAGACTTAAAAACAATCGAGTCATCCAACTCTAGACTAAAACATCTGAAACCGTGAGCCAAGATCAATGTTTCTGCCTTTGTACCAGACACTTGTCATTTGTCATTTCTATCAGACATTTGTCACAGTGGTGGGAAAGTCTGATACTGGACCAGAAAGAAGTATGTAATCCTGTCTTGCTACAAAGTCTTCCATGTGCACTTTGTCCTCACCAAGAAGATCCCAAGATGTGTGTGTGTGTGTGTGTGTGTGTGTGTGTGTGTGTGTGTGTAAAGAAAGGAGACATAGATAGACAGGCAGGCAGACAAGCACACAGAGGGAAGGGGAGGTGGCTGTAAGCTACTTACATTAGTGATCACAAACAGATAGGTTGAACCAAAGTTTAGGAGACCTAAATCAAGAGAAAAGTCTCTGTCTTCCATCTTACAGTGCACTGCAGGGTACCTGCAACAAGATGAGATGGTGTTAGCATAAACAGCATGGCTTCGAAAACCACTCCCATCTCTGGGGAAGAGAGATCTCAACTCTAATGAGGAAAATAGGTAAGCCACATGTCTTTGAAGATAGACCCAGATTTCTGCCTTGGATCTGCACTCTATCTTACCTGCCAAGTACATTTTAAAAATCCTAATCCAGAAGAAAGACTGTACAGATCAACTTTTGCACATTTCAGGCCCATGAACATTCTTCATGTAAATCTTATGACTTAGCAGAATAGTATAAAACAGGGAATGCGAGAGAGAAATTCCAAGTCAGTGGTTCTCAACCTGTGGGTTGTGACCCCTTTGGGGGCTGTATCTCAGATATCCTGCATATCAGATACTTAACATTATGATTAATAACAGTAGCAAAATTACAGTTACAAAGTAGCAACAAAAACAATTTTATGGTTGGCAGGGGTGGGGTGGGGTGAGAGTGGGGTGACCACACCATAAGGAACTGTATTCAAGGGTCGCAGATTTAGGAAGGTTGAGAACCAGCACTGTAATTGATGAGGTACTGATGACAGGTACCAAAAAAACAGGAGCCGAAACCCACAGTGAACTCTGTGAGCTTCACAGAAACGGGCTGGATTAGCTACACAGTCTGTTCAGCACACAACTCTCACAGTCTCAGCAGAGCAAGGCAGAAAGAAGATGAGCCCGGGAGAAAAGGCAAGAATTAAAAAGGAGCAGGAGTCCTCCTAGATCCAAACTAGCACAGCTATGCCTGTGTCCATCACCCAAATGCAAAACCAGCACACGAAGAAGATTGTTTGGCTAAAAGGAGAATGTCCACAAGGACAAAGCTCTCTTACTCTCCTCTTGGCACAGTTCTGTATGCAGACACTCCGTAGTCTTTGCCCACACTGAGAGGAGCATCTGCATCCAAGGAGATATTGATGTCCTTGTGCAAGGCGTTAATAAACCTGAGGGTAGACAAATTATTTACATGTCAGACAAAAATATCCAAAGAAGGATGGATACCTGATCCTGTGTTGCTCTTAGCTATAGTCCAAGTGCATAGAATAGTGGCTGGGACAAGAACAAACAATCCAAGGACCTTTAATGTAAGAAGTAATCACTAACCTTAACTTACTCTAGGAAAAATATTAACTTATGACTGACATTCACCAGATGGCCAGCTAGATGGACGCTACCACAGTCACACATGGCAATCTGACTTCCCTTTCCAATCTAGTTTAGAAATACCTAACTTCTTTCTTTCTTTTTTTACTGTGTGTGTGTGTGTGTGTGTGTGTGTGTGTGTGTGTGTGTGTGTGTACAGATGTACATGTATGTACACATGTTGAATGGAGACCTGAAGTCAACCACAGATGTTTCTCAGGATGGCCATCCACCTTGTTGCCGGAGACCATAACTCACTGAGAGCTGGAGTCCACTCATTAAGACCGGGCAGCTGGCTGGTCAAGCCTCACCGCTGCTGGTATTTTACCTCACCACACTCAGTGTTTTACGTAGGTTCTGGAGCTTGAACTTGGAACATAATGCTTGCACAGCAAACACTTTGCCAACCTAGTTACCTCCCCAGCCATTTATCCCTCCTAATGGAATTTCTCAAGTAAGATTCAAGAAAAACGAGAGAAATAGAAGTATATATAAAGACATAACATTTTATAGAAAGCAATTATCTTCTTATAAATGGAGTCTAATTTGACCTGCACAAAATTTAGAGACCCAGCCCACAGGAGGTATTGTCACTATATTCCAGTCTTCAGGAATCTTGGATCCTTCCAGAATCTTCTTTCTAGTATTCTAAAAGTAAGTCCCCCCTCAGAATGGAGGTCTTGTTACATTTCTGTTTTAATGAGTTTAATCTTGGCCTTGCTCTAGAGATGAGAAGGGCATGTCCTTCTAGTATTCTAACAGTTGATTCCTAGGCCTTCCTTCACTTATGCAGACAAATCGGTCCCTGCTGGCCCTTCTTGTCTAACTTACTTTTGTGTGGGTTGTCTTTTCTGAAGCCTTTCAAGGGCAAGTTCTTACATGTATTTTACTTTTCAGTGAATTCAGGCTTTTCTTCACAGGTTCTCCTGTACTTTCTACAATAATCACCTGATCTTGGGGCCGTCATTCCTCTGTTTCACATCCAGTTCCAGCCACAGAGGGCAGGTGAGTACCTGTCTATCTGTCCTGTGCCATCTGACAAGACCATCGGCCTTATCTGGATTAAAAAACAACTCTTTTGATACTCCTGTTCCCTTAGGACAGATAGCCAACTACAAAAAATGATGGTGGGAGTATTTGCTCAGTTCTAAATGTTTATCTGATGAACACGGACATTTACACAGGTGCTGTGGGATGTTCTGTATGTCAGATGTGTTACTCTGATTGGTTAATAAATAAAACACTGATTGGCCAGTAGCCAGGCAGGAGTAAGTATAGGTGGGACAAGGAGGAGAAGAATTGTTGGAAGTGGAAGGCTGAGTCAGAGAGACACAGCCAGCTGCTGCCATGACAAGCAACATGTGAAGATGATGGTAAGCCACGAGCCATGTGGCAAGGTATAGATTAATAGAAATGGGTTAATTTAAGATATAAGAACAGTTAGCAAGAAGCCTGCCACGGCCATACAGTTTGTAAGCAATATAAGTCTCTGTGTTTACTTGGTTGGGTCTGAGCGGCTGTGGGACTGGCAGGTGACAGAGATTTGTCCTGACTGTGGACCAGACAGAACTGGAAAACTCTAGCTACACACTGGTATTTTCCTGAGAGTATGATAAATGGCTAATATTAGGTAGAAAAAATTTTATGGTAGGGAGAAAGGCTATCACTAATTCAGGGTGATCTGCCAGTCCTTTTGGAGGAAGCACGCCCTCTGCCTTTCACTATAGGAAATTCCACAGACACCAGAGCCCTTGACTTTCTAAGAGGGGAACATTGCTGCTCAGAAAAGTAAAATGTGAGGCCTCTTCATCTGAAGTCCCCGATCCAAACCTGATGGCTGTCATTCCATTGGCTGGTTTGATTTCTATATCCTTTACCTGCAACAGAGAAAAGCAAACATCAGTAGGAGCAGACAAATGGAAACAAATAATCAGAACATTCCAGTTCCATGCAGATCCTTTGTAAGCTTCTGATGAGTCAGCCATCTTACTTCAAAACAGAACTTGTGCAATTCCCTAACTTACCAGCACACTGGAGATACTTTCCCCATCCGCATGAACAACCAAATGGTAACAGTTCTTCTCCTCTACAGAATGCTTATTGTGGACAGACAAGTTGTTATGCTTCAGATGAAAATGTAAATCTTGGACTTTTGTTTCCAGGTGTAGTTTGGAATAGTGCGTTGTGTTCTATGGAATGAAGAATCTGTTATAATCACTTTCTACCCCAGTGTGGACATCAGGATGTGTAACCTAGTTATTTCTTTCTCTAAACCAGTTATTTTGTTTTCAGGACACTGGCACAGGACATAGAAGCATATATAAGGAAGAGTAGAGAAGTTCATTATAGCATTATGCATAATAATAAATGCAGGGGCAGGGTTGAAGAGATGGCTTGGTGGTTAGGAGCACTGGTTGCTTTTCTCAGAGGACCTGGGTTTGATTCTTAGCACCCACATAGTGGCTCACAACCATCTACAACTGCAGTTCCAGGAGATCTAATATCCTCTTCTGACCTCTGTAGGCACCAGACGCATATATGATACACAGACATGCATCCGCCCCCCCAAAATAAACAAACAAATAAATAAATAAATAAATAAATAAATAAATAAATAAATCTTGCAGGACTGTAACTGTAGCTAAATGGTAGAATGCTTGCAGTGTATGTTTGCTGCCTTAGGTTCAATCCCTAGTATTGCCACAAAACAAGAGTAACAACAAAACCCAGGTTGAATATCTACAAGACAATGCTTAAATGAGCTATGTTAAAGGATAGAATATTATGCAGCCACTGGAATAATGTTATCAGAGATTATTTAAGGACACAAGAGGATACTGATCAGATTATATGATTAATGCCATTGCACAGCCAAGGCTATAACTAACTATAACACATACACTTTCTACTTCATTTGGGCCCATCCCTCACCTGGAAAGAGTTGATGGACTCCACCAAGAGAGAATTATTTCTACTCCCTAGCACCGTCACCTTTATTTCACCATCTGCCAGGTTCAAGACTTGCAAGAAAATCTCTTGGGAAGCTGGCCGGTGATGAGTCATTTCCTGAAAGACAGCCAATACTTATTTGAATTATCTATACATAACCCTTTAGGTACAAGAACACGTACCTTAGTCTTATGTTTGACAGCTTAAACCCTTCTAGCCAAGATTTACAAGTTTATCCCTCTGAAGAGCAGTTGACTTAGAAATCTGAAATGGAAACTTTATTTATTTATTTATTTTTATCAGGGAAGACCCAGTCCCATGAAGCAAGCACCAATGGAAGGTGACAAACACATCCCTTCAGTTGTGGCCTTAAGTTCTTTAACTAATAGTGGCTATTTGATGGCCAGAAGGATTATGTGTAGAGCTTCAAAGGCGTCAGATAAACCTTTGTTTCTCGGGTGTCTTGGGTATTTGGGTTGTGGAATTTCCTGAAAATAAACTCTGAGTTACTCAGGTGGAAAACGGGCCTCCTTTTGCATTGTTACTCTAGTCACTGAAATGTTTACCGCGACTGTCCTGTGAAATGGATACAGTGGTGAGTCCCGAGGGATGGAGAGTGAACATGTTAGGAGGGTGAACGGAGCAGATCGGGAGCTTCACGTTTATTCAACTCACATTTATTTTTATCTCTACAAGTGCTGCAACTGCAAATGCCAGGCATGCTAGGATCATCCCAACAGCCATTTTCCTAAGTGAGCTGCGGAGGGAAAGGAGAGACCATTATATCGACCCATTACTCTAAGGTACAAAGCCTAGACTCCTTAGCCTTTCTAGAAAGACTTTCTTAGTTCCAATGACTTCTCAAAGTATTTCTAGAATTCTCCTTCAGACAGCCTTTTTACTCAAGTACCATCTAACACCTCTCCTCTATAATATACCACTTTTCCCACCTTTACTTATGATTATGATGACTTTTAGCCATTATGACATAATTTTAGCAATATAATCAGGCCTTGTCCTTTAATGTGCACCAACTGCTGTAATTCCTCAACTCATTTTCTTCTTCTTCAGAAGTCTTTGCTGACCTCTGTGGCATTCCCATCCTCCCTCCCCAGGGTATTTACCACATTACTCATGTAATGGTTAGCTTTGCCTATGTTCTAGTTCCCTCACTAACCAGTGGACGCCTTAAAAAACTGTGTACTTGATTTACATGGGATTTACATGGATTTGCATAGGACTTGGTCCTAGATACCCTATTCCCTGATCAGTAGGTAACTGACAGGGGCATTGGTGTGTGGTAAAGTGGGCATCACTTACTGTCACAGCTAGATTGCTGTTAAATCAGAGATGGAAGGAGACCTGACCTGTCCCCTGCCAAACCTTACAAATGAAATTTTCTACTCAGCATGGGGCAGGTTGCAGTGAATACTAGCTAAAAATGATGCTGTACCCAGTCCTACAAGGGCCTTTCTTAGTTTCATAGAAATAGCAGGACATTTAAAAGAATTAGTTGTCATCAAAACCTTAGGACTAAAAAACAAAAAAAACCTTAGGACTTGGTCCAGAAAGATGGCTCAGAGCATAATTCTGTGAAGGGTCATGGCAAGAACCCACATGGTAGAGGGAAAGGACTGATTCCCACAGGCTTTCCTCTGACCTCTACACACTTGCTTTTGCACACACATTAACCCCCACCACACACACACACACACACACACACACACATGAAATAAGTAAATAAGTGTACTTCTTTGGAGAGGCAACATTCAAGGGCAAAGCAGCATGGTTTTTCAGAAACCTGATATCACATACTTGCCCAGACCTACCCCTTCAACACCAGACACACAAGTCTGCAGCACTGGCCTTGACAACCAACAGTTAGTTCTAACTTCCACTTTTCCACACTAATAGAATTTTGTCAACATGGAAAAGCAGAAACAGATAAGTTCAAATAATTAATCATTAAATAGAAATGTCCAAGTTTTAAATCATCACCAAAATGAACAAACGTTGAGTCAGTATGCAATAATACATGGCGTAGCGAACACTTACGAGAAGTTAATTCTGAGCTTGGAGATCAGCCGGTAAATGACAAGGTCAAACAATGGGATGAAGATAAGAACCAGAAAGGGATTAAGTACCTGAAACACCATGGTAACAAGGATTAATATGAGCATCCCTCTGTCATGAGTGCGAGCATCTGCTTGCATGCATCCTCTCACAGCTACTCAGTTTCATCTTAGTAGGCAAGAGAGTCTCCATTTCTATATCTATAAGGCACTACTTCTCTTGCAAAGCATCTTAAACTCCAAATATACCAAGGGACTAGTTTTACTGAGCCTGTTTTCTGTCAGTCAAATTAGAAATTATTCTCTCCCATTGTCCCTTTCTTTAGTTTCATAGCCTAAACGGAAAAATAAGGGGCTAAAAAGTATCCTGAAGGCTGCCATTGATAAGCAGAGATTTTGACACACAGTAAAAGTTTATACTTTCTTTTTGTTTGTTTTGGTAGTACTGGGCATTGAACCCAGGACATCCTGCATGTCAGACCAGTGCCATACCACTGAGCTCCAGCCCTAGCCTCAGGTTTATGCTTTTCTTTGACAATATTTTCATTTATACTCTCTTGGCATAGAAAGCAAATTCTTTCTTAGCCCACACTCTATCTGTGGGCTCATACTCAGTCGCTCTGGAGCTGCACAGAACTACACCTTAACAAAGGATGAGAAAGAAACTATTTTCATCTCTATGTTTGGGCCTCCTCGGCACACGATGAGGAGTGTATCCGAAGACGGTTGTCAATCTGAGTAACTGGTAGAGGTACAGGGGAGGAAAGAATCACATGTCCATGCCTACAGAGAAGTTTCCTACCTGCATCTGGTCTGGCTGAAGCACAAAAAATCCCTGAAACACACATCATAATAGATTATAGTTAGATGGTAGCAGAAGACAACGAAAGCCTAGATTACCCATCTTGATTGTAGATAAGAAGCACAGAAAAGAAAATTCATCAAACCTTTGGTTCAAGCTATCTTGTTTACTAGCTAAGGTATGTGGGCTGTGAAGAGACTTGGGATGGCTTGTGACTGTTCACTAAGGACAGATGGGCCCTAGGGAGAAGACCGCTTTTTGTGTCTGGGTTACGTATTCATTCTCCAAAATGAAATAATTGGGATTTGCAATCATTGTGTATGTGCATAGTGGAGACTGGGGGAGAGGCAGTGAGGCTGAAACTTAAACATGAAATTCATTTGTGTTTTATGTATGACTCATACACTAGCCTGAAGGTAATTTACTCAATAAATTTTGGGCATGAAAGTTTTATGGTGGGGAAATTTTCACTTGTGTTATCATGTTACTGCTCAAGGGTAGTTTTGTCTTTTGGAGCAATTAGGATTACAGATTTTCGGATTAGGGATGTTCAACCTGAACTACACGTTGCTTGAGAGTGATAGAGTTGGTATGCTTCACTGAATCTCAACAACATTCAATAGTTGTAACAGCGGAAAGATGGGTGTTGTGGTCAGGGTGAAGTTGCCACTGATACACTATGTTCAACTCCCAAGGTTGCTCTCCAGAGAATCACTAAGAGAACTGTCATGGTAACTCCTGGACAGCTAGAGGAAGGCAGAGGTAAAATTATATTTTGGAGGCTCCTGGTATCACTCCACCCTCTCTTCTTCAAAGCTGTCGATATAATAATACAGAGGTGGAATGATTAAGATGGAGAATGGGGCCGGGCGGTGGTGGCGCACGCCTTTAATCCCAGCACTCGGGAGGCAGAGGCAGGCGGATCTCTGTGAGTTCGAGGCCAGCCTGGTCTACAGAGTGAGATCCAGGAAAGGCGCAAAGCTACGCAGAGAAACCCAGTCTCGAAAAACCAAAAAAAAAAAAGATGGAGAATGGACCAAGGGACGGAGTGGACCAAAGAATGAACACTGAAAAAAGAGAAAATAATGTTTACAATGTTTTCTTCCCATAGCCACAGATCAGACATTTTATTAATATTCCCTCAGGTCCTATGGGTCCCCTGCTTTATCTTAACTAACTAATGGGGCAAGCTGTGTAGAAGCACCAGCCAAGCTTCCCCTTGGTATGTCTAAGACAGACTTAAGTGTAAGAAAATTATCAACCAGGCCTGCATGACTTCATCTGGTATCCTTTTAGCCCATCATGGGGGTAGCTGCACATGTCCTGCCCTTCCCCCCAATTTCTAAAGACAAGATTATGATTTTTATTTCTAACCTAACTTTGGTTATCTTTACCTGCTCAGTGTTTTGGGGCTTAATGTTCATCTCTAAATGATCTTAAGTCAGTTTTTTTTTTAAGAAAAATAACTAATAAATTAATTAAATATGTAGAAATAAAAATTATGTATAAGTTAAATTAATTACAAATTATGTGTGAAGAAGAACTAACAGGCTTCTTTGGAAGTTTTGTCCACTCACCAAATCACCGTTCATTTTGTTAGCTTGCAGGGTCCATCGTGAGCCCTAGAGCAGACAGATTTTGTTGTGAGACATCCTTTTCCTGTGATAAGAAAGAGGATGAAAAAAGACATATCTTAAAAACAAACAAACAAACAAACAAAAACACTATTACCTGTTGGTCCAAAAGAGCCCAGAACATGGGCAGTGGGATATAAAGGAACAGGATCCTGGTCAGTGCCTTCACATCCATAATGAGAGGCTTCTGCAGGAAGAAAGAATTGCCAGAGGTTCCAAATGTGCTTTCCTTGCTTCGAGTAGACATGGTCAAAGCAGTAACAGAAGAGGGTAAATGCGCCAGAAGAAAAGAATTGGAAAGATCTCACAGAATTATGAGGTGTTGCGGCAGTTTCTACTTACTGGGTATTTCTCCGCTGCCCAGTCTAGCCAGTGGGGTCTCTTTGGAACGTCCCTAGAACGGTTCCTGAAGCGGTTGCAGACAGCAAACTAAGGTAGAGACCAGAATCAGAGATAGACAAAAAGGAAGCATCCCCTGACTTTTCCCAGTTCCTTCCCCCTCCCTCCAAACAAGTACTTTGAATTTCATCAAACACTGGATCCCAATACCTGAGGTATAATTTTTATCTCTCCTCATTTCCTAATAGTATCATAGATAACTGTACTCAGAAGATTTTTGTCTATTAAAAAAGTGACTGCTTCTGGGGGTTGAAGTGATGGCTCAGTGGTTAAGAGCACCAACTGTCCTACCAGAGGACCCAGGTTCAATTCCCAGTACCCACAGGGCAGCTAACAACTGTCTGTAACTCTAAGATCTGACACCCTCACACAGACATACATGCATACACCAATGTACATAAAATAAAGATAAATAAATTGTTTTTTTTTTTTTTAAAAAAAGTGACTGCTTCTGAAACTTAATGGTCAAGTAGTGGCAAGGAGAATAAATTAAACTCAGTTTTTCAGAAGGTAGGCACATAGAAGGAAGGTGGTTGAGGGAAACATGCCCACGTGTGGAGAAACGCACGCTCAGAATGGCATCTCTCTTTTTTATTGAAAGAGGCAGACAGACAATCCCGGAACTTACCCATATGCATTTGCTCACTCGAGCCACTATGTTTCCTTCAGGAGGGGGTTTTCTGTACATCTTGCTTCCCATTGCAAACACAACTGCAGGTGATGCACAGACAATGTTCTTAGTCACTCGTTTAGAATATTCAGTGTGTCAGCATCACCTCCCATAGAGAACTGACTCTCACTCCCTAACTTCAGCGTAGCCAAGAGAAGAGAGTGGTCAGTTGTTAAGAGATATTCATTGAGAGACTTTCAAGGGATAGCAGAGACAGAAGTCATCTTTGGTTTCTTCTTTTCCTTTTTTTTTTTTTTTTTTTTTTTTTTGGTCCATCTCCATATCTAATATGATACCAATTTTGATTATTTTTTCTTTCTTAAGTGCATAATTCAGCTGTTCTTTTACATTACCATTGCTTCCTCTATTCTACCTAGAACAATTCCTAACCATTCTATCCATTCTCCATTCTTTTTCTCCTTCCCTCCATCTTTGAGACAGAATATCTCTTTGTAGCCCACCCTGGCCTGGAAGTCACTCTACAGCCTAGGCGGGACTCTAATGCATGATTCTCCTGCCTCTTCCTCTAGAGTGCTAGAATTACAAATGTGTCAACTTCTCCATGTTGCCTGTCTTTTAAATGGTGGCGTGCCTTTAAAGTTTGGGCCTAGGTCTTCTTTTTACCTTCCTCTAATTATCTCAGAGTTGTCTATTTTCAAGGCGTAGTTGCTGGCTGCACCTTATGAATCCATATCAATGTCTAAAACCCAATTGTTTTTCTCTGGGCCTGAAGACAGTATTTCCAAATAACTATTTGGGGTTGCACTTAGATGTTTCAAGAGCACCTATAACACAACTTATCCCAGAAAAATTCCATCAGCATTGCCTTAACCTGTTCGTCCTCACCATGTTAGTTAATAATCTACCTATCTAGCCTGTGGTTCAAGTCAGAGCTTTGTATTCAACGGTGTTTTATCTTCTCCCTCACTTCCCATATCCAGTCATACCACGGCTTGACAATTCAACAGGGACCAAGACCGGGTGAGCTGAGTAAGGCACTCACCTCAAGTACAAAATTTAAAGGAGTATAATAGATGGAACAAACTAGATCAATATTATCTTCGCCTCATCCTCAACCCAATATCTTCTCCACAGTGCAGACCTTTGAAAAATAAGATGCTATGAAAAATAAATCTAATAGTCATTTCTCTGTTCAGAACCCATTTTGATTATTCTCCACTGTCTTCACAATGAAGTTTTAATTCTTTCATGGCCTAAATTATCCTTCATTATTTTGTTTCTGGCAATGTTTCTTCTTTGTCTCTCTCCTTTGTGCTCCAGACAACTTGAATCATCCAAGGCTTTTGAACAACCATGCTGTCTCTCATCTAAAGACACCAACCACATCGTCTTTCCATATGGTCCCCTCTTTGATGAACCACTGTTCATCCTTGAGGGCTTATCTTAGGAGTCTTCTCTGTAGGCAAACCCTTACAACCTTCAGCATCTTCATCAGGAAGCCCTTCTATGAGCTCCATAGCCTTCACTATACTTCCCTGGTCATGACATTGACTTACTATATGGCAAATCCCTATTTATTTGTCTGTATTATTCTTCATGTACTATATACAGTCTTTGAGAATATGAACTTTATAACTGTCTAAATCATCAATATGGTTCCAATACCTAGCACAAAATCTGATCACATAGTAAATAAATATTATTAGCACCATAAAGTGAAGCAGTTGACTAACAATGATAGATACTACCTACTTAAAATAGAACATTCTAATTACAGAATCTTTTTTGAACTCCATAATTGTTTTAATGTCTAGATGTTATTATCAGTCATATAGAGAAGCTGTCATGATGCTAATAAATGGAAAAAACAAGAAAGTACTTGGAAAAAACCTTTGGCATTGATGGGAGAAGGAAGGAGAGAGTATTTGATCATGGCTCATGGCTCTCCCAGAATAAATTTCTTTGGAATTGGGAACTGTATTACTTTCAGCCTCTCTGGGAGAAAAGAATCAGACCAAACATTGAATTTCTGGGCTCCCTAGCCTCTGTTGAGCTCTTTATGTGTTTGGACTGGATATGTTCCAGAGGGTTGCCACTCAGAGGCCCAGAGTGAGAACAGGTTTCCAGGTCATTGACTAGAAACAATCACACCCAAGCCTCCCCTGAGGGGACTTGCCTAAGCCAACAAGCCCACATATCCCCTGTCTTTTCCAGGACAAAGTTCTCAGTGCTAGAAAGAATGCCACTTAATCTAAATTGCATTACTCCCTAACTACTTATCCAACTCCTCTTTAATTCTCTTTGTTCAAGGAGAAATTCCTTGGGGAGCTTTGCAGAGCAGAGCAAAACCAGTTAAAACTGGAAGCTACTTTAATGCCCAGGTAATCAAAAGTGGCATCTACTTACCAGAAAAATAAGTGTCAAATAACATCAACTAGTTTGAGATAGAGGCTGAATTATCTTCTTTCCTTCCTTGTATAGTTCAGTAATAATCAATAGGCTTTCATCCTGACTACACTCAAGAATCAGCCAAGAACTCAGGGGAGGTGGTGGTGCACCCCTTTAATCCCATCAATCAGGAGGCAGAGGCGGGTGGGGAAAAAAGATCACCTGAGATTTTTGAAATCTGTAGGCATTCAAACTCCTGATTGGCAGTTCTGCATGTGCTCCAAAGACTGGGTTTTTAAAAACTCCTTTGAAATGTATTAACTACGTGACTGTAGCCCTTGAAAAATGATTTATGAGACTGGAGAAACAGCTCAGAAGTTAAGAGTTGCTCTTTCAGAGGACCTGGAATAGAGTCCTAGTACCCACGTGGCTGCTTACACTTGTCTGTAACTCCAGTTCCACAGGATCTGATGCCCTCTCCTGGCCTCTATGGGCACTAAGCACACACGTGATACACAAACATAAACTGATACACAAATAATAAAAATAAGAAAATTCAGATGCCATTCATAATTTATCTCCAAAATCAAGGGGAAATCACTAGCATACCACTTGCTTAATAGAGCTAGTGTCGGGGTTCAATGAAATAGTTGGTGCAGAGTGCCTACATGATGCCTTTCACGTAGCAGGACTCAACAGCTACCAGTTTCCTTTCCCCTCTACTCACCAAGAGCTACTACCATGAGCAATCCCGGAACTCCAAAAGCAAGTGCATAGCAGTCTTCCCCAAAACACTTCACATCTCCTGAAGGAAACAGGAGGGGAAGAGCAATGATGAATTAGACATCAGATTTTACTCTATTAGGTCGGGTTCTTGGTGCGGACATAGCTAGCCTCTTTCTTCTCGTAATCTAACCCATACCCCTTGTTTTAAGCCAGACAAATCAAAACTCAAATAACCTCTCAGATATTTATGAGCCCGTATGAAAGGAGAAGCTGGACCACCTGCAGCTGCCAGCAGCTTTTTGGTTGGTCGGGTAAAGCCCTGCACAGTCAGCCCCACAGAAGGAATCCTAACCTCTCAGCATGGGTGTGATGAACGTAGAAATCAAGCTCCCTGCATTGATGGAGAGGTAGAAGACTGAGAAGTATCTAGTCCGTGCCTCTGCCTGGAATGAGACAGATCATCAGAGAAATGTTCTCTTAGCTCCACCCCCTCTGCATGTTCAAATTCAGATGAAGGTACATACAAAGCAACAGGTTCAGACAGTGCTTCCGTGGTATGTGGCCCTCTCCTTAGCTCTTTAATGCAGTGGCTGGCTGACCCTGGACAAGCTTTTACTCACTTTCTAAGCTCCAGTACAAGCCCCTTAGGACCTGGACAAAAAGTGATCAACCTGTCCTCAATACCATTCTTGCAACATGTACATGCTTATTATACTATTAATTCATGTGTATTAAATATCTGTTTTATTCAGTATGTTGTGAGTTCTTTCAGGATTGCCTAGTACCTAGAACAAACACTAACATGTATTAGGCATCCATAAATGTTTACTGACTGTATTAATTAAGCAAATGACTCCTCAAGTTAATGAATATATTTTGTGGGGCATATGGTAGGACAGTGTGGTAAGCTGTTGATCTAGGAGGGTCGTGCACCTAGTGTCCCAGGGAGATCTTCCAGAGAGTATAAAGGGGCACCTCCTGGCCTAGAAGTGCTTGCACAAGCCTGGGGGTGAGTTTGCTCTATTAATTGAACTACACCTGTGGGCCAGCTACTACATGCAACAACTTTCAAGTAAATGTCTAATAGGTACTCTACCTAGGATGTACTTACTTCATTCTGGCATTTTAGCTCTTCTTGACACATTAGGATAATAAATCATTCACAAAATCATCTCTGTATTATACTTCCCATTCCTGAGGTACTCGTCACATTAATTTTTAGGTACCTCAAGTGAAAGTAAGGTCACTATTTCCAAATCCTATGTGAAGTTTTTCCTTCAGTGAAGCAGGCACCTGATTTCCTTTAGCTTTCACTTCTTGGGCTCAGATTTAAACATTGTCACTCCTCCAATATTTATGAACAGCTATATGTAATTTTCTCCTTGCGTTTTGTTTGCTAATTTGTATTTTGTTTTGAGTCAGGATTTTGTGTATCCTGGGCTGGCCTTGAAATAGAGATGTAGCTAAGGGTGGCCTTGAACTTCTGATCCTTCTGCTTCTACCTCCCAAATGCAATGCTGGGATTATAGGTATGAGCCACGGGACTCAGTTTATACTTTTCTGGGGACTGAACCCAGGGTTTTGTGGGTGCTACTCAGGTTCTCTACCAACTGAGCCACATCCAAGCTCCCTTGCTGCGTGTCTCCTTCAGTCGATATGTCCTTATCTTCTTCAGTCTTTCGTCATATGACATGTCTACCTCCCACTCTGCTTCCTTCCTTTAACTGAGATTTAGTTTTCCCTCTGCTGATGACCAGCATCCAGTGCAGAACTCAACTCCCCAGACAGGACTTCATCAGTGGGACTACTTCAGTTCTAGGAAATGGCCACCTGACAGGTTCCCCATTTCCATGCTGGCTACACACTCTTGAAATACAGAAATAACAAGACTCTTACATGTTTTTCTTCAAACTGGTCACCACCAAAAGCTGCCACACAGGGTTTGATACCTCCTGTCCCCAGAGCTATTAGACTCAGGCCAACCAATGATAAGATTCTGAAATGGAGAGGTAAGGATGCTATAACCATGTGGATACCAAACCAACTATAGAGATGGACTATAAAGATGCATATGAGAAAAAAAAAGATATTTAAAGAGAATATCTTCTTTGCACGTCTGCCTTGTGGGTACTTTCTACTTGCCTTCAATTCAATCACTATTCATGAGAATTTGAGCCTCTGCTGGACATTGTATTTTCTGAGAAGATTCCCTTAAGCTCCCTTTATCCTTTGCAGGCATCAAGTGGAAGAAGACACTGGAGGGACTGGGAAGCTGGCACACCAGCTTTTAATATTATTTTTGCAATTCAGTTGAAAGATCTTAAGGACTCTAATCTTGCATACTAACTACAAAGTAAAATATTAACATTTATCATAATAAACAGGAATGGCATCAACAAGTTTTATGGAGCAATAGTAAGAAGGTATTTAATGTTTATTACTTTTCAAGTAAAGTAAAAAAACTTCAACTCAGAGTACATATACGGTGTGTGATTACATTAAATTGATTATATATATTAAAATCTATCGAATATCTCTCCTCTATAAAAACCAATATCTGAAGTAAAGAGGGTCAGTAAAATGGGAATACACAGAACTATATATAAATAGAAGTACCTCAAGCTTTGAATATCACTTTTATAATATATAAAGAGTAACTACTTATACAATTTGTAATGGTGTGCAGATACATAGTTAGATGTGAAGGAAAAGAGAAGGTATAAAAGTTTTTCTTATTTTCAAACAAATGAAGAATTTTTATGAGAACAATACTAATTAGGCATTCTAAGTGTCTTCAAAGGTTTACTTAATAAAAAAATGAGACCTGATAATGTAGGAAAGGGTTCAATTGCTCATAAAACCTTTTCTTTTAATAAGCTTGGCAATACAATTATACACTAGAAAATAAAGGAGGATCTCTGATATAAAATAGAAAGCCAACTGTAGTGGCTTTCTGAGACATACACTTGTCTGATGTCAGACAAGCAGCTCAGTTAGTTCCATTTTACTCACGTATGAAGCATCTTTCCTCCCAGTATTGGTATGGCACCCAAAGACTTGAATATATGGCCAAGAACATACACTAGGGAGAGATAGATGATTGTCCTGTGAAGAAAGTTAAATCAGTGAATTCAGAGACGTGAATAATACAGAGTCAGGGTTCACACTTTTCAGTAAACAGAGGAGGAAGAGAAAGGAGTGGAGAGGGAAGAATGAGCTTGGGAATGTAGGTAGAAACAATGGTGAATGGTAAACAGAGGTGTGTGATTCTTCACGCTGTGGTTGGAGGTTACAGGCGTGTCTTTCAAGTTCTCTTCCCAGATCTACACTCTACTCTGCATTCCCAGAGCAACCCTACTTTCATACAGATACGAGGAGAGCTAGGTGTGTTTGCAGCAAGCACAGGGATGTTTTCAATTGGTAAAATCAGTAGGACAGGATGCCTCCCCCTGCTGTTTTTCTCAGGCAACATCTTTTGGCTCTAGGAAGCTGGAGGCGTAAAAGATGACTGCCAAGTACATAGAAGCACTAATACAAAGGATTTTCTCTAAACAAGCACTGAGATGTACAGAGAGGTGAAGGGATTTTAGGTTCAATCTGGGTAACTGGAACACTCGGGCTAACTGTAAACTCCAGGACAGTTTCCACATGGAAGCTGTTCGGTAATAAAAAAAAAAAAATTAATGAATTTTTTTTGGGAAAAAAAACCTACCTGTTGAGTTATTTTTACCCAATGAACTTGAATAGCAGATTAAGGAATTCCAATAAGAACATATGCAGAGCTCTGCACACTGCCATGGCACAGTATCGCTTATATTCCTTGTGTGTATTACAGTAAGTGGAATGTATATTATATATATTACCATATAAGCAGAAGGGTAATGCTATAATAAACTTTCAGAATTATATAGTTTCTATATAATTGTACATAGAAATACTGGAAATCTCCACTTGGGAATTCCTCATTCCAAATGCCTTATCTTCTTAGATTGGTTTCCTAGGGGTGGAATCTTTATTGAGATAAAAGGAACAATTAGAAAGAAAGGGAATAAAAAGAAATGGAAGGAAAACTAGTTATTATGGACCTCTAGGAGAGGATGCTAGATCACCGGAGAGAAACAAACTAAATGGGACTGGAGGGACGGCTCTGTGGTTATGAGCTCTTAGTGCTTCTAGAGACTGGATCCCATCATATTTGGTGGTTCGTAGCCCCCTGTAACTCCAGCTCCAAGGGATCTGATATCCCCTCTTTGCCTCTGCAAGCATGCACACACGTGTGGCATTCTCTCACAAAGACACACAGATACATACCATAAAAATACTAAAGCTAAATCTTTAAGATTTCCTTGTACAAGAGTTGGGGATTCTGGGTGCCAATTTACTCTTATACAGCTTGGATTCCTGGCTAGTAAGCAGGGGAAAGCTTCTGGCAGTTGTTAAGGGAATCCACAAAATCATTCCTTGAATGTTTAAGCCATCTTCCTAACATAAGTCTTCTACCTCCAAGATAACACTGGGAAAAGTATGGGGGAGAGGGGAGAGAGAGACAGAGAGACAGAAAGACAGAGAGAGGCAAAGAGAGAAAGAGAGACAGAGAAACAGAGAGACAGAGAGGAGCAGGAAGAAAAGGAGAAAGAGAGGAAAGTTTGTAGAAGCACAAAACAGACAGACAGACAGATAAGGGGAGAGGGATAAGTTTGAACATGTAAGTATTCCCTTTCCTCCACTGAAGCAAGGCTGCCATGTCAGGTTTTAAAAAGTGAAAGAGGAGCCAATTCCAGTTTTTAAAAATCAAGAATAAGGTATAGTGGAAGGAAATACCTAGTTATTCCACCAGATTGTAGTCATGGTTCTATCTGTGTATGAGGGCTCTCACATATATGTCTACACACACACACACACACACACACACACACACACACACAGAGAGAGAGACAGACAGAGACAGAGACAGAGACAGAGACAGACAGACAGAGACAGACAGACAGACACACACACATGTCTACAGGAGGACAAATTATTCAAATTTTAAATCATCCCCTTTTTGAAAGAGATTCAAAGCATTCCCCAAAATGTGTTTAAAAAAGACAAGGCCCAGAGTAAATAAAAATCACCTTCACTACTCTTCCTACCTATTCTCAGTCTCAACCATGTTTTTGACAATAGTGCAGAGACACAACTATAGAAAAAAAAGACAGCAATGAAAACATTTTGGTGTCCTTTCCCATCTTCTGGTTTAGAGACAAAGAAAATAAAAATGAAATGGTGGCAACTGATAGCAGTTGGAGTTAATATTGAAGAGGATGAGTCTAAGTACTACTGTACACTCAGAATTCATAGAATCACATTGTTGATTCAATGTGGGAACACAAGGAAGCCAGTATAAAGAACAGTCAACTTGAGAAGAAACATGCAGTTATAAATGCATGATGAATTTGAACTCAATGTTCCAACACTTGGAGTAGCTGTCTGCAGATGACTGAACTATGCACCTCCAGCCTTGCGAAGGGGCAGCCAGTTTGGAGAAAGTAAGTAGTGAGAGTTAGCATCTGGTAGAAATCTGACACTTAGGAAAGAGCTAAGTAAACGAAAAGCAAAGCTGGAGGTGGATTAAAAAACAACCCAGAAAGTCACAAGTCAGAGAAGGAGAAAATACAGTGTTCAGGAAGGCCAGGACGTTTCAAGAGTTTGAGAATGATAAACAGGCTGAATTAGTGAAAATATAAGTTCAGAATGAACAAGAATCTAGAAATGGCCACTGTAATTTGTTAAGAGAAGTCATCATTATTCTGAGACATTCCAGTAGGAAAAATAAAGGTGATTTATACTATTTCATATGAAAGCTACCACAATTTGCTTTTTTTTTTTTTTTTTTTTTTTTTTGGTTTTTCAAGACAGGGTTTCTCTGTGTAGCTTTGCGCCTTTCCTGGAACTCACTTGGTAGCCCAGGCTGGCCTCGAACTCACAGAGATCCACCTGGCTCTGCCTCCTGAGTGCTGGGATTAAAGGCATGCGCCACCACCGCCCGGCAAATTCATCTCTTCATGCTCATAATTAATTGGACAAATAAGGGATGTTCAACAAACATTTAAATTTGGATCAGATTGAACTATAGTGTGTTCCCTTACATTGAGTTATACTACTCTGTCATATGAAATGATGATGAGGAGAGAGAAAAGTGGCTAACATTAGAGATGCCCTTTTAAAATTGTGGGAATGGCTGGAGGAGAAAATAAATCTGAATTCACTCAAGATTTTTGTTTGTTTATTTGGAGATACTAGAGACCTGTACCTGATTGCAGTACAGAAAAATAGTCTAGCTCCTAGGGATTCGAAAGCTAACGAAAGTAGTTGAGGCAATGGTGATATCTCTGTAAAAATTCAAGTTGTCTACACAAGACTTTTGGATTTGTGTACTTCATGTAAGTTGCACTGCAGTAAAAATAAGTTTAAAAAGACAAAAACTCAAGTCAGATTGAATTAAGAGTACAAGTAGAGAGTATTAAATTGTCTCTGAAATATTCAGGAAGCTATTGTTCACCAAATCCTGAAGTTGTACTTCTTCAATCTCAAAGGAAGTTGTTTTAAAAATACAACTGCAGTGTCAGCTTTTATTCTATAACTGAATGAAAAGACCGTAGCTCATAGTTTTTTACTCTTCATGTAATGCCAATCCATAGCTGAATGATTTCAGTGACTACTGCTACATAAGTAACAGATGTAGCCACTTACCCACCATGCCTCTCCCAAGAGACTGCATTCATATATTCACATGAATGTATATGTACATAAATATACCAAATTAAGATACTACAGCTAGAATTCTATGTGGTTAGTTTTAGCTGTCAACTTGACAAAACTAGAATCCCCTGGGAAGAGAATCTTAATGAGGAATTATCTAGATCTGGTTGGCCGTTAGCCATGTCTATGGGAGGGAGACTGTCTTGATTGTTAATTGATGTAGAAAGAAGGCACAACCCACCGTGGGTAGTGCCACTCCTTAGGGAGTCCTGAATATATTAGAGAAGGAAGTTAGCTGAGAGAAAACAAGCAGGCCTGAGTTTACTCTCTCACAGCTCCTGACACGGGGAGTGATGTGATTAGCTGCTTGAATTCCGGCCTTGACTTGGCCAAAATGATGACAATAGCTTGGAATTGTAAGCCAAATAAACCTCCTCCTCCCTGTGGTTTTTGCTTTCTTGGTTAGGGTATTTGTCATAGCAACAGGAGTGAAACAGAGACAAGGTCTTTCCAACTCTAGGTCTACAAATGCAATATCGCACAGTCAAGCTGCTCTAGGAAACAAGGCACACTTAACTTTCACTTGGAGATTTTACAGTACATATGAACTTATTGGAGACTTAAAAAAGTTATACTGTAAGGAAACTTTTCTAATGTTTCCAAAACAACAGGATTTTTCTAAACAAATGCCATAAGAGATTTATTTTCCCACATAATTCATTATATCTTATACCATCAAGTTTTAAAGAGTGTATTTCAAGAAATGCTAATTCAGACAAATCCATGGATGGCAAACCCACAGAATATTACTAGATAGTGGATATCAAAAGCTTATCATTAGCCTATGAGGACAATGTCATAGAGGACAACTATACCATTATACCATGTCTGCTGCTTCTGTTTTTAGGAACAGAAGAGCTGAACTAAATGGACTATTATTTTAGCTTGTGGAAATCTTTATTAGAGTCTAAAGAAGGAAACAACAGAAAGAGGTGATAAAGGTACACAGAGATGATTTTAAAACCTCTGAGAAGAAAGAACAATAAGATGCTAAAGGGAGTGATGTGACAGTCTGGAGAAGACTCGGAGAAAGTACTAGATAATCACAGTAAGTCTTTACTAAGAGACATTTCCCAGTGGGTAACAATCTTTACCCTCACTGAGATAAAATACAATTCGGTCCTAAGCTACAGAGTAGAAGACTAAAATTAAATTTTAAGAGGAAACTCTTGACTAAAAGGATGTGAAAATATTGAGGGGTGAACATAGAAAGAATAGATTTTTATGTTGTTGTCAGTCTTGGAGAGATACGTATTTGTTGTAACCATGAATTCTTTTGGTTTTGGCTTTGGTCTCATTTTTTGTTGTTGTTGTTTGTTTTGTTTTGTTTTGTTTTGTTTTGTTTTGTTTTGCTAGAAGATAAAAGACTAGGAGTTGTAGGTAACTTTATGGACAATGAACTTGTGAGGCACCTGAGGCTGCGACCTGCCATTGTCCTTACTTGAATTTTCCCAGCCATGAGTCAGCAATGGCTGCTCCCAAGATGGGGGTGAAATAGCAGAGACTGCTGAAGGCGTGGTATACAGATGTGGAGGTGTCTTCATTCCAGTGCAGGAAATACAGGAAATACAAGGTCAGCACAGCTGAGAAGAAACAGAAGAAAACAATCGGGAGGCAAAATAAGATAGATGCAATAAAACGATTTACAGAGAAATAGATTTGATCTCAGGGCTCTACAGGTGTGCCTGGCCGTCAGCACTCCTATTAGTGAAATCCCTGAGTGATAACTGCCAGACAGGAGGAGCAGGGCCCATGGGAACTGTGGAGTCAATGAGGCATGCTGGATACCCAAACACAATACTCATCCCTCCACTCTCTGTGCACCCATAGCATCATTTAGACCGTGGGAAGTTAACATGGTACTTCCCATAGCCCTTCCTCCTCTCCTTCCCAGCAACAACATAGTTCGATGGAACTTACATGATGAGAGCTTTTCCACTGTGTTTTCATTTGGCTATGTGTTGGTTCTGCTGGCCTTTTTGATCTTAACCGGCATGAGTTATTAAATAAAATCTCACGAGGCATTTACTATCATGGCCAGAGGGAAGGATAGATTTATACTAAGGCAGAAAGAATGGACAAAAGAAACAAGTGTTTGTAAGGAGAGCAGGCTGCTGTAAACCTAAGGCAGAACACTCTGGGACGCAGAATTACCTTTCATGCCATAATAGGAAAAACGCTCGCAGAACTCATTCACCACGATGAAGGCGATGCTGAGTGGATAGCTGGAGCCAAAGATTTTCTGTTCAACAAAGAGGCAAAGGGGGAGGCATGAGCTGTTTTCCCATTTAAACTTCATGGTAAATCTACACCTGAAAACATATCTTCAGATATATACGTGTATGAAGAGGTTCTCACCATGTTGCCCAGGCTGACCTCCGTATTGTGATATTCCTGTCACAGGCTCCCAGAGAGCTCAGGTTGCAGGTGAACCCCACCACGCCTGGCTAAACTCATTTTAAAATTGTTGTTGTTAGTTAACATGGAACAGTGGTGTCTTCATAAAACATATATTGTCATTCTAGCTGTGCTCGTATTGTCAAGGTGGGGGGTAAAAAGAAATCAGAATCTTACTTAGTCTGTTATTTAACATGGAACTGGCCATTCCTTGATCAGGACCTGCTCATCTTCCCACAGCATCTCAATTAAAGGCTATGGCTCTAGGCAATAGGATGGTCATACTTATTGTTAAGAATAAAATGAAGAAATGGCCTTTGGAGCGCCTGATATGCAAGCAGTCAGGGCCAGACATCATTATCTCACATGGCTGCCTTACAGAGACTGACTGCCATATTTACCATTCTGGGAGGGATCTTAACAATATGATGACTTCCTTTTCATAGGCAGCTGGAGTCAGGCAGGCAGAGATCAAAACGGAGGCCAGACATTCCTAAAGGTAAACTGATCCATCACCTTCACTCTAGGAAGCGAATTCTGATATCCTGTGGAATTAAGTGTCCACCCTCCCGACTAGTATGCTTCCGTAATATCTCCTTTTAAATTTTATTTGTATTGATGCATATGTGTGTTTGTATACGTGGGAGTGTATGCCATGTGTATGTGGGTGCCTGCAGAGGCCAGAAACCGGTGTTGGATCTCTCGGAGCTGGAGTTACAGGTTGTTGTGAGCTGTCTGACATGGGACCTCGGAGCCAAACTTTGGAAGAACAGCATGTGCTCTCAACCGCTGAGCCATCTCTCCAGCACCGAGATTTTCATTTGCAGCCTGCACATTAGAGGAACTGTACTATTTTATGCATTATGTAATTCAGACTATAAAGAATGTCATGTTTTTATTTCAAATCTCTTTCCATTACAATAGCTCCACTAATATGGAAAAGGGATAGAGATAATCTGTCTCTTGGGACATTAAACATTAACATGAGATTTGTATGCTCTTTTATTTCATAGCTATGTACCTCTTTTTAATCATCTTTAACAAGACATAGTATGATGAACTATATATAATAAATTAATAGAGTCTGTCTTCTACCCATGTAGATATGAATAAACCATCTTTCTACATGCATGTTACTACATAATAATAACTTCCTTGAAAGATGCAATGAATTGAAATATTATCTTCCCAGCTCCCAGCTTGAGAACTAAGAACACAGAATTTATTTAACAGTAACTGTGTGCACTGTCGCTAATTGGATTAACATTCAAATCTTACTTAAGCTACATTGCTACCCTGTCTCTGTGTTTCAATTCTGTTGTTTCAAATAAATAAGAATCATACTAAGCTCATGGTTGATAGTAAGAATTCAGCAAATATTGGCTACTATTATTGTAGCCTCTCTATGGAGAGGATTTTACTATTATATGAGGATGAACTGAGGTGATAAATTCGGAAGTGCTTTAACAAGCACATAATGCAAGATATTATTCTTTGTTCCTCTCTCCGACCTCCCACTTGAAAGTAGGGACACTTAGTAACAGAAAGTGGGTCTATTCTAAACTTCTGCTGGTGTCCCAAAAGAGAAGGCTCGGCACACAAGGGGAACTGAAGGCTGAGCTTTCCTATTGGTAAAAGAACAATCACACACAGTTCTCCAGACAGGAATGCTTGCCAAGTTTCCCTGGACATTCAAAGTGCTTTTTCTCCCCCGGGGAATATGCAATGACATACAGCTAAACTCGAGGACCCAACAGGAAAATTCTGCCTAACCTATCGCGTGGCTTCCTTCCGGAAGCAGACGAAACTAGAATTAGTTTTCAGGTGAATTCTAATTCTATGAGAGAGTAGTTTTTTCTACTCCACTACAGCTCAGCGCAAAGTTCCAACAGCCAAGGAGGAACTTCAAAAGAGTGCGTACGCTGTTATTGTCAAGAGACAAACTCAATTTGCGGACTCACCGGAGGTGGCTTCTTTGGAGGACTTGGAGGTCTAGGCAGCACCTCTTCGGTAGAGACAGGTGAGAAAAGAGTTTCCTTGGACTCCTTTTTCTGGAAGGGATTCATGGCTGGCTCCTTACTCCCTCTCTCCTCAAGCATTTGGCTTCAGTAGGCAGTTAGGACAGCTGCCAGCCTCCAGTGAAAAGGGGGACTGGGGAGGAGGAGGGACAGCAACTAGGTTTAACCCTGTGGGTGTCAGTTTCTGAGCTGCTTGCCTCAGAGCAGAGCTGGAAGCTATAGGCGAGGAGAAAGTCGGCACACCAACTTCAAAAGAATGTTCGTGTGAAAGGTATGGTACGAGGAAGAACAGCACGTCACAAGCCACAAGACGAAAAGAAGCAGCGCTAGAGAATTGATTAGGGGTGTCTGTTTCAGAGAAGTATCTTTGTGAATGAGTACCAGATAGTACTCAAGAATGCAACATCTTGGTTAGGGATAAAACTCAGTGGGAGAGGACCATGCAAGGTCCTGGATCTGATCGCGAATGATTTGGGGGAAAAAAAAGAATACAACATCTTAAATACAGAAGGCTAATTTCAGGTTAATAATATCTGCCATTGTTGGGCACTTATCGTGTGCAATGTTAGTATATATATGAGCTATATGCATGTTATATGGGTGCATATACAACTTATAATTTTGTTTACTATAAATTTTACTGCTATCTCCATTATACAGAAATTATTGTTCCAAGAAATTGAGAAGCTTATCTAAAAATCAAAGGGCCAGTAAACTGACAGATCTGGAATTTTCACTATTCTGCAACAGATAGGAAAGGCAGAGATAGGTATCAGCAGTGTCCCTGCAGGCTCTGCAGGTATGGAAGCCATGGACGTGTAGGACTGTAAGGAAATCAAAATGCTTTGAACAGGGGAAATCATCTCAAAACGGAAGCTGAGAATAAGCGTGAAACTGACCTGGGTTTTCAATATTGCAACATTCAGATAGAAAAACCTGTAAATAAAAAAGATAGCACTTAAAAAAAAAAGATGGATCACTGGGCGGTGGTGGCTCACGCCTTTAATCCCAGCACTTGGGAGGCAGAGGCAGGAGGATCTCTGTGAGTTCGAGGTCAGCCTGGTCCACACAGTGAGTTCCAGGACAGGCTCCAAAGCTACACAGAGAAATCCTGTCTCAAAAACCGTTAAAAAAAAAAAAAAAGAAAAGAAAAGAAAAGAAAAGAAAAGAAAAGAAAAGAAAATGACGGAAGGGCTGAAGAGATGGCCCGGCTGTTAAAGGCTGGGCTCACAAGCAAAAATAGAAGAGAATGACAGAAAAAAAAATGTTGGTGATGTCCTTTGCTAAAGCCACTCCTTGGATTTTCAATTTCTCACTTCCAGATTAATCCATTCATTGTTTTAAATAAAATAAAATTTGATTTTGGGCAAAAATTATGAACCAGTTTCTTTCCAGGTATTATTGAAAACATTCCATTTTCCTAACTTTCAGTGGATTGACTTTATTCTGACTCTAGAATACTAATCTTAGTTCGTAGGAGAAGAAGGGGTTAGAGATACACTTATACTCTACATCGAATCGAATGTATAGAACACTGGAATGTTATTAGCATATATTAATTCTATAGAAGTATTGGCTTTAATTAGGACATTTCCACGGAAGCACAATATATATTCTGAACATAGTCTCCCCGCCCTGCCTTCTCTCACTCACCTTATTGCATTATTTTTTGGTCAATTCAAAGAGGTAAGAGAGGCACCAAAGAACCTAGTGCCCATGCATCTATAAGTCAAAAGCAAAAAAAGAAAATATTGCCAAAGGCTATTTTTTTTTCTAAACCTTAAGATTGCACCATGAGGCATAAACCACCAAGTTAGGCAATATTTACATGAGTAATTTCACTTGAGACTACGGAAAATTGAGAGTGCCGGGGTAAGGAGAAGGAGGACAACGCAGGGAGAGGGCAAATATCAGTTCAGTAAAATGCACATATACAATTTTTATAAAGAAATCTTCTGCCAGGCGGTGGTGGCGCATGCCTTTAATCCCAGCACTCGGGAGGCAGAGCCAGGCGGATCTCCGTGAGTTCGAGGCCAGCCTGGGCTACCAAGTGAGCTCCAGGAAAGGCGCAAAGCTACGCAGAGAAACCCTGTCTCGAAAAACCAAAAAAAAAAAAAAAAAAAAAAAAAAAAAAAAAGAAATCTTCTATGTTCACTAAAAAAATTTTAAAAAGAGAAAAGAGTCTATGGCCCTATTTCTTGAAAAATTTTTACATTACTTATTTAAATTATTTTTCCACAAATGAAATCTTTCCCCCCTTAAACTTTAACTTGGACTTTGACCAGGTTTTTCTCAGTTTCTATTAAACTCTTCTTCTGTTCTCTCTCACACCAACCTTTACCCAAGGAATAGTCCAACTTTACTTCTGCCTGTAGCATTAATGATTAATCTGTAGTTATTCTTTTAAGAAATATTGCCTTTCCTGGCCCACCTTGGTTAAATACTAAATCTAAGATGGCAGAAGTTTCTGGTCAAGTTAACTAGTAGAGGCACACGTGCCTTTAGATGGGATTACGTTCTGGCTTCCCTTGCACTGGCCTTGTACTTCTAGATGGCCAGTTTAATTTGGAAGCGCCCGTATGTAAAGGTGCCAGTTCACTCATGCGCAGAAGTCTCCCGATCACCAAACTCCAGTGTGAACTTGGGTTTCCAAACAAATTCCTATGAAATTTGTCTCTATGGGAGACCAGGTCTTACCTGGTCTCCACCTCCCTAGTTAGCCAAGGATGACCTTGAATGTCTGATCCCCCTCCTTCTCCCTGCGTTGTGCTGAATGCTGGGATTCCAGGAATGAGCCACCACTCCTAGTTTATATAGTGCGGGAGATTGAACTCAGGGCTTTGTGGATGCTGAGCAAGTGCTCTACTGACGGAGTCACATCCCAAAGCCCGAAATCCGTCTTTTGATTATGCCAGTAAAATAACAGTATTCACAGAATCAAATAACATCAGAGACGTAAGTAATCTTAAGGTCGAGTCTTTCTTTGGTAAATTCAGCTTCTCTGATGCTAAGAATCATTTAGAGCAACACCGTATGAGATGCTTGCTGTGTTCTGCTGTTTTTGTTAGGCTGGTCCAAACAGAGGGCTAAAGGTCTAAAAGAAAACATCCTTGACGTAAGAATGAATATAAACTCTCCAGAGACACGAAAGACAATAGAAACAGAAGAATCTGAATACCAGCGTCAAATTTCAGTGACAGAGATAAAAGCCATTTGTGGCCTCTGTGATTTGACAACAGCAGAGTTAAGTCACTCACAGACATGAGCTCTAAAATGAGTAGTCAGAGAAAAGAAGCAAATATGAAATTAAAGTAAATATGTATTTAATAATGTCCAAAATATAAAAATCAGCCCCCCCCACAAAATTGTATTTAAATATCAGCAACAAGTAAATAGATAAGGTAACTTAAATACCAGTCCTAATATCAAAAAAATCAATGAAATGGAAGATGTTGAAGAGCGTAATCCTGAAGCTATCAAATGTTAGTGAAAGAAAGAGGGAATGAAAGACGAATAAATGGAGAGATGCCATGTTCATGATTTGGAAGGCTCATATTATAAAAATGTCAATAGTCCCTTGTATCTGGAGCGTAAGATCCCAGTAGGTTTTAAGAATGTAAAAGAAAAAAAAATGACTATTTGATTCTTACAATTCAAACAAAAATACAAAAAGCCAAGAATAATAAAGTCAATTTTGAAGAATAACTGTGGAAGATTTGAGCTGCCCAAAATAATACCTATTATGAAGCTAAAGTAATCAGAAAGTAACTGTCACCAAGATAGGCAAGGCAATCAATGGAACAGAACATCCATACAAATTCTGTCTTTAACAAAGCTAATACTACAGTGTGTGTGTGTGTGTGTGTGTGTGTGTGTGTGTGTGTGTGTGAGAGAGAGAGAGAGAGAGAGAGAGAGAGAGAGAGAGAGATGGTGCTTTCAATAAACATACCATTTGTAAAGGCTTATGAAGAAAAGTTTTTTAAGTTCTTCATAGATTGAGGATTTAAGTATTAAAGTCAAAATTGAGATTTTTTAGAATCAAATACAAGGGATATGTTTGTAACTGTGGAATAAGTCAAAATTTCTCAAAGACTATATAAAGTAGGGTAATCTTAAAAGAAAAGAAAGATGACATACTTAATATTAGAATTAATAAACACTGTTTGCTAAAATATACCATTAAGGATGAAAAAATATATCCCAGTGGGAGAAAATGTTCATAATGTATGTATCTATCAAAAGTGATATGCCCACACTATGTAAGCAACTCCAAAAATCAACTGTAGATGAGTAAGTCAATAAAAAATGTTCCAAAGGAACAAACAGATGTTTCTCAAGTAGCCAATAAGTCTGCAAACAGGTCATCAACCGTATGGGTGCAAATACAGTTCAACTATGACATATGAATTAAATTTATCTGTAAGATAATACATAGAAGGGAGATTGCTGAGCCAAAATAAATGCTTTTGAAATTTTTCAAATGATCTATCATTTTCTCTGCCCGTTTTTCTATTGAATTGTTAACCTTTGTAAATCTGTAAGATATATTTGAGTGATATTAACACTGCCATCCCCTGTATTGCAAATGTCTTTTCTATTGACTTTAGGGACTTTTACAATTAAATATAACTTACAACAAAGTGCACAAATCATAAACATACAAGTCTATTGATTTTTACACATGGCTACCACACAGGCAAGGTAAAAAATATTCTCTAGTTAAAAAAAAAATACTCTCTTCATTGCTGGAAATCCTTCAAAGAATAATACCCATTGCTTGTCTTTGCCTCCTAGTTAAATTCTCCTCCACCAGAGTAATCACTATTCTGTCATCAGCACAGATTTGATTTGCTTCTGAGTTTCATGTAAACAGAGTAACACTGTTTGCATTCTCTGTGTCTGGTTCTTGTTACTCAATACTACATTGGGGAGATTCATCTCTGTTGTTGCCCAAAGCAGGATTTGATTTTCTTCTGTTTGGTCAAATTAACTATACAAATGTATCACTATTTATTCAGCCTTTCTTCCTTTGATGGACACTTGGGTGGTTCCAGCTTGGGTGTTGGCAATTGTCAGCTTAGGTTCAACTGGAAACTGCTTCTCAGAATCACCTTCCCTGTTAGGCTCCTGAGTCTCACACTTGTGTGAGACTCAGGAAGTAGAAAAGAAAGCAGCAGGTGTTACCTGAGTGTCAGACTTGGGGGGGGGGGCATTAATGGGCCGCTCCCTGATGGCTCTGTAAGTGTAGGCAATGCATTTGAAGTCCGCGCCGTTTTCAAGTCTGTAGAGTTTTATTTTTCTTAGACTCTTCAGAGTGTCTGTGATACTATGACATACATACTTTGATTTTCATCCATGACTCTTGGCTCATCGCTCCTGTAATTCTTATTTTCTAAGTCTTCTATGTCACAGAATAATGTTAGGATATTTTCGTCCTCCAAAGCAAACCTCCAAAGCCCCAGAAGACAGTCTCTCTTCCTTTCTCCCTCATTTTTCCCCTTCCTCTTTTCCTTCCTTCCTCCTTCTGCCATCTACCTGCTCGTTTTTTTCTCCCCAAGGCAGACCAGAGAAACTAGATTCGCAATCTAACAAGGAAGACCACAGAGACTAAAAATATATCCTAATCTTATCCTATTGTCTTTAAGGCAGGTCATAAGAAGAAAGTCTGCTCTCCTTTGTTTAACAGGAGGTCATTGAACCCTTTTGATTACAGAAGAACTTGCCCCAGGCCCATGGGGAAGAAATACTGCATTATCTGGACAGGCCTTCTTAGGTTTCTTCATCCAGTCTATTTGTAGTCCTGCCTGCGCAATGAAGTCTCCTTAGACTCCAAAAGGCCATGATTTGGAGAACATCCAGATTGCTGACCTTTGTGTGCCCAGAGAGGGTGTAGACTCTCCACAACCCTTCCCATACCTTGGCCTATCACCTCTTCACATTACCCTTCATAAAAATATGTTTATGAGTCTGTAAACCACTGAAGCAAGTTAGTTGAACAAGAGGAGTGATTATAGTGAGCTCCATTTTTGGCCGTTTGGTCTGAAATACAATGAAACAATCTGGTGCTTGTGATTGACATCTGAAGTGAGAGGAAGCAGCCTTGGGGACTGGGCCTTCAACCTGTGTGATCTGATGTTATCTCCAGACAGGTAGTATTATAACTAAACTGGATTAGAAGACACATAGCTGGTGTCTGCTGCAGAATATTTGCTTGCTTGTTGGAGAGAAATCCACCACACATTTGGGGATCAGAAGGTTTTTTTGAGTTGATTTTGACAGTGTAAGACTATAGGACAAACTCAAAACCTATTCCCTTCCCCTTGAAGGATATACAGAATAAAGATGAATTCATTAAAATGGTGTTTAAACTGGGCGTGGTGATGCATGCCTAATTTTTGCATTTAGGAGGTTGAGGCAGGAGGGTCATGAGTTAGAGGTCAGCCTGGGCTACATACAGAGAACGTACTGAATGTACTGAGAATGCTGTCTCAAAACATGCCCCCCCCCCAAAGTCTTAAGAATATTTCATTTACAAGAAAAATAAAAGGAGGAAACAAGCTGAGCTGTTTTGATTATAGGAAATAGAGTCTGGGAGCCAGCCTTACCAGCTCCAAGTACTGTGTACTCATGTCTCGTCATTCATAGTAATAAAGGAATTCCAGCATAACAACTTTGAGTAAAACTTTATACTCCAAATTACTTTACTAACACAAGAGGAGTGTTTTACTAGCTACATTGAATGTACAGATTTGCTTTAGTTAAATAATAAATGATATAGAGGTAGTTTTCAGCTAAGTATTGATGCGTAAAACAGAAAACGAAAATGAATTAACGGAAGGGAGACTAGAGAGAAGAAAAATGAAATAAAGCAGAAAGTAAAGCCAGAACTTAAGAAAGAGTGTCTGTAAATTACAGTTAAAGGGATACCAGTGAGAGTAGACGAAGTTGAATTTTTTTCCCATAATTGCCAAAATTTGAGGCAACCAAGATGTTATTCAATAGGCAAATGGTACATATGCACATGGAATAGTATTCCGCCTTAAAACGAGACTAGTGAACTAAAAGGGAAAAATCAGTAGTCATCTTGAGAGACGCTCCTTCCCCTCCCCCCTCTTCCTCTAAAGGTATTTGCTGATCAGCAGTTTTAGAACTGACCAGAAGTTGAACTCATGGGAAGATAAGGCTGGAACAATAAATCTATGTATCCTGGACTTGGTAAAACAGGATATGGGAAGTAATGGACTCAACTGACCAGATACTGAACTTATGGGAAAATAGGACTGGAACAATAAATCTGAATGTATATATCCTGGGTTCAGCAAAACCAGGACATAGGGAGTAAAAAAAAAATATGTCTCTGTAGATACCCTGAATCCTGTTTGCCATCAGTAACCTCACGCTTATAGTTCAGCCAATAACTTCAAAGAACTACCTCACCCCTAGCCCCCTTGTCCAATCCCAAGATACGTAATTCTGTATGTAAACCTTTCCTATATAAACCCATTGAAGTGAGTGCTGGGGGCTGTCCTCCTCCACCATCTGGGACAAAGCCCAGGCTTGCTTTGTTATTAAAAAAACCTCTGTGTGTTTGCTCTGTGGTGGTCTTGTTTGGGGGTCTTGCAACCTGGGCACAGCAGAACCATGAAGGCTGATCTGAAAAGGCCATATACTGGATGATTCCATCTGGGATACTAGGAAAAGGTAAAAACTGTGGAGACAGTAATGTGTAATGTGTTGTCAAGCCAGGGGTGACAATGACTCATTCCTAACCTCAGCACTTGGAGAGGAGGCCGGAGAACTGGGGAAAAATATTCAGGGCCAGCCTGAAGAATCAGCAGAGCAGAGTTCTAAGGCGGTGAAACTGTTCTATGTTTACTGTAATGATGGAGTTATGCTGTTACCATACACATTGGTGAAAAATCTATAGAGTGTAAACGATCAGGTATGAGTCCTATTGTAAACTATGGACTTAGGCGGTGATGACGTGTCAGGGGGGGCCATCAGTTATAACAAGTCTATACCCCTTTGGCATGGGGTGGCAGCAGGGCGAGGAAAAGGACTCTCCCAACTTTCTTGTCAGTTTTGCTGTGAATCTAAAACTGCTTTAAAAATTAATAAAGAACATGTTGCTTGGTAGATTTCAGCTATAACTAGATATGTATATTTCTTTCAAATTCAAAGGTATTATAAAATATAAATAGCAAATTCTTTTTTTTTTTCCAAGGAAAGGTGGGTTTATTCTAACCTCCAGTTCAAGGGTACAGTTCATCTTGGTGGGTGAGCGTAGCATCAGAAGTGTTAAGGGGCAGGTCACATCGCATTTGCAGTCACAAAGCAAAGATAGATGAATGCTGGTATTTCTTCTTCTTCTTCTTCTTCTTCTTCTTCTTCTTCTTCTTCTTCTTCTTCTTCTTCTTCTTCTTCTTCTTCTTCTTCTCTTGTTTTTAGATTTATTTTTACCATTTCCTATTGTGTGTCTCTGTGCATGGCATGTGTATGCAGGTGTCCACAGAATTCAGAAGAGGGTGTTCTATTTCCTAGGGCTGAAGTTATGGACAGCTATGATCGATGAATCATGGGTGTTGGAAACTGAACTCTAATCCTGGTGCTCTTCATCTGCGAGCAGTCTCTCCAGCCCCATCCTTTTTTTTTTTTCATTTTATTTATTTATTTATTTATTTATTTATTTATTTATTTATTTATTTATTTATTTATTTATTTATTTATTTTTCCTATTATCAGCTTGATACAGTACAAATTCTTATCCTAATAGTGAAATGTTTCATTGAGGCTTGCCCAGTAATTGAGTAAAACTAAAACTTACTATAAGCCACAACTTATTATATTCCACTGTTGGTGGGAAAGCAAACTTGTACAACCACTGTGGAAATCAGTATGGTGATTTCTCAGAAAATTGGGAATTGATCTACCTCAAGACCCAGCCATACCACTCTTGGGCATATACCCAAGGAATGCTCAATCATGCCACAAAAATACATGCTCAGCTATGTTCATGGCAGCACTATTTGTAATAGTGAGAACCTGGAAACAACCTAGATGCCCATCAGCTGAAGAATGGATTAAGAAACTGTGGTACATATACACAATGGAGTACTACTCAGCAGAGAAAAACAATGACATTGTGAAATTTGCAGGCAAATGGATGGAACTAGAAAATATCATCCTGAGTGAGGTAACCCAGACTCAGAAGGACAAACATGGTGTGTACTCACTCAAAAGTGGATACTAGATATAAAGCAAAGGACAATCAGACTGCAACCCACAGAACCAGAGAGGCTATATAGCAAGGGGGACCCTAGGATGACTGTGGCCTATAAATACCAAATTCTTAAACTCTTCTCTTGAAAGCAAAAAAATTATAAGAGATAATAAAACAGCTACTAGAATAATTATTTAACTTCAGTTTTATAGAAATTAAAGTGTAAATTTGGCAAGAATTAAAGTATTTTCAGTCATAATTTAAGAAATATCAGAGAGGAAAGGTACCACCATAATAAAAACCACAAACTCTTACTATAAATCAATTGTTTTAGCATTTCACAGTTTGGGACAACAAAATGGTAAAATACCTGACCTTGTTCATTAACAATACCTGGGACAAGTTCCCTAACTTCTGAATCTGTTTTCTCATCTATCAGATATGATGACAGTTTTGTTATGAATAAATAAAGATAACACACGAGGATGCCATTAAAAAGTTAAAAATTCTGAATCAATTTAATTTTTTTCAGCAAAAGTTACATCTTTTCCTTAGTCATCGGAATGTTTATTCTTGTACAAAACAGATTACCACACATTTTACAAATGTTCTCTTTGTGACTCAATATTGCTTCAATCATCACTGTCACTTTCTGATTCACTCAGCTGCAAATCATTTCCTAAAATAAAACATAACAAAATTATAATGATTAAAGATATGAACTGTTAATTTAATATGTTAATTTAGTCTATCAAAAATAAATGTGCAAATGTCATGTCAAATGTGATTCTGTCAACCTAGCAGTTTATAATTGATAATATGCTTGCTTATCATATAATTTGTAAACCAATCAATACTGCCTAGAAAGTAAAAACCACAGCAGCAAACTTCTACATAGTTTTAGTACCACCTACCATTTATTTTAGCCTTCTTTCGCAGACTGATGACATCATCCCTCTTTACACTATTGACTTATTACATCAAGAAATGAGAGGAAAATTCTTTTAAAAATCAGACTATTATTTTCAAGAGTGGAAAAAAAATATAAGTTCTTGAATTTAAGATGCATTCCAAACCATTATGGAAAAGACGTCAAGAATCAGAGGCTAGATGACATTCAACAGCAGAATGCCTGCCTACGATGCACAGGACCTGCTGTTTAATCCCTAGCACCATAAAGAAGATCTGATCACTGATTTGCAACTGTCTGTGAGCTTGGTCACGGAGCTAACATTTCAATGGAGCAGAAAGACAGGAAACAGCTATCTAGCTAGTATACTGTCAAGTAGGGACACGTACTGTGAGGATCTGTGGAGAGCTAACAGGAGGTGCTATTAGATGGGAAAGCTTTACGAGGGCAACATTCCAACAGAAATTTAAAGCAGAAAGTCATAAAAAAAAATGAAGGCATAGTGTCTAACCTACGAGAAAAAGTATAAATGCCCAAGGCAAGTGTAGAGTGGTTGCAGTTTTTTTTTTCTTAAGATTTATTTATTTATTATGTATACAGTGCACGTATCCCTGCAGGCCAGAAGAGGGCGCTAGATCTCATTACAGATGGTTGGGAGCCACCATGTGGTTGCTGGGAATCGAACTCAGGACCTCTGGAAGAACAGCCAGTGCTCTTAACCGCTGAGCCATCTCTCCAGCCCAGTTGTGTTTTTTTATACTTTTTTTTTTTTTGGTAATTTCACACATGAGTACAATGTATTTACATCATATCCACCTCCAACTCACCCCTCCAACTAACTCTTCCTGGACCCCCTCTTCCTGACCCCACATCATTCTCCAAAATTCATGTCTTATTTTTCTTCTTCATCCTCTTCTTTTAAAAAATAACCCACTGAGTCCAATTAGCTCTCTACCTGTATGAACAAGGGTGTAGAGCCACCTTCTGAAGCTTGGGTCACACTTCTGAAGAAAACTGACTTTTCCGCAGTTGGCATGCTTTACCTGACTGAATAGGGGTGGGACTCATATGGGTTTTTTTGACTTGCAGAAAAAAAGGCTACTGTTGCTAGAATGGGATACATGAGGAAGACAGATAGGAAATGCGGTCAGAAAGATACAGAAAAAGTCGCAGGAAAGATTGAGACATACTGAGAATGCCGGGACAATTTTAAGCAGGCAACTAAGTTGATCCTAACTCTCCGTCAGTGAACACACTGTAATGGTGTAGAAGAAACCCTGAAGTGGGGAGAGAGGTTGAGTCTTTTCGGCTTCTCCGAAGGAAACGGCAGCTGTGACCGACCACCGGGGTGTGCCCGCAGGACTGTCACTGCCTCCTTGATGCTCTGGTGAAAGGGCTAAGGTGTGCCTTTGTTTTATTTCTCCAGGTTAGGAGCTGGAGGAGATTCGGGACTGTCTGCAGTCCTGGACCATCCTGAAGACTGAGTCTTCATACTCTCCCTCCTGGTCTTTCAGAATTCCTAGTCTACAGTGTTTACTCAGTGCCATCCATTTTCCTTACCTCTAAGCTGTTCTCTCTTACTTCTTATTTTATATTGTGTTCTAGGGTGGTTCCTTAGTATTATCTTCCATCTCACTGATTCATTTTTCACCCATGTCCATCTTGACTATTTATTGACCTTTTTCAAGAAATTTCCGTGACCTGTCCTTCCAAATTATTTAAACATTTATTTACTCACATGTGTGTACATACATGCATGTGGGAATCAGAAGACAGTTTGTGGATGTCAGTTCTCTCCTTCCACCATGTGAATTCTGGGGACTGAACTCAAGCCAGGAAGCTCAGTGGCTAGTGTCTTTACCCACTGAACCATCCCACTGATGCTAATTTATTTTTAAAGTACTGGGACTCAAACTCTGGGCCTTGTGTATGCTGTGCAAACACTCTTCTGTAGAGCTACTTGGTTCTTATTTTTATAACTTATTACATTTTGTTTTATTTCTGTTTTCATTTGTTTTATTATCTTTTTAAAGCTATGTCTTGGGTTAGAGCAATCAGAAGGTAGAAGCAGGTGAATTTTTGTGAGTCTGAGGCCAGCCTGGTCTACAAAGTGAGTTCCAAGCCAGTCAGAGCTACATAATGAGATTTTTGTCTCAAAATAAAAAGAAAGAAAAAGAAAGAAAGAAAGAAAGAAAGAAAGAAAGAAAGAAAGGAAGGAAGAATGAAAGAAAGAAAGGAAGGAAGAATGAAAGAAAGAAAGAAAGAAAGAAAAAGAATTATGTCTTTATATATCTTTCTTACAACACATTTTTTTCTTGTTTCAGAATTCTGTTTGCCCATTTTGAGGGGGAAGTTTCTCCTTTTCTCTTCCTTTATAACACCCTTACAGGTTTTTGTGGCTCTCTAAACCTAGCCTACAGCCCCATTGACCAGAAACAGTTTTCACAATCACATTTGAAGATTGCAATCTCCTGAAGATGTGGTAGATCCCTTCAAGGAGCCAAGGAATAACAAGGCTGTACAAACCCTGACTTCTGAAAAAGCAGCCACAGTCAGCATGTAAATGGTTGCTTTTTTCCTAGCTTCCTTTCACTAACTCAAGGTCATCCACATATCTACTAATCTTTCCCGTCTTGCCCTGTGCCCACCATACCCTGTCTAGTTTCCAACAGAAATCATAACTTATCTTCCCTGCATCATATCAAGCAACTTTGTGTGTGTTCATGTGCACGTCTGGGCATGTGGAAGCCAGAAGACAGCTGCCAGTATTGTCCCTCAAGGCCATCTACTTTTTTTTTTTTTTTTTTTTTTTTTGAGACAAGATCTCTCACTGGAACCTAGTAAGTGTGTTTATCTGGCCCCAGGGATCTACTTGTCTCTGTACTACCATACTCAGATTTTGTTCTTGGGTTTTTATTTTTTTAACATTGGTTCTAGGGATTCAGCTAAAGTCTTCCAAGCACCTTACTAACTGGTTGCTGGTAAGGAAACTCTAAAGTATCTTCAGAGATACATCCCCTGGAAGGTTGCCCTTGCCTCAGCAAATGTTCCAACAGCCTGTACACACACATACTGGCAACATCAAGGGGACACAGCCAGTGAAGACAGAGGGAGAACATGGAGTTGGGAGGAAGTGGTGGTGGGAATTGAGGAAATGAGCTGAACTACAGTGGTAGTAGTAGAGATGAAAACAAGTAGATGGATTTGAAAAACAGGTAGGAGGTAAAAGTCAACAGGACTTGGTGAAGTATCAACTACACAAAAAGAAAAGAGAGGAACTCAATCTTAGAGTACAGTCCGGCTCTGGTTTAAATGCAGTGAGTCAAAGAATACCAGGTTGGGTTTCAGACAAAGTGTATTTGAGGTGCCCTTTACTAGGAGATGAGGCTAGACCTATCTGCCCAGGACTCAGAGGTCTGCATGGAGATATGTACTGGACAGTTATCTACATGTAAGTATTGACTGAAACAGAAGCATGACAAGGTTATCTAAGGAAAGAGGATAAAATAAAAAGACTTTGAAGAACCCCAACTCTAATGATAGAGTTTGATTTTCAACTTTCAAAGGAGAAAAATGGCTAATGGTTATAAAATACATAAAATAAGACTCTTCTTTGACTAAATTTTAGTTCCTAACAAATGTGCCTACATTGCAGATCCTGTTTTAATTACTTGTGGTTACATATACTTACGTAAAGTACTCATCAGAAGGGCACTGTTGTCAGAAAATCCATTGCAGCTAGCATTAGTCCTGGACTGTGGCCTGGCAGACATGCTAGGATGTCCTGGACTATATGTCCCTGGGCCTGAAGGAGAGACTCGATCATCATCTTCTGAATCACTAGAACTATCCTCACTACTTGAAGATGAAGAACTTTTGGAATCGGATGAACTGTCACAACTACTCATCTGGTCCATTAGACTAGCTTCTGCCTTCAGTTCTGAAAATGAAAATAATAGGTAAAATAAGTAACATGAAGAAACACAATTAACATAAATGCATTAGCTTTTAAGAAGACATTGGCAATAAATAAATAAAATTAAAATACATATTCCAGCATCTAAAGCATGTACTTTAAAATTTCCTATAGCATGCTGTTCAAGAGACTCTCCAAACATACAGCCTGTTGCTGTTGCCCTTGGTTACCCCTGAGGTGGAAGGTAGGTTCCTATTGCTGAAGACACCATGCACTTCAGAAATAGGGCCCAGAGACCCCTGAGCTGGAACTGACCTGAATGCCCTCTTCCTGAGGACTAACTTTCATGGTAGCAGGAGGTGCCATCAAGCTTCCAATGGAGAGAGGCAACCAACAGTTTCACCCAGCAACCATGCCTAGGAGCCACATCAATGACTAGCTTGACATGATAACCCTAAGAGAGAAGTAGTGGTACACATACATACCTTGGTGATAGCCAGCAGCTCTCTAATTGTATTTAAGACCCATCCAACCCGAGAAAGACCATACCTGTTACTGGTAACCTAGTTAACTACTCAGGGCTAGTGAAGTCACGATTACTGAAAGAGAATCTACAACCACTAATTTAATAAAATCCAGAATAATATTTAGTAGAAACAATCAATAAAAATTCCTCCTTACACCCACAGATAGGTACAGTCTTCACCCCTCATCAAGGAAACTTCTTGCAACAGACAGCGATCACAACAGAAAATCACAATCACTCAAAATGCAGAGCTGTGGAGCCCAGATCCAACAGATACAGCTAAAAGACACTCCTGAGCTTAAGGCTCAGGGAACACTGGGGAAGAGGGGACAGGAAGATTGTAAGATTCCGAGGATCAGGAAGTTTGCTGTGAGATTGTGTCTCCTAGTAATATCAGAAGTTCTACCCACAGAGTTTACTGTCCAAATGTTAGCTAAACAAGGAAGACACAATCGAGCATGGCAAGCTGGACAAAGAAAAGCCAGTGAGGCCTCAGCTCTGCACAAAGAATATAAAGAGCCGAGGAAATCTTGAATGAGAGAGTCTTCACACACACACACACACACACACACACACACACACACACACACACACACACACACACACAGCATTATACAGACTGAACAGGTTATTTTTAGGAATATATATTATTTAATGTACATATATGCATGTAGTAGCAATTAGTGAAAAAGAGACCATGAATTTGAAGAAGAGTGGAAAAGGGTATGTGAGAGGGTTTGAAGGAAGGCAAGGGAGACATGTTTTAAATAAATGATAATCTCAAAAACATTTTAAAATTAAATAAAAAAAAAACCCATCATGTAGCACCAAGATGTATTTTAATACTGAGATTATGAGAATTAAAAGGCATGGGTAACCAGCTGGGTGTGGCATCATAATTTGTAATCCTAGCATTCAGGAGGCTGGAGAATACCAAGTTCAAGGGCCAGCTTGATGTACACAGTGAGACCCTCCCTCAAAACGACGGAAAAGCTCAGCTGTTAAGAGCTGGTTGTTCTTCCAGGCGACCAGGGTTAGATTCCCAGAACCCATGTAGTGTGGTTCACAACCATCTGAAACTCTAGTCCTAGGGGATCTAGTGCCTTCTTCTGGCCTCTATGTGTACTGCATGTATGTGGTTTACAGTCATATATGTAGGCAATGTACTCATTGATATAATAAATAAAATTTCAAAAAAAAAAGAGAACAAAGAGGACACAAGTAATATCTAAATCTAACTTTATATTTATCCACACCACTGTATATATATATATATATATATATATATGTATGTATATATATATATATATATATATAATGTGTGTGTGTGTGTATTAAAATGCATAATAAATAATGAAAAGGTTTAAAAGTGTAAAACTACAAAATACAATTTTATAGAAATTGTCGGGTTTTTTTCATTCTTATTCCCTAACTATGCACAAGGCAATGTCATTCACACCTAAGAACCTCACCCTTTCCTAGCTGCTCTAGAAAGTTTTGGTACTTCCTTACTCAGGTGTCTGCCCTTTTTCTTTAAAGGGGATATTTAAAATATTCTAGTATTTTTGAAAAGTCAATTTTCATTATAACTTTGGTTGTTAATATTTTTATGGACAAAAAGGATAATAATGTTGGCATTTTCCTTAGTATGCTTAAGGTTCTTTTTAAGACACAAATCTATGGTGGGAAGATTCGTAGGTGTTATTGACCAACCCCATTCTCCAAATAAGTGACTTGAAGTAGAGAAACAAAGGAACAATATTTAGGGGTAGAACTACCCCTAAAAATAAGTCTTCTTATTTTCAGGTCATTATTTTTCTAGCATTCTATAAAAACATCAAACAGTTGAACAAGGTTTTAGCCTAAAGCACTCTATAAAATACTCAGTCAACACATTATATTATAATAGCATGCCGGTGCAATAATATTTTAAGTTAGCTGATAACATCTCTCTAGACTCACTGGCTTTCCATTTCTACCCCAAGTTTTTGCACTAGCTCTTTACTTTGCTCAGGATAGACATCATCCATGTCTTCTTGTTTGTTTTGTGTTTAATACATAATTCATACAGTAAAATGTACAGCTAGATGAATTTCAGCATATTTGTCCTATGCATCTGCCACTGAGCAAGACCCATTCCCATAAACATTCTCCTATGCCTTTTCTCCAGCCAATACCTACCATTTTGACTTCTATTACCAAGGATTTTTGTCTGTTATTGAACTTCATATAAATGCTGTCACTCACCATGTGCTGTTTTGTGCATGCCTCTTATTAACATTATGGTTTTATGTTCATTTGTGCTATTGAATGACTCTGCAGCTCGTTCTGCTCAACTGTCATGATATCATTTACATAAATACAACATGCATTCCTTATCAACTTTCTATTTATAGATGCTTGGGTAGTTTTCCATTTTTAGTGGTAACAAATTTGTGATAACAAATAATTCTGTTCTGTAAGGCCTACTGTAAATCTTTTTGTGTCATATGCATTCATTTTTCTTGGGTAGAAAAGATAGAACTCACTCTCTTAAGAAAAGCATGGGTTTAATTTCATTAAAATATGTCAGCTTTTGATGTGATCTCCTATAATTTTAGCTTCTTTAATAAGCCATGGTCCAAAGCAGTTTTCATATATTGTTGGCCACTTGAATATCTTCTTTTGTTAAGAATCTGCTTAACAAGGGGAACACTCCTCCACTGTTGGTGGGAGTGCAAACTTGTACAACCACTGTGGAAATCAGTATTGTGATTTCTCAGAAAATTGGGAATTGATCTACCTCAAGACCCATTCATACCACTCTTGGGCATATACCCAAGGAATTCTCAATCATACCACAAAAATACATGCTCAACTGTGTTCATAGCAGCATTATTCGTAATATCCAGAACCTGGAAACAACCTAGATGCCCGTCAACTGAAGAATGGATTAAGAAACTGTGGTACATATACACAATGGAGTACTTCTCAGCAGAGAAAAACAATGACATTGTGAAATTTGCAGGCAAATGGATGGAAATAGAAAATATCATCCTGAGTGAGGTAACCCAAACCCAGAAGGACAAATATGGTATGTACTCACTCATAAGTGGATACTAGATACAAAGCAAAGGACAATCAGACTGCAACCCACAGATCCAGGGAGGCTACCTAGAAGGGAGAACCCTAGGATGACTGTGGCTTATAATAAGTTTTGGTTTTATCCAATTACTGGGCATGCTTTAATGAAACATTTCACTATTAGGATAAGAATTTGTACCATATCAAGCTGATGAAAGGATATGCTGGGTGTACTTTCAGGAGGGGAGGCTAAAATCTTTTTTAGATTATGGATTAGCCTATAGAAAAATGACTGTCATAAATCAAACAGTGAAGGGGAAGATGAATAGGAATCTCACACAACTTAAGTAAAACATAGCTCTCTGAACAGATGAAGATAGGTTTCTTCTGTATCCCAGAATCTAATCAATATTTATATGTATAATTTAGCTACTATTTGGCTTAAAAGGGCTTATTGGGAAATGTTATCATTTTTACTATTTTCTACAGAGAAAATATTTTTCAGTTTCAAATAACTCTGGACTTTGGAATTATAACCTGTTATTATGTTAAAAAAATTTAAGTGGAAAATGCTGAAGGACCATTGAACTCGATGTTGTATTTACATATCTATATCTGTATAAAATAATGATTATAAATGTTTGTTTAAAAAGGTTAAGTGCAAATGTGAATTTAACAAGAAGTTGTAGATTTTCAACACTGTATACAAACTCCTTTGTTACAAATAAATATTTATGCTTCTGAAATAAAATAAAAGGAATCCGAGGTAATAGAAAGAAAAAGGTAAATGTTAAATCCCTATATTATATTAAAAGTTACTTAACATAAAAAAGAATCTGCTCAAATATTTTCCTTGTTTTTGGTCGTCTTTTCCTTGTGGATTTAAAAACACTCTTTTAGCTAATTTTAACTGTGAGTCCTTTGTTAGATATGTGCTTTATGAATACTTCCTCCAAATCTGTGTAGCTGGACTACAGTACTCTCTGATGTTCACTAAGTCTCTGAAAGGTCTCCCTCTCATATTTGGTTTAAATATGACCTTCTCTAAGGATTTCTCCTTTCCAGTCTCCATTACCTGTTTTATTTTCTTTGGGACAATTATTTCTAGAGTTCATTTGAATATATGTTTGCCATTTTACTTCTTGCCTCCTCTTCCCTCATCTACATGGTCAAATACAAACAATGTGAGAAGAGAAATCTTAGTCATGCCGTACAATTCTTTTTGTATAATGCTAATATTTCTTTGATTTTTTTTATTCTAAGCTTATGAAAGGCACTGGTTTATAGTTTTATTTTTCTTACACATACTTATCCAGTTTAGGAACCAGGATAATATTAGCCTCAACAAATGAGCTTGTCAGTGTTCCTCCTATGCTGGCCACCTTTCCATGATTCGGACAAATACTTGAGGTATCAGTTCATAAGCTGGTAAGTTTTATTTTGGCCCTCAGCATTAGAGGTTTCAGTCCACAATCAGGCAGACCCATTGCTTTTGTGCATCTGATGGGGGTGCCAGATGGCAGTGACCAGGAAGAGGGAGGGGCTAAGGTCACAGTAGCCTTTTCTAGGGCACAGGATACTAGGAAACACCTCTTGGTAAAATTAATTTCCTTTGACACGTTCATTCCTCCAACCACTCTTACACTCCTCCCACTGCCAATGTATACCCCCTTCCCTGCCATGAGGTCCCCACCCCATTTTCATGTCTTTTTGATTTTTGCTTTGTGACCCATGAGGTTTAACCTGAGCCATCCTCTTGGGCATGGGTGTGAAGCTACCCACTTGAGGATGAGCAACCCATCAGTGATTCTATCACTGAAGACAAGGTCCTCCTCTCCTCCAGCATCCCATTAGTTCCTCACGTGTGACCGAATGTTTACTGTCTCTGTCATGTGCAGGTCCTTGGTAGGCGATTCCAGTTGTTGGGAGTTCATAAGTGCCATAGACAGCATGTCACTACCCCCTTCCCTATCATTTGGCTCTTACATTCTTTCCCTTCTTCCCCAGTGTTCCCTGATATAGTTGTAATTTTCTTAATATTTTTAATGGCTACTGGATCCATAGTGAATGCATTATTCTACTGACTATAGAAGTGTTCATTGTATTCCTAATGTTAATGATTCATATCTCTCCATTTTGGTTCTTAATAGAGGTTTATCAGTTGTGTCTGTGTATTAAGAAACTTTCTGTTTCACTGAAATTCTCTACTGTTTTCAATTTCATTTACTTTGATTATTTCTTTTTTGTTTGCTATGGGTTTATTGTTTTCTTTTCCTGGGCATTGGAACTTCAGTTATGGTACCTTTCTCCTTTTCTAATTCAATCATGTAGAGCCACACATCCCCCCTTGCCATTGCTTTGGAGGCATCCCATGTATATTTTTGGTATGCTGTGCTCACTTTCTGCATTTAGTACTCTATATTTCTAATTTGCTTTGATTCTTTTTCTTTAACCCATACACCATTTAAAAGTATGTGAATGTCCTAAGTGTTTAGAGATGGTTTACTGTTGTCTGCTATTGATGTTTAGTGTGACTGTGTTATGGTCAGAGTACAAAGACTTCATGGTTTTGTTTTAAATAAATGAATTAAGGTTTTTTCATTTTATGGTATTTGTGTGTGTGTGTGTGTGTGTGTGTGTGTGTGTGTGTGTGTGTGTGAACATGTGCCATGGCTCTCTTGTGGAGGTTAAAGGATAGGGTACCTTTCAAAGATCAGCTCTCCCTCTCTACCATGTGTATCCTGAGAACTGAACTCTGGCCACCAGACTTGGCAGTGATTGCCATCACCCTCTGAGCCATCTGACTGACCCAGACTGTAATAATGTGATACGCTGACCTACAGTTTAGGAGCTATCCACCTCCCTGCAGTCATTTGGGGACTTGCCCTTCTGGTTATTTGGACAGGATAAGCAGATCCACAAATGACTCACAGAGATAGATCACTTCTTCCCAGTACAGGCCCATCTCTTTCCTCTACTCATCCAAGGATGGCCAGCTTGTCCAACATATTGACTTCTGTTTTGCAGCCCAGCTTTAAGGCAGAGCTTGGAGCGGGCCCTTTCTGAGATGAGCCTTGCCTCAATACCACTTTTCTTTAATAAATGTATGCCAGTAGCATCTTTTACACCATAAGATATTCTTTTTGGTTTCCTGATACATAAATGTGGCCACTGGTGAGATATCCATCAATATTGTAAACCAAAAGTTTTACCTCCTTCAGCTTCTCTTTTCCAAAATGGCCAAATCTCCAAACTCTTTGCTCTGCAATTGGCCAATCGATGCCCATGTCTATATCTACACTATGCTGAGCTCGTATTTCATAATATTCCATTTTCCACCCTATAAGTAACCCATCTCTATCAAATGTCTTTTAGCTAAATAAAACGAGCCATTTTCATATAATTCTCCATCCCAGTCTTGTCAATGAGGCCGTCCAGCTGGATTCAAATTCAGAGGCTCAGTCACTTCACAAACTCCTTTCTGAATTTCACTCCATCGAAACTTATGGCACCTCACAATGGATAGGATAGAGTCACATCCTTCTTCTGGAATCATTTCTGCAACTTTCTGGAGTACAGTGTAATGTAAACATGTAGATATGGCTTGGACATTCCCCACAATGTCAACCTCATTGTGATAATTAAAGAATCCTACTATGCCCTCTAGTGAGGTAGAGCTGTCTTTGGACATTTCAGAACTTCTTTGAAGAACCTGTGTACCGAAGTGTTTGGCCACACTCTTAATTTCATCATTGTCTGTTGAAACTCACCAAGCAGAATCATGACCCTGCCTCCAACCCTAGGCATTGGTTGTTCTTCAGAGGGATGTCTTTGATGCTGCTGAGGGCCAGCGCCAATGCTGCCAGGTGCAGTGGCTTTCCAGGTCCTGCCTGTGCCCTGGCTGCACTTTGGGGTCAGCTGTGTGACTGCCATCAATGTGGGGTGGGCACCAACACCTAAGGTTTTTCTTATAGCTTAGGAAATGTTTTATGTTGTTGAAAATAATCAATGGGCACTTGAAAAAAAAAGGTGCATTCTTTTGTTGTATTTAGTGATGTGTGTGTGTGTGAGACAGAGATGGAGACGGAGACAGAGACAGACAGATACCTTGTTGGTTGGTTGATTATATTGCTCAGGTTTTCTGTATCTTTTTTTTTAAAGTTTTATTGATTCTTTGTGGATTTTGCATCATGCATCCTGGTCCTATTCATCTCCTCATCCCTTCACATCTGCCCCTGAACTTGCAACATCCCCTCCAAAATAAAATAAAATAAAATAAAATTTATAATAAAAATTAAAAAATAATTTGTCATGGAAGCTATAGTGTGACACAATGAGTCACAGTCCAGGTGAGCTAGCCAGGACAGTGCTGGAGAGCTCACCCTGGTGCTGAGGATGAGGGAAAGCTTCTGGGCTGATCAACGCAGCCACCACCCAACAAGGCCCAGAACCAGGGCTATGAGTTGGCCCACACCAACATGACCCCATCTATGATCTGCTGGAGCACCTGAAGGAGCCAGATCTGCAGATCCAAAGCTGCAGGATCTCCACGACACAGGGCAACAGCAGGGTATCCAAGAGGAGTCCTAGTGAGGATCCAATATTGGTAGTGTAGTAGAAATCAGAGGCCTCGTACCAGACCAATGACTCATTGCAATGATCACTTACAAGTAAAGATGTGTGGACTAAAGAGTTTTCTGTATCTTATTCAGTTCTTGTTGACCACTGGCCCCATCTGTTGCTGAGAGCACAGTGAGAAAGTAACTCACTAAGAATTGTAGATTTGTATTGCTTTTCCACTGTATCAGTTTTATCTTATAATTTTGCAGTTCTATTACTAGACACACTGTCTTCCTGCTAAATCAATCCTTTAATTATTACTAATATACCTCTTTGTACTAATTTGTTTTGCTTGTAAGTCTATTGTACCCGATATTAACAAAATCATGTAACTTTTAAAATGTTTACATAGTACATTCTTACATTCTGTCATTTCATTACAGCTGCCCATTTCATTAATTCCTTGTAAAAAGCACACAGTTGTATTTTTTTTCTATCTCCATTTCAACTAATGTAGACTATTCACATTTAAGTTAATTATTGGTATACTAAGTCTTACCTGTGTCGTTTATTATTTGCTTTCTGTTTCTTTCCTCTGTATTTGATCCCTCTGTTTCTCTTTCCTTTCATTTCTGTGGAATACCGGAACCTTTTTTAGAATCCTGTCTTTATTTATTTACTGTGTTTTAGGTGTCACTTTGTATATATAGTGGTGTTTCTGGGTTTTTTCAATAAGCATACATGTCTTGTCTGTGATTTACCATTACAAGTATGATATGGAAACCTCACTATCATTTAGGTCGCTTTTCCACTCTAGTTTTAAATATTATTGTCTTAAGTGTCAGTATTAATCTAAAGATTAGCTTTTGTTTTAATTGCCATAAATGATTTGGAAAAGTCATGAGGACAGTTGTGGTCTGTTGTCCTTTATTTTTCTATTGTTCTTTATCCCTAAGTGATGCTCCCGAATGTTTTCCTCTTATTATTCATTTCTTTTATGATTGCTTCAACTTCTATAGCAAATATTCCAGAGCAGTCCCCCAGTAACAAGTACTTTTAGTCTTCCTCTCTGGGGAAGTCTATTACTCCTTTATTACTAGAGACTAATTTTGGTAAATGCAGAGTTCATGACCAACATTTCTTTCAGCACTTAAACAGTATGGTGCCACTTCTGAGTTTCCAATGAGAGACATGGTATTACCTACATGGTATTCTTCTACGGTGATAGGTCATGTCTCTCTTGCTTTCGGGACTTTTATCTTTGCCTTTAGTTTTCAGATGTTTAATTTTGATGTATCTTGGTATGCATTTCTTTGGGTTTATCCTATTCAGTTCGATTTCTTGAATCCATGGTTCATGTCTTTAATCAACCTTGGATGTTGTCAGGCATCATTATTTCTTACAACTATTTTCCAGTCCTCTTTTCTCTGTCCTCTAAGAGTTCAGTTGCTATAAATCTTGGAACTTTTGTCACTCTGCAACAGATCTTTGGGGACCTGTTTACTTTGTTTCAGTATATTTTCTGTTTTAGATTAAGTGAATTCTATCACTCTATTCATTCTCTAGTAAAGGGCTCTCTGTCCAGTGGGTTTGTGCTGTTATTTTTATAATTTCCATTTGATGCATGTTTAAAATTTTTTTATCACTTGCTTCAAGAGAAATCATAATTGAATCTTTCTATGAAAGTTATTTTAAGATCCTCATCAGATACTTCTTACATCTAATTTCTCTGAAAATTGATATGGACTTTCCTCATTCAAGTTACGATTTTCCCGATTTACAGTATAACAGGTAACTTCCTAGTACATTTTCATTGTGGTTTGAATTCTAGGGACAATATTGAAATCTTTTGCTTAGCAGGCAGTCATGGTTTGGGTTTAGCATGCAGATACTTGCCTGCTTTTGTGGGCTGTTTCAAATGACACTCTAATTCCAGACCTTTTGTAGGTCTGTTTTGGGTTTCTTGGTAAATCTCCAGCAACTAGAGTTCTCACTGGTGAACTTGACAAAGGGGCTTTCTTAGCATTGAGGCACAGTTCCTGGGCAAAGGAAGTCTATGGCCTAATACAATGGAGACTGCTTCCAGGATTGAGTGTGTGTGTGTGTGTGTGTGTGTGTGTGTGTGTGTGTGTGTGTGTGTGTGTAGGGGGAGGAAAGTGGAAAATGCTCCCCACTGAGGCGCTTGTTATAGTAGGTGCCCCTTGCCAGTGTCACCAAGTTTCAAGGTGCCTTTCAACTAGAGAGAGAAATCTGAAGGCAGGGAAGGTATCTGTGTGGTAGAGGGGGAAATGAGCATTTGACATAGTGTGATGCCACATGCACATGCCTTCTCCCCAGGCATCTTCCTGATGGGGAAGGACAGTCTCAACCAAAGCACAGAGGAGCACTTAAGACTACAAACATTCATGGGGCATTATTCCTTTTTCTGGTACACTCAGCTTTCTGGTGTCTCTGATGGGGAATCAGATACAGACACAGTTACAGATAACACAAAGATGTAAATGCAAAAACTGATATATTGAATTTCTAGTGCAACTTCTGGATATAAATTGGAAAAGATGACTCAACCATCAGAGAATGGTCAGTAATGGGACCGGAAAGATGGCCAGCAACTACGAGCATGCTTTCTGAGGATCCAAGTTCAGTTCCCAGCACCTTTGTCAGGTGGCTCACAACCACCTGGAACTCCAGGCTCAAGGGATCCAATGCCCCCTTCTGGCACCTGTGGGTTCCTGCACACACACATATATACCTAACTTTTAAATGAATCTTTTAAAAAAAGGTAGTAGTACTGTAAAGCCAATAAAGTATTTGACAGAATATAGTGTAAGGAATATTCTATACAAGCATCTCCAGGTAGCTAATGTTCCTTTGTCATACAACTTTAGAAGAAGAAAACTATTCTTGGTTCATGTTAACTGATTCTCTACGACTCTTTTCTATGAGTTATGACTTCCAGACAATGCTTTAACTAAGGTCTGACACAAAAGCGCCACATGTGGGACCTTCTACTTATAGCACAGAATCACTATTGAGGGAGGACATGATATAGTTGATTGCTTTCTAGAACTGATTCCATACAATGAATTGCCTTTAGGATTTAGTAGCAAGGAATAGAATGGTTCTCTGGAATCTATGTTAATATATTACATATTAAGATAATATAGAAAATGCAATGTACATCTTTATTTCTGTTTTGCTGGCCAGAAAGCACAGAACTAAATTCCATTTTAATTTCTATAACTAGCAAATTTACTTAGAATTTCCTTTTAATCCCCTAATTTTCTAACTGCATACATGTATAGAATGATAGCATGATTCAGATCTATTTTGGAAGTAGTCATAGCATAAGATAAAATAAAATTCAAGATCTCTTGTAACAAGAGTTTGGAATTGACAGCTTCCTTACTATACCCATCTAGAGAAGCCTAACCCATTAGGGATTAAGTATTTTACTGGGCCTAAAAGGGAGGGGAGTTATTGAGCTACATGCAAATTATGATTGCAGAGTATAGAAGCAATCAATAATTTATTGATGACTGGGGTCTTGCTGCTGTTACAATCACTGTAACATCAATATCCTAACTGTAGCCCAAGGGTGGAGGGGAGCAGGGAGAAGGAACTTTAAATTTCTTCCTTTTCAACATTCTAACCCTCCCCAGAGATGCCTTCCTGTTATAAGGGACACCTCAGCTGAAACAATTCTCCTCCTGTTCCTGTTTGTTTGGTGGTGCCTTAGACATCTACAAATGACTGTAAACAATACATTTCACAGGAAGATGCTATGAAGAACTGAATATAAAACACTTTTTTGCCCCTAAATGACAATAAAAAGAAATGATCTGACATGGATATAACATGCTAATTTATATGTTACATCCTTATCCCAGAAAAGTACACAATCATAAAATATATTATTCTCTCACTGAGACCTATGGTTAGTCCCACTATTAATGGAATTCAAACTTTTACTTAACATTACTTACCTCTTATAAACTGACATTATAGACACTTAGGTTTTACCTCTTTCAATATCATCCATTAGAGACGATGGAGAATGGCGTTCAAGGTTGGAAGTCCTGGGTGGGTTCCACACTTGCTGCTGCTGCTGCTGCTCCAGTCTATACTGAATTTTAGCACTTCCTTCGACTCTGCAATTAAGAATACCAAACACCAAAATAGCAATACCAGGGGAGTAATGGAACAAATTCAACTTACTAAACTTCATCCCTCGTTTCTGAGAAATCTCTCAAATGACATTTAGGAACTGAAATGTTAATTCATTTAACAAATAGTTACTGAGCTCCTTCTACATGTTTGGAATACACACCAGTCCAGTGAGGGATACAAATGGAACAATGATAAAAACAAACAAAACAAAACAAGAGCAACCCTGCTGCTCAAACTGAGCAGATAATCAGTTATAAGCGACTAAAATAAAAAGAAAATATGTGTGAATTTATTACTTCTATTAAAACTGAATCACTTCCACATATCTCATTCATAATTTGAAAACAGACATGTTAACAGAGGAGATGTAAATACTCTTTTTCAACATTTTAACCAAGAGTACACTTCAACATTATGGGCGAGGCCTGCCTTTTCCATTTCCTGTGGCCAAATTGTGCCAGTTCTTCCTTCCCGAAGTACTTAGCCCCTCACTTTCTCATTCATTTACACCCTAAAAAACTCTGGTTTACACATCTTCCAGTGTTCCACATTGGTTCTTTTTATTCTGTTTCTTTGCTGGACTCATGTTTCAAACCAGAGCTGTAAACATGCCAATCCCTAGTTTGAAAGATCTTAATATGTAACCACTGCCAGCAAGGAAATGTCCTACTTTCTTAGTTAATATTCAAGGCATTAACCCCAACCTATCTTGACAACCTAAACTCTAATTCCCTACCAACATCATTCCCCACTTTGCAGTTCTTATACATGGGTGCAGAGAAAAAAGTCTGCTGTTTAAATGAGTCTTATTCACCAGGCCTGAAGAAAAAAAATCAGCCATATTGCTACCTTCACACCTGCTTTCTGTATTCCCATATCCTTTTTGATCAGTTGAGGGAGCTAGGGCGGCAGGGACATTAGCAAACAGGTTCTTGGGTTTCTCCTCTCGGCTGAGGTTGGCTTTTGGGAATGACTACTTTTTAAAACACATTTTGTAAATTAGTTGAACAAAATAATGAGCTTCATTACGACATTTTGTACATGTATAATGTGCTTTGATAATATTCATTCTTCAGTCCCTCTCCCTTGCTTTCTCCCATTATAGGAGCTTCTGTTTTAAACACATATTTAAGATACTTCTTAGGATGTTAACTTCCTTTGAAGTAATATTACTCTTTCCTCTTTAAAGATTTATTATTAGATTTATTTATTTTATGTATGTTTCATTTGTATTTATGTAGGTGCACCACATGAGTGCTTGTGGAGGTCAGAAGAGGACATTGGATCCCTGGAACTGGAGTTACAGATGGTTGTGCATACCATGTGCATGCTGGGAATTGAACCTGGGTCCTCTGCAAGAGGAACAAGTGCTCTTAACCACTGAACCATCTCTCCAGCCCCAGAAATAACATTTTCCACAAAGCTTTCCTAAAAGTTCTTATCAACCATGACCCCTCCTTTTAATTCTTACAGTAATTTTTATCGAACTGTTTGTTTAACTTTTAGAACAAGTGCTTTTATATTATCTGGTTTAGAATGTACCAATTATATCTAAAAAGGATTTAAGGTGGTTATATTTTCTTACTGAATTTTAAATTAACTGATCTGTTTAGATGATTAAAAATGTATAAAGTGTAGAAGTCTTACAGTTAGTCTTTATATAGCAAACTTTCCTTCTCTTAGTGACTTCCATATCCCAAGTGCTCAACACAGTTTTAGTAATAAAGATGAAGTTATTCTGGACAGTGGAGAATGAGTCTGTTCAGTCCAAGTCTATAAAAGTATCTACAAAAGGTATACTTACACACATGAAAATCATTTCATACATCACAAGGCAGTGTGATAAGATCTTTTCACTAAGGATTATCACTAAACTTAAACTTAGAAAAAGATTTAAAGAAATTTTTACCTTTTTTGTGTGTCTCTTTGTGTATGTGCATATGTCTGAGTGTGGTGTATGTACACATCACATGTGCATTAGTGGGTATTGAGTATGCTCTTTTATCACTCTCCACTTAGTTATTTGAGGTAGGGTCTCTCTTTTAGCTTACAACTTGCATTTTTTTTTTTACTAAGGTGGAGACCAACAAGCCCAGGATCCTCCTGTTTCAAACTGCTGCCGTGCTGAGGTTGCAGACATGTATGTGACATGTCCGGCTTGTCACACAGGTACTGGGACTTGAACTCGAGTCTCCGTGCTTGCATAGCCAGTACTCATTACAGCTGAGCCATCTTTACAGCCCGATTCAAAGGTGTTTTTTTAAAAACACACCCTCTACTATAATTTGACTTAATCCATTAATTCTTTTACCTTAGAAATATATATGTTGGCAGAGTAATATATTTTAATACACCACCTACCTTGTTTTTTTCACAGTGATGTTGCTGCTGAGTTTTTCTAGGCGACATTCCCCAGTATCATGGTTAATAATCAAAATGCATTCTTTTAAGTAAGGCCTCTTGGAACCTTTGAAAACTGTGACTGGTGGAGTTGAACCCTGTTTAAAAAGTTAACCATGTTACTTGAAATTTATCATAACAATTCAATTGAGACGGATGTTGAGTTTTTCTGGTACTGTTTCTCAGTCCACATTATATATCAAGTCACTTGAAAACTATTTAACTTACTACACTTAAAGACAATGTGGCTTAAAAATAGAAATACAAAGATAAAAGGGGTTTAAAAAGGCTGAGATCCAGGCAGACCTGGTAGAGTAGGCCTCAGTTTCCAGCTACTCAGGAGGCTAAGTCAGGAGGGTCCCAAGTTCAAAGCCTTTCTGGATTACAGAATGAGATCAAACCAGGTTAGGTAACTTAGAGGGATCCTCTCTCAAGATAAAATCTGAAGAAGTAGACTAGGGATGCAGATCAGTGGTACAGCACCTGCCTAGCATGTATGAAGCTTTAAGTCCAAACACACATGGGCATGTACAAATACATACACATGGACATGTGCATACACACACACACACAAGCTGAGATCTTAAGCCTCCTATCATTGAAGAAAGGAAAAGGAAGAGATATTTATCCTGAAACACTAAGATTTTGTTCTATTTGCATTAGGCAACTGGGATTTAATCTAATCTAATCTAAATATATATTTACAGGCAAGGAAACAGGAATCCTTATCATATTCCTATTTTGAGATCATCAAGAAAATGTCAATAAAGACCAAATTTTATTAATTCTCGTAAGTGTGATAACAACATATAGTTAATGAAAAATTGAAAAGTTCTTTCTTAACAATGCATAAACACTGATTCAAGAAATGAGTTACACTTTAGGATTCTTCTTTAAAACAGCAGAAGGGAGTGGTAAGTAAATAACTGCTCAGTAACAGCTAATTTTTCTATCATGTTAGTTTTATAAAGAATTAAAGAGAGAATGGGAGATAGCTCACTTGGTAAGTGCTTGCCATGCAGTGTGAGGACCTGTGTCCAAGCCTTAGCACCCACATAAGTGGGCATGGTGGTGCCTATCTGTGATCTCACACTGGAGAAGAGACAGGCAGGTCTCTGGAGTCTGAGGGCCAGGTCACCTAGCCTAATCTGTGAGCATCAAAAAGTAAAGTAATTGGCTCCTAAGAAATAAAATGTGATGACCATCTCCGCCCTCAACCCAAGTTCATGTGCAAGTGCACGAGTACCTGTGCAAATGCAGACACACACACACACATACACATACACACAAACACATACACACATACACACATACACACACACACACACATACACACATACACACACATACACACACATACACACACATACACACACACACATACACACACGTACATACACATACGTACACACACAGACATACACACACATACATACACACACAGACACACACACATACACACACATACACATACACACATACACACACACACATACACACACATACATACACACACACACACACACACACACACACACACACACACAGGAAACTCAGCCCATTACTATCATTCTGCAATGTCCCTTATTTTTTGTCACTGCTGCCTCCAAACCTGAAGAAATTTTGTTATTCTCTTAGTCTCATATATATAATCCCTAAACATTGTTCACCTATTTTTGACTTTTATAAAAAGTGTCTTCTTTTTTAACACTAATTTTCATCAAGGACAATAAAACAATTGGACTAGAAAAGGGTGCCTTAAGAAAGCTAAAGGCCCATCGTGTTAAACGTGTTAATAATTATTAGAGCTCTACTAAATGTCCACTGAAAGCAGTATGAGTTAATCAGGTGATTGGGAATGCCACAAACAGGAAGTAGGTTAGGGACTTGTGATAGGTGTGGACTGGAAACGATGAAGGAGAAATAAAGGAAGGAACAACTTTATTAGCTTTTCCTTAAGACTAAAGTGATCTACAGAAACCAAGAACACATAGAACATAAATAGAAATCTAGCTGGTCTGGATTCAGAAGGGTGATGTGTGGAACACTTATCCATGGCCCTGCTGAGATAGAGAGCCAGGAGTGTGGTTATGAAAAAAAAAATCCCCCAAAACAAAAAACAAAAACAAAGACAAACAAACAAAAACTAGGTCTACTCAGCTGGAGAGTTGATTTTCAGACTTGGCTAAAAACAAGTCAGTAAACTACCCTAAAATAGAAACTTATGAATGCCGAGCTATAGTTGACAGCAGATTTGTACAATCTATCTTCCTTAGAGATGCTTATTACTCCTTAGAGTAGAGTACAGTCTAAAGTTACAGTGTATTATTGTGCTCTGAGCTCTTAGAATAAGAACTGAATCATTAATTCTTTAAATTGTTCCCAGTGCTAAGACCATACAAACACACACTGGATGTTGAATAAGAACATGAACAACTTCTGATCATAGCTCACAATTTCTCATAGTCTCTATAATTTAAAAAAGTAATAACTTTTTAAAATAAACTTTAATAAAAATAAACTTAAATAAAAAATAAACTTTCTTCATCATCAAATTGAATACCATTTCAAATCTTTAAAATTTTTCTCTTTAAAAATTACTTTATTTTATGGGTATGGGTATTTTGTCTACAAGTATGCCTGTGCACCATGTGTGTGCCCAGTGCCCACAGAGGTTAGAAGAGGGCATCAGATCCCCTGGAACTGGAGTTATAGACAGTGAGCTGTCATGTGGGTGCTGGGAATTGAACCAGGGTCCCCTGAAAGAGCAGCTAGTGCTCTTGGCTGCTGAGCCACCTCTCCAGCCCTACCATTCCTTAACTTTAAACTTAAACTTCTGCAATTTCCTTAAAGTACCAAGTAACTTGTAAGTATATGAATTACCCTGGCCTCAAAAATAACTATTGAATACTTCGTACATCTCCACATTCACTATTATTCAACTTGAGCTCTCAATCAACATTTCACCTTCATTATTGACATCATTCTCATTATCCTCTTTCTAATTTTATTATTCCTTATGCTGACAGGCAAATCAAATCATATCATTCCTGTGATTTAAATCTCTATGTATTTAAAATCTTTATGTACTCAGGATAGAATTCATGGTGTCCTTCGTGACGTTTTCATTTCTTCTCCAACACCCTCCAATCTACACAGCATTCACAAACTGTGTAGAACGACACATAGCTGGTTTGCATGTGTGATCATTTGGATCTTGGATATCTGCCAACGCCCTATGAATTAAAGTCTCATCATACACTGTAGTGGTGCTATCAGGAAATGGTGCAAACTTAAAACACAGGTCAGGTCTAGTGGCAGGCTCTGGTTATTAGGGCTATGCCCTTTGGGCTTTTGGGGTCTCCAATACCTCCTCTTACTCTCTTAGTTATGCATTTATTTATTTATTGCACCTAGGAGGTGAAGTAACAGCACCCCCCCCCCGCACCGCTATGCACTCCCACCATGATGGTTGTCCTCAGATAAGAGGGATAAAAACAATAGACCAACTTGATCACAAACTGAAACCTCTTATACCATGGCCCCAAATTACTCTTTTCTCTTTATAAACTGATTATGTCAGGGGGGTTCTTAACAGAAATTAATGGAAAGCTGACTAACCTAAGAAACAGGTTTTGGGAATTGGGGTCATTGTTATGAGTACAGTTGCACAAAAAATATGGGATAGCAAAGATGCCATTAATGAGGCCTGAGATAGAAATGGGATTCTGTTGAGAATTGGACTGGAGGCCATCATTGTTATAATACATCATGGTAAATATATGCCCGCATTGTTTGTCTATTCCCTGAGAGTTTGCACGAGGGGGAAATTTCAAGGCAGTAAAGTCCCTAGATTACAGCATGGGTATTACTGGCTGCTTTTAGCCAGATTTCTAGTGAGAGGTGAGGACAAAAAAGAATGGAAGATAATGATTGGAGAAACTTGCAGTTTAGCCAGAAAGGGTGCACAGAGAGGGCAGCTGCTAGAGAGATCAGTATTAGTAGGAAGAAGTCAAATGCTTTGCACCTGGACAGAAAGAAAGATGCCTGAGGGCTTTTCTGAAATTCATGAGGTCACAGCCATCAAGGACTCAGAGATGTAAAGAATGCAAATTTGTTTCAAACACTTCCTAGAGCATAGTCTTTGAGAAGAGATTTCCCAGGGCACCCTGCTCACTTAGGTCTGCTTAAATTGGTAAGGAGCTCAGAGGCCATGGGCACCTCAGTGGCCTCATCTGTATGATTTAAGTTTTGTTAACACACAGAATATAAAAGTTATGGGATCATGTAGGATTCCAGTGAGATTTCAAAGGAAATTCTGGGGGAACAGGTAGTGTCTTGGCAGGGTCTGAGTCGCTGCAAGTGGGCCCCTGACAGGATGGAACACAGATCTGGGAAAGTAAGGCTGAAGCTACAGGGGAGACCCAGGAAGGAAAGAATGCCTGCCACACAAAACTGCAATCAATGAGCAGAACCCAGAAGTGGGGCCACGTGGGCTGCAGCCATCAAGACTGTAGAGGATGGAGTTGTCCAAGTCCTTGGGAGCCAACATCTTACCATGGTGTGCCCTGGATGCTGAGCCTAAGGATTTAGGATTTAATGTATATCTGTTGCGTTTTGATCTCATTCCTTCTTGATATTTCCTTTTCTTCACTTTTAGAAGGGGAATGCTTGTTTACTTTATTCCAATGGAAACATGTAACTTTATTTTTTATTTTTGCAGGACCTCACAGCTGAATGTGCCTTGTGTCTCAGAACAGACTTTGAACCTGGACTTTTGAACATTTAACACTCTGGAGACTCTTTGAGGTGCATTAAAGATACTTAGCATTAAGCTATAGATTTGAACCTTGGGGAAGCAGGGTAGAATGCCACAGTTGGATCTGAAATGTTCCTGAAAGGACCATGTATTGAAGGTTTGGTCCCTAGCTTGGTGCTACTGGGAAGGGAAAGCCTTAAAGAGGTGGAACCTTGTGGGAGGTTTTCAGGCACTGAAGAATAGTCTAGAAGATATGAGGATTCTGTTCTTCTCTAGCCATGGGGACTCTTTTTTTGCTCTGGCTAAAAGTAGTACAATGAAACCATAAATTGAAAGAAACCTTTTCTCTTTACAGACTGATTATCACAGGCATTCGTGACATAGTATGATAATTGACTTAAAGTGGTCAGTCAAAAGATATACTGCAAGAGAAAATGTGAAATAAGTGAGAGCATGTTTTTCTTTCTGAGAAAGAAAAAGCCAAGCAAAGACTCTTAAGCATGGACAAATGAATTAGAACAAAACCTCAGTATAAAAGAATGAAGCCATAGCAGTGTTGAACAAAGGAATTTGGTCATTTATTCATAATTAATTTTAAATAGATAGAAATAGGCTATACAAACGTATAATGTGAAAGCTAAAACTTCTTTGTTTAAAGATATTTTGCAATGAAATGCTACATTGACAACACTTGGGTGTTTGGCCAAGGTGGAAGGGAAGAGCAATGGGAAGAAGGAGGGGAGATCTTCATAAGGACAATAACAGATCCCCAGCACCCTCTGTTGTGATTTCATGATAGCTGAAGGACCGCAGTTTTCATAAATAACAGAGAATTACAGGTCCGATTATGACTAACAGGAAAGGGAAATTAACACAAATTAATGATAATTTTTAAAAGAACAGATGCTTAGCAAAACTAATAAAAAATATAAAAGGATAAATAAGGAAGGCTGGGGTTATAGCCCATTGATAGAATACCTGCTCTACCATTTTTAACACCCTGGATTCAACCCCAGGACCAAACAATAAAAGTTAAGGAGCAAGATGATGTCTAATAAGATCTTGCCCTGTAGACACACCAAGTTGAACAGCTATTCATACACCAAACTACCTTCCAAAGAGCTAAGAGAATAAGGTGAGAGACCAGCCTACCTGTTTTTGTATAATGAAACAAAAGGACATACTGAAGCAAGCAAGAAAGAATTGTCAGAATCATCCCGCATCCCAACTGTAAGGAACCCTGCAGAGAGAAACACACCTCCAGCTTCGGGTAAGGAGAGAGAACTCAGTCCAATCCTCAGACTTAAAAACCAGTATGAGGCCCATCCTAGTGAGTTACAGTGTTGAGCAAAGCCCCATGATCCCTCCCACATGGCTAATACCTAGGATTGAACCAGTGGAACCCTGTTAGGTCAGACATCTCTTGCATTGTCAGTTGACAAAAAGCAGAACTCTGTCCATCGGGGAGCAGAAACTGTCTTGAGCACAGAGCCAGACCCACCACAGAGATCCAGAAAAACTAAAGGCCTTGAACTCAGAAACTCTAGATTGGCCCTTGCATGAGGTACAGACAGACATGGATGTTGAAGGGACTGGACAGTTTTGAATGTATCAGTTCTAGCCATGGTGTGAACTTGGGGTACAATTATCTCCTCTTAAGGTGCAGGATCTTATAGCTGCAACCCGACTAACAGCTGCTTTCATAGCTAAGAGACTGTTTCTCCATCTCCAGGTGCATAGATATTATTGATATCACAAGGCCAAAGCTTATAGACAAGGCTATAGGACCTCATATGTGGTTGAGATCCATGCTCTAGTGGGCCACACTGGTGTGATCTGCATAGTCATCAGCTCCACTGTGAACACCAGCACACCTAGAGGCTGCACAGATCCTTGTAGCTGTGTGACTCATGTGTGTTGCTGGAGAGCTTCTCTCCAGGTTCCCCAAGCCCCGCAGTCCCACAATCCACGTATAAAATAATCACTCAGACACTTATATCACTTATAAACTGTATGGCCGTGGCAGGCTTCTTGCTAACTGTTCTTTTATCTTAAATTAACCCATTTCTATAAATCTATACCTTGCCACGTGGCTGGTGGCTTACCGGCGTCTTCACATGCTACTACTCTTGGCGGTGGCTGCAGTGTCTCTCCTCAGCCTTCCGCTTCCCAGAATTCTCCTCTCTCTTTGACCCACCTACTTCCTGCCTGGCAACCTACTTCGTGCCTGGTCACTGGCCATCAGTGTTTTATTTATATATAGAGCAATATCCACAGCACTTCCCCTTTTCTTTTCTTTTTTTTTAAAAAGGAAGGTTTTAACTTTAAAATGGTAAAATTACATATAACAAAACAATTACCGAGCAAGAATTATAGTTACAATATTAAAGAAGATGTCCTATCTATCTTATATTTGTGAGTTTAAGGTTTTATATCTAAATTATCTTTTATCATAACTGAGGAAATTACACCTATCTAGTTTTCAACCACATCAAAGACCTGAGAAGGAACATAATGGTACCTGAGAAATGGTAGATGGATGCAAGCAACTTTCGGGAATCTTGCAAAAGTAGACCAAGACAGCTGGCAGCCTGGACAGTCACCTAATGTTTTTTTAGCATTGTTGGTGCATTCAAAATGGCTACAGGCCTAGAGTATCTGACAGACCATTTTCAGAAGCAGGATTTCTGAAAGACCATCTTACCCTGTCTTGGCAGAGTACAGTGGTCGCTTTCCTTGTGTCCCGCTTGTCCAGAAAGGACAGCATTTCATTTGTACTGTCAGCCATCAAGGCAAGGGCAGTTCTTTGCCCAGTAGGCCATTTTGTGCCAAAAAGACAAACTTCCAAATGGAAATGTCTTAGAAGCCCAACATTCTCTCGGGATCAATTGGTGCAGCCAGGAGCAATTGTGTCTCACGTCAACAGAATTTTAAGTTATTTAAATGCCATATTCTCTAGGTCTATGAAGTGTTTGAAGATTACCTGTCTATCTGAAATATATCTATGTATACCTAGAAGACTTAACTAACATGGCTACAAATATGATTATCATAGATGACTAATTATTAATCTATTTTTTAATTATCCATTACAATTTTAAATGAGTTACATAAACATAATACCTCAAACAAGAATAGAAATATATATATATATATACAGTATAACAAAATTAATTCAAGTTTCTATCAATAAACTAAAATTTATACCAATGTAAAACATTTTAAACAAGTTGTTCTTTAAAAGTAGGTTCATTAATCTACCCTTTTATCTTATCATCTCTATAGCCTCCTATATATCTAATCATATCCCCTTTTTCTTTTTTATAAAGAGATCACATTTATAATCAACCTGTTTTAAATAAAAATATTGGTTTTTCTCTGTCCCACACCAGAGGGCTCTTCTGATTTGGGACACAAGAATCTCTTAACCATTTTTTTTTTTAAAGCAATATGTCTGGGTTTAGAGGGGGAGTGAGCCAATTCCACCTCTAAAGCCAGCTTGGTATATTTGGGAATTTGGGCGTAGCATCTCTTACTACTTCCTGCTGGAGGGGGGCGCTGTATCTTATGGGGACGCAAAGGAAATTTTAAGCCTATGGGGTAGTCCTTGAGGCTGTATTGTGTGAACCAGTTGCCTTGAAACCGCTCTGGATGTTGGATCATCTGGGCCATGGTGTCACCGGAGGCCTTTCAGGTGGTCTTGGCTGGTGAAACCTGATGTATCTTAATCTGGAACAAATCCACAGCCTCTGGCTTTCTGTGAAAACAAAAGCAGAACCTCTTTTCCAAAGCAACATATCCTTAAATCCAAATTTTGAAGTCAAGTTACCTTTAAAATATGCATATTGGTTTAATTCAATATCTTTTTTGATCAAATGTTTTTTTGTAGTTAAAAATCCCAAAGACAACACAATCCAGATTGTCTGTGTAATATTCATCTTTACGTGGCTTTTTACCTTAATTTTTTTTGTCTCTTTCAAGCCTACATATATTTTACACACATTGTAAACGATGTTATCTGAATCAGTCTTTTTGTGAGCCTATTGGTTTAAACTGCATCCTTCTGAGCCTGAAACAGCGCTGTGGCTGCTGGCTTCGCCCACTTCAGCTTCCCAACATGGCAGTGGTACGTTTTCCGCCAGCTCTGGGAGTCATCAAGTCTCAGAAATAGTGGGTCTAAGCTTTTATCAAAGCAGCATGTAGCCCAGAAACCTTTTTTTTTAAATACTAGTAAAGACTAAATCTACTACACAGTATAATGTGCCTCTGGCAGACCCCTCATTCCCGCCATACTGCCGGTCAAACGCACACGCCAGGAACCTGCCAGTGTTCAAACCCTCGTTTTGCGGCGTCTAGCTGCTCATAGGAGACAAGAAGCAGGAACCTGGTTTTGGCTCTGTTTAGAATTGGTTATTAAATATTCTCAGGTTTAAGGTGGAAACTCGAGCCGTTGGGCGCCATTTGTTGCTGGAGAGCTTCTCTCCAGGTTCCCCAAGCCCCGCAGTCCCACAATCCACGTATAAAATAATCACTCAGACACTTATATCACTTATAAACTGTATGGCCGTGGCAGGCTTCTTGCTAACTGTTCTTTTATCTTAAATTAACCCATTTCTATAAATCTATACCTTGCCACGTGGCTGGTGGCTTACCGGCGACTTCACATGCTGCTGGTCATGGCGGTGGCTGCAGTGTCTCTCCTCAGCCTTCCGCTTCCCAGAATTCTCCTCTCTCCTTGACCCACCTACTTCCTGCCTGGCAACCTACTTCGTGCCTGGTCACTGGCCATCAGTGTTTTATTTATATATAGAGCAATATCCACAGCACATGTGATCTAGCTTGATAGCATCAACCTGGTGGCCCACGGGTTACCTTCCCTAACACTATCCCAACTTGAAGCTGCAAAGTACTTTGCAAGACTTTTCTCAGTGGGAATAAGACATAATAGCAAGCACAAGATTTTGCCCTGGAATTCAGTGCTGGTGACACCTGACTCTGGGTAAATACTAATGGTCCCATCCTTGGGCCTGTCTGTGAACAGCTACAGTTCCGAGGGAAAACGTGCAGTCTCGTTCTATTGGACTTCACTGTCAGCTAACAGCAGCTGTGATTGATTTTAGTAGTTCTGGATCTCAAGTTCATTTTAGAACAAACAGCCCATAGCAGCTTGGGCCTTGGTTCTAATCAAGTGTGCTGATGACGCATGGGCTCAGAGGCATCGCATAGAAACCTAGGTTCAGTCTATCCACAGTGAGTATCTAGAGCCAGGCAGAATCCTCTTGTGTCTGACTATAGACTACTGTACATGAGGCATCTGGCCTGCCTTGGACCCAGGAATATATTTGTAGGAACAGATAAGTCTTTCCTGATACTCTCCTATTTCTTTCTGAACAGAACACCAACAGTGTATTTAGTATAAATCTGGGCTTAGATAGCCCCCTAATACTGAAATAGGACAACACACAGACAGACAGCTTCTGGGAAAACCTGGACTTGGGCACCATCTAGTGTTGAAATGTCAGGAATGAACACAGGCTCAGAGAATATGGAAAAACTGCTTAGAATTTCTGGAGGTGGATGAGGAGTGTCAAATTAGGAAGTGAAACAGATGACCGATTCTTTAATGCCTAGATGATGTCACACACTAACAAGTACATGGTTTCAGGAAATATAAACCTACCACTCAAAATAAAGTGCCAGAAACTGACTAGGAAGTGATCAGTACAGGGAATTCTCAGATGGAGAATTTCAAACTACTGTTTCAAAGGAACTAACAACCTCACAATCTCAATGGAAACAAAAAGAAATGGCTTAACAGTCTAACAGAAAAATTTAAAAGACACGGTAACTATTTTTGAAAATAGAAATCCTTGAGCTGAAAATTCACTCAGGAAGATTAACGATGTGATATAGGAGGTATCAATAACAGAATAGATGAAAAAGAAGAAAGAATTAGTATGCTTGAAAACATCTACTTGAAAATATACAGATGATTGGTAATAATAAAGTGTGAAACACCAACAAAAGATATTGAAGAAGATATAGAAATCAGAGCAACCGTGTACCCATAGATTTAAAAAAATTAATATTGTTTAAATGCCCTCACTACCCAAAGTTGTAAAATAAAAATCATCACTATGTTAATCAGTGATTGAGAGTGTGTGTTGCTTTTGTTCAGCTCTCAGCACCCACATGGTGGCTCACAACCACCTGTAACTGCAGTTCCAGGGGATCTGATGCCTTCCCCTGACCTCCATGGCACCAGTCACACATACATGCAGGCAAAACAGTCATGCACATAAAATAAAATACATAAATTAAAAAATTTAAGGAAACTAGAAAGCAGACATCTGGGTTATTACAGCTTAAGAAGGAACTGATGATAATTCCAAACTGGTAGAAACCTATTCAAATCAAGAACAGAACGCTTAACAAACCTGGAGAAGAATTCAGAAGTCCAGGTACAGGAGGGTGAACAGTCACCAGTCAAATCTAACTCAATCAAGTCTACCAAGAGATACCTTTCTGCCAAGAAAAAGGCAATCAAGCTGTCACAGGAGAAAGATAAGAAAGAATATTCTGAAGGTTGAAAGAGAAAAGAAACCACATAGAGCTGCCCACTTAGTCTGACAGCAGGTTTCCCAGCAATCTTTCCGGTACTGAAAGCTGTTAGTCTCTTGACAGCAGGTACTGTACCGATCAAAGCTATCCTGTAGACGTGCAGGAGGGATATATTCCCCAAAGCTGAGAGAGAGTAGAAAGACCTAAAATAAACAATATACCACTGCATTTTAAGGAGCCAGAAAAACAACAGCAAAGTCAACCCCAAATTAGAAAACCAAATAAAACAGTAAACATCAAAGAAGAAATCAATGCACACCAAAAAAGATAATCCCAAAGATCAATGAAGCTATGAGCTGTCTCATTAAAAAGACAGACAATAGAGACAAACTCTTAGCTAGCCTAAGAAAAGAAGAGAGAAGACTAAAGTAGTTTTTTTTTTTTAGTGAGAGATTAATAATTCTTTTTTTTTTATTATTATTATTATTATTTTACAACACCATTCAGTTCAACATAATAGCCACAGAATCCCCTGTTCTCCCCCTCTCGCCCACCCCTCCCCCTAGCCCACCCCCCATTCCCACCTCCTCCAGATCAAGGTCTCCCCCGAGGACCGGGGTTGACCTGGTAGACTCAGTCCAGGCAGGTCCATTCCCCCCTCCCAGACCGAGCCAAGTGTCCCTGCATAAGTCCCAGGATTCAAACAGCCAACTTATGCAACGAGCCCAGGACCTGGCACCAATGCACAGCTGCCTCCCAAACAGATCAAGCCAAATGACTGTCTCACCCGTTCAGGGGGCCTGATCCAGTTGGGGGCCCCTCAGCCTTTGGTTCATAGATCCTGTGCTTCCATTCATTTGGTTATTTGTCCCGGTGCTTTATCCAACCTTGGTTTCAACAATTCTCGCTCATATAAACCCTCTTCTTACTCACTAATTAGACTCCCAGTGCTCCACCAGGGGCCCAGCCGTGGATGTCTGCCTTCAGATTCCTCAGTCCTTGGATGGGGTTTATGGCACCACTATCTGGGTGTCTGGCCATCCCATCACCAGAGTAGATCAGTTCCTGCCGTCTCGTGACCATTGCCAGCAGTCTTTTGAGGGGGTATCTTTGTGGATCTCCGTGGGCCTCCCTAGCTCTCTGCTTCCTCCCCTTCTCACCTTCTCATGTAGTCTTCATTTACCATGGTCTCCTATTCCTTGTTCTCCCTCTCTTTTCTTGATCCAGTTAGGATCTCCCACTCTTTCCCTCGACTGTCGCCCTTCATTGTTCCCACTCATGACCAGGCTATTCATGTAGATCTCGTCCATTTCTCCGTGTCTATTTTTGGGGTCCCGTTTTCCAGGTAGCCTCACTGGTGATGTGAGTAGCAGTCTAGTCATCCTTGTTCCACATCTAGCATCTTCCTATGAGTGAGTACATACCATATTTGTCTTTCTGAGTCTGGGTTACCTCACTCAGGATGATTTTTTCTAGATCCATCCATTTGCCTGCAAACCGTGTGATGTCATTGTTTTTCTCTGCTGAGTAGTATTCCATTGTGTATATGTGCCACAATTTATTTATCCATTCTTCAGTTGAAGGGCATCTAGGTTGTTTCCAGGTATTGGCTATTACAAACAATGCTGATATGAACATAGCTGAGCAAGTGCTCTTGTGGTATGATTGAGCATTTCTTGGGAGTTTTTTTTTTTTAAAGAGGCCATTACAATGGACACAACAGAAATGTAAAAGATAGAGATTGTTATAAACTACATGCTAACAACTTCAATAATCTAGAATAAAGAGATAAATTCTTCAATATATACATCTTATCAAGATTGAATACAAACCCTGAATCAATAAAATCCAAGTAATGGGACTGAATTAGTAGGAAAAATCTTCCCATTACAAGAAAGAAAAAAAAAAGCCCAAGACAAGGATTCATTGCAGAATTCTGCCAGTTAAAGAACTAATATAATAAAATTCTCCAAAAAGTATAACAGGAAGTAGTTCTCATAAATACATTCTATGAAGGCAGAACTACCCGGATACCCAAACTGGAAAAAACAAAATAGAAAAAGAGAATTACCAATCAATATGATTAATAACAGATATAAGGCTCGTCAACAAAATACCAGAGAATTGAATCCAATAATACATAAAAGAATCATTCACCTTGATCAAGTGCGATTCATCCTAGAGGTGTCAGGATGGTTCAGTATATGTAAATCAATAAATCTGACATCAACATAATAAAGGACAAAACCATGTTAACATCTCAATTGCTGCAGGAAAGGCATTCAATAAAATTCAAAATTGCTTCATGATAGAAATGTTGAGTAAACCTAATATACAAGGAATATGACATTTTAAAGGACGTGTATAATAAGCCAATAAACTAACATCATATAATAGAGAAGAGATGAAGATTTCCCTATAAGATTAGGACAAGGCAAAGATGCCCACTTTCACCATGTTTATTCAGCACATGCTGGACCTCACCAGGGCCATAAGGCAAAGAAGGGGAATAAATGAAACTGATATACACACACCACACACAAAGGGGAAAAAACTCAAAGATTAATGAAACTGTGAGTTGATTCTTTGAAAAGAAATCAAATAATCATTGAAGGTGACATGATCTTCCATACAGAGAGACACAAAAATGTTACCAAGGCTATTAGAACTAATAAATAAATCCAGCAAAGTTTCAGGATGTAAAAATCTACATACAAAAGTCATTAGTGTTACTATATGCCAATAGTGAACTATTTGAAATAGTAATCAAGAAAGTAATTCTATTACAATAAGCCATAAAATACATCTAGTAATTAATTAAATGAAATATCAAAAAAATAACAGTCTGAAAAATGATAAAAGATACTGAAGAGGACACAAATAAACAGAAAGATATCTTTACCCATAGGTTAGAAAAATCAATATTGTTAAAATGTCAATGGTACCCAAAGTGATTTATAGATTCAGTGTAATTCCTCTCAAAACACCAATGGTATTTGTCAAACAACCAAAATTTATAGAGAACCAAAAATATCCCTGAAGAGCCAATTATTTTGAGCAAAACACAGAGCATGATATATTTGAGTTACAAGAAGTGCTAAAAGCTGAACTAATCAAAGAAGCATAGTGCTAACATAAAAACAAACACATAACCCAATGGAATAGAACAGACAGCCTAGAAATAAGCTACTCAGTAGTAGAGCCCATTGTTTGTTTGTTTCTTGTTTTTTTTTTTACCAAAAATTACTAAAAATATGCATTGCAAAATAGATAACCTTAAGGAAATGCTGTTAAAAAATCAGATATACACAGAATAATAGTTGAATGAAGTTCAGCCTCTTACTAGTTATAAAGATCAACTTAAAATGGATTGAAGACTTAAGTGTAAGACTTGAAACTATAAAATGACTAGAAAAAAACCAGAGGGGAATGCTTGTGGACACTGTAGTTGGTAAGGAACTTTTGGACAAAATGTCCAAAGCACAGAAAACAAAAACCAAATAGAGAAGTGGGATTGCTAATAGTTAAAAAAAATCCCCCAATAAAACAAGTAAAATGTTCAATAGACTCAAATAAGCATTTATCCAAAAAAGAAATACAAATAGCCAATAAGAACATGAAAACATGTTCAACATCACTAACCCTCTGGAATATTTGTACAATGTGATTATTGTAGCTATATGGAAAACAGTTCTGGGGTTCCACACAAAAAAGTATACATAGATTTACCTTATGATCTAGCTATCCCAGTTCTGGATGATAAAACCAAACAAACACATTCTCTTCATCACTTATCTAGACTATGATATTGCATTGTTAGCAACAGGAAATAGACTGAAGACAGGCACTGGGCAAGGCCATGTGTTTCTATGGAAAGAACCAATCTCAGACAGAGGCTAATGTAGGACAAGAGCCAAAGCCTCCACTTTCTATTACAGCTAAAGTGTAGGGCCTCCACCGCATGGAACTGACACTGGGGAAGGTGGTGTTTCTCAGAAGGTACTCCATGAGGCTTTAAAAACTGCACGGGTGGACACAAGTAATCCAGAAAAGACAGGAACAAGAAGGCAGGAATGAGGAGTCTACTGGTACAAGCTTCATCATCAGTGGTGGTGCCAATTGGGTGCCTGGGAAGAATCAGAGGAAGAATCCTCTGATGATTTCCCCTAGTGTCTTTTTAAGTTTTTATTTATCACTGTGTGTGTGTGGTTGATATATTGTGCACCCTAATAAACTTACCTGGGGGTCAGAGAACAGAACAACCACTAGATTAGACATAGAGGCCAGACAATGGTGGCACACACAGCTTTAATCCTATCACTTTGGAGGCAGAGATCCATCTGGATCTCTGTGAGTTCAAGGCCACAGTGGAAACAGAGCCAGGTGTGGTGGCACACACCTTTAATCCCAGCACTTGAGATCTCATGTCTTTGCTTGGGAAGGACATATGCCTTTAATCCCAGGAAGTGATGGCAGGAAGCAGAAAGGTATAGAAGGTGTAAGGACAAGGAACTAGAGGCTTTTAAGCAGTTCAGCTAAAACCCTCAGGGGTGAGGACTCAGAAGCTTTCATTCTGAGGATTCGTGGAAACAGGATCGGCTGAGGAGTAGTCAAGGTGAGGTTGGCTGTAGCTTGTTCTGCTTCTCTGATCTTCCAGCTTTCACCCTAATATCTGGCTCTGGGTTTTTTTTATTAATAAGACCATTTAGCAATTCAAGGTGTGTGTGTGTGTGTGTGTGTGTGTGTGTGTGTGTGTGTGTGTGAGAGAGAGAGAGAGAGAGAGAGAGAGAGAGAGAGACAGAGACAGAGAGACAGAGACAGAGACAGAGAGACAGAGAGAGAAAGAATGCATTCTGTAGCACATCTATGGTCAGACGACATCTTTATTGTATTAGCTTTCTCCTTCCACCTTCTGTGGGTCCCCAGAATTGAACCAGGTTCCAGGCTTGCACAGCAAGTACCTTTCACCCTCTGAGCCACACAGCCATCTAAGTCACTCTAAGTCAATACAGAAACAACAAAAATTAGTTTTAAAAAGTGGCAATAAGCATCACATTCTTATGTAGCTGTGGACTACATTCTGTTCTAAGCACTTTACTCATATTAATTCATTGAATCTTTATAACAACTTTATGAGACAATTGTTATCTTTATATGAGAAAAATGAGGCACAAAAGGCTTGATAATTTGCCCAAGTTTACACAGTTGGTAAGTGGCAGAGGCAGACTTAAACACACGAAGTCCAATTCCAGATGTATGATTTTGAACTTCTTTGAAATGGAGCTCTGACTTGTTATGCAAAAGGATCAAACAGTCAAGTGTTTGGTCACTCCAATCCAACCTGACTGCCTCCATGGGTCCACCACCTCTGGGGTATCTGTAGCTACTTGTCAACAACTTTCTTGTTCTACTTCTAGAACCGAAGGGATGCTGAACAGTGGACAGGAGACTAGAGTACCAGATACGAGGTAGATTCAGATGGGAAAGAAACTTTGGGAGAAGCCAAGAAAATGATTTCAATTCCCTTTCTATACAAACTGCTGCAATTCCCTACTATACAGAAGACAAAGCACCAGTTCTTTAACATGACCTATGAGTCTCCAGCTCCATTATCTGATTCCATCTCTACAAAGGCTTTTTTGTATGTGCTATCTCATACATGCTTTACCATAGCCCCTTGAACCACTCCTAGTCTCAGTTTATTGGGAAAGACACCACACTGTGAGGGAAGACATCTCTGCCCTAAGTTACACAGAGTGGAGCAAGAATTTTATTGCTGGTGTCCAGACTCTAACTCCCATGTCTCATTCCATCAGAGTGTGTCACAGCCATGAGTAGCGATTTGGAATGAGGACAGCAAGGCCCATTTTTAAAATGCTCAAATGATCTGAGGCAAAATAACTGAATTTCTTTTAATAGAATACAGGTGGCATTTGTGTATGTGTGGATTTTTATAATATTGTGATATGCAGAGATTATTTATTACTTATAATTGAACAATCTGTATTTATATGAAGCATATACCCATGATTACATATATATAATAAAGCAGGGCTAAGTAGAATTAGTTGCTATTTTGGACCCAGAGTACTCTTCCTTTTTTTTTTCTTTTTTTCTTTTTTTTTTTTTTTTATCAAAATGGGGACTTAATACCAGATGGTGGAGGCCCACGCTTTTAATCCCAGCACTCAAGAGGCAGAGGCAGGTGGATCTCTGTGTTCAAGGCCAGCCTGGTCTACAGAGTGAGTTCCTGTCTCAAAAAAAAAAAAAAAAAAAAGAGGGGAAAAAGGAGACTTAAAAGCAAACTTTGTAGCATGGTGTCTCTTATTTGAGGGTGGTGTTTCTTGGAATAAGAGGGAATCTAGGTTAGAAGAAATAAAATCTCACTTATACTCCTCTTCTCCATATGCTCCTTTGCCTACTTGGTTAAGCGAGCAACTCTGTTTTGGTGGTATCTTTGGCCATCATCTTTATCCTGCCTGATGTCTGGTCCCTCAGCTGCTCTGCCACATCAGACACACAACCATTACCCCTAAGCCTCACATGTCCAGTTATCTGTCCAGCAGCTTCCCAAAGGTTGAGTCATGTCCTACGATTAAGTCATTCCTGACTGAGAAATGGCTCGTCCACACCTGCTTGTCACAGTTCAGAAGGCAGTAGGGCTCCTTAAAGAGTTTCTTTCCCCTTAACAGAAAGAGATAAATTCAGACCTTTCCTTTCTTGGCAAAGCTAGAGAAAAGAGTTGGTGTTCCTGTTTTCGTATGTTCTCACATATTACAAACTCCTTTGTGGTGTCCTCTAAACAGAATCTCAGTTCTGCCTTCAAAATTGTTTACTTTTGGAGCAGAAAAGATGGCTCCATAGTTAAGACCACATGCTGCTCTTGCAGAAGACCTGGGTGTAGCTTCCAGCTCCTTTGCAGGCTCACAGATGCCTATAATTTCAGCTCCAGGTGATCCAATGCCCTCTTTTGGCCTCCACTAACACCTACACTTAAGTACACACACACACACACACACACACACACACACACACACACACACACACACATTAATGTTTTTAAATTAAATCTTTTAAAATAATGTTTATTTGTAGCTCAACTTCATTTCCTACACCATATCAGAAGTTGTGGAAGGAACATTCTGTCTGTTATTCCGTGTTTGACATTTGTCGTATCTCTGTTAGTTTGTTTAAGCGTACAGGTACGGTGTGCACTGTCTGAAACAGGCTGGACAGGAAAGAACGCAGGGGACCTCTTAGAACTCCAGACTCCTCCATGTCCTCTGAGCCCCTCCCTTCCACCTAGAAGGAGACTCACTGAGAACAGAAATTGTAGATATTCGTAGGGAAGCACGTCCCACAGGAGAAGAACAGGCCCCAGCAGGCCAAAGGCACCCCACCTCCCTAAGGGAAAAAAATGAGGAGAGCTACCCAAGCAAGGCCAGTTAGAGGAGGTTTCAGATGGTTTATAGAAAAGCAAGGCCCATCACAAGCCCTTGCTAGATAACTCTGCTGCAAATGTGAGTGAGCGGATCTGATCCCTGGGATGGAATAAAGTAATAAATGTGGGAGTTTTAGAATCCAGAGGACCTGCTCTGCCAGTTACTAATAGGAGAGATACTGCCCCTCACTGGGCCCCTTCCTCCTAGGTAAAACTGGAGACTATGGAAATTAAAGTCCTTGAGAGAGTGTCTGGCATGGAGTGAGCAACGTGAAGTGTACGCTATTGGAATGTGGGGTGAACCCCACACCCCACTGGAGCAGAGTCCTGAATGTTACCTATTAGCTTTATACTTATGTGCAAATTATTTACTCTCTTCAAGCCTCAGTTTCCTTCTCTATAAAAGAGGAGCTAACTCCTAGTACTTGTTGTAGAGATTAAGTAAAATTAAGTGAGTAATATATGAAAATCACTAAGCAGTGTGTAGGACCATCCATTCCACATCCAATAAATGTCTGTTATCATTATTATTTATTATTTTTAAAAATGATTATAAAACTTACAAATGAACAGTATTTAACTGGTCTATAGTCTTCATTTTTATTTGTTTATTCTATTTGGTAATACCAAAAAAAAAAAGAATGGGATTTAAAAATCTACCTTACCAAAAGAACCATCAGAACTTGAAATCATTCTTGTTTTAAAAAATTTATTTTATTTTATTTTATTTGGTTTTTGGAGACAGGGTTTCTCTGTGTAGCTTTGTGCCTTTCCTGGAACTCACTTGGTAGCCCAGGCTGGCCTTGAACTCACAGAGATCTGCCTGGCTCTGCCTCCAGAGTGCTGGGATTAAAGGCATGCGCCACCACTGCCCGGCAATTAATTTTATTTTTAAATTGTGTGTGTGTGTAGGTATGTGCACACAAGTACAGATGCATGTGGAGCCTGGAAGGTGGTGGTTAATTCCTACCATTGTTTTTTACATTTCAGAAATTTATAAGCCATAGATTTGAAAATATAGGGCTAGTCCAACAGCCATTTGTTTAAGAGGATTTATACTGAGACCATAATCAGAAAGTGTAACTATTTCTATTAAAACGTATTTCATGAGAGTATAAAAACTGAAAATAAAATTGAATGACTCATCCAGGTTGTTCCTTATAAACACCATAAAGCAAATAAGGCTTGAAACTGCTGAATAAATTTACAAATGGTATAGAAACACCAGAATCTGAAAATTTTTTATAATAGAGGATTTCAAAAGCTAACTTATCCACGACATCGCATAGTGAATTGATTCACTTTCTTCAGCTCCTATGGAAACAAAGGAGAAATATTCAAAACTCATATACACATACAGAGCTCTACCTTAAGAAAACCTTCAGAAGCAGCAACTAATTCCATCCGACATAGTAGTGGGGTCTCAGGAAGTGGTATTGAATCACAAAGTAAGAAAAGGACAGCAGACTAGAAGATAAAACTTGCTGCACCTATAACCATGACACACCAGCTCACTAATCCATGTAAGACAATGTGGATTGGCCATCTCCAAACTATTCCCACCATAAAATTAAAGGCAAAATGTCTCAAAAAGTTCAGGATTTTCTTTATAGGGAACACAAAATCATGAAGTTGGTTTTCTCCATAACTTTCTCTGTAACAGATCAAGTCAGAATTTAAAAAAAAGAAAAAAAACCCTGAATAATAAGACATTTCTAACTCATGGACTGAACTGAGAAAGCTTGTATTTTATGCAAGTAATATTGGTTGTGTTACTCAAACGCATCTGGAAAATTCTAAAGCCAGGGAAAATATTTGGCTATGGGATCCAGAACTACTACTATCTTCAGTCCAGTCCCTAAGCTACAGATCTGAATTTCTCTAATTCAAACTTCCAAAATCTGAAATGCTCCAAAATGCTAATCTTTTCAGGTCAAACATGACACCACAAGTGGAAAATTCTACATCATAGACTGCTTCATGTACAAAGTTATTATAAATATGACAAACAATTATTTTTAGGCTATGTGTATAAAGTATGTATGGAAGATGAACAAATTTTGTATTTTAGCAAAGCGCAAGGCCCTGGGTTCAGTCCTCAGCTCCGGAAAAAACAAACAAAACAAACAAACAAACAAAAAACCAACCCCCCCAAAAAAATTTGTATTTTAGATGTAGGCCCTATCCTCAATATATCTCATTATATATTTGCAAATATTCCAAATTTTTTTAAAAAAAGAGAGAAAGTGGAAAAACTTATTGTCCTAAGTGTTTTATATAAAAGATGCTCAATTTGCATATCTCCCAAATCTCTTCCCCACCAAACCATAAGTAATACCATATCCTTCTCTGCTTAAAATGTTTCCTAATGCTTCTCTAATATCAATAGGATGAAGTACAAATTTTAAATTTCAACATGAAATACACTTCACAGTTTGATCCAGCCTATATTTCAGTTTCCACTCCTTTTAATCTATTTTCATTACATTTTAATTTACTGCACATAAGTCATTTACTTCATAGGCTTGTTCTTTTCAGCTTCAGAGCCTTTTATACAATGCTCTGCTTGACCACAGTATTGTACTTCCTGTCTACCTGTCACTTGGTCTCTTAAAGGCTCAGCTCAATGACTGCTCGTTTTATGAAGCTTTCCAAGATTTCACTGGGTAGAGTCTTTTGTTCTGTTTAAGCGTGGACACAGAATTTTATAAGTGTTCTAACTTATAGCACTAGATATTTGTTTACATGTCCATTCACAATGACAAATCAGACTAGAAACATTATTATCATCACTAGTTCAGAATATAAAATATGGCTTATACTAGGAATTTTATAAATATTTGTTTATCCCTGCAATTACTTTCAAGTCATTTGCTATGCAATTCCTTGAAACTATTAAAAGAATTAAAGTATTTTAAAATTATTTCAGCCAAAATAGTTTGAAACATGTTGATTTTGCTTTCTATTTTTATCCATCTCTTTAACCAACCACCATTCTATGAATTGTACAAATATTTTCATTGACATTTAGTGGCAATCCTGTAATACAGATCTCTTCCAAACGTAAGCTATAGAGCTACTTACTTCTATATTTGGTAGAGTAATTGTCACCTGTTCACCTTTGCCAACTTCAAGATTCCCTTCACAAGAAGTATCAATAGAAGCTGGTTTGAAGTCATCTAAAAACAGATACAAATATCAATTTTTATAAGCTAGAACAACGTCCTACTGTGACAGATACCGACAGAAGCAACCAAGAGAGGATGATTTGGTTCCCTGGTGTTTTCGTTTTAATTCTTTTTATTTAATGTGTATGAATGCTTTGCTTGCAGGTATGTATGTGTGCCACCTGTGTGCAGGAGCCTGAGGAGCCCATTGGATCCCTTGGGACTGGAGGTACAGACAGTTGTCGATTACCAGGTGGGTGATGGGAACCAGACCCAGGTCCTCTGGAAGAGCAGCAAGTGCTCTTAATTGCCAAGCCCCTTGGGTCACTATTTTAGAGAGTACAATCCATCATGGCAGGGAAAGAGTGTCACAGTCTGTGCTGATCAAAGAGCCTTCACTATAAACATAATTAAATCCTATTTTAAATAAGCGTCATTTCTGATATTTACTTACACTAAAGCTTTACTATTTTTGGTGGGTGGGCCCACTCAAATAGAGAACAGTCTTTCTGTAGTCACTGCTTATAAGCTTATTTTGTAATAATAATAAATGGTGTCACTAAAAACAGGAAATTCATTGATTATTAGCCCTTATATAGATATAAAGCTAGTGCTAGCCCAAATCCAAAATTAATTCTAATGTGTTAAACTCTTCTATGCAGTGAATCTTTGGTCCTAAATCTTACTGTTGTTACACTTAAGTAAATTACATGTATTACTACTCCTCATGCATCTATGAATATAACTCATAAAAACTAATGGTGGCTGTTATTTATTCTTTACCATGTTCTAAACACTGTGCTAGGATTTTTTAAAATGATACCACAATCCCTCTAGAAAAAAATCTAAGAGGTAGCTATTAACATTTTCACATATGAACGTTGCAGCTGAAAGCTTAGACAATGCTCCCAAACTCACATTATATATGCATTTAGTGAAGGTCATCGTTCACAGCCAGGCTTATCTTTTATAGACAAGCAAAACTTATGCTGTAGATAAGTCAAAATAGCAGTCTCTTTCAAAGAACACTGGCTTGAATATTTATTATAAATTAGGTCCATCTGCCCTGCATAAATGCCAAATTCTCTATTTTATACTCTCCATTTATCACTGAATTATTAAGACTGGGACTTACCCTGGAAATGAACCTGTTCTCAAACAGCAGGTTTTATTTAAATAAACCTAAGAAGATTCTTTGTGATACTATACTTAATTCAATAAGGAGAGGGGGAAAAAAGACTGAAAGTCCTTTTAGTGCCTTCTGCAAGACTAAGTGTGGAATCTAAGTTTGTTTACCCCGTGGTTATTATTAGCATTGTCTTTTTGCATATTCTTGTTTGTTGTCAATCTTGTGGCTGGATTATCTGATTCTGGTTTGGAAAAAATGACTTCAACATTTTAAGAACTTTTGTAAAGGTGGGAATGGAGCTCAGTGGCAGAGCACTTGCCTAGTAGGTACAAGGCCCTGAGTTTGATTTCTAACCCTGTAATTAATTAATCAATTAACCAAAGAAGCTATAAATGAAAGTCTCTGAAGCACCTGCAAGGCACTTGTAAGAAGCTCTATTTCATTCATTTAATTCTGGATTTTATCTGTAAGAAGAGAATGTATACCTAAGTTATACACACACACACACACACACACACACACACACACACACACACATATATACACATTCGGGGACTGGAGAGATGGCTCAGCAGTTAAGAGCACTTGTTCTTGCAGAAAACTTGATCATTCTGAACACCAACATCAGGTGACTGACAACCACTGATAACCCCAGTTACAGGGGGTTTGAGGCTCTCTTGTGGCCTCTGAGGGCACCTGCACACAAGGGAAGCACATATATACACTCAGGCCCACACATATACATGTAAAATTAAATATATATATATATATATATATATATATATATATATATATATATATAACTTTTTTTCTGTAATCGTAAACTTTGTAGCTTGAAAAATAAAATATTACTGCAAACCTGAGAAGGAAGAAGAAAGGACATGCTAATTGGGAAAAGGGCATTGAGAGATCAGATGAGAACAGTATCTTACTTTTGGAAAATGAAACCGGAGAGAGAGAGAGAGAGAGAGAGAGAGAGAGAGAGAGAGAGAGAGAGAGAGAGAGAGACAGAGAGAGACAGAGAGAGACAGAGAGAGAGAGGAGAGAGAGAGAGCAGGACCTGCACAGCACTCACTGCTATTTCTGCTATTTCACTGTAGGGAACTCTGAATTGTCATCCAGGGCAAAATAAACAAGTGACACCATTGGAGTTCTTCTGCAGGGAAATCCTGCCCATTTAGTCCACCCAAACATGTTATGTTTGTGTAAGAAAGCCTTTTTATAAAGTGTAAGTTTGAAGGTAAAAACCATTGGTTCTTCCTACATTTACTCCGAGTTATTATAGCTAGATTGTTTACAATTTAAACTTCTATGATCGAGTTTTAATTGGGTGTTTTCAGAATACAGATTTTATAAGAAAAAGGACAGAATGATTGAGGAAGGGGAAAAAATGAGACAGTAAAGAACAGCTGGGCTGGAGAAAGGATGTGAAAAAAAATCTACTTTACAGTTTCTCTCTCTCCCTCCCTCCCTCTGTCCCTCCCCCCCCCTCTCTCTCACACACACACACACACACACACACACACACACACACACACACACACACAGAAGAGGTCACGGCTCAGTGATGTTTCCTTTAAGCTCTGTAATTCTGAGGCCTATTATGCAAAAAAGAAGTTTTACATACAAAATTATGCTATATTTTTCGTACTGGCATCTATATCATTTAATTACTAAAACAAAAAGGCACATTATAGCCAATTTCCCAACAATACTAAAGATAACTTATTAAAACCCCACCTGTCAATTTTTGAAAACCAGTAATTACTTAGCTGATGAACTCTGAGATCCAAAAGCGATACAAACTATTGAGATAGCTGACAGTCTCTCCCCACCAACAAACTAAACGAGACCCCTCATAAGCCAGAGGACAAGTGAAAATGGGGAAGAAATGCCCCCGTGGCTTCCAAACACCATTTTCGCCTTGCATTCGGTCCTTTGTTCCATCTGTCACCTTTCCACTCTGCACTAACCACTTGTCACGCTAGTCTCCCCAGCCACCCCTACAGATCTCCACAAAACTTCCTCTCCTGTCTGACAGTCCCTCTGAAATCCGTCCAGGGTTCTCCTACACCTGCGGGACGCCAGGTGCCGAAACCGAGGCCGGGAACCGGGTCGTGGATCATGCTGCCACCCATCGGGTCCCCGGGCAGCCAAGGGCCGCGCGGGGACAGGATTACAGAATTCCGAGGCGGCGTCTGCCTCCCTAGCACCCCATCCCCACCCCAGGAGGTTCCTCCCGGGTATCCCTGGCAGCCCGCACTCACAGCGCACGGTGTGGAAGGCACAGCGCGGCTGCTTCTCGAAGCTCTCGCCTAATTTGAGAACCCGCTCGCGACGGTCCAGGGACGCGAGTCCCGCTGGTCCATTCATTCTCGTCCTCCGCCTCCCGCTTGGCCTTCGCCACCGGCTGTCGCAGCAGCTTTCCGATGCAGCTGCGCGGGGCTGCGAGCCCCAGCTCGGGGCCCTGCGGGGCTCCTGGGCTCCCGGCGCGTGCGGCCGCCCCTCGGGGAGGGGCGGGGGAAGCGCCCCGAGTCCTGATTGGCTGCCCGAAGACAGTCGCCCCGCCCCCTTCGCCCGGGACCCCGCCCCCTTCGCCGGGGACCCCGCCCCCTCGCCTGGGCATCCCGCCCCGCCCCTCGCCCCCCTCTCCCGCCCTGAGCCCCCTTCCCGCGTCGCGACGCACGCAGCCCGGCGGACGCCGCCACGCCGAGGTACGCGGTGCGGGTCGGGCCCGGAGGTGGACGGAGACGAGGCGAAGATGAGGTAACAGACCTGTGATGGCGGCTGGGATGGGTGAGGGCTCCCGGGGAGACGGGGGCGGGGAGGCCCGGAGGCCGGGCTCACCGACCTTAGGGAAGAGGCTGGCGGGGCCTGGTGGCGGGAGGAGCGTGGGCCTCCTCCGGCCCGCAGCTCTGGAAACGGACGCCTGAGGAGGGGCGGCGGCCCGGGCCTCCAGGCCCGGGGCTTCCCGAGGCCTAGCGGCTCTAGGGCGCATTCTGGAGCCCCAGCCGCGCCCCCTCGGTGGTGGGGGAGCTGAGACCAGACTGGGAGCCACCTGAGGCCTGAGGTGATGCAGTTCCCTTGAGGGCCGTTTTATTTATTTATTTATTTAATTTTTTTTTTAATCTGTAAATACCACAGGCCTTTTCCCGCCAGGGTGAGGATCCGAGGAGGGGGCGTTTCCCGAGGGGACCCCGAAGCTTTGGATTAGGGGGTAACTGACTGCATGAGGTTGCTGGCATTTGTTTCCATCCTAGTGATTGCTGGAGGCGGTGAAGGGCACCCGGCCTGGGGCTCCTGATTCCTCGAGGATCGGCCTAGCAACAGGGTGAGAGCATATAATAAATTCATCAGTAACGGTCTCGCCTCCCCTCTGGACACTTCACGACGTTATAAAGTCGGAGAAGGCGTTCGTTGTATTAGAGGATTCAGGAAAAAGCATTCCGAGTTGCTCCAGCAGACGATTTTTCAGCCTCGTTTGTGTGGTCGGATTATCCGTCCACTTCGACCTTAAGGAGATTGGTCGGTCCATTTTTCCAGGTGGGTGGGTGATTATGGTTGCCTTCTACCCTTGAAAGGTGCATGGAGACTGTTTTAAATGGTAATTGGACACGAAGGTTCTGGAGCCAGGATCTCTTGTCACTCCAGCTTCATACTAACAGTGTGGCTTTGTGCAAGCAGATCAAACAAATGTGTTTATCATTAGAATTGGGGAAGTAATGATAATAGCTATCTAGAAAATAAGGCCCATCCTTTAGAACTGTTGAGATGGTTAAATGAGTTAATACACACAAGCAAGTAGAACGATTCATAGTACACATGGCTCTCCGAATGATTATTCAGGGTTCAGTTATACTTTCATATTTTAAGATTTATCATCGATGGCTACCTTCTAAATTATGAATTGTAAGGCCTAGGAATGGCAACTTTGTTCACAGATGAAAATATTTGTTTAGTGAAACCCAGGTCGTTGACTTTGTGACCGTCTAATACCAAGGGGGATTTGTTCTATAGGCCAAATGAGTGCATACATACTTACTTGCACATGGATTTTTATTGCAGTATTATATATAGTAATTTGCAACCTAAATGGCATCCAGTGAAGGGAATGTTTAAATATATTTTGATGTACTCTCACAAAGAACAAATAGAAGAATAATGTAGACACTGGAAAGAGTAAGATAATTAACATGCATTCTATAGGAAAGTTTTGTGTCTTCTACATGCTAGGAGTTTTACTGGGCTTTCTTTAAATAGCTTTAGTGAACTTGTCTATTGATGGTTTATATTTTGCCCAAGAAAAGAGATGATTTTTGAAGACTGTATAGCAGCCAAGGCTTAAATGCAAAGATGGGACCATAGTGTCAGTCATAATAGAATAATAGCTAAGAAATGAGTTAGAAGAGTATTTGAAAATATATTTTATGGTTACAGTTTTATCTGGGAGAAAAAAATAATGAACATTATAATTAAAATCACAGGTTTTATAGATTCTCAGCTTTTATTGATAAGATCAAGTGTAAAATCACAAGGTTTGTGGGTAGATTGATATCTGACTGATACTACCATATTTTCTTTTCTCTTTATGGTTTTTCTTTCAAGATGCTCTCACTATGTAGCTGCAGTTGTCCTGGAACTCACTCTGTAGATCAGGCTGGCCTTGAACTCACAGAAATCCACCTGCCTCTGCCTCCTAGGTTCTGGGATTAAAGGCATGCGCCACTCTATGCCCAGCTAAGTTATATTTATTTATTTTTAACTGCACATTGGAGATGATTATGGGCACTACTTCATAGCCCCATTGTGAGGATAAAATAATGTGTTAAAACCCACTTAGCGCAGTTCTTAGCTCATAATAAATACTATGTTATCCTTATTGAATAAAAATATGTTTTATATTAATGATACTCTTGAGCTTCAAATACTTTAGGACTTATATAGAAAAGTTTTGGTAAGAAAATTGAAGTGTGGACTTTTTTATATTTTAGAGTTGATTCACTATAAATAATTTTTAATTTTCTTATGATTACATAGCATTTCAGAGACCTAGTATGTTAGGGCTTCCGAAGCCATCTCCAGATTTATTGATTAGGTAGAAGGGCTCACGGGACTCAACTCATACATTGTCTTATTTGTTAGCTATAATTCATAGTGAAGATACGCAAAGCAAAGTCATGAAAGTAAAAGACCATGTAGGGTACATCCGGAGGAAATCAGGCCTGGTCTTCCAAGATCCTCTCCCAGTGAAGTTACATAGGACACACACCCAATTTCTCAAGCAAAACAGTTGTGACAATGCCTGTGAAGTGTCTTCTACTGGGAAAGCTTATTAGATACTCAGTGACCAGAACTTTTGCTGGTTTATGTGTTGAAAGATTGGTCCCTAATGTTAAGGATAAGAGGTGGTGGAACCTTGAAGAGGTGAGGCCTACTGGGAAATAATTACATCATTGGTGTCACCACCCTCAAAAGAATTGAGAGAGTTTTTGTAAGAGTTTTCATAGTCCTTATATAAAAAAGTAAACCTGCCCCCTTCTCAGTCTCTATTGAATATCTTGGCTATATGATATCTTCCACTCATGCTAAGATACCATCTGTCATGTGGCAAAGCCAAGACAGCTCTTGCCAGAGCACAAGGCCCTAGAACTTACAGAACTGTGAGCTAAATAAACTTCTTTGTAAAATACTCCATCTCACATATTTCATTAAGTATTGAAAATCAGATAAAGTATATATCAGAATTCTTGGGCTCTAAAAGAAAAGCAGATGTTTACCAGAAACCATTATTTTTATAATAGTTTTAGGCACAGTGATCTAGGTGTATAAGAGAACAATAAAAATCCTGAAATCCACATTCTAGATACTAGCCAAGGGCTAGCCTCATAAGCTGATCTTTGAAGAAATAGCCATATGAAGCCTCTTTCTACAATCTGTTTCTCCTATATGAATTCTATCCTAGAATTGTGTGGACAGAGAGTGAATGTAAAGCTAGCATAATTTCTGATGTTTTTAGTACATTTGACCTTTGGTTGGTTGGTTTGTTTTAATTTTTTTTTTAATATGTTAAAACACAGGTAGTAGGGGAAAAACATGAAGCCAACCGGTACAGACCCAAGGATCTTGTCTTTAGCTGCTGAAGTAGCGAAAAGTCCTGAACAAAATGTCCCTGTTATATTGTTGAAGTTAAAAGGTAAGAATTTTTTTTTTTTTTTTTTTGGTTTTTCAAGACAGGGTTTCTCTGTGTTGTTTTGGTACCTGTCCTGGATCTTGCTCTGTAGACCAGGCTGGCCTTGAACTCACAGAGATCTGCTTGGCTCTGCCTCCTGAGTGCTGGGATTAAAAGCGTGCGCCACCACTGCCCAGCAAAAATACTTTTATAGTTAGGAAAGACATTAAGTAAATATTGGTTCTATCATGATATGGTGTTAGTGTTATAATTTGTTTAGAGAAATCTTAACGCTGAAGAATAACATTTTCCTTATTGTCATATTTTTAATGATCACAGCATATAAATCTCTTGTGTGTTGAGCAAAATTAAGTATATTTTTTCTTTTGCCTTAGAAATAATAAACAATACCCCATTGGGAAGTTCAGAGTTGAAGAAAGTCAAACAAGATATATATTGTTATGACCTCATTCAGTATTGTCTATTGGTCCTCAGTCAAGATTGTTCTCGAATCCAGGGTGGTTGGACTACCATTTCCCAGCTTACACAGATCCTAAGGTAAAATGAAGCTAATAGATTAGCTTGTTCTAATTTTAACTATTTCTTTTTTATTTGTCACTCTAATAAGAATTAGAATCTCCTCTGATATGTTTGGTTGTACTTTTCTTTTACACAGTATGCTATTGTTTGTAACTATAGTAGCAATTGATTGTCTTTGGATTTCTTTCCACAGTCATCATTTCTTTTGTTTACCACTTGAGTCCCAACTGGCTAATATATTCCTATTGACTTGGGAATATTTGAAGAAATGAATAAATTAAAACTCTGTACTTGAAAAACTAATAGTAGAGATTGTGCAGCAGTGGTACTTGAATTGGGTGCCAAAATAAATGTATATAGCAAAGTACTATAGAAGAACAAGTATTGAACTTCATTTCACTTTGTAGTGATTTAGCTATCTAAATTGTATATTCATTAGGGAGCCCAAATGCTGTCCATGAAATTTAGAAGCAGCATTTACTTTTCTACTGCCATGTTAAAAATTGAAAGATCATAATGATTTTTAAAAAGAAGACAATAAAGGATAAGTGTTCTCAGTGCCTGAGTTAATCTTCTTTCCACTTCCATTTGATTTTAAGAAATTTATTATCTTATATGGTTGTCTGTATGTGGGAGTATGCACATGAGTACTGGTGCCCACAGAGGCTAGAAGAGCACATTGGATACCCTGGAGCTGAAGTTCCAGGTGGTTGTAGTCTGCCAGATGTGGGTTCTGGGATTTCAACTCTGATACTTTTAAGAGCAGCAAATGCTCTTAGCTACTGAGCCATCTCTCCAGTCCCATCCGATTTGATTTTAAATGAACTATCCACTATCCCCACAGGAGAGATATTTTTTTCATATTTATACTATCCTATTTTAGATTCTAACTTTCTAAACTGCCTACTCCTACTTTGTTATTTCATAAAGGCCCGATTCAAAGTATGCAGTTACAAAAAAAGTTATTAAATCTATGTAATACTCTTTTATACTTATTTTTCAAGATTACTTATTTCAGTATTGGTTGAACATAAGTAAATAAGTGCCTGTATATTTTTTGATCAGATGTGCTAGCTCATGACTATTGGTTGAATATAATTTCTTTTATTAATGCCACCTGTCATACAGTTGTCCTGAGTAGTTAAGTTTAAAAATTAAATAAAAAGTAAAACTTGATAGCAAGCGTTAGCCAGTTAGGTTTTTAGCATACTCAACTTGTAATTGCCATTCTTTATCAGTGTGTGCACATTTTGTTGAAAAGACTTAGACAATAGTTCTTATCATACTACTGCCTACTTTGGGTTGAAGGCTCTTTTTGGTATGAGACTACAAGTACTTTTAATATTGATTTTTTAAATATATTCAACTCATATTCAAGGATTAGCTTTAATATGTAGTTTCATGGAGATACTGTTCTCTAAAGAGCTTTTTCTTTTCTGTGTGAACGTTCCTATTACTGTTAGGGTATACTTCTACTGTTTTCTCTTCTGATATAAGAAATATATCAGGCAGATAATTTGTGGATCTTAAGAAAGTCTGTTGGAAAGAAGAATTGGTATGCAGCTAGAGTATTTTGTTTTCTTATCTTTGTTCCTTGAAGATTGACTTTACCCTAGTTATTTTTTGCTATTAGATTTCTAAAATATATCAGTTAACATAAATTAAATCATCAAGGTATTCTTTGCCTTTTAGGGTGATTGTAGCCATCTCACTGAAAATTTGTCTCATTTCTCTTTATTGTAAACCACGTGTTTTTCATGTTCTCTCTCTCTCTCTCTCTCTCTCTCTCTCTCTCTCTCTCTCTCTCTCTCTCTCTCTCTCTCTCTCCCTTTCTCTCTCTTCTGCCTGCCTACCTGTTTGTTTTTGTTTTCAGAGACAGGGTTTCACTATGTAAACTTGGATGACCTGGAACTGACTATGTAAACCAGACTGGCCTTGAACTCATAGCGCTCTGCCTGTATCTGCTTCCCAGGGTGCTGGTATTAAAGGCATGAACTATCATGCAGGCATGTCTTTCATTTCTTAAAGGGCCAGTATATTCAGTTTTAAAGTATGTGAGCCCTGGAACTAAATGCAAGCAAGGTCCATAGTGCTATAACGTCCAAAGTGCTATTTAATTTTCTAAAAAGTTGAAAAGTTCCAGCAAGTTTTTTATTGGTTTGTCAACAAAATAATGGCACTTAAGTTTTTCATTAAGGCACAATGCCTATGGAAGTTTGAACATGAAATTGATATTTGTTATTAACACAAACTTGTACTCTTATTTCAGCCATTGCTGTGTGGGCTTAGAGCCAGGAGAAGATGGAGAGGAATTTTACAAGGAATTACTTCCATCAGCTGCCGAAAATTTTCTTGTCTTGGGGAGACGATTACAAACTTGTTTCATCAATGCAGCTAAGGCATGTTTTTATTTGGTGTTTTATAGCCCAATAATTTTTATTCTTTTTTTCTCTGAGAGAGATCATAATTAAGAAATATAATACATGAAAGCAAAAATTCATTGGATGGGTTACAAGTAGCTTAGATTGAAGAAACAGTCCATAAATGTGAAGGTACACTAACAGAAAGTACCTCAACTAACAAACAACTACTACAGGATGCATAGAGGGAATGGCAGTAAGAATGAAGACTGAGGCAGGAAGGTGAGGAGTTTCACTGTACAACCCAGGCTGACTTCATACTCCCTGTGTACAGCCTTGAAGGTTTCAGAGTGTCAGTCCTTCTGCCTAAGTCTCCTGAGTACTGGGATTTTACACCAGATCTAGACTTTCCTCAGTTTTCCCATGTCATTTATCAAATTATGCTGTATCTGGCTGAATACAAGTAGATAAACATCTCTAACTAAAAAAAAAAAATTACAATGGAGAACTTAATCTCTGCATTAGAAAATTTGTGAATGCTCACTAAAGACTAGTGTATGACTTTTGAAGAGTCTAACCACTCAATTTTGGGCAGTATCTATATATATTTGTATCTATAGCATCTTCCTGGAACATACTCTCTACTTAAATGTTCTTCTTGTTATTCCCCTCTTTAATTGAAGCAAAGTTTGTTCTCTAAGCCCAGGGCTTTTCTGAATATCTAATGGTGATAAAGAAAATATATAAACTTTCTGTTTCATATTTCAAACCTATTCTTTATGAAAATATTTCAACTCAAGCATGGTGATCTTTATAATTCAAATATTTCTTGGGCGTATTATGCAAATGTAGATTGCATAATTTTCAAATATTTGAAAATTTCATTTGTACTTTATTGTTAATTGATTTCTAATTTAATTTTATTGTTACAAGATAACAACATTCATTTATGCTATATATAGCTGAACATATAAGTAGTGAATTTAAATATCTTTAACCAAAAATTACAGCCAAGAATTTAATCTCCACATTAGAATATGTGCTAGCTAAAGAATACTGTATGATTTATTCATTTATTCATTCTCTTTTAACTCTGTGTATTTCTGTCTCTGTGTCTGTCTCTTTCTGGTTTTGTTTTTAGTTTGTTTCTGTGTGTTTGAGCTAGGGTCTCATGTGAACTGGGCTTATTTGCCACAAGACTGACCTTGAACTCCTTCTCTTCCCGCCTCAGTCTTCATTCTTACTGCCATTCCCTCTATGCATCCTGTAGTAGTTGTTTGTTAGTTGGGGTACTTTCTGTTAGTGTACCTTCACATTTGTGGACTGTTTCTTCAATCTAAGCTACTTGTAACCCATCCAATGAATTTTTGCTTTCATGTATTATATTTCTTAATTATGATCTCTCTCCTTTAGAGTTTTCATAATCTTTTCCTTCATATCATAATCTTCATATTCTTCTTTTCTTGTAGATTCTCTACTATATTTATTGTAATTATTCTAAGCCTTTATTCGCAGACTGAATACTTGGATCACTTGAGAGTTTGCTTCTATTACCTTTACATTCCCCTCTTTTTTACAAGGTCAAAATTTTTTTCACATCTAGTGATTTTTGGTTTATCGTGGACACAAAGTGATACATTGTAGGATCACTTACCTTCCTTTAAGGACTGTTGAGAAGCATTTACATTCTGGCAGATCGGGTGATCCTCCAAAGATTTATTCCAGTTTTATGAGCGGAGGATTGCCCTTAGCCTACTCTTTCTATGTAGTGCTTTGGTTTAATTGAAAGTGTTAACCCAAACCATCTAATATGGAAGAGCCTAAACTCTAAACTCTGTGTGTCCAGCAATTGGCAGGAAATAAGTCTTCTAATTCCTTCAGCCCTCCAGCTATAGTTTTCCCTGGCTTCTTAGAACCTGTTCTTAAAAGTGTATAGTTAAAGTCAGAAATTGAGTGGACATTTACATACAGGTTTTGGAGCTTCCTGCTTTATAGCTCACTAGGCTGCTCTAGCTGTTTCAAAATTTCTGATACTTCAGGCTAGTTAGACTAGATTTTGTTTTTTAATTGACAGTAAAGTTGTACATACTCTCTAAGGGAACGATGTAATATTTTGATGCCTTTATACTGTATATAATATTCATATCAGGATAAACAATGTTTCCTCAGACATTGATCATTTCTTTATTATGAAAAAACACGTAGTTTGCCTTTGGGTGCCCTCTTGCTGTTGCATTAATGCTCTCTGCTATTCCTGGACCCCACCATAGAAAAGACAATAGGTGACCCCTTCACTCTATAATGGCTATCAAGATGATGTGGTCTGAGGAGCAAATATTCCTTTCCAGTATCATTCATAAAGTGAAGAGGATATAATGTTGTTATTACTAAGGGAATAGAGGAAGAGATTGAGCTCTACAACTGAAAGCTTTTGGAAGCAGAACTCAGACGTGCAGACTGAGCTCCAAAGGATACAGAAGTTAGATATTATAGAGCATCAGTTAGAAGAGCATAAGGCCTGATGGGAGGTTGAACTGTATCAACTGAAAGAACCAACCCAAAGATGACCTCAGAAAGTCAGAAGATAGACATCAGAGTAGATGAGCTTCAAGTCCAGCTGTTAACTCTAAAGGAATGGAGAAGCCTGTTCTAGATCAGTCAAGAAAACTAAGTGACAGCAAGATTATATGTGACGTTCTGAGGAGTGGGGGGAAGGCCAGAGGGAGACAAGGGAGATGGGGGAGGGAGGAAGAGGGAGAGAATGAATGGAGAAAATGATCTGAAGGAGAACAAGAGGTAGTTGAGCTACATAGGCCACAGAATTGATGATTCTTTGCCTTATCAAGTACCTACTTCAGATCTTCAGATTGAGGAGATGTTGGGCAAAATCCAGGCCTTGTCTAGAAACCACTATTCTAGTATCTAAGAATATTCTGTTTGTAGTCCACTTTCTATAAAGAAGTGCCACATCAGCACATCAGAATTTCAAGATGGAATTTGTGATCACACCTTGGAATTTGTGATAAAACCTTTTCATCACAAGAGGAGCAAGTTTTTGGAGACCATGTGTTCTGCCACTCTTAAGTGTCTAACAAGCCTGTTAGATCTGAAAGGATTTTCTGGTATAGGAGTATTTTGGCAATCTAGAGCCAAGGAATACCACAAAGTCACACCACACAATAAACCTCATACAAGATTTATTGGGGAAAAACACAGAATGGCTGCCTCTGAGCAGGAACAGAGACAACAGTGGGCTGGCTGAAGGTCTGACTTTTATAGGGTCTTTGGAGTATTCGCTGTGAACAAGTGGAAAGATACAGCACAAAGTATTGCTTTCCCATTAACCCTGAGTCACAGGGGTGGGGGTTTCCAAGTCCTGGGTTCAGGGCCAGGCCAGGGCCAGGGTGATTTTCTACTGGCCTGTTACTCTACAAGATCTATGCTGTATACATATTTCATAGTATAGATCATGTAGTTTGTACTGTATGCTATATAAGCAGAGAAGCCTGCCTAACGAGAAATCATTGGGAGTTTGCTTAGCACTGCTGCCTATAAAGGTGGAGTGGTGTCTTTTTATCTGTTAAATTGTATTGGCAGCTTCTGTTTCCATCCTTGTGGATGACTAAATCTGTCATAAATGAACTTACCTGCCTCTCATCTACCATTCCCATTCTTCCTCAGAACTCCATTATGAGGGCCCCAGGATAGAGCTGATCTTCTTGACTTGACCCTAAGTGATTGTCCTCCTAATTGTCCCACTGCAGTCACAGTCAGGCTTTAAGTGTATTTGTGCTCAGTCCTCAGTCCTAAACTAACTCTGAGGGTAGGAACAAGACCAGAGTTGAGATTTCTTCATCTTCTTCAATCCTTTTCAACCAGTTGTATTAAACTAGTCCAAAATGAGCCGGGCGGTGGTGGCGCACGCCTTTAATCCCAGCACTCGGGAGGCAGAGCCAGGCGGATCTCTGTGAGTTCGAGGCCAGCCTGGGCTACCAAGTGAGTCCCAGGAAAGGCGCAAAACTACACAGAGAAACCCTGTCTCGAAAAACCAAAAAAAAAAAAACCAAAAAACAAAAAAAAAAAACTAGTCCAAAATGGCACAGCAGAGAACTCAGATTCCAATTTGAATACCAAAGACTTCTCATCTTCATTTGTCAGTTTTGCTTTTTGTTTGTTTGTTTTGACTTTGGAGACAGGGTTTCACTCTAATCCTGGCTGACCTGTGGGGCGTTTACCCACCACCCCCACAGCTTCCCAGAGTTTTCTTGAGTGCGAGCAGCAGGAAATATTAGATAGAAGGATTTATAGCGGAGAATCTTGTGGAGATAAACAGATAGAAAATAAAGGATAGCCTCGAGAGGGCCTGGAACCTATTCCAACGGGCCCGGACTGTCTCTGGTCCAGGGTTTTTATAGAGACGCCAAGGGGTGGAGCAAAAGACCTCCTCCCCCAGCACAGCCAAGTGCAGACCATCTCAGACACCTGCACTCAGGCCCGTGGTCCTGATCATCCTCTATTCGGACCTGCTGGGTAAAGCCACGAGGAACCCCAGAACGGGCTCCCACAGGTCCCCCCTTCTTAATATATAAAAAAATAACTATTAATGGCTTACAGCAATCTCCATAGCTGTTACACCTCCCAGTATGGGAGTAGAGGATGATATAGATGGCATTTCTCTTTTGAATTAGGTCCAAGGTGACTACAGCAGTCTTAGCTGCCTCAAGCCCTTTCTAAACCAAAACTCGGTGACTACAAACTTAAAGAATCCCTTAGCTTCATCATTACCATTAACAGGTTAACATAAATATTGCTATACATAGTCACAATTCTCTCAATCTTACAACTCAAAGCAAACTCTTAACAGAACCATTTGAATTAGCATATATGGTGCTATATATAGTTAACAATTTTCTCCGTCTTACAACTTTAACTCAATCATTTGAATTTTCTTGTTAACATAGGAAAAACTTCGATGTATTCACAAACTTAAATATTTCCTTAACTCCACAAAACCAGGGTGCATTAATATCAATAGGTTTCTGCGAACATAATTCAATCTCATAACTCCTCCTTTTCTTTATAATTTTTTAAACAGTCTCAAACCTAGTTAGAGGAACCCAAACTTATCTGTTTAAACAGTTCCATTTGTAACACAAAACCAGTTCCATAAGTAATTCCATTTTTACATAAACAGTTCCACAAAACAATTTATAAATCACCAGTTAATAAAGCATATATGCATACACAAAACTGCATCTTGATTCTAAGTAGAAATACATTTCTTCATTTAAACAGTTCCATTTTTAACCCAATTCCAGAAAACTGTTCCTAGGTCATTACTATAAGTAAGCTCAAAATTGTCCCATTGCAATGAAATCTCTATTGTTCATTTCATTTAAGTACCAAAATTCAAATGATAAATATTGGTACTAGCCTTCCAAATTTGAAGAAATCCATAACCAAAATGTTTTTATAATTTTATCTCATTTTAAGTTCAAAAAGTTCAAACAAGAAATAAATTCTGGTATCAGGCTTTCACTTCCAAATATGAAGAGACGTTTTTCAACCAAAACTTTTTGCAGTTAATTTTTGTTCAAACAAGCGTCTCTGCAACTTTTGTTCTCACAGACAGACCTTTTTAGTTATAGTAATATTTTAAACCGCACCGTTTTTGCTGTTAGCTCAGGTTTTTCTGTGCTGCGTTGATATTCCACGGATCTCAGCCGCGGATGCCTTGTGCTGGTTCTGGCCTCCGCCATTCTTAGCTTCTTAGCAGCTTCTGGAGCTTTTGAAACCATTCAGACTGCCTACCTTGCAGTCTACTAGGACACTATATCTCCTGTGTCTCAGGTGTTTTTACCATATACATTAATAGACTCACACTTAACATTTACCCTTTTTCACAAACTCACATAACGTGTTTAAGCATAAACTCATTCAACATTACACATTTTTACAAACTCACATATAACATATTAACATCTACTTATTTATACTTTAAGGAAACTATAGAACTACTTTAGCAAATATATTTATTAATTCTTATATACTTATATTCATTCCATCTTATTTCTTATTTAAACTTACATTTACAACTAGCATCTTACAAGCTTATTACTACATGTCTTAAGACTACTTTAGATACTTCTTACAAGCTTATATTCTTAAAGGAACTCTATAGATCTATTTTACAAACTTATATAGGCTACCATTAGCATATATCTAACTTAGCAAACACCTAAAGATTTCTTAACACAGATCTAACAAGACAGAATTTTTACAAACTCACATATCTTATTTTCGTCTTTCTACTTCTTACTCTTAATTATTATCACCATCTCTATCAGAAAAATTCTCTTAACTAGACAGGAAGTACGTACATCATTTCTAAAGTTTAGAGTTCATAGTCAGCTTTGTTATAAAGCACTGGGATTTAGTGAGTGTTGTCATTATAGAGTTGTGGTACTTGTTGCTAGGGGATTGTAACTTTCTCAGGACGAAGCCACACCCCAAAGTTGCGAGTCGGCCTTTTGGAACCAGCAGAGATGCACTGTCAGCAGTAAACGGTTTTTAACTAGAGGCTGTCCCTTCACCCAAATTCATAGTAGTTCCCCTAAATGCTTCAATTCAAACAAACGTTTCTATCACAGCAGTACTTTTGGTTTGTTCTACTGAAAAACTTTACGCTGAGGGTGAAATTATCATATTTAGCTGCTGTAAAGCTCTTCGCCATATACTGCACAGCTATTAGGCGATATCAAGTATTTTTCTAAAGCAGCTAGTAAAGCCAAAAGCGGCAAAGCTCCGAATTCTTATTTCCTCACTGTTTGCATTAACCAGTGACAAAACCTCAGAAATACTAATCGAGCCACTTTCATTCTGGTTCCTTATAGGAACGTCATTGGAGCTGACTTTTCTTAGTTCCACACTCCTTACCAAACGCTCCGGTAACCACCGAGCTTCATTCTCCTCTTGTGAAAAAACACAAACATGTCCTCGACCCCATATTAAAACAGGATCGGGACCCTTCCATAATCCCGAGCAGGGATCTTTCCATTTCACTTGAGTTTCAGGATTTAGTATTTTCACTTCATTAGCTTTAACTCCTGATGTTATTAGCAGCGGTGATATTTAGCATTGATTTCTTATAAGGAACTTTCAGGTAAAGCAACTCTTTTGTAAGACAGCTAGATTTTCTGAAGTTTGTTTCCCATCTAGAAAGCAGTCATTTCTTTTCTGAATGCCTGTTTCCTTGTCTCCTTATTAGATTTGCAAAGGAATTACTCATTGCAGGCAGTTTGTTCAAAAGGCAAAAAATTTTTAATTTCAGCAAGTTTTTTCATATCTAAGACAAAGTTCAGTGTATAAACTGCTTTCCCTTGTTTTGAGGATTTTAAAGTGGCTTGTTTGCTCTTATAGGTAGCTTTTTGTCATCCAACTACCATAAAAACTTTTCACAGCTATTAGGGTAAATAAGGCATTTTACCAATGGAACCCCAAACCGCGAAGCACCTAGTTCCATATCCTTTCAATTTTTCATTGGAACTGACACTTAAACTCTTAGATGATTTTCCTCCTTATTCTTTTTAAAGGCTGTATTTTAAGTTTACCATGAACATATTTTTGAGCTGACAAAAGTGTTTCAGGGCAATGTCGCCATCTTTAGCAGAAAAACTACCTTTCCCAGAATGCATTTCCCTTATATCAGTCCATAATAATATCAGTCCCATATATCATTTCCCATAGTTCTTTTTGGGTCTGAGAGTCAAAACTGGTTCTCTTTTATCAGACTTGCTTACAAATTCTTGCCCGGGAGGTTTGAACCAAGTTTTTTGCTTTTGCAATGGGAGATTTGAACAAGCATTTTACATTTTCAGTTATGGGACATTGGGAGGTTTCTGGTCTCTCAGCTGGCTTTAACAGGTGTCTCTCCATTTGACACTGGCCCAGGATCAGAACCACACCTACCTCGTTAGCGCGCATTGAGGCTGGCATTTCTGATAGCAACTTTCCTCGGGGCTTGTGTTTGTCTTAGCCAGTCAGTGAAAAACAAGATCATGTACAACAGAGCTTTTCCATAGCTCCTTCAGAGAGATTTTCTCCCACTGATTTTATTCTCATTTTGCTTGTTCCTTCCTTCCCCAGATGCAGAGCTTCAGCTATCTGTCTGCGGCTCTGTACCTCTGCTAGCTGCTTTTGGAGGTAGGGGCTTTTTCTCTCCCCCGAAACTGCCTCAAACTCGAGCAGCTTTGTCAGGTCATGCATTTTCTGGGGAGGAATCTGTTCCCTCTGTTTCTTCAGAGTATTTCTCCCTGACAGTATCCAGTTTGGTCTCAGTTTATCCCCTCTACCCCAGAAACAGTTTCCGACACTACAGTGGCGGCTTTTCCTGCTACTGAAGGTAGGGGCTTTTTGTCCGTTTCTGTTTTCAGGGTCTATGGTTTGCGTACAGACTGAAAAATTTAACAAGGGAGGTTTTTGCCGTTTCTAAACTCCCATTAGGACAGGTGTTTTGCCTCATCAGGCCTTTACCTGGCCCAGTCCCCCAGTGGGTTGCATTTGCTTGTCTGGGTGCTCAAGGACAGAGCTTATGCCAGAGGCAATCACCCCTTAGGGCTACACTCCCTCATCTCATCGGGAGTCAGTTGAAACAAAGCTTTCTCAAAGAGATGCTTTCTCTGACAGAAAAGAAAGCTTTACTCCTGGATAGTTCTGTTCTGCCCTGGCTGGGCTCTTTCCCCAGACAGCGTTCTGACTCGGCAGCACGACTGCTTCAGACCCAGTTCAGCTTTACTGTTTTCCCAGAAAGGTCCTTTCTCTAATAGGAAAGCTTTTTCTCAGATTTCTTTTTGTAGTTGTGGACCTTTCAACCCGGGACTTGTAGGAAAGTGGACAACTGTGCCGTTCCCACAGGCTTTAGCTTGCTTGTTCATTAGCAATCTTCCCCTGGGTCCTGCACCTTCTTGCCTCAGCTCTGTGCTCCAGGAAGTTTACCACTGCAGAAACCCTAGTATCCCCAAAATGCACTCCAACTCAGAGATGCTGGCCAGTCACCTCTGGGTTTTTGGTCAAAAGTGAGGATACAATGCTAACAGTTTGCATTGCTTCAGGGGATCTTTGCATTAGGAGGATTAGGAGCACCTTTTCATTCTGAAATGCTCACTCAAAACCTTTGCTGCCTCAGCTCAGCTGTAACTGTGAAGCTTGACTATTTTGCTTTTCTCAGGTAAAGTTTCCTGCCCTTTTTGGGCTCTCTGTAGCTCTTCACCCACACTCTCCCCAAGCGTTTCCCTCAGGGTACTCTGACCCACTGTCTTTTACTAGCTTGAAGAGACAGAGCTTAGAAGGGGTTTTTAGAAACTTGTCCTTGCCTCCTGCATTGCAGGGATGATTTTTAAAGCTTGAAAGAGAACTTAGAGGTTTTGCTGTCTTAAGAGGTTTGTTGTTTTCCCTTAGAGCTAATCACAGGTCGTCCCCATACTAATATCTTCAGGTGAATCTAATTTTTGTCCTCTGGACAAATTTAGTTAAGTTTAAGAGAGCTTTTGAGCAAGATTAAGGCTTTTTAGAGAGGTTTTTCCCCCCAAATTTTCCAAGAAAAGCTTTATAGCTTAAGAGAAAGATTTCTTCCCCCCCAGGAGAAAGACCAACTTTTCCCAAAACTTCCCAACTTTAAACTTTGACTTCTTACACCCCCATTTTTGCCTCAGGGAGAAATTACTTTCTCCTGCCGCTTGGACTTAGCATTTCAGCTGTCCCCAGGTCAAAAGCTTCCATAGGAAACTTTTTCTTCCCCATAAGCTCAAAGAAGAGCTTTTTTACTACCCGTAAAGCCCAAAGAAAGATTTTTTTCCCCAGTTTGCTTTCAAAGCCCCCAAAGTTAGAAAGTTGAAGAGTTTTTCTGTCTAGTTGCCTTACTTATTTTTTCCTACACAATCTTACACTTCTAAGTTTTTCCTAAACTATATTACTACCCTATACCTTATACTTATCACAGATAGAAATTGAGAAAGGGATAGAAGATAGAAAATTTTGACAGAAGAGAATTTCGCTGCAGCATCAGACATCCTTCCAGTCCGCTTTCCTTTTCTCTCGAGGATAAAACCCCTGCCTCACCAATATATATATATATATATATATATATATATATATATATATATATATATATAATATTTTTTTTTCATAACACCGGCATGCCTTTCCACTGGCAGGGCTGACTCAGCACTTTCACCAAAAACTCTGTAATAAAACTATTATTTTCCTTTATCTTTAGTCCCTATTACTTTGTCTTTAGTCCCTGTTCATTTGTCTTTAGTCCCCCCTTTTTTTGTCCCTTTTTTCTTTAGTCCCTGTTCGGGCGCCATTCTGTGGGGCGTTTACCCACCACCCCCACAGCTTCCCAGAGTTTTCTTGAGTTCGAGCAGCAGGAAATATTAGATAGAAGGATTTATAGCGGAGAATCTTATGGAGATAAACAGATAGAAAATAAAGGATAGCCTCGAGAGGGCCTGGAACCTATTCCAACGGGCCCGGACTGTCTCTGGTCCAGGGTTTTTATAGAGACGCCAAGGGGTGGAGCAAAAGACCTCCTCCCCCAGCACAGCCAAGTGCAGACCATCTCAGACACCTGCACTCAGGCCCGTGGTCCTGATCATCCTCTATTCGGACCTGCTGGGTAAAGCCACGAGGAACCCCAGAACGGGCTCCCACACTGACCTATATGGAATTCTATGTAGGTCAGTTTGGCCTCAAACCCATAGAAATCTGCTTTTCTCTGCATCCTGGGTGCTAAGGGTGTGTTAGGCCCAACAAGAAGCATTTTATTCCTGACTCATGGCCAGGAAATACTTCACTTTAGCAAGGTGTAATGATGGACATCTATATTTCAACAGTCAGGAGATTGAGGCAGGAGGATTGTGAGTTCAAAGCCGCTTGGGCTGCATAGTGAGGCTCTATCCCAGGGAAAAAAAATAGGAGGTGGTGGGGGGAAAAATGGAAAAAAGTCTTTCTATCTAGATATCTCTCATTGACATGTTCTATTATTTTCTATGCACATAACATTTATGATTATGTCATATATGTAAATAGGTATGTCTTGCTCTGGTTGCCACAATATTCACTGTGGCAGCTCAGGCTGGCATGGAACTCAGCAATCATCCTGAATCAACATCCCAAGTACTAAGACCATGGGCCTGAGCCACTTCATGTCTATAATTCTTTGAATGATTAATTAGGAGTTGTTAGAAACTATATGAGCTTGCAACTTTGTTAACAGTATTAACTTTTACTGTCAAAATAATGAGACACCTATTTGTTAATCTCTTTAATATTCAAAATAAATTACTCCTTTTTAAAAGTAAAAGTTTAACATTATATATAATCATCCCATGTGCCATAGAATACCTCAAATTATCTCTAAATATTAGATAATACCTATTGTTAAACTTTCCCCCATCATCTTCTATTACCCCTAGCCTCTGGTAACCAGTCTTCTAGTCTCAACTTCTATGAGATCAGCTTGTTTTAGATTCTTTATGTGTGAATTCATATAGTATGTGACCTTCTGGTCTGGCCTACTTCATTTACTGACGTTCACTTCCACTCATGGTGTTGCTAATGATAGAAATTCATCCTTTTTATGCCTGAAAAGTATTCCATTATTTGTGCATTCATTGGTTGATAGATACTTAGGTTATTTCCATTTTTTTTTACTATTATGAATAGTGTTATAATAAAGGAGTGCAAAAATAGGAGTACTTGCATATTGATATTAATTTCACTCCTTCTAAATAAAAACATAGCAATTAATTACTGCATATAAATCTTGTTGAATTCCCACACAATGTTCTATAATTATAACAAATTTATATTTCTTTTTTTTTTTTTTTTTTTTTTTACATTCTCCTTAGCACTTTTGTTATTTTTGTCTTTTTGATAATAGCCATTTGGCCAACTGGGGTTTTGATTGCCCTTTTCCTGATAATTATTAAAACTGAGCATTTTCTAATAAACTTGTTGGCCATTTGTATGTGTTCATTTGAGAAATGTCCTTTTAGATTTAAAATAAAATTCTTTTCTGCTTTCAGTTATTTGAATTTTTATATATTATTCTATTCATCAAACCTTTGTCAGATACATAGTTTGCAAATATTTAATAGGTAGTCTCTTTACTCTTGAATTTCTTTCTATGGATTTTTTTCGAGCTTCTTTTCCTCTGTTTTACACACACACACACACACACACACACACACACACACACACACACTTGAATGTTATGGGAACAACCACATGTATTAGTGCTCTAGCAAACAGAACTCAAGCGAAAACAGAACAAATAGGAGTTTGTGCCCCCCCATATGAATTAATTTAAAGAAGTTAGCAGTTATATAATTCTGATATATGGCAGTTTATAGTTTATAATTTAATTTATATTATATGAATTGATACTTTAAATTCAAAAGCTGAGAGCCAGTAGAGTTGTTGGAATAGCACCAATCTAAACCCTGGCAGGATCAAGTTTTAAAACAGTTCTCTATATCCATTTTTCTCATTATAAGACACTTATGAAAGTTGCTTGTTAACTTTCACCCTCAGTCTATGAGGATAAATCCTTTTTCCTTTGAAGAGTTATTGGCAGAATATACCTTTGGGCCTACTGCTGTATTAGATTTGAATACATTCACAACTTTTGTAAATTACGGAGAGAATTCATCAGTGTCATAGTTTAGGCTACTATAACATAGTAGACTGTTCAGTTTAAGAAAAATAGACATTTTTGGTTTTGCAATTCTGGATGCTGGGAAGTACAAAAATAAGACAAATTTAGTTACTAGTAGAACCTAATTCGTAGTTGGCAGATAGAAATGGCTGCCATCTGGGTATGTGTTCACATGGTCTTTGTCGGGGTGGGGTAATCTTATAAGGGCACTAAGTTCATCAAAAGGACACTGTCCTTATGATTTCATGCTTCTACAAATATCACATTGGGGTTAAGACATCAGCATATGAATTTTGGGAGACACAGTTCATAATAACCACTGTTATATTACATTCTATTTTAGAGTATTGATTTTATGAAGAGTAGATACTGCCTTGTACCTAAATAATTGTTAGACTAATAAGATCTCAGCTGTTTCTTACAGAAAACCGAAGACTAATGTATTTTTATTTCAAAACATTAAATAAAAAAATGACAAGAGTGGAATTAAGGAGCTGGAGAGATGGCTTAGTGGTTAAGAACACTGGCTGTTCTTGCAGAGGACCTGAGTTTGATTACCAGCACCCACATGGTAGCTCAGAACTGTCTGTTAACTTCACATCCAAGGGATCTGACTCCCTCTTCTGGCCTCAGGCATTGCTTGGATGCATGCATGCAGACAAAAACATACATATTAAATAAATCTTATAAACAAAAAGAATTAAATAAGAAATGCAACAACATGGACAGCATGCTAGCCCAAATAATAAGAAATATTGTTTGTAGATTTAACTCCATGGTCACAGAATCTTGAGTAAACATTAGTCTACTTGGGAGCTTCCAAGCAAATTCTTAAGAATTTGATAGTAAGTGGGTAATATATAACATAGTAGGACATATATTAGATGTTTTGGCCAAAGCTACACACTAGTTTTAAATATCTCCATTTGTATCAGAAAAGAAAAATACCTATTCAAGAACTTTGAAATGGTCTAAGGGCAAATTTTGTTAACCAGTGTCAGGAGTTGAAAATTAATGGTTGACATTATCTAACAGGCTTTTTAAAGTAAAGTCTGGACATGTAGAAATACATCTCCCTTTGAGATTGACAACAAGAACTATGATGCCCTTTCTTGTATCTTTGGATAAAATTGGAAAAGGGAGTTTACTAGACTAAGAGGAAACAGTCTAATGTGACATTTTTTATGTTTGGTAGTTTTATAGGAAGGACAGTTGTTATAATTAGCAGGTGGTTTGTTTGTTAACTATTATCAGTTTTGTGCTGCAGTAGAAATTTTTAGGACCTGGATGAGTTTAGAGGCCCTTATACAACTTTAAAGTTAGATGGCTAGTCAATGGAATCTGTTTTGTCTCCTGTTGTGGCATTCTACTACATTTTCACAAGAATAGAGTCATCAGAAAACATTGTTTATTTACTTAGTATATATTAATGGAACATTTACTGTACATCGGAATTGGAGACAGTGAGTAATAATGGGGAGTAAGCGGTATGCTCTCTGCTCTGATAAAGTCTTAGAGTAGAAACTGGAACTGAAAAGTTCTATTAATAATGCCTCGCATGCTTACATTTTCATATTGCCATGGTTTTCAACCCTGGCTGCATAATGAAATCACTCATCTAACTTTGTGAAAATATAGATGTCTAGACTTTAGCTTTGGAATTTCAGAGTATATATATTTGGACTTGTGTATAGGAGTATTTTAAAAATTCCACAAGTCATTCTGATGCATATCAGCCATATCAATCTGTAATTCTTAGGCTACTTACTTTATTTTGATTTATCTGGGTAATTTCGTCTTATCTGTGAGTAGTAGAGCATTCGTGTACTGCAACCATTGCCTTTACAAATGAAGAAACAAAGCATTACAAGTTCAGGTACTTTATAAATAGCTATTGAATCCGGAATCAAAGTCTGCTGATTACTCTCATAGATGTCTTTCCATGTTCCTTCTTTTTATTATATAAGGTAGATTATAGAAAAGTAAATTGTTTTTGTCTTTTGTATTAAGGGTGAAGAGAAAGATAAATTACTACATTTTTTCCAAATTGTGACTGATTCTCTCTTCTGGCTATTGGGAGGTCATATTCAACTCATACAGAATGGTAAGAGAGAAAAAAACCCAGCTGTTTAATATAAACAATAATCATACAGCATTGACTTTTTAAATGACAAATTAAAGAAACTATTGCTGAAATATAACTTTCTCCTTAACTTTTCTGTTTAGTAAATCTGAGATATTAATAATTTGGAAGTTTGGGAAAATAATTTTTAAAATTACAGTTAGAATTTAAGTTTAGATTTAGCTTTCTGGAGAGATCCCCATGTACAGAGTAAATCAGTTTCACTCATAATCTGGCTTATTCAGGAAAGGATAGGATTTTATAAAATTTTAATAAACTAAAGTTACTTTATTGAGTATTTTGTTTTTATTGAAAAGTATAAATATGTACTAATTTTGTGTTTTCTTAAGACTAAAAAAGTAATCCCTCCCAATAATCATGGCACAATTCTTACTCTTTGAAAAATTTCACATTACATAAATGCAACACCATGGCATTTTTTTCCAGGCAGTAACACTTGAATCTTTAATTCTATTATTTTCCTTTCAGACTTATTCATGCATGTAAAGAGCCACATAGTTCTTTAAGTATTAAAAGCACATTCCTTGGATGTGTAATCCATACCATTTTCAATTGTCTAAAGGTAACTACTTTCAGTTAATTTAATTGATACTTTTGGTAGCTATATAGCTAGCTATAGCCATATAGCTAAGTGAATGCCTGAATACTTTTTAAAGTATTATCTGTTTCCTATTATGAATCTACTATTGTTACAAATTCCCAGTTTAAAGACTGTTTAAAATATAAGACTAAAAATAAAGACTAAAAAATATAAAGTACTTAGAACTAGATATAAAGGAGAAAGAAAATACCATATTTGAAAAGAACTATAATAAAAATGAAGTGTGTTTAGGGTTAATATGAAACCATAATGGAGGTATCAAAAATTTGTTAAATGCTTGTAAATTAATGTGCAAAAACAAATGTATACATTGAAGTAGAGTTTTTAATAATTTTTCCCTATAAAATGTTACACACCTATGAAGAAATTGCTGACCTCTAGGCCTGGAATAGAAAGTAAACAAATGAATTGCAATGTCTTCAATACCGGATGTAAAGGAAGCAATTAAAATTTATCAGAATTAAAAGGACTGAAAAGCCAACATAAAGAAGCCTCTACAAGGACGGGTGAAATGGCTCAGCAGATAAAGAGAGACATTTTTATTTTAGTTTAAGAGGCGTCTACTAGCCAAATAAAGAAGAGTTGAGCTATAATAACAATAACTGCAGTGAACCCAGACACACCAAATGTTACTATTGAAGTCAGCTAGAGAACTAATGTATTTTTTTTAAACTGTAAGATGAAGAATCTAGCTTTTGTTCTGCCATATACACCAGTAAAAAATTTCTCTGTTATGTGAAAGCATTTCAGCTAATAAATGAAGGCATGAAAGAGTACCACTTATTTTAGAACCCCTCATGGATGAACAGATTCAATAATTACCTACCTATGCCTGTCAACACCTTAAAAAGAGAGACAGATTATCATAACATCACAGACAAAATATATGTGCTAAAAATTCAAACCTGCATCATTTCAATCCTCTAATGCCAACTAACAGCTGAGAGAAAATCAGAGAAACAAATTATACTCCACGAATGTAATTAACAAAATCAAACCTGTCAGAAGACAACTTAAATGGTTTTATTTTCTGAATAAATCACAAAGAAAATAAAAATGGAAGAATAATTGGTATTTTTAAATTTGAAGCATAACCATGTTCCATGGATTTTATTTGAATCTTGACTGAAAGAAATTTAAAAATTCACAAAACACTTAGAGGTTAGCGCATTTGTCTGGCTTCTTGATGAAATTAAGAGATAATGTTTATTATGTGATATAATGGTTATGCATTTTTTCATCAGTTCTTATTTTTAGGCAATATATGTTGAAATGTTTATGGATAAAATAATCTCATGTCCCAGATTTGTTTCAACTAAAATGAAAGCAGATGAGAGTATAGGTAAAACAAGTTTGGCCATAATTGACTGCCTCATGGGTATTTATTACATTATTCTGTCTGCTTTTGGATGTGCTTGAAGCTTTTATTATAAAAAATTAAGTAAATTATAGACATTGTTTGTGAATGTGGTAATGGAGTAGGAGTTACTCTAGCAAGTACTCCTCTATTTTGAAACTAAGGAATTACAAGGCAAACAGTATAAAAATAAAATACAATAACTCCTTAATATATTACTTTATCATATCACTTTTCAACAGAAAAAAAGGAAAGTTTATTGAACTAGATGCCATATGATTTTAGTAAATCCTGGATATGTCTAGAGTTACTAGTAAAATATGATACACAAATAGAAAATACACCTTATTGTAGTTACAGGTTTTTTTACTACTAAAGTAACAATTTGTAAAACATAGTAGTATATTTTTTCTAAGTTGTTAAAAATTATGTATGGTGAATAATTGGGCTATAAGTATACATGAACAGGAGGAGTTGGTGTGGAAAAGAGCAAATATGATATTTCAGGAAATAGAAAGGTAAAGAATAAAGTTATTTTTATGAAAGCTAGGGTACTGTTAGCAGGGCAAAGCTTGCAACTTATTTAATCTCACTTTTAGTTATTGTTGTGCTCAGCTGATGTGGGGAACAGAAACTGGCAATTATTGGGAAACAGCCTTTTCTAGGACATTATGCTTTAGACTTTTGTGAGAATTATTTATTTTTAGTTTCACAGATGATGAAATGGAGATTATGGGAGATTGTCTTACTTAGGGTTACTGTTGCTATGCTGAAATACCATGAGCAATGGCAACTTGGGGAGGAAAGGGTTTATTTTATTTAGCTTATATTTTATTTTTGTTAGCTAATATTATTTCCTTCTTGGGTCTCTGAGGGAGTTGAAGATTAGTTAGTTATGGTTGAAGATTAGTTACTTATAGTTGAAATATTAATTAGGATAGAAAGTGCATTAGATACATCTTGGATTTACCAAAATAGGATAGATAATGGAATTATTTTCTCTGATTTGTCAAATACCTGTTTAGTTATTTATTATTTGTATATATTGTATATAGTTATTGTACTTTTGTATATAGTTTTTCTTTTGTTAGTTATAACCTTTTGCTTTTTTTTTTTCTTTTTATTAAAATAGAAAAGGGGAAATGTGGTGGTAATCTAGTTGTACTGAAATGTGATTTTGATTGTATGTTAATAAATAAAGTTGCCCGGGGGTCAGAGCTATTAGAGCCATAGCAAGAGTGTGGCGGTGGTGGCACACGCCTTTAATCCCATAGATATCTGTGTGTTCAGGGATATAGCCCCTTTAAGATCTAGGGGGCTGTACATTCAGACAGTGACGAGGCAGTCACGTGTTTGGGTTTACAACCAATGAGAAGGCAGAACAAAATACTTTAAATAGACGAACAGACAGGAATAGGCGCTCATTCGGGAAGCTGGGACACCACAGGCGAAAGGGTGAGATTTTAGCTCTGAGCTCTGACCTCTCGGCTTTCTCTTTTGCATTGTTTCTGTGTTTCTTATTTAATAAGACGGTTGGTTACATCAATACTTATACTTCTACATCACTGTTCATCATTGAAGGAAGTCAAGACAGGAACTCAAATAGGGCAGGAATCTGGAGGCAGGAGCCAATGCAGAGGCCATAGAGGAGTGCTGCTTACTGGTTTGCTCCACATGACTTGCTCAGCCTGCTTTCTACTAGAAGCCAGAACCACCAGCTCAAGGGTGACCTCACCCACAGTGGGCTAAGCTGTCTGCCATCAATCACTAATTAAGAAAATGCCCTCCAGGCTTGCTAACAGCCTGATCTTTTGGAGGCATTTTCTCTATTGAGGCTCCCTGTCTGGTGACTAGCTTGTGTCAAATTGACCTAAAATAGCCAGGACAGAGGTGAAGCATATTTTTGTAACTAAAAATTACAAACCTAGAAAAAAAAATTTATTTGTTGTTTTATTATTTAGTTAATGAAACTCATTGCTAGAAAAAAAAAAGATTCAGGTTTAGGAGATGTTATTTTCAACTTAAAAGAAGTAATAAAATTTTAGCTTGGTATTTATAGGTGCCTATAACTAGCTTCATAAAAATGGAATGACTCTTAACTTTATGACCATTTAAAACTGCCTGCATCTATAGAAATCTTTATTATAGGGCTTACAATGCCAAAAGTTTAGCAGAAATGATCATGCTTTGATTTAATTTTAAAAAGACAAAGTCTTACTTGGGTTGTTATAGAATCATTTCTTTTTCTCTCTTTTAGTACTGCAGAGTGATCATTTCTTACACTTACTGCAAACTGACAATGTTCAGATAGGAGCTACAGTCATGACTCTGCTACAAAATATACTACAGATCAACAGGTGACTTAATTTACACAATTTTTAATCAGAAACATTCTAATTTTATTCATTTTGTCAATATTTTACATATGGCTTGTACATGAAATTTAAGTTCTTTTATGATTGACTTTTAGAAAAAGGTAGTATAAAATACTTCAAACGATTAGAAATTTGTTATCAAATTGTTGTCTCAGAGCTCTAGAAAATCTCAGGCTTAGAAAAGAGAATTGGTGTGATACCTAAAGAAAAATATTAGGATCACAGTAAAAATATACTTAGTGGAATTATTCATTATTTCACTCGAGTATGGGTTTATTCATTGGCTGCTATGTGGCACAATTACTCTGTTTCTCATTATACTTACAGTGCTTATTCAAATATAAACCTTATCTTCATTGAGTGAATATTGAGACATAGTTATATTTTTGTATATTAATTTCTTATGTTATCCACAAGTGTTGAGTTGCTTCTAGCCCTATCTGAGTGAAGATGCATCCTAGAGAAGTTAAAACCTGAAATGAAACTTTAAAGATAAGTTGTACAGGGAGGATGAGGAGAAAGCAAGAGAAAGAATGAGATAACAACATAAGCAAAAGTCACAGATAAGAAAGAAATATTATGCTCAGGGTAAAATAAGGGAAGATCCATCTTGCTGTTTAAAGTTCGGTTTCAGGTGTGACCAGCAAATTTTGAAGAGACTTATGTTATGAAAAATTGATATGCTATGTTAAGGAAACAATCATATCCTGTAGATAATGGGGCCCATTGAAAATTTTTTTAAGTAAATGAATATGGTCTGTTTACATTTCAGTTTTATTACTCTAGTTACTAATGTAGAGAAGATAAGGAGAACAACTCTAGACCAGTGGTTCTCAGACTTCTAATGCTATAACCCTTTAATACAGTTCCTCATGTTGTGGTGACCCCAACTATAAAATTATTCTATTGCTCCTTCATCACTGTAATTTTACTACTGTTATGAATTGTAATGTGGATATCATTCTATATAAATAAAACACCAGCTACAATTTGATATGCAGGGTAGCTGATATTCAGCCCCTAAAGGGGTTGCAACCCTTATGTTGAGAACCACTGTTCCAGACAAAGAAGTCAACTGGAAGACTAGGGAGGTATCTTAGTGGTGGGGCACTTGTCTTGAATGTTAGATATCCTAAATTTGTTGCGCAGCAATGCAAAAAAAAAAAGTTAGAACAGGCAACCATAGCAATTCAAGTAAAGTGATAAAATCTTGGTACTGGTAATAGGAAATAGATTTTTGGTGTTTTGTTTTGTTTTGTTTTTGTTTTTTATTTTATCTTATTTATTTTTTAATTTAATTTAATTTTACAATGCAATTCAGTTCTACATATCAGCCACGGATTCCCTTGTTCTTCCCCCCTCCCTTCCCCTCCCCTTCCCCCCAGCCTATCCCCATTCCCACCTCCTTCAGGGCAAAGCCTCCCCCAAGGACTGAGATCAACCTGGTAGACTCAGTCTAGGCAGGTCCAGTCCCCTCCTCCTAGGCAGAGCCAAGCGACCCTGCATAAGCCCCAGGTTTCAAACAGCCAACTCATGCAATGAGCACAGGACCGGGTCCCACTGCCTAGATGCCTCCCAAACAGATCAAGCCAATCAACTGTCTCACCCATTCAGAGGGCCTGATCCAGTTGGGTGCCCCTCAGCCTTTGGTTCATAGTTCATGTGTTTCCATTTGTTTGGCTATTTATCCCTGTGCTTTATCCAACCTTGGTCTCAACAATTCTTACTCATATAAACCCTCCTCTTTCTCGCTAATCGGACTCCAAGAGCTCCACCCGGGGCCTAGCCATGGATCTCTGCATCCAGTTCCGTCAGTCATTGGACGGGGTTTCTAGCATGACAATTAGGGTGTTTGGCCATCCTATCACCAGAGTTGGTCAGTTGTCTACAGCCATACCTCCCTGAACGCGCCCGATCTTGTCTGATTTTTGTTAATTATTTAAAATCACCCAGACCTTTATTTTCACTTTGGGTTAAAATAGAATTACAGAGATAAATTTACTTGACCATTGGGGGAAAAGAAAAAGATAAATCATGAAGGATCAGTTTTCAGTAAACTGAACATGACTCAATGTATGAATGAAACCCCAGAAGAAGAAAAAAGAATAAGTAAGGTTGGGGTTTCCTATCATTGTAACAAAAACCTGAGATAACAGATTTATAAAAAGAAAACATTTACTTTGGCTCACGGTTTTGGGGGCTCCACTACATGATTATTTGCCCAATGGTATTGAGCCTGTAGTGAGGCATCATATCACAGTGAGAACAGGTGGCAGGGCAAAGCTACTCACCTTATAGCCAAGAAGTAAAAGAGAGAGAAAGGAACATGCCCTTCGTGATCTCTGGATCTCCCAGTATGTCTCACCCCTTAAACATTCCAACACTTCCTAATAGCTCCTTCATTGAGACTGAGCTTTTCACACATGAGCCTTTGGAGTACATTCAAGATCCCAAGTATACAAAAAGCTTCATAGTTGCCCTGACTTAGTACTAAGTTTCTAGAATGTAGTGTTGCCACGGACTGGCCCATTGGGGGTACCACGACTGTAGGAGAACCAGGGCTTGGGTAGTCAGGAAGGCAAGGATTCGGCAAATGACAGACAGACAACACACTCAGAAGTAGTTTGAATCTGCTGCAATTTTACTTCTGCAAATCAGTAGTTTATATACAGAAAAGAAAACTATCAAGTCATACAAGGAACAACAAGAACTTGGCAATAATTCAATTACATCATCTTTAAAAAACAGCAAGTACACAATTATTAATCAGTGCTAGACATATCCCTTCACCCACAAGAACTTTATGACCCAAAGAGCAGTCTGTGTTTTTTAAACTTAGTACAGTCCCTAGACTTGTGTAGACTTGTGTGGTTGTAGCTGTGTTCTTTATCTTATCTCAGCAGTTTTTTAGTTTATAATACATTTCTACTTTTTTGGTTCTCATGACCCATTTAGCCAATTTGGATGCTGTAGACCCTCTCTAAGTCTTTCTTTAGTTCTTCTACCACATATCTCTTCTAATATAAAACCTTTTTACCTGCTGGAATATGGACTCTTGTACTTTTTCGCCTGTAAGGGGGAAGGGTTTTGCTGTAGTCCTTAAGTTTCCCGTGCTGAACCTCCTCAACAAAGGGGCCCACCATCTGCCTCCTATGAGATAAGGTTTTCTACCATAAATCACTTTAGTTGGGATTCCTAAAGGATTCCTAGTGGGTGAGTGTTCATTCCCTAGAAGTGCCTGAACCTTTATACTTTCTTTATCTAGCGGCTTGGGGTCTTAAAAAATAGCTCATTTTGTTATATCTGATTAAGATCTATGTCCAGCTTCCCCTTTCCTCCATAGTTTACTACCCAAGCATTCATTAATTTTGGCTGTGCTTCATAGATTAATTAAGACATTATCAGAAAAGCAGTTATACAGAACCCATAGCCTCATGATCTGTGAAGTACATCTTCTTTGAGAAGCATAACTTGGGCACTCTGCCAGGGACCTCCAGGGAGCTTAATCCCGTGGGACACGTATCCCCCATCTGCTGTTATTGACATAATTGTTCATGTCACACAGACGACACTGGAGTTGGTGTGGCATAGTGTAGCAGGAAAGCTTGATTTAAAGAAATAGAGTGGAGAATCTAGAGGAAAGCAAGATGACTAAAATTCACAAGGCAGACTACTAGAAAAAAAGCTTTATTCGATACCTGCAGAGGGTTCTCTTAAAAAATTGCAGTAGTGTACCAATCAGCCCACCTACGTAAGTCTACCCATTTCTTTTAAGTCAAAGGGAACATCTTTAAAAAGTCATATCCAGTGACTGTAAACGGTTCTCAATAAACTTAAAAGGATTTAAATAACAAAATGTTGGAAAGTTGGAATAAGATTGGAAATGAGTGACAAGCAGATCTCTGAAAAGTCTCTGAATAATGTAAGAAATAGTACATACCTAAATAACCTACAAAACAGAAGAAATAAAAAGTAGAATTAGAAATTATTTCTAAATGAATAGATGTGAAAGAAACATGAATTTCTGAGGTACATCATAATTCAAACAATGCTTAGAAATTTTATCGATTAATAATCTTGATATTGGGAAAGAAAGATCTCAAATCAAGGTATCAATTCTGCTTTAAGTAAAGTAGGAAAATATGGGAATAGTAAACTTTAAACCAAAAAGTGAAAACAATAAACATCAAAGCAATAATATCAATAAAGCCAATGAAAGCAATAGAGAAAGTAAGTGAAACCATAAGTTGAATCTGAGATGAATGAAATGAACCTACAGCAAGAGTGATCAGGAAAGAAATAGAAGAACTGCCAACAACTAATGTAAAAGTTTAGAGGGATAACATCTTTTATTGCATTAAAAAAATCACAAAGGAATAAAATGAACAACTTGATGCTCATAAACTCAACAACTTAGATGAAATAGACAAGTTCTTTTTTTAACACTACATTTTTCTTTTCTTTTTTTTTTTAGACAATACATTTTGATATCCCCCCCCTCCCCCCCGCTCAAGACAGGGTTTCTCTGTGTAGCCCTGGCTGCCATGGAATTCAAAAGATCTGCTTGCCTCTTAGCCCAGCACGTGCCCCTCTCTTCCTACTCCCAGTGCTGGGAACTAGTCACCACCCTGCTTGATCATGTTTTTTATTTTCTCCCAGTTCCTCTCAGATCCTTCCCACCTCTCCCTACCTACCAAACTTTGTTGTTTTCTCTCTTAAAAAAAATCAAGAAACAAAAAACAAACTTCAAAATATACAGGCAAAAGCCCAAACAAAGCAAAACAAAGCAAAAAGTCCACAACAGTAATGCAAAATGATAATGATAATAAAGAAATGCCAAAAGAAATAAAATGCTCTTCATAAATTATGTACATGGTTTTGTATATCATTTAATTGTTGAGTCTTACTGCAGTCTTGTGATTTGTCACCTTGAAACTTTTGAAGCACTTAATTAATTGTACAGGTTTTTTGTTTGTTTGTTTTTGTATTCAATTTGATAACAAGTTTCTCTGAGAAGAAAGAGAGGATCTTCATCTACTTTATATTCTCTGTTGGACCTAATAAGGTCCTCTACCCATAGTAGGAAATCAGCAGTGTTAATTGACTTAATATGCTATAGTCTAAATTCTTAGAACCAAGTTATATGCTTTAAAAAGTAGCTATCTTCATGGATCAGGCCACACACAGGCATTTAAGTTACTAACCTTTTATTTTAAATTTGTTGTGATAACCAGGTATGAATTAGTAATTATACTTTTTTATTCTGTCCTATTAGTGGTGATTTACTCAAAATAGAAGGAAAAACCCTGCATTCTATTTTAGATGAAATTCTTTTCAAGCTTTTATCAACTCCTAGTCCAGTCATAAGAAGTATTGCTACAAAGCTCCTGCTAGTGCTAGCTGAATCTCATCAGGAAATTTTGATTTTACTCAGACTAAGTGCCTGCTACAAAGGTAAGTCATACATATTTTCTTTTCTTGGTATTCTCCAAGACAAAAATATATTGACAGTTTATGAATGACAAAATGTTTATATTTTGAAAAGTTAGTAGCTGAACTGTGCAGATAAACCTGTTATAACATATACCATTTCAGAACAGATGTCACTATCTGATCAACAGATAGCATGCATATTTTCTTGGTGGGGTTATAACAAATGTTTACTTCCTCTCTGACAAAAAAATGTTTATATTGGCTATACCAAATAGTGTAGTAAAATAATGACCAAAGATGTCTGTGACCTTATCAGAACTTACTCAAGAAGAAAATAGAACTGTGCGTTATCAATTAATAATTAATCTCTTACTTTTTCACTGCCTTTACTAAAAAAAAAAAAATCCAACAATAAAATATACCTTACATTTCCAACTCAAACACATATGATTAAAATGCCATAAATCTTGAGAGTAAATAAATTCATTGTTAACTATCATTTTTGTGTGGGAGTATTCATTTAATTGAACACTGCTTGTAAGACACTATTCTATGTACTTTAGTTTTTATAATACTCCTTTGGTATATTGGATATTCTTATCCTTATAGGTATGGAATAAGAGGCGTGGGAAATTTAGATAATTTACTCAAGATTACTTAGATTATAGTTTTCTAACTACCAGCCAAAATTATATGTCAGCTTTATGTTATTTCTTTGTTAACCAATATGTTTATATTCAGTATAGTAAACTATTGGTTTGTAGTTCATTAAATATGATTAATATAGGATGCTACATGGGACTTTTAAAATTTGTAGGATTTGTTTAATTACTAGTTAATTAGAATAGACCTTAATCATTTTTGGTGATTGAAAAGGTACTTTAGTAACTTTCTTATATCTATTGTTATTGTAGCCATTTTAATTATTTTATATATTGTAAGAAAAGAGGTAGGATAAGCACCATTAATAGACCTCTAGTTGTTATTATGCCAGGCATACATTTTCAATCTTGTAACTAGAATCCTCCAGAAATGTGAATGTCCATGCCAGGTATGGAGGTGCATGCCTTTAATCCCAGTCCTTGAGAGTTAGAAGCTGGCAGATTTCAATGAGTTCGAGGCTAGCCTGGAGTACATAGTGAATACTAGAACAGCCCGAGCTACATTGTGAGACCCTGTCTCAACACCTTCCCCCCGTCCCCCCAAAAAAGAATAAAAGCAAGAAAATGTGAATTTTACCTTAATCCCTGTTCATTTCTTTGAGTGATAAAATTGCAACAGTGGAATTTACTCAAATTTACCAAGATATTTTGTAGTTGTAAGTTCTGAGAACTTGGATCTTAAAGAATATATAAGGCATGAAAAGATCCATATGATGGCAGCCCCAAATGTGCATGGCAAGGCAATTTTATTTGCTTATTTATTTTTATTATATCACACATAATTCTAGCATGCTTTGGATACAGGGGTTACATTGTCCCTTTTATGACTACTATATTATTTTGAAATTAAAATGCACTATCCTAATAGCATTTCTGCATTTACTTAGAAGCCTCTTAGCTTACCTCCAAATTATAGATGTTAGTGTAATAAAATTTTTTTTGATTAATAGTGACTAATAATAGCCTGCTTAAGTGCTTCCACAAGGTAGGCATATATAGAGTATGTGTGTATAATAACTGTCTTCTTAAAAGTGTTTGAGTTTAAGGTTTTTGTGTTGAAAGGAAAACACATTCTCTCTACTCTCACTTACTGCAGTGAACCTACTGCCCTTTTTTAATAAAGAATTTGTTTAGACATATTTTTACATTCAGATCGCACTAGTCAAGGAAGTAAAAATTCTTAGAACATAGGAAGATTGTGAAGACCTCAACATAGAAGTCTTTGAGAAGAAGAAAATCATATACATAATCATGTTATTATATTTATTCATTTCCTAACCAGACTTAAACTTCATTAATACCTACATAACAAAATCTTACTGTATTGATAATTATTATGTCTTGTTATTTTATTTCAGGACTTACAAGTCTGCTAAATAAACAGGAAACTATGACAGAATTTAGTCGAGAACTTAGACAGCTTGTTGGTCTTTTAACCCCTAAGATCCATCAGGAAGTAGAAGAACAGGTATTATAAAAATAATTTGTGTGATATTTGATAACTGTATTGAACCTCAGTTCTCCTTAAATAAGCCTCACTTTCCTTCTCTTAATCCTTTAAACAAAATATTATCCCTAGATGATAGAAATCTTTTAAGATTTTCATTGTATTGTTTAATTCATTCTACCCATAAACACAATTTGTCTCCCTTTTATATCTATAGATTTGAGCAAGTTAATTTTTTTTCAGAATTTCTCATGAAATTCCCTATTTATTAACTCTTTTATCTATAAGCTGTTTAAACCTCCTTTGCTTTAACAGTGTCTCTCATTATAGCAAACTGTATATATGGCCACCTATGGTGAACCTTCTGATTTCATTGATACAAAATAATTATTTTTCTTCTTTTCATAAAATTATATGAATAAAAATTACGTTTGAGATATGATAGGTTTTATTTTATCATACTTCCTCAACATATACTCAAAATGGAGGCTTCAGGTAACTTACTTCTATAGAAAGAGACACAGGTTTATTATTTTCAGATAAGGTCTTAAATATATATGGAAAATAGAGTCTAAAATAATAAAAGATATTTTTAGAGTAAAAGGAAGTGAGATTATTATACACCTAAAATATTAAACCAAAGGATAATTGAAAGGAAGTCCAGTTTAGGCAGGAGGATGGGAGTAAAGGAAAAGAATTCTTTATTTCCATAGACTACTTTCAAAACTATACATGTGGTGGACAGACCCAAAACAGCATCCTGAAAGCATACAAGATTAAAACAGATTTGTATAACTACCCACAAATAGTCAACAGAGCTTATATAGTGTAAGCCTAATCAAGTTGATTAACACTAAATGGACTGGAGTGATGGTTCAACAGTTAAGAGTATGTACTGCTCTTACAAAGGACCTGAGTTCTGTTGCCAGCACCCATTTGGATGGGTCACAAATGCCTGCACCTCCAATTTCAAGTGGATCTGAAGCCTCTGGCCTCAGCAGGTATGCACATACCCACAAACACACATACACATAATTAAAAATAATAAAAATAAATCTTTTAAAAATACTAAATAAAAACATTAACAAGTTAGCTCCCTGGGCAGGGTGACACACACATTTATTCCCAGTGCATCAGAGGCTAGGGCAGAAGGATCATAATTTTAATTCACTATGGGCTATCTTAACAAGATTTAGTTTCAAAAAACCACAACCAAACAAAAGACATTAGCTCAAAATAGATTATGAAAGATTAGGCAGGACTTGAAATCCTTGAAAAGGAAGTGAAATCAGAGAGAGAATTTGTAGCTAACTAGACAAGTTATTACCCTAGTTTAACATACTGTATCTGGACAGCCAGGTATAGTATACTTGGGCATTCTGGTCCTGATGAACTTGTTTCCTGTTTAGAAGTGAGGATTAACACTTACCCTAGCCTGGTATTTTAAGAGATTAAACTTCTCAAAAAGGCTTTCTAGAGATGTATCAAAATTATTTCTGGTGTATAATTTCAGAAACTACATAAAGCAGCTTGCTTGATTCAAGCCTATTGGAAAGGTTTCCAGACCAGAAAGAGATTAAAGATGCTTCCGTCTGCTGTGATTGCTTTGCAGAGGAGTTTCAGGTAGAAAAACCAAACCAAACAATTTTGATTGAAATGATTGATGATCTGGCTTTGCATGTAAATTTGTAATTACCCATGCTCCCCCCCCCAAAAAAAAAAAGGAAAAGAAAAGAAACTGTTATGAGAATGTTACAGATGAATGGAAATAGGGAGGTTTTATTAGCTTTGAGTTTTTTCTCCTCTTTTTACTTTCCTGATGTGTTTTGTTTTATTCTTGTCTTTATTCTGTTCCGTAGTGTTACTGAGTACCAACGCTCAAGTAACCAGGTACCCTTTCAGAACAAAGAGCATAATATGACAAATCTGATGGAATCCAATACTCAGTCCTGTCCACTTCCTGTCTAGGTTTGTGGGCCAATCCTGAAGAGGGAGTCAGTGATATTTCTATTATTAAATTCTCAAAACCAGTGGTTCTTATAAGTGCTCATATGTAATTATGATAATCTATGTGACTATTTAAAGATTAAAGATGTTAACCAACTTTTCCTGAGTAAATATGGCGTGGGTAGAGTGATCCTTTAGATGTGACAGAACTATTGATCTCTACTTCAGTTGTACTTTGAAAAATGAAATACTAAAGATATGAGTCACTTTCTGATCTGACTAACCTAGCCAAATTCTTACAGGTTACAGAAAGAACTACAGCAAAAAGTAAATGAAAAAAAAATCTAACATTGATTATAAAGTAGAGCCATCTCAGAGGTGATTTTATTTTTATCCATCATTACTTAAAGCCAAATTTAACTCACTAAAATGAAACTGACAATTTACAAAAATAAACTTTAAAAACTGAAACCAATCTTTTAATAACTGCAGCTGCCTTTCTGTTATAAAAAAAAACATTTAAAAATAGCTCTATGTTCAAAATACTACATTGTCACACAATCACTCTGGATGTGTTACTTAATGGATAGCCTATGAAAATTTTCTTTCAGAGAAATTTAAAGACAAGCTGTAAATACTATTGGGCATGAGTATTGTTAGCAAAGAAAGTATTATGCTTCAAGTATAAACATGCATCAAGTATATACATATATATGTGTGTCCACTTAATATATATATACAAAATACATATGTAAATCATATGTATAAAATACATATGTAAACAACATACATAAAATACACATATACATATGTATGAAAGTATTCCAAAATTACTATACTTATATGAAAGTATTCCAGAATTTGTGTGTGTGTGTGTGTGTGTGTGTGTGTGCGCGCGCACACACACACACACACAGGCTTCAGTAACTTATTGACTGAATGATCTTGGACAAGTTATCAAACTCTTAGCCTCAAATTTCAAATCTAGAAAATACAGATAATAGCTGTGGCTTGTGGCACAGGCCAGTAATCTCAGCTACTCAGGAAACTAAGGTAGGAAGAATGGAAGTTTAAATCTAGCCTAGGCTACAGAGTGAGTTCAAGGCTACCAGTACTCTGGACAACTTAGCAGAGACCCTGCCTCAAAGTAAAGAGTAAAAGAGAACTGGATATAGTTCAGGTAGAGCTTGTCCCTAGCATGCCTAAGACCTTAGGTTGACTCTCAGCACTGTAACAAGTAAATGAATGTATGACTAAAAGGTGTACCTCACAAGGTTGAAACAGAAGTTTGAGATGATAGAAAAGGCTTAGTATATGGCACTTAAAAATGATAGGATGAAAAAAAAGTATTTTTCCTGCCCTTAAAATTTATAGTTCCAGACAGATACATTAAATAATGGCCCTCATGAGAAGCAGTGCTATCATTATCTGTTAGCATTGCTTTTTTTTTTCTCCTACAGCTGTTCTTAAGAAATAAAGAAAAATAAAACTGAACAACTTAAAAAAGCATTTCTGTGGCCAGAAGAATGTGAGAAATACTGAATACTTCCTAAATGACCATGTCTGTTTTTCTAAAATGTTTGAATGTTCTTGATAATCCCTTCTGTAAGTGAACTCAGTAGTTATTTCTTAGGGAATCCTACGTTCCATCATCTTCAGCCATCTATCCCTTTACATTTAAAGGGATACCCCAAGACATTGGATTCACATCTTTAAGATTTGGCCCCAAAGTTGCCAAAGTTACTTGTTTAGTTTACTTTTTCTTTCAAGATTAAAATCTTTATTTAAAAATATCTCCAAAGACTAGGGTTTAGCTCAATGCTAGAATGCATAGTTAGTATACAACCTTCATCACTACACTGAAAAAACAAGTACCTCAGGATTATGAGTTTGTCCATGTAGAAGTGTATATATGGGATCTAATTAATATTCTGTCATTTTAAATTTTTTTAAGTTAGCATAAAAGTAAAGAGTTTATAGCATTTTCACACATACATGCTGTTACACTTTGTTTTAACCCACCCACTCTTTCATTGCACTTGCCTCCACCTCTGGCTGGTTCTCTCTCCTACCCCGAATAGACTCTTTTTTCTTCACCTCTCCCCTCTCTTGATCCTCTTTCTAGTTTCATTAAACATACACAATATGGACAAAATTTAATATGAATTTTGCATATTTGTTAGTCTGGCTTAATGATTTCCAGTTCCCTTCATATTATGCAGATATCATGGATTCATTTTTCTTATGGCTGAATAAAATGATTATATATATATGAGTGTTTAACTTACATATAGGTCTGTGTACCACATGCATTCCTGGTGCCTACAGGGGCGGGAAGAGGACATTGGATCTCCTGGACCTCAAGTTGTATACAGTTGTGAGCCACCACATGGGTGCTAGAAATCCAACATGGGACTTCTGGAAGAACAGCTAGTGATTTTAACTGTGGAGGCATCTCTCCAGCCCCCATAAACCTAAAACAAAACAAAAAAGAAAATAAAATAAACCTAAAAAGTTAAAAGTTAGACATAATTGTACCATGCAGTGAAAATCACTATTTGAAATTTTAACATTTTTAAATAATTTGTATTTCTATGTAAATAAATACAATTTTCTAGCACAATTTGTATTCTTGATTTTATTTTCACCTGACAGTACATGTCACTAAAAAGTTTTTGCAAGTTTTCTACTTTCAAAATTAGTAAAATCCTGTCTGTTAAATGACTCACTGTTATTTATTCAGTCCACTATTGTGGGATACTTTGCAACTTATTACCACTGTAATACTATGTTACAACATCCTTGAACATAAGTCTTCACATATTTGATTATTTCAGTAAGAAAATGATTAAAATGGAATTGGTTGGTCTACATTTTTGAGTCTTTTTATATGTATTTAAATATTTCTCTAGTCTTTTGATGATCTAAATATCTCTAGAGATAGGAGTTACCTTCCAAAACATTTTTGTCTCTATTTATTTGATTATTCATGAAATCAAGAATTTCATGTATTTGCTGGACATAAAATTGTATGTAAGGAACTTACCCTTTTTCTTTCACAGATCTAAACGAACAAAGACATTGTTGGAGCTAAATAGGCAAAAGGAAGAAGAAGACCTCAGATTAAAATTGCAGCTTCAAAGACAGAGAGCCATGAGGCTTTCCCGAGAGTCACGCTTGAATATGCTTGAAATAGTTCATCCAGGTGAGTACTGGTGTCAACTTCATAAATGTTAGAATATCTTAAGCCAAGTTTTCTGGCAACCTGATAATTTCTTTTCTTTTTTGTATTTGGAACTCTTTGCCTTTCCCTTCCCCATCACTAGAGAAATCATATTAAAGCTCTGGATTTTAAAAGTTACAGCTTTTCTTATTCATACCTGTTCATTTTAAGGGTTTTTTGTTTGTTTGTTTGTTTTGTTTTGTTTTACTTTCATATACATGTGTTAAACATAAAAGTTAATAATTAAAGATAGTCACCATTGACATAAAAATATTCTTAAGTTTAAATATTTGTATAGTCTGAACTTTATTTATTCATTCATTATTTATTTATTCATTCTCTAGTATAAAATTTGTGACATCTTCTCACCACTTGTGACAAACTAAGTTGGATCAACAAGAGCATGCTGTGGTGTGTGGGGGGGGGTATTTATGTATACATGTTTATCTGTGTACATGTGTAGTGGGTACACATGTATATATGGCCAACATCAGGCATCTTCTTCTATCTCTCTCTACCTTAGCTTTTGAGACAGGGTCTCTCACTGACCCTGTAGCTCAGTAATTGGCTAGGCTAGTTGGCCTGCATACTGCTAGTATCTGTTTGTCTCTGTCCTGTCCTCCCCCAGTACTGGAGTTACAGCCATGCGCCACTGTGCTCAGATTTTACATAGGTACTAGGGGTCCAAGCTCAGTTTCTCATGCTTGCACAGTAAGCATTTTATTAACCGAGCCATCTCCCTAGAATTTTTTGTTTGTTTTATTTTTTGACAGGATCTCATATAGCCTGGTCTGGCTTCAATATGTAGCTAAAGATCATGTTGAATTTGTCATCCTCTCGCCAATACCTCCCAAGTGCTTGGATTATAAGTGTGGGCCATCACTTCTGGTTTTATGGCATGCTGAGGATTGAACCCAGAACCTCATGCATGCTAGGCAAGTACTCTTATCAACTCAGCTACATGCCTATCCCCTCACAGTTTTTCATCATTCATTTACTTCTTTTATTATTCATTCCCAAGAACCTTCACTAGCCCCTCTCTTTTACTTTAAATGTATTTTCCAAAATTTGTCCTTTCCCAGTTATTCTCATGTTACTCTGCCTAATATATCCTATCCATAACTACAATGTCAGTTATCAGCAAAAGGCTTAGCACTCTCATCGCTGGCTTCTTCTCCACCCTGCTTTCTCTCTTAAGTTCCTAAGCAGCACTGCCCAATAAAAAACATTTTATGTTACCAGTGAATGTTCTGTTCTCACCAGTCAATACAGTAACAATAGCTACAAGCAGCTATTGAATATTCAAAATGGACTGCTACAGTTGAGGACTCGAATGTGTCATTTTACTTTATTTAAACCTACTCAATAGCTACATGGATCTAATGGCTGCTTCTGTGACCAGCTGCCTCTTGGCTAGTTTTTTTTTTTTTCTCTCCACAAGTGTACCCAAAACTAAAGTCAGATTTCATTCCCAGATTTCCTCTCCATTGATTCCCCAATTCAGGTAATGGCACCAAAAATCTGTTCAGTTTCCCATTCAGCATCCTTACTTTCTGTTTGTCACCCCTCTACATCAGGTCAGTCATTAAATTCTCTGTTTTTTATTACTTTTTCTTTAAGATGCGTTCTTTGTATTAACCACCAGTACTGTGCTCTACAGCTTTTAATTCTGTCATTTAACTACTGTGAACCCTGAGCTGTATGCTGACCCACTCCAAAAGTCAAAGGAACGTCATTGGTGTAACCAATCAGAGAGAAGTTTGGAAACACACAAAGTAGATTAAAGAGCACATAAACACATTTTTCTCCTTTTCCCTGGTCATACCAAATACTTTCCTACGTGGACTCATGATTCTTTTGTCAGACTGTTCTGACTGTTGGCCTTTCATCCCTTTTCTCATTACTCTGAGGCAAAAGTATTGAGTCCTTTTGGAAATAAACTGTGTATTCTAGAAAAACTTTAGTTTCTACAATCTTAGAACTATTATAAAATGCAAATTAGTGAAGAGCACTGAAAAAAAATTGAAAACTGTAAAATTGTCGGGTGGTGGTGGCACACATCCTTAATCCTAGCACTCGGGAGGCAGAGGTAGGTGGATCTCTGTAAGTTTGAGGCCAGGACAGTGTACAGAGTGAGTTCCAGAACAGTCATGGCTACACAGAGAAACCCTGTCTTGAAAAAGGAAAAAACAAACAACACCCCATAAAATCGTTTTTTACTCCTGCTGTCCTAATTTCAGTACTTGAGAAAACATAGTTGAATATGTTATAATAATGTCTGTCATCTCTTTAGGTCAAGTGGAGAAGTACAATAGGGAAATGGAAGAGAAATCAGCATTGACTATCCAGAAACATTGGAGAGGGTACAGGGAAAGGAAGAATTTCCGCCAACAGAGGCCATCTCTCAGAGAGTATAAAGCAGCTGTTACACTTCAAAGAGCAGTGAGTCTGCTGCATTATACACAATTCTACATAAAAAGGCAAACAAGTGTTCAAAATTGACTTTGGTGTTGACCAAATATAAATCCATGATTAAGCCACTTAGCTTTTGGGAGCTTAGTTTCTTTCTTTATGAGAACTTAGGCTATAATTCAGTGGTTGAATACTTTCTTAGCATGTGCAAGACCCTAGGCTCAATCCCTAGCAACATAAATTTAAGTATATATATATATATATATATATATATATATATATATATATATATATATATATATATATATATTGCCTCTGCAAAAGCTGGTATAGACTTGAAGTCCTTAGCACTGTCTTAGAGTCTTGTATGCTATTTGCCAGATTGTAACCTTGTTATTGTTTATTTTTCTCTCCCATTTGAAATGCAAGTTCCTCAAGAATAGCAAACCAAACCTTCTATATTGGTGTCAGCTCTCAATGAGCTTGATGTGAATGGATATTTATTGTCTTAAAAAAGAAAAATTCCTGTGCCGGGCGGTGGTGGCGCACGCCTTTAATCCCAGCACTCGGGAGGCAGAGGCAGGCGGATCTTTGTGAGTTCGAGGCCAGCCTGGGCTACCAAGTGAGTTCCAGGAAAGGCGCAAAGCTACACAGAGAAACCCTGTCTTGAAAAAACCAAAAAAAAAAAAAAAAAGAAAAATTCTGTTATATACATCAGATGACATACATGAGGATTCTAAAGTCTGTAAATTGCAAAGTCCTATGCAAATGTATCATATTTGATTCTTTTAAAATAGCCAACTTACGTGGAAAGTACTAGCTATAATTAGAACATTATAACTCTTGAATTGTAGAATGCTATTCTTAAATGGTAATTTTCCTGGGGATTATGTATAATAAATAATATCTTGGAAAAGCATAGCACAAGGCTTGTTTTCATTTAGTAACCTTTTCTCTCTTAAAACTTACTTCTTTTATACATCATTAGGTTTCTATTAAGATTTCAAGTCTTAATGCATGTAGCTTAATCATCTTTTTTGTAAATTTTGCTGTTTATTCTCATTTCTTACTGTGATAAATTTTGAATGCACAATGTGAATTAACATTTATAAAGATGTTTTAACTTATATTTTAAATATATGTGAGTATGTGTGTATGTGTGTGTGTGGGGGGGGGGATGTGTGCATTTGAGTTGTCAGTGCCTACTGGGGCCAGAGGCATCACAGTGCCTGGAGCTAGAGTTACAGGTAGTTGTGAGCCAACAGACATGGGTGCTGGGATCTAAACCTAGAGTTTTCTGTAGGAGCAGTTTGTGCTCATAACTGCTGAGCTGTCTCTCCTATGAAGATATTTCTAAACCAGTAGAATAAATACTAGGGGAATGTGAGGAGTGATCTGTCTCTCCCTCCTCCCTTATGCTATATATATATATATATATATATATATATATATATATATATATATATATATATATATATAAAAACAGTCCTGTATCATTCTAAATTATATACATACTCCTGATATTTACCCTGAGCTAAACAGAGTAACCTAAGGATAGCTCATTTATACCCAGGTTGGAGATACTTCTTTTGAGAGAAATTTGCCTTCTTTGTGATACTTTTACTTCATAGCTGCCTCCTTTTTAAAGTTGGGCCCTTACAGAGTTGATGTACTAACTTGCTCGATTTAAATGAATCTACTGTTTTGTAAAAGGCTCTCTGAGATGTTCTAGTTCATGTACATTCATTCCCTAGAAAAGCAGTGATCCTTATGTCAAAGTTGTTTTGGTTTTCATACTTTCCACTAACACCCAAGGAAAAGATTAAATATATTTGCCTCATGCCTGCTCAATCTAAAAGAAGGAAGAGAGATTATTGTTAAAATCAGAACAAAAAGAAAAAGAATGAACCAAAGCTAGCAAAATGGAAACAGAAATAAGATTACTTTCAAATACCAAAAAGAATGAAAATGAGAGAAGAAAAAGAAAAGTCCTAGAGAAAATTAGAACAGAGCAGTGACCATTAAAGGGCACATTTTACCATATTTTTAAAGCATCATCATTTTTTAAGATACACTTTAGGGATGTCTTGTTGTTCAGTGCAGCAGCCAGATAAGCACATGTGGCTCTAGAATATTTACCATGTGCCTAGTCCAAACTGAAATGCATTTGACTATATATAACCACCAGGTTTTGAAAACTTATTATATATAAAATCTCATTAACACATTCATAGTGCCTACATGTTGGAATGCTAATGTTATACATATAGTGTCTTAGTTACAGTTTCTATTGCTGTGATAAAACACCATGACCAAAAGCAACTTGGGAAGGAAAGGATTTATTTCATATTATACTTCCCAGGTAACATTACTGAGGGAGGGAAATCATAGCAGGAACTCAGAGGCAGGAACTAGAACAGAGACTATAGAGGAATGCCGCTTACTGGCTTAATGGTTTGCTTACCTACTTTCTCTTAGCACCTACTAGTCAAGGAGTTGCACTACCCATATTGAGTTGGTCCCTCTCACGTCAGTTATCAATCAAGAAAATGCACCACAGGCTTTCACACAGACCGATCTGGTAGAAGCATCTTCTTAGTTGAGGTTTCTTCTTCCAAAATAACTCTAGCTTGTGTCAAGTTGATTAAAAAAAAAAAAAAACTGGCCAGCACATATAGTTATGTTTTATATAACTTAGTAGATATAAAAACTTATTTCATGTTTTACTAGTTTCAGTATAGCTATATGAAATTTAAAATAACTGGGATTTGTGGTTTGTGTTATATTGCCATTAGTATTGTGATTTGTAAAAAAGAAAAGGGTAAGCCGGGCATGGTAATATGGCCTCTAAAGACGTTGGCCAGAGGATCCCATTATCGCTAAGCTTGAAACCGTCTGGATAACACAGCAAGTCTTCATTTCAGAGCAAGAGAGGGAAATTCATCAGTTTCATTGAAAGTAAATACAAAATAGTAAGGTTATCATTTAAATTTTCTTATCTCTTGGGAACAATTGGTTTTTCAGGTACTTGACAAAAAGAAAGAAAAGTTAAAATTGTTATCTATCTTCTGTTCCTTTCTTGCTTTGTATAGAATTTCTCAAGAGATGGTCTCACTATGTATCCCAGGCTGACCTTGAACTTAAATTCTCCTTTTTCACCCCTCACTGCTAATATAATAGTGTACCATCACACTTAACTGAGGCATTGTTTTTTTTTAATTGCTAAAAGTAGAAAGAAAAAAATCCAAAATGAAATGTAGTAGCTCATACCTATAATTCAGGCACTCAAGAGATTGAATCAGGATCTCACATTCAAGGTTAACCTAGACTACATAGCAAGTACCAGGCATTTCTGGGCTGTATATAGACATGCCCCCACAATAAAGGAACACTGGAAACACTTCAATAATTAGACATCTTTATTCTCATAGACAAATTAAGAGTTCTTGGTAGCATTGCAGTGTTAGAATTAAATGTGAATTTAGCTGACTTTTCCTTTTGAATGTTTTTAGATGTTTCCTTGCTTTTTCACCTCTACCAAGAAGCAGCAGCAGCTCAGAAAGAAAGTAGCAATTGTTCTCTAGAACTGGAATGGTGACTTGATCATCAGAATATGAATACATAATGTTATATACATGTCCATCACTAAAAGCCATTAAAAGAATTAGCAAAACAAACCATTGGCATTTTAAAAAGCCAAAATCAATTCCTGTGAAAACTAAAATGACAAATAAGAAAAACATTCAGGGAGTTTTTCTGAGAGAGGAATAGAAAAAAGTTCTCACTGGAATGTCTTAAGCCCAGGGTGGGACTAAAAGGAGGGTGGGAGAAAGATAGAAGGACAGGTAAAAAAGAATCTCCAAGCAGAAAACTGAAAGGAAAAGAGTCTCTCTGCTTTGTGGGATTAAGCACCATATTAAAGATCAATGTTAAGGGACATTTTAACATTTAAGACATCTACCCAACCACTTTCCTTCTCAGCTTTCAGGATTATAACTACAGATAGTTAAATAGAAACATTTTCTTTGAGAAATCTGAATAGCCTATGAGCAAAGTAAAAGTTTACTAACATTGAGGTATCTGAACAAATCCACATGGTTCATTGGCCCTGTGTTGAAATACACAGTAGCCCTATACAGCAACTCAGAACTTCTAAATAGCCTTTTAGTGCTCACCCTTAACAGCCAAAGGCAAGTATCATTGAATATGAGGACAACTGCTTGATAGAAATAGAGAACTTAATGCTCAGGGATGTCTTGTTGCTTGTTTTTGCTCTTGTGGGGGGCCTGCCACCCAGCTCCCAAATAAATAGCTCACAGAGGCTTATTCTTAATTATGAATGCCTGGCCTTAGCTTAACTTGTTTCTTGCCAGCTCTCCTTAACTTAAATAATCCCATCTATCTTTTGCCTCTGGGCTTTTCCTTTTCTATTCCTGTATACCTTTCTTTGCTTCTTATTCTGTGGCTGGCCCCTGGAATCCTCCTCTTTCTCTGGCTACTTCTTTCTTCCTCCCAAATTTCCTATATATTTTCTCTGCCTGCCAGCCCTGCCTGTCCTTTCTCCTGCCTTGCTATTGACAGTTCAGTTCATTATTAGACCACCAGGTGTTTTACACAGGCACAGTAACACAGCTTCACAGAGTTCAACAAATGCAACATGAACAAAAGTAACATACTTTAAAATAATATTCTCCAGCAGGGATGTACCTCAGAGATAGAGCACCTGACCAGCATATGTGAGGTCCTAGATTCAATCCCTGGTGTAGGAGGTGGGACAACTAAAATATAGAGAGAGATGTTGCAGGAGTTAGTGAACAAAATTGATTTTGATCTATCATTTCCTCAGATAAGAGAGTACATGACACAAATCAACATGATGGTTAAAAAGGATAACAAAAAAGAGACGGGGAGGGTAGGTGGAAAAGTTAAGAAAATCTACTGGAAAACAGGATAAAAAGAAAATATTATCAATCTGGGAAATCAAATGTATGAACATTTGAAGTCAACAGAAAAACGCAGAATAGGAAATCAAATTAAGAATTTTCTAAAACTGATTGTCACAAATGTTAGATTTAAAGCATAGATAAATGTCCAATAAACACGTTTATTTCACATTTCTGTGAAATGTACTGGGAAAAAAGAACCCAGCAGCAGCATTGGAACTTAGGAAATTTTGAAGTAAAACTGGGACATATCTGAGAGAAACCATTTCCAACTAAAATTAGGTGCTCACCAAAAAGGGAATTAAAAGTAAAGGAAGGCCGGGCGTGGTGGCGCACGCCTTTAATCCCAGCACTTGGGAGGCAGAGGCAGGCGGATCTCTGTGAGTTCGAGGCCAGCCTGGGCTACCAAGTGAGCTCCAGGAAAGGCGCAAAGCTACACAGAGAAACCCTGTCTCGAAAAAAACCAAAAAAAAATAAAATAAAATAAATAAATAAATAAATAAATAAATAAATAAATAAATAAATAAATGTAAAGGAAGATAAAAGACACTTTGACATATCACAGAAGCTCTTAAGCCAGTGGGTAGATAGCCAAACTGCAGAAACTACAAGGGAAAGATGAAAATGAGAAACCAAGGTAACTGTGATGGAGACCTCAGGACGAGCCTTGTGCAAGTCAGAAAGCCCTAGAAAATCAATTTGATAGAATATCTAATCTATTTTAATGTCTTGACTATTAGAGTGAAGTTGTAGAACATAATCAGAAATAAATATGTAGAAAATCAAGTACATAGAAAAAATAAGTTAATCTTAGAGAAAATATGCAAGAAAGGAAAAGTAATTATAATATGTTCTTCAATGAATAATAGCTTTACTTGCCATTATCCTGTATGTCTAATACCAGCACTCAGGAGACTGACACAGGAGAATTACAAGTTCAAGACTCGCATAGGCTATATAACCAAACTGCCTGCTACCAAAAAAAAGTGGCTCACCTTTAATTTAATAATCAGTATGTGTATATTGTTTTAATTGAAGTTATGACATAATTATATTAGATATATAGGGTAGAATGTACATGCAATAAGAAGGAGTTAAATCCTTGTTTCTGTTCAAGAAAATCAATAGGTAACTATGTTTAATCTGGGAGAAAAATCAGAAAAGTAGATGGTGCTTACTTGAAGGAAAAAAAAGCTTTTGCTTTTGGGATTCGTAAACCTGACACTTTAAACAATAGAATTACACCAGCAAATGTTTTCTGGGGAAGACTAGATAAAACATTTTAGGCTTTGCAACCTGTGCAGCCTGTAATAGCTACTTCAAGTTGAAGCACAAAGGCAGCTATAGATAACAGACTGACAATAGTTAAACAAGTCTGTGTACCAATAAAAGTTTGCATACATTCAGTTTACATGTCACAAAATAAAATTTAAAAAAAAATTTAGCCATGTAAATCATAATTAAAAAAACAGTTTATACTATACAAAAACTAATAGTATACTCTATTTGCCTGTGGCATGACTTGCCAACCAGTGCTTTTAAAACAGTATATGATTTTAATGAAAATTAAAACATGGAAAAATGAAGAATTGCAAAGAATAATTTTATATTTGTGCCAAAATTGTCTATTATGAAAGACTTGAGAAAGAACATTCAGAAAAGTTGCTTATAACTTAGTTTTTTTTTAATATTTTATTATTACCAAACCTTTTCTTATATATTGCCTTGTATATTTGTAATACTGTAAGACAAGTAAAAAGAGTCCTTGTTTTTTTTTGTTTGTTTTTTATTGACATAGAGCATTTACTGTAGAAACCAGTAGCTTGCCCAGAATCATAGTGTTTATAAGGAATTAAAATTGAGATTAGAACTCAATGTTTATTTCCTTTTATATATTCATTTCTTACTACATAAATAATACGAGTGCTTCATATGGATTCACAGAGACTATGGCAGCACTCATAGGACCTGTACAGGTTCAAGCCAGATGAGGTCCCAGAACTGACAGAATGAAAAGTGATAGCTGCTGGCAAAGGGACAATCAGTTTTCTCTGAAGGAGTGTCACTGGGTATATCAGCCCTTCTCCAGGACAGGTCCCATGCCCAGGAGTAGCTGGCCAATACAAAACTGCATGGTTTTGCTTTTCTTGGCTCTTTGTTTCATTTGAGCATTTTTTGTCTTACTGATTTTTTGTTAGATTTTTATTTTTTGTTTGAGAGAGAGAAAGAATGAGAACATGAAGTTGGGTAGGGAGGTGGAGAGAATCTGGGAGGAGTTGGGGTAAAGGAAAACAATTAAAATATATAAAACAATTTTAATGAAATAATATGATTGCTTATCTAGAGTGTATTAAGCCCTACGTTTGATGCCTAGCATCACATAAGCTAGGAGTGATGGTACATACCAGCACTCAGCAGGTGGAGACAGGAGGATCAGAAAGGGTCCTCTTCGGCTACATTGTTAGTTCAAGGGTTGCCTAAGCTATGTGAGGCCTGGCAAACCAAAAACAACAGTAATAGTAATATTTGGGCATATCCTTTAAAAAGGTGAAAGAGGAAAAAATATACAGATAGCCCTACCCTACCATGGTGGGAAAGTGATGTACACTTAGTAGAAACCAGGCTATGATAGTAAAGGTATTAAGCATATTTACAACTTACCAGTATTTTCAACTTATAATGGATTTATTGGAACATAGTCCTATTAGAAGTAAGGGTGGATCTGTATAGTTAAAAAGTTACTATATTTCTTCATTTTGTCACAGTCTCATTCCATTCCTCATACATACTGAGTTAACTGTTGCAGTAGTGATGTCATTGACTTAGGTTGTAGGGAAAAGATAGCTATTAAGAGACCAGAATTAACAGGCTCTTCTTCATCTCTTTACCTCACTCCAGGTTCTTAAATTCCTAGCAAAATGCCGTAAGAAAAATAAACTATTTGCCTCTTGGCATGGACTCCAAGAACTCACTGATGCACGCAGAGTTGAACTAAAGCAACAAGTGGATGACTATGTCAGAAGACATCCGGTATGTAGGTTTGTGTGCTGAAAAACACGTTTTATTAATCCATTGCATGGTATTTACCACCAAAGCAGTGTTCCATATGTATATGCACATTGACTGGTGGGTGCAAGGTAGTTCCACAGAGTTAGTGAAATTGAACTCTTCTTACAGTTACAGGATCCAAAGATATAATTGGTAGGAAATGGGGACTCAACTTAAAAATCAGTTATTTCCTGTACTATGTCAACAAAACTTGTATGTTGTTTCTTTTATAATATAGTAAAATTGTATTGAATCTTCTAATAAGAATATGTATTGTTAATTAATGAATATTCATCCTTACCTCCATATACTCAAACACAGATAGAAGAACTTATATTTACTAGTCTGTTAATAAACCTCCAAGACCTACTAAGATGTAAAATTTGATGACCTGCCTCTTTGGTTTTATTACTGTAATGCTGCTGACACCTTTTCCCCAAGAGAAACACCCACATCTCTGACTTTGTGTGAGCACAGTGCAGCCAAGCAGGTGCTACCTGCTTCTTCCCTATGAGTTCCTGACCTTACACTCCTGCACATCTTTGAAGGTCTTTTCTCTTTTTTGTTTAGAATGACACACCATTTCTGTCATTATTTTTAATAACCCGTATGTCTACAGATCACCTCTACTTTTTTCACACTTGTCATTTTTTATGGAGAAAGTGATAGTTTATACATTTCAGTCAGAATTCTTACTTGCCTCATTTGAACCAACCATTCTTAGTATATCAAAGTACTGCTCATGTTTTGTTAGGATTGTGCTAATGCTGCTTGTATCTGAACGCATGCTTTCTTTTTTCTTCCCTTTCTCCTTTCCTTTCCCCTCCTCATGCAAACACAAATTTCTACAATCTAAAGACTTAGATGACTGATGCTAGAGGTTTGATATAATAGTTTTAGGTAATCCTACCATTTAACATTTTATTCTTCTAGAGCCTGACCTCCACCAAATGAAAAGCAGAATACGTATGTGTGATTATATGTAAACTTAGTAACCACTGGATCAGAGCAAGGGCAAAAAGTAAAGTGGATAGCAAGGTTTAGTCCTACCTATGTAACAGATTTTCCCCACTGTTCAAACCTTTATAAAATATCAGAAGCATGTCCTATGCACTACATAGTTAATAACCTCAGTGTTAGGAGATATTTAACCTTTATGGCAATTATTCATTTCTATTATTGTAGGACTAAAGTAGCTATAGATTATAGCTAAATGAATAGGTATGTTAGTGTTCCAACTAAATTACCTACCTACCTACCTACCTACTTACTTACTTATTTGTTGTCAGGGAGTTCTAAGACAATTTGTAGTCAGTTCTCTCTTTCCACCATGTAGGTCATGAGCATCAAACTCAGGCCATCAGGAGCTTTTTCTCACTGAGCCATCTCACACTGAAAACTTTTCATTTTCTAAAATAAGCTTTTGGTTTTCGTTGCTGATCCTTGTTTTGAACAATAGTAATAGTTTATAATATAGTCTTTGTAGCATACTAAAAGATAAAATACATGGCAACAATAACATAAAAGCCAGGAGAGAAAAAAAGACATGTATGATTTAAAGATTCATATGTAGAATTAGCATGGTATCCCTCAGATGTAAATTGGTAAGTTAATGATACATACTAAAACAATGAACAAAGAGCAAAAAGTTATGAAGGAAATGAAACTGAATCAAAAAATATACTTGACTAATCAAGAAGACAGAAAAAGAAGGAATGCACAAGAAAGTAAGGGGACAAATGGGAAATATCAAGGTAAAAGACTGAAATGTGATTATGTTATAGTAAATGTAAACGGTATGTCTCTAGTTAGAAAACAAGAGTTTTCAGAATAAACTTAAAACTAAAATCTGAGCTGGAGAGATGCCTCAGCAGTTAAGAACACTTGCTGCTCTTGTAGAGGACCCTTACTCAGTTCCCAGCACCAACATCAGAAGCTTACAACCACCTATAAGTTCAGTGCTGAGGATCCAACATCCTCTTTTGGCCTCTGTAGGCACTGTACACACATAGTACACATGGGAGACAAGCAGGGTACACACATATACATTTTTTTTTTAAAGTAAGGCTTGGTTATATGCTGATTAGAAACTTTTTTGTTTGTTTGTTTATTTGGGGGGGGGGTGTTGGTTTTTCAAGACAAGGTTTCTCTTTGTAGTTTTGGTACCTGTCCTGGATCTCGATCTGTAGACCAGGCTGGCCTCGAACTCACAGAGATCCGCCTCGCTCTGCTTCCCGAGTGCTGGGATTAAGGGTGTACACTACCACCACCCGGCTGAAAATGTATTTTTTAAATGGAAAATAAAGTGAAACTAAGTACTATCAAGCATAATTTAATCAAGAGAACATAAAATTTCTAAATCTTTTTTTTTTTTATAAAGATAGTGTATTTTTATTTATTTATTATGTATACAGTGTTCCGCCTGAACGTATCCCTGCAGGCCAGAAGAGGGCACCAGATCTCATTACAGATGGTTGTGAGCCACCATGTGGTTGCTGAGAACTGAACTCAGGACCTCTGGAAGAGCAGCCAGTGCTCTTAACCTCTGAGCCATCTCTCCAGCCCCATAAATTTCTAAATCTTGATGTACCTAAAATTCACAAAGCCAATGTGAATAAACTGTGAAGAAATTTTAAGTGAAATAAACCAGATACAAAGGATAAGTACTGTGTAGTTCCAGTTACCCAAGTTGAATAGATATGTCAACTGATTGAAACAGAATCATGGTTTCCAGGAGCTAAGTATGTATAATTTCCAAAGCTTCATGTAATTAATATGATAGAAAAAGTAAAGCAGTTGCATATCTTTATATAGAAAAGTGAACTTCAATCCAAATTCCATAACATGTACAAAGTTTAACTGTTCTCAGCCTATGTTTTTTGTTTTAAATATAACTAATAAATATGAATTGTTATCTCATTATATTTTAGATTTGCGTTTCTATTATGATTGGTGATTTTCAGTACATCCCCATGTATTCATTTGCCATTTCCATAAACATATATTTAAGACTTTGGCCCATTTTCAAATCAGTTTGCTTTTTTGTTGATGAACTGTTTGAGTTGTCTGTATACTGTTTCTTATCTGATACATGATTTGGAAATGTTTTTTCTATTCTGTCGGCTGCCCTTCAGCAGTGTCCTTTGATACACCAAAAATCCTTACTTTTATGAATTTCATTTTGCCTTTTGTTATGCAGTTTGAGCTCTTATTTTTTGTTTTCGACCTCTCCTTTAAAAAAATAACCTTTGAATAGTTAGTAGTCCTACAGTATCCTCTAGGAACTGTTGTTGAACCTCTATGGATACCAAAATTCACAAGTGCTCAAGTTCCTTTTATCAAATGGTTAGTTCTTCAATATAATCTCTGCATATCCTTGTGCATACTCTAAACCACCTCTAGTTACTTACACTCCCTAATACAGTGTAAAGACTGTAAATTGTTCTCTGACTGTACTTTTTAGGAAATAATGACAAGAAAAGTTTGTGTATGTATGAATTCAGTATAGATGTAGTATTTTCTAATACTTTGATTCTTCAGTTGAAGATGAGTATAGATCTTAAAGATATGGAAGGATGAATGTAATTTTGATGAATACCCTTGTTTTTTGTTTGTTTGTTTTAAGAATTATTTATTATGTACTCCATGTTCTGCTTGCATGCCAGAAGAGGGAACCAGATCTCATTATAGATGGCTGTTAGCCACCATGTGGTTGCTGAGACTTGAACTCAGGACCTCTGGAAGAGCAATCAGTACTCTTTAACTCAAGCCATCTCTCCAGTCCCTTTCCCCAATTCATTTTTTTATAAGTGTTGCTTTGGCAAGATTCTAGTACACTTTAGTGTACTAGATCTGTGGCTGAAAGGTAAGTTACCAAGTTACCAACTGGAACAAGACTACATCAATATTTGATAAAGCTGTGGTATGAGGAATTTTATCAACTATAAGAATAAGATTATTGTAATGCCTGGGGGGCACTCACCAACCTAAGACAGAGCACCTGTGTGGCCTGGGCAGGCGTCTCCATGACGGGTAAGGTGACCTGCTGACGTCCCACGCAACCCAAGTCAAAAGCTCATTTTTTAATAAAAGGGGGACCTGCAGGGCCCTGGCCCTGTTTTTGGTTACTGTTGCCTTGCTTGCGGACCTTGACCTTGATATCATCCCAATGCTAATTCCCTGCCAGGTTCCACCCTCCTGAATGCTTAAGGGAAGTTCCTTGTCTGTGTCTGAATAATGGGCGTTAACAGCTTAGATGCAAGATTGTAAAACATCAGTAGCGAACTTCTGCCCTCCGGGGTCCTCCCATTGTGCTGTAAGCCTGTATTTAAGACCTCCTACCCCCTTCAAGAAATGACATTTGACATTTAAAATTAAATATATATATTTGAATGAATACTGTGAATGTAATCTATGAATACCACAAATGTGATTAATATCATGAGTGTAATTTAATAAATAAAAAAATAAGTAAATAAAAAGAATAAGATTATTTTATTCTTTTCTAAATTAATCACTAATTTCCCCCCAATTAGAGGGTTAGGGTCTTTTGGTTTTTTATCCCTCATTCTGTGAAACCAGAGCCAGTTATAGCATTGTGGTATAGATGCATTTGGAGTAGGGATGGATAAGAAATAAAATATTATTTCAAATGAGGTCTAAAACAAAAGGAATTGACAGTATTCCTCTTCTAGACCTTACTAAATTATTTGTACTTTTCATTGTGGTCTCCTAACCTCAATGTCTTTGAAGAAATGATTTGTGGAAGCATACCAGAAAGAAACTTGGGGGCCTAGAGAGGTAGTTCAGGATTTTAGAACACTTGTTGCTCTTGCAGAGGCTCCAGGTTTAGTTCCTGGCACCCACATGGTGGCTCACAACCATCTGTAACTCCAGTTCCAGGAGGATCTTATTTAACCCTCTTCTAGCCTCTGAGGGCACAAGACACACACATGGTACACATTCATAAGTGCAGACACAACACTCATACATATAAAATAAAATCTAAGAGAAAATAAGTTAATTTTAAAAAAGGAAACTTGCCCACCCACATTGTTATATAAAACTGGGGTATGGGAAGTTGTTTTTGTTTAAATTCTGACCAATTGACCGGATGGCTACTTTTTTGTTTCTGTTATGGGTTGGTTTGCTTGCTTTTTATTTGTCTTTTAGGTTTTTTGAGACAAGATATCACTATGTAGCCCAGGCTGGCCCTGAACTTGTGATCAACTTGCCTCTGCTTCTACATGAAGATTCCAGGCATGACTACACCCAACTAAAGCTACTAATTGAAAGATAATTTAATACTTGCAGTAGATTCTCTAGATAAAATGAGAGACTGCTAAGAATTCTAGAAGCTCTGCTTTGTGGTTAGGTAACGAGCATATTTTTGATGTAACTGTCCTTATGACAGGTTTTCTGTATTGTGTTTTCAGGGCTCTCAGATGTCAGATGTGGCCAGCAGAGAGCTCCATGCACAAGCACAAGAACAACTTCAACACTACTTTATGGGAAGGGCCATAGAAGAAAGAGCCCAGCAACACAGAGAAGCTTTGATGGCTCAGATCAGCACCAATATTGAACAGTTGATGAGTATGCTCTGCTTCCTTCTGTCTCATAAAAGGAATACCCCATGCAAGAGATGTGACATCCAAAATCTTTAGAAGGAACATGCCACAAATAGTCTGTCCTAGCTCTCGGGAAATCTTACATCTCAATTTTCAGTGATAAAACTCTGTAGTTTCTGTTTCAAATATTTCAGCTCCAGCAAAATTACTAATTTCAAAGGTGTTGTGCCCTACTAGCCACATTCTGTTCTGTAGTCCCCAAAGCCTTCATCTAATTTTTTTCATGTTTAGAATAGACAATGACAGTAGTTACAGTGCAGTGCACTTATAGAACATTTCTAACTTCTAATGACATGCTTTCACCAAGTTTACATTTTTAAGTTAACTATATTTATCCTTTTATTTTAAACCTGGAAGTTGGTGAGAATTTGGGATTGTTGCTTTCACCCACAACTGCAACTTTTGACTAGACATCTACCTTCATAGTTAGCAGTGACAACACATTGAGAGTTGGAACTCTGTCCTGTTCCTGACTGTAGCTGGGCCCCAGCTCTGCTGTTTGCAGGTTGCTGTTTGCCTGGAACACTGTACTAACCCATACTTTCTGTTTGCTGCAGAAGCACCAAGTCTGAAGGAGGCAGAAGGAAAGGAACCTGAGCACTTCCTAAGTAGATCTAGGCCTGTGGCAGCCAAGGCCAAACAAGCCCATCTCACCACCCTGAAGCACATACAAGCCCCTTGGTGGAAGAAGCTTGGTGAAGAAGCAGGCGATGAGATTGACGTTCCAAAGGATGAGCTTAATATAGAATTAGGAACTCTCTTTATTGGTGGAACCAAACCCCCCTAGAGGGTAACTGTGCAAGCCAGCAATCTTACATTTTAGGAGATTGTTAGTTTTGCCTCTGGACTAACAGTGGCTTTCCAGAGGATCTTCATGCAACACTTGGAAGCAACAAGCATTGCCTACCTCGATCCCAATTCTTTCCCCCTTCTCTACCCTGTCTCCATTCACAAACAGATTCATCAGCTTTTATTGTGAAACAGAAGTCAGTGTGAAATTCTATTGTTGACATGTAATATGAAATTTCTTTCATTTCTGTTTTCTAACTAAAGGTTGGTTGTTTTTTTTTAATAAATAAGTATTGTGTTCTTGAAAAACTTGTCAGGATTATTTTGATTTTTCACATTTGTTATTTAGAATTTCCATTATTATTACTACCATTATATCGTTCACCTTGACAAAGTTTAGAAAAAGCAGTGGTCAATTAAAGGACATTTAATTATCTGAAAAACTGGAGAAGAGACATAGAGGGAAACAGTTGATTATAGTTCTTATATTGTATTAAAAATACATTTTAAAAATTATTTTATGTGCATTGGTGTTTTGTCTACATGTCTGTCTGTGTGAGGGTGTTGGATTCCGTGGAACTAGAGTTACAGACAGTTGTGAACTGCCGTGTGGATGCTGGGAACTGAACCTGGAGCCAGTGATCTTAACTACTGAGCTGCCTCTCCAAACCCCCCAAATAATGCATTTTTTAAAGACTGGGTGTCATCATTTAACTCTGGCTGGCTTCAAACTCACAGCGATCTACCTGCTTCTGCCTTCCAGTGCTGGGATTAGAGGCATATACCACCATGCTTAGCTGTTGGATTTGTGTATTTCCTTTTAGAAATGATAAAACGGAAAATAAGTTCAATTACTGTTTGTTTTTGTTTTTGTTTTACTTTTATTTTTATTCGAGTATGAGAGTGTGTCTGTGTAACGATGCTGAGGTCTGTATGCAAAACATCCAGAAGAGGGTGTCAGATTCCCCCAGAGCTCAAGGGGGTTGTGAGACACCAGACATTGGTACTGAGAACCTGATGTGAGTCATCTGCAAGAGCAAGTGCTCTTAACTACCCGGCTATCTCTCCAACCCCTGACACTGTTTTTCAATGAAATAGTCTTTAATTGGCCGCTTCTTTTTCTAATCTATAAGATGATATGCTTCATTGGTATAGATTATACCTGTGGTATATACAGTATACATTGTATATATAGATAATATATGTGTGTGATATACTTACGTGCAACTTATATATTTGACAAATATTTGAATAAATGTTAAATTGAAGATAAAATACATCTGGAAGACACACAAGCTGTAGGAAAGTTTTGGGATGTCTATTTGGCATAGGGGAAGATGAGGAGGGGCCTTGAGAAAACTGTCCAGAGGATTAAACCTGAAGAGTGAGACCATTTTTTTAAATTTTTTATTCTTTCTTAATTCCTACATGTTTGCAATGCATTTTGATAGGGAACACTCTTACTTTCTCTTATCCCCCTCCCAGTTCCTCTAGAAAACTCCCAAGCAACCCCCTCCTACTTTCATGTTTTTAAAAAGCAAACAAAACTATTTGAGTTTAATTACGGTTGCCTGCATTTGCATGGGTGATGGATTGTTTACCAAATCATGGGCAATTTACTAATGGTGCCCTCATTGAAAAAGATTGATACTCGTCCCCGAAATGCATTAACTCCAATTAGTTATTTGACTAGGAGTGGGGCCTCATTTGCTCCTCCATCCATGCTGCAATGTTGACAAGGCTTCATCTTGAGCGATATTATGAAAGTTACCATAGTGCAACAGCCATGTTATGTCCAGAAGACAGCTTATCAAGGCCCTTCTCCCTATCCTCCAGTTTTTAAATTCTTACTGCCTCCTCTTCTGTGACATTCTCTAAGCCATGGTGGTGGGGAGTGATACTGATGTCCTTTTCAAGGCTGAGTACTCGATGGTCCCTTATTCTCAGTCCTTTGACTAGTTGCAAATTTCTGTATTCACCTTTGCTCATGGCAAAAAGAAACATCACTACTCAGTGGGTATACACATATTTACAAGGCAATGTGGAAACATGTCCGTTCAGCAAAACAATAGATGTTCCTTCCTAGTGTTTATACCTTCCAGCTAAGGGCTTTTGACCAGATTTACAGTACCAGACATGAATTCCCTTTTGTAGAGCATGCCTGAATCCAACCAGAAAGAGATTGGGTAACTTCCAAAACATTCATGCCATTGTAGCATGGTTGCACCAGTTGGGCACATCTTATGTGGTAGGCCAGTATTGCAGCATGCAGGGTCCACTGTAGTCTAAAACCAATGCTAACTTCTTTCCCAGCAGCCCAGATCATCATTTCTAGCACTACAAAGGCTAGTCAGTTTCCAGGTCAGTCTCAGTTTTATTTCTCTGTTCTGTAAGGAAAGTGTGTATGTTCTATTATACAGTTTCACCATCTAGTTCTGGTGGACAACCAAGAGTAATTGAAGTAGCTTGTATTGTCTGGGTTTCTGAGCCCTCCTTGACCAATAACTCGTAGGGAGATATCCCATACTTAGCACTGGGATTTGCTGAAGAACCCATGGGCATGGGAACAGCATTATCCACCCATGCAAAGTCCTTTGTTTAAACTCCATTTTAGAAATCCAGTATGTCTTAAAATTAGCTTACAAATAAATCAGCTTACAAATAAATTAGCTTACAAATAAAAAGGCTTCCCATAATCTTAGTTTGGGTTTGCTATCTTCTCACCCCTTCCTAACATCTCCATTCCCATACCCTTTCCACTCAGACTTTTCCGCCTTCATTATTTCTCTTTCACACACATCTCCACCCTTGCACTTTAAGCCTCTCAATCCCCAACATCCCTTTTCTAATATTACATGTGTGCTGCGGCATAGGACTTTTTTTCCCTCAACTTTTCCTCACTATACTTGTAATTAGAGAAACAATCATTCCTTTTTTAAAATAATACTCATCACTGTGTATGATATGTGTATATGATTTCCACGGCACATGTGGAGTCAGAGGACAACTTTTTTTCCCCCCTTTCACCTTCATGTAGAGTCCAGGGATCAAAACTGGATCATCACATTTTACCTATAGAACCATCTCATGGGCCCAAAATGATCATGAGACACCAGAGTGATGCAAACTTCTTTGGTTTCAGAATACTATGCAAATGTCTTTGCGTAAAACAGCATACCATTTTATATAGTCAACATGCTCCTTGCCTATCAGTTCATATGACCATTGTCAAATATCCCAGTCAATCCACATATGATGCTGCACTGACCCCCACTGTTCTCCACTCTCATTTGGTGTCAATTCCTAATTATTTGCTTTTGGGAGAGACGTTGGAGACACAGACTGACTCACTCATCATGCTGGCCTGGAATTCCATTCGTAAACCAAATTGGTTTCAAATTCAGAAATCTGCCTGCCTCTGTCTCCCAAGTGTTGGGATTAAAGTCAAGTGCCACCACACCTGGATAATTCCTAAATTACCCTTTTGCTATCTCAATCAATGTCTCAGCCAATGTGCTGCCAGTGAGTTGCATTTTAAACCATTTTGAGTCCTTCATTGATTTTTGAAGGTTTAAAGAGCTCATCTCATCTCTAACCTCTCCACATTTCCACATTTCATTTCCTTTGAGGTCACTGCAATTCTCTGTGAATAACCAGTCTAGAACTGCCCAAGAGACGGTGGGGCCATAACTACCAGATAATTTTCCAACTTCTGTATGGACATATCTTAAAACTGAAAGATCTAAATGAAAGTATACAAAGATAAAATTTACTTTTTTCCGAGACAGGATTTCTCTGTGTAGTTTTGGAGCCTGTCCTGGAACTCGCTGTGTAGTACAGGCTGGCCTCGAACTCACAGAGATCCGCCTGCCTCTGCCTCCCGAGTGCTGCGATTAAAGGCGTGTGGCACCACTGCCCAGCAAAATTTACTTCTTATCCTGAGCTCTGTCCCTTCCCCCACAACGTTGTATAAATCAGTCTTTTGAAGTTTATTATATTTAAATTAAAGATAATCACACATAACTTATTGCTTCAAGGGACATTTAGTACACCCTGTATACTATTCTGGGACCTGGAGATACAACTGAGATCAAAAGAGACAAAAACATCAGGATTTCTTAAACTAGTGATAAGACAATAAGATGTTAGGTAGCAAAAGATATCCAGTAAATATAGGAACTACAATTTTAAATGAATAGGTAGGAGATGTTACTGAGCTACTATTTGGGCCTCAAAAGATGAAGTGATCACTAGGATGAGATTGCAAATATAGTGAGTGAGCTAGCTGAGTGCTTGGTGCATAATGAGATTCAATCAATTCACATTAACATTCTTATGAAGGATGTCTGAAATCATTAGGAAGGAGTTGGCTAGGTTTCTGCCCCCTCCGCCGTCTTAGGATGAAGGAGCACTTGATGAGTACTGTCTGTCTCTTGTTGGAGCTCCTCAATGACTCATCCCAGAGCCTGAGCCCTTAAACCTCAGTTTGCTTATCCCAGCTAAAGCGCCAATTTCCAACCCTTTACAATCTCTCACACTCACATCTTGAGCGGTGTCAGCAAAGGATGCCTTGTGACGTCATGCTGTGGTCCGAGCTCCATTACTAAAGTGCAGTTTGTCTTTGGCTAGCCATGTCTCTGATTCTCATATTTTTCCATCACAAAGTTAAAACGCCATGCAAGTCTCAGGCTCTACCAAGGGTTGATTCTCACACATATCCCAATACTAGCCGCTAGCGTCCCTAGTCCAAAGCTCCTCAGAAGCCAAGGCCATGGTCGCTAGCAAGAGCAACACTATGTGATAAAGCAGGGTAAACCGGAACTCCCAAACTACACAGCAGACACCTGATCTTTGCAGACTACCCGCCCCCTCGGCATCGCCGAGCCTTTTGGGATCTTCTTCCGGGTCACACCTCAACACAGACTCATCCGCCATGCCTCTCCTGCCTAGATTCCATTGGTCCCCTCTTTGAGGAAGTGGAAGGCTTTAGGGCGTTGATTGGTGTCTGCCATTGTGACGCGATTAGTTACACACAAGGCGTGCCTGGTCGCCGTGGTAACGGCCCGTGAGCGGCTCCGATAGGCCGACGTCTCAGTCCCATTTTCCGTCCCACGGAGAGTGGTTGTGTCCCAGGGGCACGGCGCTTGGAGGCGTTCAGCTTGGGATTTCCTAGCTGACGTGGCTTATGTCGGGCAGGGGGCGGCCGGAGTAGCCCGTGGCGGCCACCTGCAGGTGAGTGGGGTCGGCGGGCTCCGCGGGGAGCTCCGCCACAGGCCTGCCGCGGGGCCGCTGGCCAAGGGACACGGGCAGCGGCTGCCGGCCGGCCGCCCCGCCCCTCCGGGCTCCGCCGCCGTCACCTGCCCGGCCTAGGTGGGTCACCCGGGGCTTCCCCCCCTCTACCCCACCCCGCCGTAAGCGACCCGGGAGCACGGACACCCAGGCGGCCAGCAGGGTCGGTTCTCCCCCGGGGGGGGAGAGCCCCAGAGGCGGGCGAGCTGGCCAGCCCTTGGCGTGCACGGCCCTGTGTCCGAGCGGCCTCTGGAAGCCAGGCTGGGCACGCAGCCGAGGACGCCGGACGGAGCCTGCTCCAGCCCTGAGCTCCGGCCCCCGAACAAACTTTGTGCCCCGCGGCGGCGGCGGCGGCGGCGGCAGCGGCAGCGGCAGCGGCGGGACTCCAAGTAGGCAGAGGACAACGATGTTCCACGCAGGATCCTGCTGATGCTAACGGGTTGGGAAAGAGGAGGGAGGAGAGTTGATCCAGGAGTCAGAGGTGTTCACAGGAAAGGGACCTGTGAACAGGGAGTTCTGGAGGAAAAAAACCACCTCGGTTTGGCCGTGTGGGCTGGGCTGGTGTTGGTTGATGTGTCACAGGAATGCGAACAGGAGGGTGAGTGAGTCCCTTAGGCGATTGGAGAAACCATTTGCCTGGTTTATTTAAAGCGCTGCAGTTGGTCTGTGGAGAGAGGGCCGTTGTGAGGGTGGGACAGATATTTAAAATCATGGGTAGTAAACACGTTGACTTTTGGAGATAGTTGGAAGCTCTCCAGGCGCTTTGAGGACGACCTTCCAGATTTGGGTAAGATGACAGTGAAAAAGTTTGTAACCGTGTCGAGTCCTTTCCAGAAATATGAGTTAATAAGGTGTGGATGGTCGGAATGGCTGTTACGGGTCAGGTTCCGGAAATATTGTTAGAAAAATGAGACGATTTGGAATAGGTACGGGGGAAAAAAATGGAAGATAACTCAAAAGTTTCAGGGCTAAAAGTATACCCAAGTGGTAGAGCTCTTGCCTCCAGGAGTTGAAGCGTTGTGTATTCATTACACTGCGTTTACTTCCTTGATCCTGGAAGGACCATTCCATGCTTCCTTCTTCGCTGGAGTTACATTTGACTACATTAGTAGTTCCTGAAGTTTTTAATTGCATATGCTATAGGTAAAACATTTTGAGCCTATTCCTCCTAAATATGTTTATTTTGTTTTATATAATATTAAGTATATAGTATATTTTGGATAATGTGTGAATACCTATGTAAATATGCCACATGTTTATAAAAATACAAACTAGGGAAATTAAGTGAAACATAACGAAAATCTGGCCCAACTCAACAGAATTTGAAGATCACATAGAAGGTGCTTCCTTGGTTTCTCAAGACAGCTGTCAGCATTTCTGAGGATTCCCACGTTTTTGGGGGGTGGGCTTTCCATTCTACTGTAAGATGTAAAAATAATCATCTTAACTTTTGGATTGACTTTTGAAGTTCATCTCTTTCCCTGCCGCCCCCACCCATTTGAATTAAAGAGATGCTGATACTCCCATATATCATTAACTTCTCTTGGTTGCCTATTAGGAATAAGTTATTTGTGAGACATCTCACCACTGATTATTACATACCGTCCCTTAGTAACAAGCCTGTGAAGAGCACCCTGGGCTGCCTGAGACCCCTCCCCCCCCCTTTCAGGGCTGGAATCAATGCATGCTAGGCAACCATTGTTACACCCTCAGCCCTTTCATATTCTTTCTCATTTTAATGATTTTAGGATCAATTATATATGCCTTTGATAAAAGGAAATTCAAAACCAAAGAGAATAATAATGTAAACCACAATTCTACCTACTTACCTCTGTCTCCATTCCCCACTCCAGAAATCAGCCAGGTAAATAATATGCCCCTAAGAGATGTTCTGACCGCTAAAGCACATATGTAATACATACATGTAATACATACTTCTCCTCATGTGAGTCACAGTGCATCTTTCTGTCACTTAATATTATACAGTCTCTCTGATCTTAACGTCTGAAACATGAAGGGTTCAAAAATAAAGCTTGGTGAGTATTCATATGCTAACAGAAAATTCAACACCATGAAACTTCATGCACAAATTATTAAAAATACTATATAAAATTGCCCTCAGTCTGTGTGTGTTAAATATATATATATGTAATATAAATGATTTTTGTGTTTAAACTTAGGCCCTGTTCCCAAGATGGTTCTTTATATGTGTACAATATTCCAGAATCCAAAGCATTTCAAAATCTGAAAAGAATTTTTACACAGCAATTGAGTCTGTATAAAATGCGTTTTCAGTAAGCACGAGCAGAAAACACACTATTCTCTCAGGCAGCTATACAGCATTCCCTTGTAGAAATTCAAAAAATACAGTTAGCAGTCTCCCCTGGATGGGCGTTTAGATTGTTTCCAGTCACAAGCAGTCAAACATGGCTGCGATGACGTCTTTGTGTCTGTGTGAGCCTATGTGTGGAAAAGTAATAAATTATGTAAGGGCTTACTGCTATGAATCGTCAGGTTGGCTTATGCACTTACTACTCAGAAAAATAAGGTCGCCCACATCGCTATTAACATGGTGCCCTCACACGCATCCCTGTTTTCATCCTGGATGAAGGATGTAGGGTGAGGAAGTCACTCAGAAAAAGAGATGTCTTTGTGTGTCTCTACCAACTGAGCTTTGTAGAGTGGCGTTACTGGATGAGTTACTTAAATTCCCTGTCTTAGTTTTCTCATCTTAAAATGAGGGCTACTGATAGTACCTCTTTTTAGCGTTTTTGGATAAAATAAACAGTGAGGATAAGTAGGTCTATGTAAAGGCCTAGAGCATTGCTTGCTGGGCAGGGCTTGTGTCTGTATGCTATAGTTACCATTTATTTCTAAGTTAACAAAAAGTTTTGCTTTTCTAATTGTAAAGGAATAGCCTAATATCGAATATGATTTTTCTAGCTATAGTAGCAACACTGTCCTATTAATTCTTCAGCCTGGTTGTGGATCACTTTGAAAGTTAAGAACTCAAAACCACTGAGGTGCAATCAAATATGCATGAAATGAACTTGAGTGGCTCAGTGATGTACTGTGGGCATGTGATTCAAATTCCAAAGCAAGTGATGCGGGAGTATGTACACACAGGCACACGCTTCTGCTATTTATTTTGCTTATATTCCTGCGCATGTTGTACTATGTTCTCTGTGGTTAGGGATGTGCCATCTATTTCCTTATTATTATAATTCCTAGTGAAACACTACATACCTGATACATATTTTTTAAAATAATAATTGTCAATAAACAGTGAAGGCTTTGAGAAAATAAACTTTTTTATTTTTGTTTCTACTTTATTTTAAATTTTATTTTATTTGTATGGGCATTTTGCCTGCATGTATGTCTGTGCACTATGTGTGTGTCTAGTGTCCCTGGAATCTAAAAGTGGGTGCCAGATCCCCTGGAACTGGAGTTACAGATAGTTGTGAGCCACCATGTGAGTGCCAGGGATCAAACCCAGGTTTTCTGGGAGAGCAGCCAGTGATCTTAACCACTGAGCCATCTCTCCAGCCCAAGGCTTTTTATTTGAATTCATAGTACTTCATATAATTTCGGGTCTTGTGGCAGGGAGTGTGTGGCGAGCATGGACTTGAAGAGCTTGTTTTTTTTTTTTGTTTTTGTTTTTGTTTTTTGCCTGTTTTATAAATGCTTGGCCTTCACATGGAGCTCTGTTTTAGTTTTCTGTTTAACAGTGCTTTGTAAAATGATAGCAGTCACATTTTCCTTGTGTGACTTTTTCACCACAGTGTTTTCCATTTGCCGATTCTGACAGTGTGTTTGTGTTTCGGGATGAGCCTTTTAGAAGGGATACCCATCTTGCTCCATTTAGCGTTCATGCCCGTGGCTTCCTGGCCTTTGAGCTATACAAAGCTCCCAGCTGTGTGAAAGATGCCTTCTCTTTGGCATGCTGTAGTCTCAGTCCCAGAACCCACTCTTGGGCTGTGGAACTGCGTTAGTTGTCTCTAACTAGTCCTTATTCTTCATCTCAAGGTGAAGGAGTTGACGTTGACAAGGTAAAGTGACTGAGGAGCACATGTGATAGAGCCATGGCGTGCTGAGCCAGGAAGCTGTTACTAGCTTTACATCATGCTTTTTCTACATTGCCATCCCCTTCCCATCAACCTCGGGGATTTTTTTCAGTCAGTCCATCTTATCTTTTAATGACAGTGTACAAAATATTTAAGATACAGTGCTTCGGGTGGGTACGTACACATGTGTTGCATCCTAACGTACTTTATTTTTACGTTTCTCTAAAGAAGTTATAGCTTAAAAACATTGAGGAGTCCTATGCTTGAGATTCCAGTACTTTTCTCATTAACCCAAAAAGTAGTACTACCACAGTCCAAGCTACTCAAAGAAGTAAGTGTGGGTGGACCAGCAGGGCTACAGTACAGATGGATTTGGGGATGGGCTGGGGAATCTGAGCTGAAAGTGATGGAAAGCAGCCAACTAGCTAAGTGTTTATAGGTCAGGGTGTGTGACAAAGCCTGGCTTTAAGTCTAGAAACTCCCTTATGAATATGCTAATTACCCTGAGTTGATTACCGCCCACAGTATGCCTGAATCTCAACATCATATACCTTATAGACTATATAGATATATAACAATAAAAATAAGAATGAAAACTTTCTTATGGGTGTCTCTAAACATAATTGTTTAACAATTTCTGTTAACTTTTCTTAAAAGCCCTTCTTGGGCCGGGCGTGGTGGCGCACGCCTTTAATCCCAGCACTCGGGAGGCAGAGCCAGGCGGATCTTTGTGAGTTCGAGGCCAGCCTGGGCTACCAAGTGAGCTCCAGGAAAGGCGCAAAGCTACACAGAGAAACCCTGTCTCGAAAAAACCAAAAAAAAAAAAAAAAAGCACTTCTTATTGGAAAACAAAACACACATAAAGAAAACCATACTAAAATATATGTAGTTTCATAAGTTACTGTAACAAATATGACTTGGTTAACCATTCTAGAAGCCCTTCCATATGACCTGTCCCATTCATAGCCCTCTCTCCCTAAAATAATCACTTCCTTGTGGTTTCCTCATAGTTTTAGTATCCATTTGGGAATCTTGCCCTTTTCACACTCGATACACCTCCCCTCTCTCCTACAATCATCTATTGAGAAACATAGGTCCTTCGATTAGGGCCTAGAGAGATTGCTCAGTGGTTAAGAGCACTAGCTGCTCTTTTGGAGAACCTAAGCTTGATTCCCAGCACCCACATGGCAGGCAGCTCACAACCGCCTGTAACTCCATTTCCAGGAGATCTAAAGGCTCTGTGCTGGATTTGTGAGCCCTGCATGCACATAATGCATAGATGTGCGTGTAGGCAAAACAGCCATACACAAAATAAAATGCAAGCGCCAAAACAAATTCTTAAAAACTTAACAAAGATTAATACAGTAATTAATGCAGTAAGTAAACCCTTAACCCGTACTGTGGTTAAGGGGTTCAAAACCGTGAGTGTTAGTACAGTGCCATGAACTGAACTACAGGTAGACTTCACTTCCATGTCACCATTTCCCACTAATATCCTTTTCCCATTTCAGAATTCAATCTGATGTCTGTCTTTGGATTTAATCAGAGTGGTCTCACTTGTTTTAGTCTTTAGTTTGCTATTGTGCATTGCTGTGAAGAATATAGGTGAGCTGTTTCTAGAATGTCCTGATAAAATCAGGTTTTCCTGGTGTCTGTCATAACCTTGGGTTATGGTTTGTGGGAAGAACACTACAGAGGTAAGGTATTCTCATCACATCAGAGGGTGTATGTTGTGACAGTCTTGTGGTTGAGATGGCATTACTGTGACAAAGTGAACTTAAATATTTGCTCTCCCGGTTTGAGGGTAGGGGAAGCATGGTGGAAGGGGTGTGAGGCAGCTGGTGGCTGTATCCATGGTCAGGAAACAGGAGAAGAACATGGTACTCAGTTCCTTCCTTCCTTCTTCTTCAATCTAAGACCCCAACCCATGGGACAGTGCCACTCATATCCAGGGTAGATTGTACAGCTTCTAACCCTTTCTGGAAACACTCTCAGAGACACAGCCAGAGGTATTCTCATGGTCGTTCTGAATCCAGCTAAGTTGTCAATGGCCATTAGCCATCTCTGTGACTGCTGCATCATTGTACTCTGATCTGTACATCTGTACTCTTTTGAAATGGCTTGCTAAGTCCAGTCCATCCATACTCAGAGAGTGGGACAAAGATCACTTCTCACAGGGGCATGGAGCAGGTGAGGGTGAAATTAAAATCTACTTCTTAAGGGGGTTGTTGTTACGTTAATATTTTGGAATTCTTGTGTAAGGCGATCTGTTTCTTTTACTTTGTTTATTTTGGTATATGTATTTATCAATGTAGACAGGTATATTCTTATTTGAATTACATTTCTTGCTGTGACTTTGATTAACTTATTTTGTGAATCTTTTTATTTTATTGTTTAAATATTTTGTCCATTTTATTTTTTGTGTATGGGTGTTCTGCCTGCATGGATGTCTGTGTGCCATGTGCATGCAGCAGCACCCGAGGAGGTCAGAAGGGAGCATCAGATCCTCTAGGATTGGAGTTGCAGACAGTTGTTGGCGGCTGTGTGGGTGCTGAGCAGCGAACCCTGGGACCTGGAAAAGCAGCTGGTGCTCTTAACCTCTGAGCCGTACCGCGTTCCCATTGTGAGTTATGTTTAGCCTCGCTCAGAGAGAGCTCCTTCAAGTGGGTTCCTTGTGCCCCACTTTCCAGCTCTTCTTCCTGTCTCTGTCTTATGTCTTCTCTGCCCAACACTGAATCACCTGCCGTGTCTTCAAGTGGGAGCCTTTTATGTCATGCGGTGTTTGCGTAGCCTATATTTTGTTAAAGAATTTGAATCCTTTGTTGTGACCATGGGGAACATGGTCTATGGTAAGTTGTCTTTTCTCATAGGATTCTTCTTTCATATTACTTATTGTATTGCTGACCTCGTGAAATAAGTTGCATAGTGTTGCCTCCTATCTTCTGGAAACGACGTAAACTGATACGATTCAGTCCTCACCAGCTGCCACTCACTGGTGGAGCCCTCTTGACCTGGATTTTTCCTCTTTCAGAAAATTTTAAATAAAATATAAACCCAGCATCATCTCATGTATGCGTGCTTATGCAGATATAGATGTATTGCCATACATTCAGCTGAATGTGTTCAGACTCTAGCTTTTTTCCCTTGACATTTGGGAGCTTGTACCCGCTAAAGGACTGGCTCGTTTTACCTACTTTTTTGACATTATGGATGTAGGAGTATTTGTGTTTTCTCTTAATGTATGGCAGGTCAGTAGTGATGTTACATTTTCATTGGTGATATCAGTTGAAAAAAATTCTCATGCTTCGTCATCCTTATTGCTCTTTTCTGAGAACAGCCTTTGTTTTATGGGCTTTAATTTTCTGTTTACTGATTTTTGCTCTAGGCTGTATTTCCTCTTTTCTGCTTATGTTGCTTTTTGTTTCTCTAATTCCTTGCAGAACAAGCATAAGATACTGATTTCAGTCATTTACTAATTAGATATTTAGACCCCATTTTGAACAGTGACTTTGCTGACATCACACAGTTTGTCAGGAAAACTACATGAAAGAATGGGATCGGGGACACATGAAAGGGGAAATTCTGTTACATCTTGGTGCTTAATTGGAAATCAGAAAAGGGTAAATCTGGAAGAAGGAAAACTTAAGGTTTTTGTTTACCAGTGGAAAAAAGGCATTAAAGACAGCCTTTAAGACATACTTGACAATTACGTCCTTGTATTTAAGGATTGTGTTCTTGCATTTTACTTTTCAAGTTGATCCTGGTGATGGCACTTACAATATGGCCCCTGAGCAGGCCAGGGTGTGGCTGTACTTTACACACTGCCTGGATGTGTAAATCCACACCTTATTTCACGTAGGTGATATGGGTACCAATGTCTAGCGGCACCTGTCTGCTGCATTCATTCTCTAGCTGCCTTTCTGTTTTTACTGATTGTTGCATTTTCTTTTCTTTCACCCGCAGAGATGCTGAGTCGATTAACAGGATTGGCGAATATTGTTATTCATGAATTATCAGGAAATAGTGCTGACCAGAGCATGACAGCTCGTTTAGAAGCTGTGAGTAACTCTGTCCAGATCCAAACTGATGAGACCTCCGTGCTGGGTTTTTCTGAGGAGTATACCTTAAGCTAGAGGAGTGTGGGCAACCTTCCCCAGGCAGAGTAGAAGTGATGGTGAAGAAAACTGCTGCGACTCTGGAAATGAACGTCTGCTGAGGATTGTTAGCCCGAGAGCTGTGGGGACTGAAACCGAGTCGAGAGGAGCTTGGAAAGATGGTCTCTGTTGGCTGCTTGGCCTGTTTAGGACCATGTTGTCTTAAGAAGTCGTTGTCACCATCTTCCTCCTCCAACTCCACCCCTTCCTCCTCCCACTCTCCCTCCCCTCCCTCCTCCCACTCCTCTCCTTCCTCCTCCCACTCCTCCCCTTCCCCTCCCACTCTCCTCCCTCCTCCCACTCCTCTCCTTCCTCCTCCCACTCCTCCCTTTCTCCCTCCCACTCCTTCCCTCCCTCCTCCTACTCCTCTCCTTCCCCCTCCCATTCCTCCCCTCCCTCCTCCTACTCCTCCCCTTCCCCCTCCCACTCCTCTCCTTCCTCCCACTCCTCCCCTTCCCCCTCCCACTCCTCCCCTCCCTCCTCCTACTCCTCCCCTTCCCCCTCCCACTCCTCTCCTTCCTCCCACTCCTCCCCTTCCCCCTCCCACTCCTCCTCCCCTCCCTCCTCCTACTCCTCTCCTTCCTCCCACTCCTCCTCCAACTCCTCCCCTTTTCCCACTCCTCCCCTTCCTCCTCCTTGGGAACATAACTCCTGGTTCATGGGAAAGGTGTAAAGAGTAAACGGGGAGACTGGAGCACCATTTTTGTTTGAACACATCTGTCTGTTTCTATAAATCCGCTTACCTTTCTTATAGTTGGCATTGTATTTTCTGACCCTTAAGGATTCAAAAGAAGTCCACCAGCTTTTTGAAAGACAAGCAACAAACTAAATGGTTAAGGGGTGTTTTTTTTTTTTTTTAATTTTCAAATAACTTCTTTTTTTATTTTATTGAATTTATTTTGTTTGAGACAGGGTCTCATGTCTCCCAAGCTGGCCCCAGCTTGCTATGCAGCTAGCCAAAGATGACCTTGGACTCCTGATCTTTGAGCCTATGCCTTCTGGGTGTTGGGGTCATGGTTGTGTGGTGCTGGGAATTGAAGCCAGGCTTTAGTGCATGCGAGGCATTCACTGCCAGCTAAGCCACAGCTCTAGCCCTTAGCTCATCTCTAATTTTAAATTTGGGGTTTCTCTGCTCAATAATATGTAATCCTTGCCTCACTTTATTTTCCTCTTTGATAAAATTAGAATAATAAAACTTTAAGTTTGACAAAATACGTACTGTATTGTAATGGTGAGGAACAGTGCTGCGGGATTGGTTAGGGCTCAGTTTCGAAAGAGAGGAGTTGGGCAGAGGCTGAGGTGATTCCTGAGAGTCGGTGATGCTTTTCCCTGTGCATTATTTTTATTGTGTTATGTCTACCACAGGAATCTGATATGGAGTTAAATAATAGCATATCAGAGGATGTTCTGGAACGCCTATCTGATGCGGAGAAGCTAGTGGTGGAGTTAAAAGAGATCATTCGGCAGAAAGACCTTCAACTCCTGCAGAAAGATGAAGCTCTGCAGGTACTGTTGGTTGTTCGGCCACTGGCTGAGCATTTGCTAAAGACAGGTCATTCTCTTAGAGTGTTCGAGAACCTGGGTCTTATTCCTAAGGGCTGTAGGCCTGCCGCCTGCCAGAAGTAAGCTGTGTGCTAGGTAAACAGTGAACACTCCCTTATTGTCTCCATTGCTCTGTGGCAGGAGGAACGAAAAGCTGCCGATACCAAAATGAAAAAAATAAAACTGCTCTCGAAAGCGAAGATCACGTCTTTGAATAAACATATAGAAGAACTGAAAGCTCAAGGAGAGGCTGCTTCGCCTACGGATCCCCAGGCAGTGGAGCGGCTCTCCGAGGTATGAGGACACATTAAAATGTCAATCCCTTTAAAATAGTCAATCTCTTTTAAAATCCTAAGTTTTTTAAAATTGAAAGTCTCTCAACTATGGACTCCAATAATATACATTTCTACTTCAAGAGGGGGAAATCAGGGCAGAGTCACAGTCAAATCAAAGCAAAACCAAATTCCAGCTGTCCAGGATCTGGGATCCACTCACGATCGTCTGGACTCTTCTTAAGGGCTTGGGTTACCTCTCCAGCTCCACCCTCTGCAGTACACTCAATAAAGTGACTTTATTGTATTTTTCAGCATGATGCGAATTCTACAGATGAAGAAACGAAAGGAGAAGAGATCAAACGTGATCTCCAGGAGAAGGAGAAATTAATTAGTGATTTGCAAGCCCAGCTTCACCAGGCACGGGCAGAACAAGCCTTGCAGGTGAGAGTGAGTTACCTCATTATTATTAGGTACAGCCTAATAATAACAGCCAGCGGACGTCATGGTAAATGCCTCTTTCTGCACACCTAGTCGCTATCTCCCGGCACTCAGCACCCCCTGCATGCTCCTCCCTCCCTCCCTCCCTCCTCCCCTCCCTCCCTCCCTTTCTTCCTTCCTTCCATCCTTCCTTCCTTCAAGTCTAGTCTCTTGGTCAGAGCTTGCATTGGGGTGCGGACTTCTTGGTTGTTATTTGCACATACTCACAATATTCTTTGCATACATGGCTCACATGTTTTGAGAAACTCTTGAATTATATGATTTGCAGCCTTTGATCAGCTCAGTTACTTTCATTTTCTTCCTTGCAGACTTCTGTTTTTGTTAACCTTTATTTTTGGCTATATATTTTTTAACCAATTTTTGATAATATTTTTTAGATTTGTCCTTTTTCTTACTTAACTCAAGGCATTCTGCTTTGTGTTTGGTTTTCTCTTCTGAAATGAGTTCTCTTTTATAGCAACAATAAAATTCATGAGTTTTATTACTTTTTTAAACTTTCCTAATTTTAATTTTCCTTTCATGTCCTGTACACTTTTCTTAAACATGTTTAACTCTGAAATAAGTTATAATTTCTTTCAGCATATTGTTCTCCTTATTCTTCATGAGTTTTGTTGTTTTTGAGACAAGGTCTCACATTGTAGTCAGTTTTCCCTGCTTTCCCAGGCAGCCTGTAATTCCAGCCTGTCTCAGCCTCCTGTGTGCTGGAATTACAGTCGCGAGCCACCATGCCTGGCTTTTTAATGACATTATGTAATTATTCATTCTATTTCATGTGTGAATGTTTTTGCTTGCATGTCTATTACATGCACTACATGCATGCTTAGTGCTCATAGAGGTCATGCATGCTTACTTCTCATAGAGGTCAGACGAGGACGTCAGATCCCCTGAACGGAGGTACAGATGGTTCTAGGTGCTGGCAACCAAACCTGGATCCTCTTAGGAAAACAGCAAGTGCTTGTAACTGCCGGGCCATCGCTGAGCCTCTGTAGATACAGATTGTGTATGGTCCTTTGACTGGGTCCTCTTCTGTTCCTATTTCTGTGTGAAGTTAGTTTTTCTAAACATCTAATTTGTTTTAGGAGAAAATTTCACAGACTCCTGTGGTTTTTGTTGCTGTTGTACTTAAGTATACGGGAGCTAGATTTCTCAGATTTGTGGTTTGTCTCCTCCCACCCTTCACTTTGGTCTACACCATCATGGTCCAACAGTACTAGCCAAACACTGTAGTCAACTCACTTTGCCATCACAGGTGAATATGTAAACAAACAGTAGAATGTCTATAGTGAAATGCTAGTTAAAAATGAAAAGGAGGGCCCTCAGAGGTGGACGGGCCCAGCAGCGGCAGCCGACAGGGACATTCAGGCCCAGCGGCAGCCCACAGAGGTAGACAGGCCCGGCGGCGGAGACAAGCAGACACAGGTAGGTCCTCAGCAGCAGCCCACAGAGGTAGATGGGCCTGGCGGCGGTGGCCAACAGGGACATACAGGCTGGGCGGCAGCCGGCAGAGACATACAGGCCCGGTAGCGGCCCGCAGAGGTAGATGGGCCCGGCGGCAGTGACAAGCAGAGGTAGGTAGGCCCGCGGTGGCAGCCAGCAGAGACATACAGGCTTGGCGGGGGCCTGCAGAGGCAGACAGACCCAGTGGCAGCTGACAGGGACATACAGGCCCGGCGGCAGACCGCAGAGGTAGACAGGCCCAGGGACGGAGACAAGCAGACACAGCTTGGAACAGGGACGCCTCTAACCCCAACACCTGGGGAAGAAGTTATCTCCGTGGGATGGAACCAGAATGAATCTGAACACTCCGTCTGAGGACAACCCAGGGCCCAGCTGCTGATCCTGTGAAACCCAACAACTTGGAGGTGTTGATGAGACTACCCTGCTCAGCTGAAACCCATCTGGGAGAGGATTCAGAACCCTACAGTTTGAAGTCGGAAGAAACAAGATCAGCTGAGGAGTTGACGAATGAACAAAACGTGACCTGGGAACACAGAAGAAGGTGCTACCCAGCCACCAAACCAGATCACCAGAATCATAAGTATATACTTCACCGAATGAAATCAGCTGCCCCTGAAGAAGTAGCCCAATAGCACCAATTTAACCAAGAACCCCTACTAAACCAAGACTAAAAATTAGAACAAGAGAGGCACTCTCAGACACAGACACCACCTGCACCTCACAGAGGAAGAGATGAGTAGACGCCAGTGCAAAAATATAGGCAACAACATAAAGACCTATATGGCAACATCAGAACTTAGTGAATCTACACCTGCAAGACCTGAACATACCAAGACAGAAGAAACAGAAGAAATCAACCCTAAAAATGACTTTAAGAAGATGATAGAGGCCCTTAAAGAAGAAATAAAAAATTCCCTTAAAGAGGAAATGAAAAACTCCCTTAAAGAGGAAATAAAAACTTCCCTTAAAGAGGAAATGAAAAACTCCATTAAAGAGGAAATAAAAAAACTCCCTTAAAGAAATGGAAGAAAAAACGAACAAAAAATGGGAAGAAATCAAATCAAGCCAAGAAAAAGCAATTAAACAGATGAAAGAAACATTCCAAGATCTGAAAAATGAATTTGAGACAATAAAGAAAACACATGCTGAGGGAATGCTGGAAATAGAAATCCTGACTAAACGAACAGGAACTACAGAAACAAGCATAACCAACCGATTGCAAGAGATGGAACAGAGAATCTCTGACACTGAAGACACGATAGAGAAAATAGATTCATCAGTCAAAGAAAACACTAAAGACAAAAAAGTCGTAACACAAAACGTCCAAGAAATTTGGGACACCATGAAAAGACCAAACCTGAGAATAATAGGGATAGAAAAAGGAGAAGAATACCAACTCAAAGACACAGAAAATATATTCAACAAAATCATAGAAGAAAACTTTCCTAACCTAAAGAAAGAAATACCTATGAAGATACAAGAAGCTTACAGAACACCAAATAGGCTGGATCCAAAAAAAAAAAAAAAGTCCCCTCGCCACATAATAATCAAAACACTAAACACACAGAACAAAGAAAAAATATTAAGAGCCGCAAAGGAAAAAGACCAAGTAACATATAAAGGCAAACCCATCAGAATAACACCAGACTACTCAATAGAGACTATGAAAGCTAGAAGATCATGGACAAATCTCATGCAGACACTAAGAGACCACGGATGCCAACCCAGACTATTATACCCAGCAAAACTCTCAATCACCATAGGCGGAGTAAACAAAATATTCCAGGATAAAACCAGATTTAATCAATACCTGTCCACAAACCCAGCCCTACAGAAAGCACTAGAAGGGAAAATCCAACCCAAAGAAGCTAAACACATCCATGAAAACTCAGGCAATAGATAATCCCACACCAACATACACCAAAGAAGGACAACACAAAACAACCACAAAAAATAACAGGAATTAACAATCACTGGTCATTAATATCCATCAATATCAATGGTCTCAACTCACCTATAAAAAGACACAGGCTAACAGAATGGATAAGAAAACAGGACCCACCCATCTGCTGCATACAAGAAACACACCTTAACTCCAAAGACAGACACTACCTCCGAGTAAAGGGCTGGGAAAAGGCTTTCCAAGCAAATGGACCTAAGAAACAAGCTGGTGTAGCTATCCTAATATCTAATAAAATAGACTTCAAACTAAAATCAATCAAAAAAGATCAGGATGGACATTACATATTTATCATGGGAAAAATCCACCAAGATGAAGTCTCGATTCTAAACATTTATACTCCAAATACAAAAGCACCCACATTCATAAAAGAAACACTACTAATGTTTAAAACTCACATCAAACCCCACACATTAGTAGTGGGAGATTTTAACACACCACTCTCACCAAAAGATAGATCTACCAGACTGAAACTTAACAAAGAAATAAAGGACCTAACAGATATTATGACTCAAATGGACCTAATAGATATCTACAGAATATTCCATCCTAACACAAAAGAATATACCTTCTTCTCAGCACCCCATGGAACCTTCTCAAAAATTGACCACATGCTAGGCCACAAAACAAATCTCAACAGATACAAAAAATTGGAATAACCTCCTGTATCTTATCAGACCACCACGCCTTAAAGTTAGACCTCAACAACAACAAAAATTATAGAAAACCCACAAACTCATGGAAACTGAATAATGCCCACCTGAAACATCAGTGGGTCAAGGAAGAAATAAAGAAAGAAATTAAAGATTTCCTAGAATTCAATGAAAATGAAAGTACAACATACCCAAACTTATGGGACACTATGTTGGAGAGGATGTGGAGCAAAGGGAACATTCCTCCCTTGTTGGTAGGAATGTAAACTTGTACAGCCACTGTGGAAATCAGTATGGCGGTTTCTCAGAAAATTAGGAATCAAACTACCTCAAGACCCAGCCATCCCACTCTTGGGCATATACCCAAGGAATGCTGATTCATACCATAAAGATACATGCTCAGCTATGTTCTTAGCAGCACTATTTGTAATAGCCAGAACCTGGAAACAACCTAGATGCCCATCAACGGAAGAATGGATGAAAAAAATGTGGTACATATACACAATAGAGTACTACTCAGCAGAGAAAAACAATGAAAGCATGAAATTTGCAGGCAAATGGATGGAACTAGAAAAAATCATCCTGAGTGAGGTAACCCAAACCCAGAAAGACAGTCATGGTATGTACTCACTCATAGGTGGATTCTAGATATAAAATAAAGAACAATCAGACCACAACCCATAGAACCATAGAGGCTATATATATAGCATGGAGGTCCCTAGGATGACTGTAGCTTATAATAAATTTCGGTTTTACTCAATTATTGAAAAAAAAAATAGCCAAATGAATGGAAACACATGAACTATGAACCAAAGGCTGAGGGGCCCCCAGCTGGATCAGGCCCTCTGAATAGGTGAGACAGTTGATTGGCTTGATCAGTTTGGGAGGCAACTAGGCAGTGGGACCAAGTCCTGTGCTCATTGCATGAGTTGGATGTTTGAAATCTGGAGTTTATGCAGGGACATTTGGCTCAGTCTGAGAGGAGGGGACTGGACCTGCCTGGACTGAGTCTACCAGGTTGATCGCAGTCCTCGGGGGAGGACTTGTCCTGGAGGAGGTAGGAATGGGGGGTGGGATGGGGGTAAGGGAAGGGAGTGGGAGGGGGGAGAATAGGGGAACCAGTGGCTGATATGTAGAACTGAATGGTATTATAAAATAATATATATATATATATATATGAATGAAAAGGAATGAGTTATAGATTAGTCTGCCTCCATTTAGAACTTTAAAATGTATAAATCCTTAGTTTTGAATTAGAAAAATTATTCAATTATAATTAAAATAGTTAACTTTATATTTATTCTCCAGTTATTTATCTTGATATCAACTGTTACTCATGCTATCTGCATTAACTATGCAAATAAACACATTACAATATTGCATACAAGTGCAACAAAAAATAATTCAAACTGAGTCAACTTGTTGACATCGATTGTGTATACACTGGTCATTGCATATCACCTTAGCAATTCTCACTTGAGTGCCTAGAGAGATGGCTTAGTGGTTAAGAGCACATAATGGGACTGCTCTTGCAGATGGCCCAGGTTAAGTTCCCAACACTGGCATCAGGTGGCTCATAACCACCAGTAACTCCAGTTTCTAATGATCTGATGTCCTTTGACCTCAACAGGTACCCGTATACATGTGCTGCACATAAACTCATGCAGGCACACATACATGTAGCTAGAGTTTTCCTGCCTTGCCCACAGTCAGGACAAATCTTTGCAAATCTTTGTCACCCGCCAGTCCCACAGCCACTCAGACCCAACCAAGTAAACACAGAGACTTATATTGCTTACAAACTGTATGGCCGTGGCAGGCTTCTTCCTAACTTTTTTTTTTTTTTTTTTTTTTTTTGGATTTTTCGAGACAGGGTTTCTCTGTGTAGCTTTGCGCCTTTCCTGGGACTCACTTGGTAGCCCAGGCTGGCCTCGAACTCACAGAGATCCACCTGCCTCTGCCTCCCGAGTGCTGGGATTATAGGCGTGCGCCACCACCGCCCGGCGCTAACTGTTTTTATAGCTTAAATTAATCCATTTCTATAAATCTATACCTTGCCATGCAGCTCGTGGCTTACCGGCATTTTCACATGCTGCTTGTCCTGGCGGTGGCTGGCAGGAAAACTCTAGCTACACATACGTACATATAAAATTTTAAAATCTTTAAAAAAAAAAAAAAACTCATCTGATAACAGATAAAGTTACGTAGTCAGACCAAAACAGAACTGTAATGAAAAAAATAATAATTCAGCCTTAAATTTTAGTTAAATAATATTAAAATGAAATACTTATTTTAGAGGCATCACCTTTTAAGACTCTTATAGCTTCATGTGGTTAGTTGATACCAAATTATGCAGCATGTGCGTAGAGATTCCTCTCCCCCGCTTTTCTCTCTATTATTCCTACTCAGTTTGAGCTGGGTCTCACCTCATAGCCCAGGCTGGTCTTGCACTGCCAGTCATTCTGTCACAGCCTTCTGTTTATGAAATCACAGGCACATGCCACTGTCCTCAGCCATTTTCCCCAGTGCTAGAGCTAGAAGCCACGGCCTTGACCACACAGGGCAGAGAGTCTGCTGGTGAGCCGCTTGTCAGGCCTCTTCATCCTGGTGCAGTTCCTCATAGTTTCCTCCAAGTTCATTCACATGTCTTAAACAGAGCCCCTGACTCAGTTCTGAGACGTCAGGGGGTCTAGATTGTCCCGGCCCTTTGACTCTCTCTTCCTGTGGAAGTCCTGCATTTACCCAAGGTCGGAGGATGGGAAGTGTTGCTTCTTCTCTAATATTGGCTCCATCTATCCCCACAAATACTTGGTGGTGGTTACCTTGGATTTTCCCTTTTCCATGGGGCCATCAGACGTAACTCTGTTGCTGTCTCTCTTCTCTTATACAATCTCGAATGCCAAGAACACCCTGATTTTCATGCTTTGCCCTTAACTTATTTAGCTTGGCATTTGTAGGCTTATCTTCCTACATGCCGTCAATATTGTCCACGTTTTTTGGTTCACTGTCTAGGTGGTCTGTCTCTTTGCTGTGTGAACTATTGGGGAAAATTATAAAGGCCACTCCACGTAGTTAAAAGGAAGATTTATTTAGTGGATGACTTACAAATGAAGGAATGGATAGGTCGCGGGGGTCTGGGGAAGGCGTATCGCAATCCAGCAGTGTTCTCTGGAGCTCTGCACAATCAATCTCCACCATACAGGGTCCAGGCGCAGAGAGAGCGCCCAGAGCGAGTGCTTGCCCATCCAGCTCTCAGGTTTCCAGCACCTCCCCTCGCCCCGCCTCGTAGGCGTGACAGTTGCCAGAGTCTCAATGGGGGTTGGAGCTTCCAGATCCAAGCTGGAATGGCTACCCACTACAGTGAACATTCAAAGAAATCGAAAACACTGTTGCTATTGCTTCTGTCCTCTTCTGAAACATTTTGGCAATTCAATAATATTTTAAAAATTAGTATATGGAATTCTGTTTCGTGTTAAAGTGGAAAGTAGAAGGAAATATGGTCGATACTTAAGACAAACGAGAAAGTCAAAGATCTAAGAATGCCAACCCCTTTATTTAAGTAAATATTTTCCCCTCCAGCTGGAAAAGAGTTCTGCAGAGATGGAGGAGTTTGTCCTGATGAAGCAGCAACTCCAAGAAAAGGAAGAACTTATTAAGACTTTGCAAACTCAGCTCAGCCAGACCCAGGCAGAGCAGGCTGCACAGGTAGGTGATGGCACCTTTATTAGAATAAAGGACCATGGGGTCCAGAGTGGTGTCTGCGGCAAGTCAGTCCCAACACTCACTCAAAAGCTTGGTAGAGGACAGCATGGTAGCCAGGATATTAAAGCCAAGCCTAGGAGGGTGGGGTAGAAGAAGTTAGAAGTGTGGTAAGTATGGTAAGGGGTACATATTAATAGGAAACGCCAGAACCCCTCAGAAAGTGCTGTTTATGTTGGGGAACTTGCCATAGTTTTACTGATGACTGTTTTTATTCATAGGTCCAGATACTCCATTTTAATAGCACACAGAGATTCTGTCTCTTAGGAATGGGGAATGGGCTCATGCTGAACTCAAAGGATAGGTAGACCAAAAGAAATACAAATTACTAGCTCCCTTATTTTCTAATTATAATCTTGTTAGGAAGATACATCTTCACTTTAAAGTTACTTAATGAACATATAATAAAGAAGTGGGGAAGGGTATAAAATTCCTTGCTAATGGATCTAGTATTCAAATGCTTCTTCATACTCATTTCTGAAGCCAGAACCAGCCTGTCTGTGCTAGCTGGCACCCTCAACTCTCTGATTTTCATAGTTTCCTGTTTGACAACCTACCACATAGTTCTTTGAGGATGCTTTTGCCTCATGCCACATTTTTATCCCTGGAGGGCCTTTGCACACAGCACAATCGTATCCATCAAATATATTGATAACAGAGGTGTCTTTTATGTAGGAATGACCGATGGTTGGGCACACAGAATTATATACCCAGAAATTGATAACTTTATCCTATTAGCTTCTGTTGGGTCTTTAATACATTATATACAATGTAGGATAGGAAAATGTTACACATTCTTTAATCTTATAAATTGCTTAAAACAAAGGCAACCAAGGCATATGAATATGTTAACAGACCCATCGTGGAGCAAGCCACTCCAAATAAAATACCAAAGGCCAAGTGTGGTGACACAAACCATGATCATAGCATTCAGAAGGCTGAGGTCGACAGGTCATGGGTTTGACACCAGTGTTGGCTACATGGCAAGTTCCAGGCTACACAGTGAGACCCTACCTCAAAAAATAAAAATGATGAAAGTAACATTAGCATTGAAGTATGTTGGGAGAGAAAAGGTATTTTGTGAACATGGAAGTTATAGAAGCTTCCACAAAAAAAGGAGAGCTAGACAAGCAGCATTCTCCTGAGGGAAGCGTTGGGAAAGGCAGAGAAGAAGAATTCATTAAAAGGAAAGTCTGCAGGAGGGACAGACAGCTGAAGAGGACTTTCTGGGGAGGTGGCTTGCCCTTGGACGCGCACACAGTTCTTTAGTCAAAGCGAATTTTTGAAAACCATACAAGTAGAATAGGCTTGTATTCAGTGTGCTGGGCTCTGCTGACTCCCCATGGGAGACCTCGATTTGGGGGATGTGGGGATGCGGGGTGGTTTGGGAAAGAGGGCTGGGGGTGGGAGGAGGGAAGAGGGGGGATCTGTGGATAGTATGTGGAGTGAGTAGAAAATTTCTTAATAAAGAAAAATGAAAGAAAAAAAGAATAGGCTTGTATTTCCATTTGTAGAGCAGTTTGAATAATGTTCATGAGCTTGAATTGCTCGTTTATGGCCATGAGGTTCCTGGACTGTTTTTGAGCCTGAGTCTGATACTGAAGGAGTTAACAGAAATTTAACTTCACTTGTATGTTTAATTTCCTAATCTTTTCAAATTAAAAAAAAAAAAACTACTCTCCTTGGATATGTAAAGCATTTTTAGTATCCATGAAGATTTTTAATTAAAATATGTATGAGTTGATTCTGCATTTGATAGTAGGCTTCTTCTCATGTCTGGAAGTTGCTGCTGGGCCTCTTGCTCTTCCGACATTCCCCCTTGACGTTCAGAGCTGAGGGTTAGAGAACTGCTTCCTGTCAGTGCCGTGTGCCCATCTTTGGAGGGTAGGCTGGAAGAGCGGAAATCCTGTGAAATCCTCCGGAGTGTAACTTGTGTAGTTTCTCTGGTATATGTCTTCAGTTGAGTTCCATGCAGCAGGTGGTCCGAGAGAAAGACGCCCGCTTTGAAACACAGGTTCGTCTGCACGAAGATGAGCTGCTTCAGTTAGTAACCCAGGCAGATGTGGAGACAGAGATGCAGCAGGTGTGTTGTCACACTCCGCAGAGTGACTGTCATTTTGGTTCACGCTTAACCAAGACTTCACAGCCACTTCCCAGCCACTGCCCTTCCCCGCTCTGCTCCACATGGCCTCCGTGTGTTCCTTGGCTTCTTATTGGTGTCCTGTCTTTCCTTGCATATCATTTTTTGTCTCGTCCTTCTTTTCCCCTTTCCTTATCTCATCAGGTTGGAACTTGGAACTTTAAAGCTGAATTTGCTCGGGGACAAGGGCTGGTTTCTTTTTCATTTGCGGATTTACAGCTACTGTTCATGCTCTAAACCTGATCCAAAACTTCAAATAGATGAAGTCAGTTTTGTATTTAAAAAAAAAAATGAGGCTAAAAAAATGCTTTTGAAGGCACAGTCTTTTATTAAATCAGTACTTTTTAAAAAGTGCATTATGTAGATACTGAAAATTGACTTCATTGTATTTGAGTTTACCATGTACTAACTCACATTGTCTGTACTTAGAATGTAGACCCCTGTAATGAAAGGCACTTTAGCGGCACTTTGTTTGATCTGTGTTTATATATGTGTGTTCATGTATGTGCAAGTGCATGTTTATGCACACAGGTATGCATGCACACATGCACATGTGTGTGGAGGCCAGAGGACAACTTTGGATGTCATTCCTTAAGGAGCCGTTCAGCTTGATATTTTTCCCCTCCGAGGTGGGGCCTGTCATTGGCCTAGTTCACCACTTAGGCTAGCTGGCTGGCCAAGAAGCCTCAGGAATCCTGTTTCTACCTCCTCAGTTTGGGATTCACCTGGCCTGGCTTTTTTCATATGGATTCTGGGGATTGAACACAAGTCCTCACAAGTACTTTGCCAATTGTTCCATCTGTTCCAGCCTCTCATCTCTTTAATCTTGAGTGAAAACTTGTTCCAAGGTCTAAGCAGTCTTTAGAATGTACTCCTAAGTGGAGTTTCAGAGTACACTACTTTGAAAAGTAGAATATTAATTGTATATATTGATTTATTTATTTAATGGGTATTTTTCAAGTGCCTGCCTTGTGATTGAAAACAGAAGAGAAATGGTTTTGCCTATAAAGATTGCTCTCTTTTGTAGGTAAGAAATGCATGTTACCTATGCTACTTAGGGACAGGACAGGAACTGTATGACTCTGAAAGGGAGTGTGTGTCGTTCTATCCTAAGTACAGTAAGCTCCCTGACGAGGCCTTGCTTGCATTTGGGATTGGTTGTTGTCACGCTCTGCAGAAGGCGTTTTGCAGACTCTTGCTGCTGGATGGGTCATGGCATGCTGGTGTCCTACTTAGCCCTTTTCTCCCACACTCCAGAATGTAGCCTTACAGGTGCACATGGCGTTTTGGATGGTAGGCAAATAGTTGTGCTTATTTATCTGCAATTGTGTCTCCATGTTTCTTTCCAGAAACTGAAGGTAATGCAGAGGAAACTTGAGGAAAATGAGGAAGCCTTGTTGGGCCGAGCTCAGGTTGTGGATTTGCTGCAACAGGAGCTGACTTCAGCCGAACAGAGAAACCAGGTACTGGCTGTGGTCCCACTACCTGCCAGGGGAGGGCTGGTTTCTACGGTAGGTTGTTGGGCAGCAGGCAGAACAATGTCTGAGCCATCGGAGGGTTGGTGCCCTCTATTCATTCTCTTCAGCAAACACTCAGTGCTCCCCTGATGTACCCAGTGGGAAAGCAAACACAGCTACTTCCCCAGGGCTTCCGGTTTCCATCTTTTGTCACACTTTTCCTTCATTGTTGGAGGTAAGAGTCTCTCTTGCAGAGTTTCCTCTTTTCCTCTAGTGAGTTTCTTTTTCATCACTTTCCCCTTGTCTGTCTTGAATGGTTCTTGTGTTTTATGCATGGTCTCTGCTTTGCCTATTTTCGTTGGTCAACTTTCTGCTGGATGGAAGTGGTCCTATCATGCAGCAGTCCTTCATTTGTCTTGCTAGACTGTATGGGCCCATGCTTCTGATTTGGGCTACTCTGATCTGCCTTTGGCTTCCCTGTGCCCTTGTCCTGTCATCTTATCCAGGTAGCCAAATTCTAGTACGGAATTAGTTCTATGGCAACACAACCTTTGCTCGTTCACCTGGGTACTGTCCGCTGCCAGGAAAAGTCAGCCACACCCTCCTCCTTAATGCTCAGCATGCTTTCTTGAGGCCACTTTCTCTGTAGTCTCCCTCCCCTTCATCCTCATAAAACCTGTACTCTGACTCTAGGTGTCCCCTCTGGGTGTCCTGAGACAGTGAAGGTCTAGTTTCCTTTGTGGTACTTACCAGGCCATTGCTGCACAGATGGTTGTATCTGGTGCCCTTTGTCAGCTGTGTATGAGTTAATGCACTGTGGATCTTCACAGCTCCTTCCTGCAGTGGATAGCATTTTTTCCCTCACCACAGACAAAGAAACTCGGGCATAGAGAATTCCCATACACCCCTGGTTGATTTGATAGACTTCAGGTTTTCTGTCAGTAAACTAAGGGTAGTAATATTTATGTAAAGGACTTGTAGCATGAATCTTAATTGGTCTTAATAGTAAAAACTCAGAGTCAGATATAGAGGTAAATGTTGAAAGATCAGAGAGATAAAAGGAAAGAGCAAGCCACAGCCACCTCACCAACTCCTCAGCCTGAAACAGACTGAGCTCCTGTCTCCTCCCCCTTATATTCCTCTCTCCGCCCAGCCACATCACTTCCTGTCTCTACCTCCCTAGTGCTGGGATCAAAGGTTTGTGCCACCACTGCCTGGCCCTGTTTCTTTTTCAGACTGGATCAATCTTGAGTAGCCCAGAGTGGCCTTAAACTCCCAAAGATCTGCCTGCCTCTGCCTCCCAGTTACTGGGATTAAAGGTGTGTGCCACCACTGCCTGGACTCTATGGCCGACTAGTGGCTTAGCTCCACACTTCGATCTTCAGGCAAGCTTTATTTGTTAGATCACAAACAAAATATCAAAGCCCATTGCTTTCCCATTAGCACAGTGCACATCTTGGTTCTCTTCTGATGCCTCTGGAGCTTTTCTTTTGTTTACTTTTCCATCAGAGGCTTCTCTTCCTGCCATTAGACCGTGGACTGGCCTCAGCCAAGTGTTCTCACTATACCCGTTCTTCTCTCTTTCTCTCTCTCTGGTAGTAGATGTGACTGTCCCCACCAAATATTTATCTCCCCAGCGCTGTTGACATGTGTCCCTTTCCCTCGTGATACATGGCTGACCTACAGGCTTGGCAAGCCCAGCAAGTGAAAAAACAAAACTCACCTTCCTTCTTAAAGCATATAATTTGTAGCTCAGAAGACCAGACATGGGACTACCGTTGTCTGGTGTTCCCATGGCGGGCTGCACAGCCAGAGTACACAGAGTGCCTGCACGCTCCTGTGCTGTGGCACTGTTCACAGCAGTCGACAGAGAAAGAGGCCACGGAGGCGCCTGGCCGTGGATATATAATGTAAATATACCACTAATTTAAGCACACAATAGAATATTACGCAGTCCTAAAAAAGGAATGCGGTTCTGTGCTTTTGCAGCAATGTGGAAAGAGTACAGGCTGCTGTTCTAAGTGAAATAATTTGTCAGGCACAGACAGACAAATACCACGTGTCCTCACTTACACATGGAAGCCAAAAAGTTCATCTCAAAGAAGTAGAAAATAGAACAGCAGCTTCCAGAGCTTGGGAAGGATGTAGGGGAGGGAGGGTGGAGAGGATGCTAAGTGGGTACAGGGATACCTGGGATCTGTGCTCATCTGTAGAACAGCGGGACAGCTGCACTGGCCACAATTGTTTTATATCCTAGTAGAGAGGATTTTAACTGTTCCCAACACCAAGAAAAGACATATACTGACATGACCTATGCCAGCGACCTTGATGTGATTGTTCTGCATTCTGGGTCGTGCATTGAAATGTTACATTCACCCCACAAATAGGTGTAATTGTTATGTGCCCAATTCAAAACACATTTAAAAAATACTTTAACCACATTTTCTCTCTTAATGGACTATTTACTCAAAAGATTAAAACTCAGGCTTTATTGTTTCCTTTGTATTCTCTAACCCTACAATTAATTGTCAGCCCTGCTAATTTTATCTCTTAATTCTAGACTCTGCCTTCCTCATCAGTAACATCAGGACCCAGCTCTGGCTTGGGAACATCGTCACAGAAAGAGCTCTTCCTGACAGGGTTTTGCCTCTGTTCTTCCTCCCATACCCCATGTATCCTCTTTGGCGTTGAGAGGGTTGTCTCTTCAGAAACTTGTATGACCACACTCCTTATTGCTTAAAGAACAGCTCTCAGTTTCTTGATGATAAGGCACCCCCTGAGCTTTATGGTGGTTCTCCAGCCCTCTTTCCTTTTGTCACTGGAGATTTTCTCGCTCCTAACTCCCGCTACCTTGGTGGTCATGTTTTTCTTGGCTCTCTGCCTGACGTACCATTTTAAGTACTTCCTTTGCCTAGCTGATGGCTCCCTTTTACATTTTAGATCATTTGGCTCTCTTAAAGGAAGGCTGCCCTCACCCATCCCTCTCCTCTCCCCATGGGCACTTTGCAGATGTTCCTCTGTGTGCTTGCATGATGCTCAACCTGTCTCCATGCCTGAACCCCGACTTCCTCCAGGGCGTGGACTAGATGGGTTTGTTCATTGTGGATTGAGGCCACTTTGCTGTAGACTATGCTGGTGCAGAAGACTAGTAAGAATGAGACAAAGTGCCTCCTTCCCTCATGAAACGTGTTTTCTAGTGGGAGAGGCAAAAACGAAAGAAATAACTGATACAAGGTAAATATGAGTATAAATGGTCCAAAATGTCTAGAAACCAGCATGGAGGGTGGAGCCGTAGGTTTAGTGCTACTTGCTTGGGTCCTAGGAGTACATCAGTGTGCTCCCTGAATGGAAGGATATAGTTGTGGATCATGGTGGTTTATGTTTTTGTTTTTGTTTCTTAGAATCTTTCCCAGCAGTTACAGCAGCTGGAAGCTGAAAATAGTACTTTAAAGAACACCATGGAAACAGAGAGACAGGAGTCCAAGATTCTGATGGAAAAGGTCGAACTTGAAGTAGCAGAGAGAAAATTATCCTTCCATAACCTGCAGGAAGAGATGCATCACCTTCAGGGACAGTTGGAGCAAGCTGGCCAAGCCCAGGCTGACCTGGAGACTCAGTATAGTGCTCTCGAACAAAAGCATAAAGCAGAAATGGAAGAGAAGAATGCTTATATCTCAAGTATTCAGAAGACTGAGCAAGAGCTGCAGTCGGCCTGTGCTGCCCTGAAGGAGGAAAACTCGATTCTGCTCCGAGAGAAGGATGAACAGGCCACCGAATCATCCCGGGCCATCCAGCAGCTGCAGTCTGCCTGTGATGCCCTGAAGGAGGAAAACTCGATTCTGCTCCGAGAGAAGGATGAACAGGCCACCGAATCATCCCGGGCCGTCCAGCAGCTGCAGTCTGCCTGTGATGCCCTGAAGGAGGAAAACTCAGGTCTGCTCCGAGAGAAGGATGAACAGGCCACCGAATCATCCCGGGCCGTCCAGCAGCTGCAGTCTGCCTGTGATGCCCTGAAGGAGGAAAACTCGATTCTGCTCCGAGAGAAGGATGAACAGGCCACCGAATCATCCCGGGCCATCCAGCAGGTGCAGTCTGCCTCTGCTGCCCTGAAGGAGGAAAACTCGATTCTGCTCCGAGAGAAGGATGAACAGGCCACCGAATCATCCCGGGCCATCCAGCAGCTGCAGTCTGCCTGTGATGCCCTGAAGGAGGAAAACTCGATTCTGCTCCGAGAGAAGGATGAACAGGCTGCCGAGTCAGCCCAGGCCATCCAGCAGCTGCAGTCTGCCTGTGATGCCCTGAAGGAGGAAAACTCGATTCTGCTCCGAGAGAAGGATGAACAGGCCACCGAATCAGCCCAGGCCATCCAGCAGCTGCAGTCTGCCTGTGATGCCCTGAAGGAGGAAAACTCGATTCTGCTCCGAGAGAAGGATGAACAGGCCACCGAATCATCCCGGGCCATCCAGCAGGTGCAGTCTGCCTCTGCTGCCCTGAAGGAGGAAAACTCGATTCTGCTCCGAGAGAAGGATGAACAGGCCACCGAATCATCCCGGGCCATCCAGCAGCTGCAGTCTGCCTGTGATGCCCTGAAGGAGGAAAACTCGATTCTGCTCCGAGAGAAGGATGAACAGGCTGCCGAGTCAGCCCAGGCCATCCAGCAGCTGCAGTCTGCCTGTGATGCCCTGAAGGAGGAAAACTCGATTCTGCTCCGAGAGAAGGATGAACAGGCCACCGAATCATCCCGGGCCATCCAGCAGGTGCAGTCTGCCTGTGATGCCCTGAAGGAGGAAAACTCGATTCTGCTCCGAGAGAAGGATGAACAGGCTGCCGAGTCAGCCCAGGCCATCCAGCAGCTGCAGTCTGCCTGTGATGCCCTGAAGGAGGAAAACTCGATTCTGCTCCGAGAGAAGGATGAACAGGCCACCGAATCAGCCCAGGCCATCCAGCAGCTGCAGTCTGCCTGTGATGCCCTGAAGGAGGAAAACTCAGGTCTGCTCCGAGAGAAGGATGAACAGGCTGCCGAGTCAGCCCAGGCCATCCAGCAGCTGCAGTCTGCCTGTGATGCCCTGAAGGAGGAAAACTCGATTCTGCTCCGAGAGAAGGATGAACAGGCCACCGAATCATCCCGGGCCATCCAGCAGGTGCAGTCTGCCTGTGATGCCCTGAAGGAGGAAAACTCGGAGCTGCTCCGAGAGAAGGATGAACAGGCTGTCGAGTCAGCCCATGCCATCCAGCAGCTGGAAGGTCAGTGTTTGGCAGCTTTGGAAGCCACACCTCTAGCCCCTGAGAGGACTGTACTTCCTACTTTCAGGACTCTGATAGTGGATTCAAAAGAGACCTCTTCTGGCCAGGCCTGCTCTTCTTGCCTTTCAAGTCATAGTTGTCTTAACATTGTTGTCACAGCACAAAAACCTGGTGCACTCTGTCCAGGTGCTGAGTAGTCACATGTGAACAGTCACTTGACTGACCAGAAGAGTGTGGTGATGGACATGAGCAGGAACGGAAGTTGTTTCTAGAAATGTCAGGCCAGGTGTAGGTACACAGACTAAACTGCAAGAAGTCATCTGTAAGTCTAAAGGTAGATCTTCTTGCTTTTACTATAGGTGGAAATTTCCTTTTGAAGAGAACACTTGTCCTCTAACAGGTTTTAAGAAAATTATTTAAATGTTTTATTAAAATTGAAAATGACTCTAAAAGTTTGACATTTTAGAAGTTTATAAAAAAAAAAGTACAACTCTCTGAACACTGATACTCCATGTCACCAGTCTTCAAAATCCTGACAGATGGGAGTGTGCATGGTCCTGATAAGAATTTAGGAAGAAATAACCTACAAACAAGTACCAAAAAATTGGTTGTCTAACAGAAAGTCTAGAGGGCATCCTGAGGGAAAGAGGAGCTGAGTATATTGTCCCCTTCCCAAACCAGTACATGTTCAAAACCCTGCTGGGGACTCTTGACGGGCTCATGATACTTAAGTGGTATGTGAAGAACGTAAATATGAACCACTAAAGCCATTTTTCTTTCTTTAGTTTTTTTTTTGAGATAGGGTTTCTCTCTGTAGTCCTGCCTGTCTTGAAACTTGCTCTGTAGACCAGAGATGCCTGGAACACACAGAGATTCGCCTGCTTCTGCCTACAGACTGCTGGGATTAAAGGCGTGCGCCACCAATGCCTGGCTCCACTAAAGCCATTTTTAAGGGGGAAAAGGAAAAAGGAATCTTTGAAATGTCTAAGCCTTTCTTTACTAACGTTTATCAGGTGTGCATGTTAATGGCATTCCATGTGAGAATTCCATACATGCAAACAGTGTGTGTTCTCAAGCTTCCTCTCACATCCCTCACCTGTCCAAGTCCCCAGGCGTCACTGTCTTTTCTACTCTAGTTCCCATAGAGGAGAGGAGATGTGTGGTTGTCTGGCTTCTGCACCTAACATGACGTTTCCCGGTCCCATCCATTTTGATGCAAACAGCAGGGTTTCAGTTTTCTTTGTGACTCTGTAACATTCCATGTGCTTATTTTTTCCTTTGAAGGAAGTAGTTTACTGAGATGCTCTTCAATCCAAACTGTTAGAAACTGTAATTGGCATCATAATCTCCATTAAGATAACTGAGCTGGTAAAGTCCGTGTGGTAGATCCTTAGAGGGTAGTACTAAGTTCCGGGCTAAAAGCAGATCTCACCTCTGTGTGTTTTGTTTCCTCACATTGCATGTTTGTTTTCTTTCCCTTAGATCAACTCCAGCAAAAATCTAAAGAAATTAGCCAATTTGTAAATAAACCAAACTTGCAAAAACATGAAACAGCATCTCAGACTTCTTTACCAGATGCTTATAATGAGGGCATACAGGTAATTAAATGTGATTTTCTGTATGATGTATTTATGTTTGCTGTATTGAAGGGCTCTAATGAGTATCACAGAGAAAGTGTAAATGTGCATTTTCACCTAATGTAATGCTTTTGGAGGAGGAGTCCACTTGAATCCTGAAAGGCATTAAAGCCGCTTTCCCACTAGGGATAATGAGGAGAGAAGCTAACACACACATCTCAGGAGTTTTCTGATGCCAGTGCCTTGAGTCTGTATTGTGGGTGGGCCATTATTCCTGTTTTGTGTTCATTTGCCCAGTGTGGGATCAGATCTGTTCAGGTTTAGTGTACACAAGTCAGTCTAAACAAACTTACAAGTCTACTAGAGAAATCGTAATATAAGTATATTAACAGTAAACAAGTTGGTTTGCCGAATGGCTGGCTGGCCAGTATATTCCCTTTTCCTCCTCCAGCTGTCTCTGTAGAAAACTAGATTATAATCACCCCAGCACTTAATGAACATAAGTATCAGAACAAGGGGGTCTGATGATCTTAGTTGACCAGGCTGGCCAAGCTACAGTGGATGTGTTCATCACCTCTGTCGTGAGATGATGCCCTTTCAAATGGACAGAGCTGTTAGGACAAGGTCCTTGGACAGTATTGTGAACCATAAGTAACATTTGCATTTACAAAGATGTTTTCCAGCTATTCAAGTAGATGGGAACAGTTTTATACTGAATGTTCATGTCCCCTCCTATAGATTGTATCATATATTGTATGTATTTGCTTTAATAGCTATCCTTTTGTCCATCTCTGTCCATCAATTCATCTTAATGTTTTATGTATTTCACAGTAGGCTATTGACCTCAGGACTTTTCTTCCCCGCCAAATATTGCAGCATGTGTATTATTGACTAGATTTCAGTATTTGTTGGTAGTTGAGGTATACTAGTTGAGTGATTCTTCTTTTTCTCTGGAGGTAAAATTTATAAACCATTAAATGCATAAAAGTATATCATGAGTACATTTTGTCAGATGCATTCAGCTATGGTACCCAAACTCTTAATAAAAAGGTATAACATTGTCATCACCCTACACAGTATCTTCTCTTGCATGAACTGCCATTCCATTTCCACCATAATTTTGCATGGTTTACTTATAAATATATTTGTGCAATATGTGCCCTTTTTCCCTTGTTTTGTGATTTATTTCTATTATTGCATTTATTCTTTTAAATTGCCATTATAGAAAAAAGCAGAGATAAAATAAAAAATAAATGGTTGTAGTCATGTTCTAGTGAAATTTTATTAATAAAAGCAAGTGAAAGCCCCCACAATTGCCTAACCCTTAGTTACATGTTTCCATCTGATACCATTCTGTGTAAAGGACTGCTTTTAACTTTCCTATGAGTGTGGATGGGGGTGTGTTGTGTGTGTGTTCACAGACATAGACATTTGGTGATGGGTTCTTATAACTCCTGTGCAGCTAAAGATAGTTTTCTCAACTTGGATCTTTGACTTATCGGAAGAGTTTGAGTCAGTGCTTGTTCGTTCTGCACTGTTGAAGCAAGATACTTCACTCAGCATCGCACTGAAGCCCTGGGCAGAATTCGGGTCCACACATCTGCCCTTGGGATTGGCCATACAGCACAGCATGCTATTCTCTAACCTTGTCAAGTAGATAGTTTGGGTAGTTGAGATCTCCAGAGACAGTTGCATCATACTTATGTGCTCCTCTGCAGTCCGCTGACACCTAGGGAGACCCTCGGCAGATCTAGTGATGTTCTCTTCTGTCATTTCTCCCCTTTGACTCTTAGCTCTGTCCCCTTGACTCAGGGCCAGCCAGGCTCTGCCTATGCTAACCACTTTGGGGCACATGGCCTGTAAACTCATTTAGGAGATTAAGTTTATAGAAAACAGAGAGAGAGAGAGAGAGAGAGAGAGAGAGAGAGAGAGAGGGAGGAGAGAGGGAGGAGAGAGAGGGAGGAGAGAGGGAGGAGAGAGGGAGGAGAGAGGGAGGAGAGAGGGAGGAGAGAGGGAGAAGGGGGAGGGAGGAGAGATATTCTTAACCTTGCAGTCTTCTTAGGGCTAAAACTGGGTCACTTAAAATACAGAAACCTTGTAATGAGGTACTTTCACCCTGTTCTTTATGCTGTGTTTGCTGTCTGTTTATGTTAAAGTTTTAAATCTTAGCACACATTGTTAACATGTATGCATTGAACAGTTAGTTACATGTATTTAAAACACACTAAGGAGAAGATGTTGACTTATTTACCCACATACTAACCGTGTGCCATGTTCTTTCCTCTCTGAGGCTCGGTTTTCCATCTGATACCATGGTTTTCTAAAATAACCACCATATTCTTGTTGTAGTCAAGTCTACTAGAGAAAAATTCTCTTGGTATTATCCAATATTTGCATTGTGTTCTGTTCTTGAATAGGTTTATAATTCTGTATTGACCTTTTGTTATTCAAGACATTAAAAATATTTTTGTCTCCTGTCTTACATCTCCTCCAGCATTTCTTCAGTAATTATTCAAATGATTGTTCCTATAGACAAGTATCTTTTTTCCATTGAGCTTTAAGAAGACCTTTCTCTTTCTTTTTGTGATGTAGTCAGTTGTAGTATCTTTGCAAGTTTCTTGATATTGTTCAGCGCCCCTCCCCCCATTTTTTACATAAAGCTTGTGAATGAAAAGTTTGGCCATTTCTTAAAATAATTTTTCTGTGTCTTCTGTCCTTCCTCTCCTCTGATGCTCCAATTAAAGTATATTTTAATGTTGTCCTACATGTCCTTGAGGTTATGGTCATTTTCTTCAATAATTAGACTCATTAGTTTCTGTTGATCTGTCTTCAAGTTCATTGTGCATTTCTTCTTTTGCCTGTATTCTTCTATAAAGCCTGTCCATTGGATTTTTCATTTCATGTTTCTGATTTTCTATTCCAGATTTTCATTTTTTTCCTTTTATAAAGTTGTTTATCTGCACCAAAAGTTCCTGCTTTTTCCTTCATTGTTAACCTAGTATGTCTTATCATAGTTTTAATATCTTCCTTAAAATCCTAGCTTGCAGCCAGACATGGTAGTTTATGCTTGTAAGGCCAGAATTCAGGAGGTAGAAACAGGACATCTCAAGTTCAGGGCTGTCTTGCTAAGCTATATTGTGAGGCTCTGACTCAAAAAAACCAAAGGGTAGGAATGTAGTTCAGTGGCAGAGCACTTGCCGAGTCTGCAGAAGGCCCTGGGTCTGATCGCTGTCACTTCATTAATTAATGAGTTCTTGCTTGCTAATCCAGCCTTTGTAGCATTTTGTGATTGGTCTCTGTTGGTTATATTTTCCCTAGAGAATGAATCACGGTTTCCTTTTTTTGCCATGAGTCCCAGATGCTGTACATGCTTTGTCTGGGAGGTTCTGTTCTGTTGTTTCTAGAATTCTGAAGCATTCGGATTGCTTTTTATCACCCAATAGCATGGACCCACACTGTAAACTTTGGCCTGTGGTAGAGAGCCCCTGGACTTGGTTGGTTAGTTTTGTCTTAGTTCAGTGGTTTTGAGTTGGCCCGTTAGTTACCTCACTCATCGTTCTGGAGTTTAGGCTGAGTTTGTAGAGAATTAATGCCCCTTGACTGATGTTCTTCCTGTTTGCTTACCTCACACTGCAGCTGTCCTCCTCCTCAGGACTCTCTTATTTTTCCAGATAGAATACCTCTGGCTAGTTTATTGGAGTTTCATTTGCTTTATGTATTACAAACTAGAAACTTGCCTCTAGATTAAAAATCCCAAACCCTAAATTTAGCCCCTGCGGTTTCTTTAATCACCAGTAAAGGTTTGTGATCAAGCATGCTTAACATGGACATTTCTGTGGAATTGCATGGAAAATTGTATAAAATAAGTCCCTTGAAGGGTGAAAAATATGTGTAAAAAGACAAAAAACTAAAGACTTAGTAACATAGGTACTTGCCTGTCTGTCATTAAAAGAGTCAAACATTCTGGATACATAAGTTAAACAGAAGAACTTTTTATTGTAATGGGAAAAACCCAACAATACAGCAAGCACAGTTCTTCCTCCCCTTGGGAAATCTCGTTTGTGTTCATTTTCCTCTGGACCTTGCTGCTTGCTGGCTTTAATCTAATCTATGGTGTTGCTTGTGAACTTATAAAACATTCTTTCACACACAATTGACTTGGGATTTCTATCTTTATAATCCAGGCTTCAATGCTGGATTCAAAACCCAATGAACTGGAAGCTCATGGGATATATTGTATTTCTTTTTCTATCTTCAGAATTAAGAAATTCTCCAAAGATTCACCAGGCAGAAGGGTGTCTCTAAAGCAGCCTCATGGCTGGAGAACTTCCAGATGATATGAGTGCTAGAGGCCCTCTGGGCATCAGTGTGAGAGCTCTCACTGGGTGGATAATCATTAATTTGTTGTCTTTCTATAATCTAGGCAGTCACGGAGGAGAAGATTGCCTCTTTGCAGAAGAGAGTGGTGGAGCTAGAGAATGAAAAGGGAGCCTTGCTCCATGGCTCTGTGGAGCTGGAGGAGCTGAAAGCCAAGAATGGTATGTATCAATAAAAACCATGATTCTGTCTTCTTACCCCAGAAGTGTCTCCGCTCTTAGCACTATATCCATGTAGCTCTTCTGACTATACTCAGGATCTCAGGGAGCAGAGCTGGCGGTTGTCAATATAGAAGTAATAGTGTGTACTAAGTGGCTGGGCACAGTCCTGGTGCTTATCTCAGGGTTACATTTTATGATGTCTACTGTAAAATGCTGCAGCATAGTTTATATTCATTTGGGAACCATATCTTCTAGGAAGCATGACCCATATTGGACTTTACTAAGATGTTGAATTTTCTAAAAGGCAAAATGAGGGAGGGAATGAGGTAAGAGAAATCAGTAAGTTAAAGTGGACTCCCTGTTGGCTTTTGCTCATGTTCATGTCCTGCTTAGACTCTTGCTTCTCCTTCCAGTCTGGCTGTTGAGCCCTCAGCCAGGGCACTGTCTTTGGGAATTCAGTCTTCATCCTGGGCTAAGTGCCTTGGGCTCCCATGACATCCTTTATACCTTCACTAATGTATTAGGATGCTCTGTTTATGTATTTATCTTCTTATTGTAAGCCTTCTGAAGACATGGTATGGGATTTTTTTTAAGGGCAGAGGTGTTTTTTGTTTTGTTTTGTTTTGTTTTTTTAGTTTGCTTTACCTAAACTTAGTAATACCTGGCAAATTAACAGCTGCTGAATAAAATGCTGGATTAAGCTGAGTGTATTTAGCATTTCATTCTACTGGTCTTTGTGAACAGTCAGTGAGAATGTAAGACCTACTCTATCCTGTGCTTCCTAAGAACCTTCTCAATTCAGTAGCATCAGCATGTGATGATAATGCGTTCCAGTTCTCATTCACCTACAGCAGTGGTCCCCAACCTTCCTAATGCTGTGACCCTTTAATACAGTTCCTCATGTTGTGGTGATCCCAGCCATAAAATGATTTGTGTTGCAACTTCATAGCTGTGCTTTGCTACTGTTATGAATCATAATATAACTATCTGTGTTTTCCAGTGGTCTTAGGAAACCCCTGTGAAGTGGTCATTCTACCCCCTACAAAGGGGTTGTGACTCACACGTTGAGAACCTCTGCTCTAGAGAATCTGACCACTGTGGTATATCATTTGGGAGTGAGAGTGGACACCAAGTAACCTTTATAAAACTAGATCAGATGTTTCTGTGTAACGATTTATAGTTTTCCATTTAGCTCCTACCTGGAAATTGTGCATAATGCATAAATAATTATTAAAAATATTCCCATCATTGCCAATAAAGCCACAATTCAACTTACTGTTTCACCCACTTAAAGTACTTTTTTGATACTTTATCCTTAAACCTTATTTTACCATGTCAGAAGTAGTCCCTATTCTGTTCACATGCTTTGTAGGTTGTGTTAATTCCATTTTCTGTCCTCAGGGGCCATTGGCCTTAGAGTGTTCTTTACTGGCTTTTGTGTCTGCCATCATAAATTACCTTTGCATTGGCCTCATGTTCTTTTCATCTCACTTTTTGCACTGCCTTTTCTACAGCTACTACCCCTTTCTCTGGGGTTTGAAATGTCTGACCATATTATATGTACTGTCTTGCATTCATTTGTTTCACAAATATTCTCCCTTTCTTATGAGCCAGGCACTATTCTACTTGCTGAGGATACAGCTATGAACATGTTAGAATGAAGGACAGGCCATCAACCTGTATAAAAAAGAACATTTTAGAGTAATAGCTATTAGGGTAAAAATGAAATAGGGTACTGCAAGTATATCTCAGCTAAGAGAAAGGCAGTGTTAGAGAGGTCAGGACAGGTCTGTCCGGGAACTTGACATTTGAATGACTAAAGGCGGGGTAGTCATGCAAAGAACATTTAGTCAGGGAAAAGAATGGAAGAAATGTGATGTGTGAAAGAATTGATGTGTTGGCAGAACAGAAAGAAGCGCTGAGTTTTTGTAGCAGAGTTAAAAAAGTGGTACTACAAGAGGTCGGAGAATAAGTAGGAGCCAAAACATGAGAGAGAGCCCCAAAAGGTCATGTGAAGGCTTTGAGAGGGTGGATAAAAACCATACTTTCTTTCTGTAGTGTATTTAGTGTATCAGAAAGAAGGTAAGCTTCTCAGAGGTCAGTGTGAAATAGCTTTCTCTTCCAAGGCATTGCTACCCTATGTTAGAGTTAAGACCTGGATTCTGATCCCAGCTGTCCATACAGCTGTGTAACCTCTTCATATCATGTCATCTGTTTCCTCATTTGGTTGTTGAGATTGCATAGCTCATGTTTTTAAGTCTGAAAGTCCGTTAAAGAACACTGAGAACATTGTAAGTGCAGTTGTGCAAAAATCCACAATCCAAACAGTAAGAGTGTGGGTAAAATAAGACAGTAGAATCCCAGACTATATCATAGAAGGAACTGTTCCACTTCACATGCCTTTGCGTCTATGGCCTTTCAAAGCTTTCCCTGTTTAGAGTCTTTCTCTCATGGTCATTATCACACTGAGTTCTATTATGTCTGATATCTCACATTCTTTTGGTGCTTTCAGCCTCAAACTACTTTACTTATTTCTTTCCTCTTCATTATTTTGTGCATCTCAAGTATCCTTGGTCCAACTACATCACTGTTTTTTAAATACTCCACATACATTGTCTAAAGATACTACTTTTTGACTTTCAGAAAAATTGTCTTCTCGAATTACTTTTCTGGAGGCTCAGAATAGAGCAGGGGAGGCTGACGGTGCAGTCTGTGAGGTAAGTGATCACTGGTACAGTCACAATGGGACTGAGATTAGGAGGGGGTAACACTAACCATTGTGAGTACTGACAGAAAATATTACCCTTGGAGTGAAATAACATTTAAGAGATTCATAATGATTAGACTTTTTCATTTATTCATTTCCAAATATTTGGAATTCTTTGTCCTAAACAACACAAGTATAGGAGTACTTGTGTATGAGTTACTTTTCTGTTGCTGGAATTCAACACCACGACCGAGACAAATGAAGGTACATAGAGTTTATTTGGGCTTACAGTTCCAGAAGGTAAGAGTTCATCGTGGTGCATGGCAAGCAAGCAGCAGGAGTCGGAAGGAATGTGATCAAATCCTTCGACATAAACTTGAAGCAAAGAGAGAGCCCTAGAAATGGCTCCAGTCTTCTCCCTCTCAAAGCCCGCCTCCAGTGACATACTTCCTCCAACAAGGCCACACCTCCTAGACCTTTCCAGATAGCCTGCCAGCTGGGGACTGCGTTCAATATACGGGAGCCTGGGAAGGACAGTCTCAGTCAAACCACCACAGCTTGTTCTGTCCTCTAGCTTCGCCCATATCCCCATAGCATGTCCCTCTTCCAGTTTTATGTCCTTTATAAGTCAATTAATAAAACTGATATGTGCACTGGTGTGGGGCCACCCATTGTAGCACAGGGAACCTGCCAGTGGGAACGCCCTCAGAAAAGAGTGAATCTCCCTCCCTGAGCAGCCATCGAGTGCTAATAGCTCCTTAGTAAGGGGTGAGGCCTGGAGAGCTCCTGCCCCATTTATGCTGGAATTGTCTCTGGCTTGCTCTTGTGCAGGTGCCCACAGCTGCTCTGAGTTCATGGGTGTGATAGTCTTATCATGTCTGGAGGACAGCATTACATCGCACACACACCCTTCCCCATGGTCCAGCTCTTACATTCTTCCCACCTCTTCTGTGACATTCTCTGGGCCTTAGCAGGGAATGGAGGGTGGCATGATAAAGATGTCCTGTTTAGAGTCTCTTCTGGCTCTTTGACCAACTGAAATTTATTATAAGAGCGGCATCATTGCTTAATATCATTCGATGGATGTGTCATTGTTAGCTGTCTTATATACAATTTGCCATGCTCTCAACTGGTAATCATAAATGGTCTTTGGGAGTGATGTAGCTTCTTAACGGAAGTGCTGCTCATTATGTTAGTCTGTGTCTCCAGGGACAAGGAATGAACACCATATGTAGACCCGAAGAGGCATAGTTTTAGGAATTGGAAAATGAAGAATCTTCCAGTTGGGCTAGAGGCCATCTGACAGAGAAATATTAAAACTTGAGTCCAGATCATCTGCTAGTAGATAATTCACTCTTCCGGGTGGGACAGATTTTCTTGTTCCTGCCAAGGCCTCAAGTGATGGAAAAGGTTCGCCTGAATTAGGAAGGATAATCTGCCTTATTCCGAATGTCCTGATTTATGGCTAGGAGACAGCTCTGTTGGTAAAGCGCTGAGTTTGAGCCCCAGAAGCTCTGAAGACCTGACCATGCTGGCTCAGGCTTGTCATCTCAGCACTGGAGAGACAGAGATAGACACGTCCCTGGGGCTGGACGGCCAGCCATGCTAGCCTGCCTGGGCAGCTCCAAGCCTTCCTCAGAAGACAAGGTGGATTGCTTCTGAGGAACAACACTGAACACTGACATCTGGCTTCTACATGCAGGTGCACATATGGGGTGGCACATGCACACACATGCACATAAATACATACACACGTCTCCTGCTTTAAATGTTGATATCAACCAAAATACCTTCATAGGAACACCTCGAATAACGTTTGCCCAAACATCTGGGAACCATGATCCAGCCAAGTCACCACATAAAATTAACCATCTAGCTTACATCCAACACCTTTTCATGGAGCCATTGAGGCCTTGTTCACAAAGCTGTCAAAGGAGACTTCATTTAGAAAATTGTAATATTATATAGTTAAAATTGTAAGACTCTGACTAAAAATGGATCTTGTTTGTCTAAGGGAATCCTTAAAAGTATTCTCTTAAATGTCTACCAATGATTTCTAGTGGAAACAAGCTATAACATAGCTTTAAGAAACAACAACACAGATAAGAAAGATGGCCACCTAGTGAGAAAATGAGAAACAAAAGAAGCAGAAAATACACAGCAAGCAATGGTAAGGGAAGGGGATTGTAAAACACAGAAACTGCATAGAAAAGCCTGCGGGTACTGTCCCTCGAGATCACAGAGACAACTAGAAAAGAATGAGAGAAGACGTAAGTTCAGTGAAAGAAGGGGAAAGGAGAGCGGGAATGGCCAGACAGAGCCAAGCTCGCTCTCGGGGCTCTGCCTTCTGGTGGGCTGACTTGACTCTGTGTCACAAAGTGAACTGAACTCTGTAGATACTGTAGGGAGTGAGGAAAGAGAATGGAAGGTACTTAGGAAAGAGGAAAGGAAAGCACTCTGGGTAATAGAACGAAAAGCAGTAGGTTACATTAAACCCTGTGGCGGGGATGACTTGACCGTATCAGACTCGCCAAGCCGTAGGGATGGAAACATGAAATGTGACATGAAGAGGTTCTAGAGGAGTTTGCCCTGTGACTAGTACTGAGTCTAGTTTAGAGCTCTCTGAATTGTGGTCTCCATAATGCAGAGAGCAAAGAATTATAAATTATTAAGAAAGTACTTATGAAAATGAGGCGGTTATAGACAGGTACTACCATGCCTGACATTTCCGTGGGTGCTGGGGATCTAAACTGAAGCTTTCATGCTTGCTCAGCAAGAACTTTTTCCAGTGAGCCACGCCCACATTCCCCACGTCCCTTTGTGTGTGCATCTGCATGTGTGTGTGTGCACACGTGCATGCACGCATGTGCCTGTGCTTGTGTATGTGAGGACCAGATGTCAGTGTCCCGTTTCTTCCTTGGTTTCTCTCCATTGTATTTTTGAGGCAGGGTTTCTTACTGAACCTAAACTAATCAAATGCATCGTGGGACTCACTAGTTTCCTTTCCCAAGCAAACGTCTTTAGAGATGACATGAATCAAGCAGCCTAACAGTCATCTATAAAAATTTGTCTCATATTTGCCACACGGCTCCATCATGTCATGCTCAGGTGTCAGCAGAGCTCGTTTTAGGCGTTTTGACTCTGATAACTCATCTGCATCTACTTGTTTGGTAGTCTACTTATCAGTGTTAATGCTTATTTTACTTAACTTTCTTATTGCCGTAAATTGCTTAGGAAACGAAATCTTGTAACTTACTCCTTGGTGTGGGATGGGGTATTTAATTAATTTCCTGCTTTTTAAAAAGCAATTCTTAGAAGAAAGTAACTAAGCCAGGCAGTGGTGGCGCACGCCTTTAATCCCAGCACTCGGGAGGCAGAGGCAGGCTGATCTCTGTGAGTTCGAGGCCAGCCTGGTCTCGAAATGAATTCCAGGAAAGGCGCAAAGCTACACAGAGAAACCCTGTTTCGATTAAAAAAAAAAAAAAAAAAAAGAAGAAGAAGAAGAGGAAGAGGAGGAGGAGGAAGAGGAAGAAGAAAGAGAAGAAGAGGAGGAGGAGGAGAAGAAGAAGAAGAAGAAGGAAAGAAGGAAGAAAAGAAAAGAAGAAGAAAGTAACTAGATGTTTTAACCTACAAGAAGACTTTTTTTTTTTTTTTCCAGTATGGAAAATATCTAGAAAATGGATTCCAAGTTTCCTTGGACCCTTTGACTAGAAAGAGACCTTGAAGTGGAGCTGACTGAATCCTACACGTTCAGTTTGGGAGATGCAGAGTTTTACAAATTTTAGTAGTTTTGTAATATAAAAGAAGTTTAGACCAGAAGGTTCACAAATTTTAGAAAATTCATGAAATGCTAGTTTGTAATGGCTTTTTTTTTAATGCTTTGTGAAATATTTGATGAAGGTCTTTCTTGGTGTTTCTTTTGTTTATTTTTAATAGGTCAACACAGCTGGTGTTACCGTGGTCAGCAAGAGCAATTCTTCTACCGAAGAAAGTGGACAAGATGTCCTAGAGAACACATTATCTCAGAAACATAAGGAACTAGCAGTTTTACTAGTGGAAATGAAGGAAGCTCATGACGAAATCGCGTTTCTGAAGTCACAGCTGCAGGGCAAGAGGCCCGATGGGGACCCTGAGGTCCTTGACCAGACGGAGGTGAAGCTGATAGGGCGTGAAGGAGCACCTTCTGTGACAGCGGGAGACATCCCCCTTGTGCCCAATGAAGAGAGCGGCATCCCAGGGGCTGCAAAAGAGGAACCGGCAAGCACCGAAGATCAGCATCCAACATCTGAGGCAGGGTCTGCAAATGACGCCGCAGTGGGATTGAACTCCACAAAGCTGCATGGTGTGGACAAATCCCCCTCTCTCTCAGATGCCTGTCAGTGTCACCAGGATGAACTGGAAAGTCTCAAGTCAAAAATTATGGAGCTTGAGACAAGCCTTCATAAGGCAGAAGAGATGTCTAAGATAAATTTAGATGAGAAAGCTAGGGAAATTAGCAGCCTAACCCAGCTTGTGGAACAACTCAGGAAGAGCGCAGAGGATGCCCACAGCGCGCTCACCACCGTGTCCGAGGAAAGAGACCAGCTTCTTTCTCGGGTGGATGAGCTTAGTGTCTTAGCCGAGCTGAGGGCTCAGGTCCGAGAATTGGAGGGCAGTCTGGCAACAGCAGAAAAGCAAAGAGCCCTGGACTACGAAAGCCAGAAGACTCAGCACAACCTGCTCACGGAACAGATCCACAGCCTGACTATAGAAGCCAAATCAAAAAATGTGAAAATGGAAGCTCTCCAGAGGGAGCTGGATGATGTGCAGCTGCAGTGTTCTGAGCAGGCCACCCAGATCAAGAGCCTGCAGAGCCAGCTGCAGACGAAGGAGACTGAGGTGCTCGAGGGGGCAGAGCACATGAAGGCCATCTCAAAGAAGATGGAAGGGCTTTCACAGGCTCTTTCACAGAAGGAGCTAGAAATAGCCAAAATGGAGAGAGACATGGAGACACTCCAGCAAACCATCCAGGAGAAGGAACAGCAAGTGACAGACCTCAGCTACAGCATGACAGAGAAAATGGTCCAGCTTAATGAAGAGAAGTTTTCTCTTGGGGTTGAAATTAAGACCCTGAAGGAGCAGCTCAATTCGTTGTCCAGAGCTGAGGAAGCAAAGAAGGGGCAGGCCCAAGAAAATCATGGCGTTGTTTCTAGTCCTGGTCAGGCCGTGTCAGGCCCGGCGGGGCTGAGTAAGGAGGAGCTTCAGCGGGAGCTGGAGCTCCTGAAGAAGGAGAGCGATCAGAGGAAGCGGAAGCTCCATGCTGCACTTCTTCACCGAAAGGAACTCCTCCAGAAAGTCAGCACGCTGGAGGAGGCGTTAGCCCAGGCGAGGGAGGAATCGAGCAAAGAGGTGGCACGCGGGGTCGGTGAGAGGACGAAGCTGGAGGAAGACCGAGAGAACAAAGACGGACCGGAAAAATGTGGAGCTTCTAAGTGTCGAGAACTAGAGGCTTCTTTAAAAGAGACGATAGCCGAGAAAGAAGTCGAACTGGAGCGTGTCAGGAGAGATTTGGAAGACAAGACGGCAGCGGGAGAACAACTGCAGGCTGTGGTCCAACAGATGAGTCAGAACTTGCAAGATCAGTCAAAGCAGATAGATTTGCTTCAAGCCGAGATTGTTACAAATGAAGCAACTATCCAGAAACTGACCCCGGGAGCCCCGGATGCTGGGGATGGAGACTCGGCGGCACCTCTAAAAGAACCGGTGGTGAGCGGCCCGCCCAGTGCAGGCGATGGAAAACACTGGAAGCCGGAACTAGAGGGGAAGATAGCAGACCTTGAAAAAGAAAAGGAACAACTTGAAAAGAGGCTATACAAAGCCTTAAGTTCCTATAAGGCAATTCTAAAAAAGGCACAAGAGAGAGAGAGACATTTGAAGGACGAGCTCGGGAAACAGGAGGATGCTAACAATCACCTTCAGGAGCAGCTTACTGAGCAGAGTAAGGAAAATGAGAACATTGGGGGCCAGCTAAGGCAGCTTCAGACTAAAACATCAGAAGAAGTACTCCTGTTACAAAAGGAGATAAATAAACAGGGCTTAGAAATCCAGAATTGGAAAGCAACATCCCATGAAGCCGAGGCCCACGCAGAAAGCCTACAGGAGGAACTGGAAAGGAGCCAAGTACAACTTGCTGGCCTGGAACATCTGAAAACATTACAGCCCAAACTAGATGACCTGCAAGAGCACGTGCGCCAGAAGCAAGAAGAGGTCAGCTACCTTTCCGGACAGCTTGGTGAGAAGGAACAGACCCTCAGCAAAGTCCAGGCCGAGATGGTGGAGCAGGAGCATTTAATCAAGGCTCTGCACACACAGCTGGAGATGCAAGCCAAGGAGCACGAGGAGAGGCTGAAACAGTTCCAGGTGGAGCTGTGTGAGCTGAAGCAGAAGTCGGAGGAGGCTGGCGAAGAGGCCAAAGTAAAGCAACAGATACAGAGGAAACTGCAGGCAGCCCTCATCTCCCGCAAGGAGGCTCTGAAGGAAAACAAGAGTCTGCAAGAGGAACTGTCTTCAGCCAGAGCTGCCGTGGACCACCTGACCAAGTCTCTGGCGGATGTGGAAAGCCAGGTTTCTGTTCAAAAAAAAGAGAAAGAGGCGTTCCTAGGAAAGTTAGCCCTCCTTCAGGAAGAAAGAGACAAGCTCATTGTAGAGATGGACAAGTCTTTGCTCGAAAATCAGAACCTCGGCGGCTCCTGTGAAAGCCTGAAACGAGCTCTGGAGGGCCTTACCGAAGACAGGGAAAAGCTGGTGAGGGACCTGGAGAGCCTGAGATGTTTGAAGATGGCAGAGAGCACCGAGTGGCACGAGAAGCACCAGGAGCTGCAGAAGGAGTATGAAGTTCTCCTGCAGTCCTACGAGAATGTGAGCAACGAGGCCGAGAGGATGCAGCACGTCGTCGAAGGCGTGAGGAAGGAGAAGCAAGAACTGTATGGAAAGCTGAGAGGCATGGAGGCAGGCAAGAGAGAGGCAGAGAAGCGGCTGCAAGACGCCGAACAAGAGATGGAAGAGATGAGAGAAAAGATGAGAAAGTTCGCTAGGTCTAAACAACAGAAGATCCTGGAGCTGGAGGAAGAAAACGAGCGGCTCAGAGCCGAGGCCCAGCCAGTAGAGGGCGCCAGAGAGAGCATGGAAGCTCTTCTCTCTTCCAACTCGAGCCTGAAAGAGGACCTGGAAAAGGTCACTTCTGAGCACAAAACCCTTTCTAAGGAGTTTGAGGCTTTAATGGCAGAGAGAGAGATTTTGAGTGAAGAGATTCGAGGTCTGAAACATCAGGTAGAAGACGGCGTACTGAAACAAGCTAGCCTAGAGGACACTGAGAAATCCGATGAACAAAAGGATGTCACGGAAGAGGTCAAACAAGCTATGGTGGGCAAGTCTCAAGAGCAAGAGTCTCAGAGTGTGCATGTTCAACTTGACGATTCAGAGGGTATTCTGTCAGTGAACAGTGCCGAGCCTGGCATTAGTGAGACTTTCAGCTCCCACGATGACATCAGTAACTACCTCCAGCAACTTGATCAGCTCAAGGGAAGAATTGCTGAGTTAGAGGTGGAGAAACGGAGTGATAGGGAGCTTAGCCAGACACTAGAAAATGAGAAAAATGCCCTCCTGAATCAAATATCGGCAAAGGATGGTGAACTCAAACTACTTGGGGAAGAAGTCACCAAAATAAACATGTTAAATCAGCAAATCCAAGAAGAACTTTCCAGAGTCACCAAGCTGAAAGAGATGGCAGAGGAAGAAAAAGATGACTTAGAAGAGAGGCTCATGAATCAGCTGGCAGAACTTAATGGGAGCATTGGGAATTACTATCAGGATGTTACGGATGCCCAAATAAAAAACGAGCAATTAGAATGTGAAATGCAGAACCTTAAAAAGTGCATGAGTAATTTAAAAAAGGAAAATCAGCAACTGGTCAAGGAAAAAACCAAGGTGGAGTCAGAAATCCGAAAGGAGTACTTAGAGAAGATACAAGGGGCCCAGAAAGAACCTGGCAATAAGATCCATGCGAAGGAGCTCCAGGAGCTGTTGAAGGAAAAGCAGCAGGAGGTAAGGCAGCTGCAGAAGGACTGCATCCGGTACCAGGAGCGAATCAGTGCTCTAGAGAAGACAGTCAAGGCTCTGGAGTTTGTCCAGACAGAATCCCAGAAGGATTTGGACGCGACCAAAGGAAATCTGGCGCAAGCCGTTGAGCACCACCGAACGGCACAAGCGGAGTTATCCAGCATCAAAGTGCTGCTCGATGACACACAGAGCGAAGCCGCGCGAGTGCTGGCGGACAACCTCAAACTGAAAAAGGAGCTTCAGTCCAACAAAGAAGCCGTGAAAAGCCAGATGAAACAAAAAGATGACGAGCTGGCGCGAAGACTGGAGCAGGCCGAGGAAAGACACCTGGAAGAGAAGAAGAGCATGCAGGAGAAACTGGATGCTTTGCACGGGGAAAAGGCCCACGTGGAAGAGATGCTTGTAGAGATGCAGGCCACGCTGTCCAGGAAAGACCAGGACATGAAGCAGCTGCAGGAAGGCCTGGACAGCACCGTGGCCCAGCTCGCGGCCTTTACTAAGAGCATGTCCTCCCTCCAGGATGACCGCGACAGGGTGATCGATGAAGCCAAAAAATGGGAACGCAAGTTTGGTGATGCCATTCTCACCAAGGAAGAAGAGATCAGACTCAAAGAGGAGAACTGCATTACTCTAAAGGACCAGCTTCAACAAATGACCATCCATACAGAGGAACTGAAGATCAATATCTCCAGGTGAGCAGGAAACCATTTTCCCTCCAGAGAGAATTGTGAAGGCAAAGAAAGTCTCTAAATTGTTTTTATTTATTTTATTAGAATTACAGAGCCGGTTTTTGTTTTAAATTCCCTTATAATGTACATCTCTTTACCTTCTGGCATTTTTTTTTTTTTGCCATTTTTGTAACTTGTTATAATTTGTATTATCATAAAACCACTGGTGTATTTTTCCCCCATATCTCTGTTGAGAAATGGCCTCAGTTTCTCTTCATTTTTGTGTCTGGATTTTTTGACAACCCGACTACCTTTACCTAGATTTTCACCAGCTTGCTCCCAAAGGATAGCTTTGGTGTCCTAAGTGGTCTGCTCTCCGCCTCTCTGCTCTGTATGGGGCTAACAATTCCGTCCTCACACTCTTGAACATCACCGTCCAAGCTCAGGAAGCGACAGCGCCCCCACCCTTACTGTGTCTCCCCTTTTGTTTCTTTACTGTGTCTTTTGCCAGGATTATGGCTTTAAAGAAACCCACCATTAGCTTGTCTGGAGCAAGGTAGAATAAAACAATGGGGGCTGGGCTGATTTACTGTTCAGTGTCTCAAACGGATTACTAAAATAAGGAACACAGTTTCATGATTCAGAGCTCTGAGATGCGGTTGTATGTCATTTTCCTCTGTGGTGGATCTTGTTAGTATACGTGTACAGATGCAGAGAACTAAGCTCTCTATTAAAACCTTCAATGACTGTTGACTGATTTGTAGATCAGTTAGGTGTACGTCATATAGGTAATCTCTCCTTCTCTCCCCCTTTTCTTCCCCGCCCCTAACCCCTAGGCTTGAACATGATAAAGAAATGTGGGAGTCCAAGGCCCAGACAGAGCTCCAGGATCAACAGAAATTTTGTGATACCCTGCAGAGGGACAACAAAAACCTTATGTCCCAATTAGAAGAGACTCGGCAGCTGTACCACAATTCTTTGAATGAATTAGCTAAGCTGGAGTCAGAACTTAAACATCTCAACGACAAGTCAACTGACTTAAATAGCTCTCTAGAAAAATGTAGAGAACATAAAGAAAATTTGGAAGGGATCATAAAGCAGCAAGAAGCTGATATCCAGAATTGTAAGTTCAGTTATGAACAACTCGAGACTGATCTAAAGGCCTCCAGAGAGCTGACCAGAAGGTTGGATGATGAAATCAAGACCAAGGAGCAGAAGATTATAAGCCTGCTTTCCAGCAAGGATGAGGCGATCCAAGTCGCTGTTGCTGAACTGCAGCAGCAGCACCAGAAAGAGATCAAGGAATTAGAAAACCTCTTGTCCCAGGAGGAAGAGGAGAATGTTGCCTTAGAAGAAGAAAACAAGAAGGCTATTGAGAAAACCAATCAACTTATGGAAACTCTGGGAAACGTGAAAAAAGAGAACCTTGACCAGAAGGCACACCTCGATTCTTTTATTAAATCTATGTCCTCTCTTCAGAATGACCGAGACCGTATACTAAGTGACTATCAGCAGCTGGAAGATCGACATCTTTCTGTCATCTTAGAAAAAGACCAACTCATCCAAGATGCTGCTGCTGAGAATAATAAATTGAAGGAAGAGATTCGAGGGTTGAGGAGTCATCTGGATGACCTCAATTCCGAGAATGCCAAGCTGGATGCTGAGCTGATCCAGTATAGGCAAGACCTGAATGAAGTGATATCCATAAAGGACTGTCAGCAGAAGCAACTCCTTGAGGCTCAACTCCAGAAAAATCAGGAGTTGAAAAATGAATGTACAAAATTGGAAGAGAAGCTGAAGGGGTCAGAAGAAGCCAGGCAAATCCTGCAGAGGTCCTCTGAAGCCCTCCAAGAGGAGAAACGTGCTTTGTCTACAGAGGTTGAAGGCTTGAAGAGACACGTGGCGGCCTTGCAGGAAGAAGGGACCCTCGGTGCCCAGCTGAAAGTGAAAGAGGAGGAGGTTCAGAGGTTAAATGTGGCGCTCTCCTCCTACCAGAAGAGAACTGCAGACCTGGAGGAGGAGCTCATTTGTGTCCAGAAGGAAGCGACCCAGAAGGTCAGTGAGATCGAGGACAAGCTGAAGAAGGAACTGAAGCATCTCCATCATGATGCAGGGATCATGCGAAATGAAACAGAAACAGCAGAAGAGAGGGTGGCAGAGCTGGCCAGGGACCTGGTCGAGATGGAGCAGAAGCTACTCACGGTAACCAAAGAGAATCAAGATCTCACGGCCCAGATTCAGTCTTTCAGAGGGTCAATGAGTTCCTTGCAGGACAGCAGAGATCATGCCACCGAGGAGCTTGGTGATCTGAAAAAGAAGTATGATGCCAGTCTGAAGGAGCTGGCCCAGCTAAAAGAGCAAACGGACTTAAGCAGAGAGAGTGACATTCTTCCCCAGGCTGCCTTGCCCCTAACCACCACGGAGAACAGCCTGCCCCGCCTTGAGAAACTTGACCAGCAGCTCATATCCAAAGACCAACAGTTACTTAGTTTATCTTCCCAACTAGAAGAGTCTCACAACAAGATGCAGACCTTTTCCAAGGCTATGACAAGTTTACAGCATGAGAGAGATCACCTGTGGAATGAGCTGGAGAAATTCCGGAAGTCGGAGGAAGGGAAGCAGAGGGCTGTAGCTCCTTCACCTGCCTCCAGCCCAGCTGAAATGCAGAGCTTGAAAAAAGCTATGTCTTCTCTCCAGAATGACAGAGATCGATTAGTGAGTGTGTGTTTCAGATCTGTGTTTGAGAGGTTTTGAGCCATTCTTTACATTGATTTTTATCTCCCTAGAAAAGGATAAATTCAAAAAAAAAATTTGCTGGGCGGTGGTGGCTCACGCCATTAATCCCAGCACTCGGGAGGCAGAGGCAGGCTGATCTCTGTGAGTTTGAGGCCAGCCTGGGCTACCAAGTGAGTTCTAGGAAAGGCGCAAAGCTACACAGAGAAACCCTGTCTCGAAAAACCAAAACCAAAACCAAAACCAAAAAAAAAAAAAAAAAAGAAAAGGATAAATGTTTCTATCTGTAGAATCTGTGTATAAAGTCACCATCATTGCTGCCTATTTCCTAGAGTGCTTGGGTCTTAAGAGAAACAGACATGCTGTTGCCGTTAAGAGAAACAGACATGCTGTTGCCGTTAAGAGAAACAGACATGTTATGTTGTTGCCGTTTCCAAACTTGACTTTTCTTTGCACAGCATCTGCATTGGTTATAAAAGGATTAAAAGGTAGCATTCTGTAAGTGGCTCCAGCATTTCAAGCAGGTTGATTGGAAGAAAATCACTCGGTGTCTTTTCACAATGGTGGTTGAGCACTTGATCGTCCACTGGATCAGGGCAGTAAGAACTTAGCTCGTCTTAGAAGTGTTGCTCAAACCTAATTTGTCAAGAAAGAAGTTATATGTAAAAGAGATTTTATAAGACTTTTTAAGGTTAGTGGCTGGCTTTGTCCTCTGATCCCCAGGAAAGCTTTATTGGGGTACACAGTGTATCACCACAAGATTTTTTAAAGTGAGTGTCGCTAGGCATGGCAGCACATGTCTAAAACTCTAGCACTCGGGAGGCTGTTGTGAGTTCAAGACGAGCCTGGACTATGTAGCTCATTTCAGGCCAGGCTGGGCTATGTAGTAAGACTGTCTCAAAACCATTTTTTAAAATCACTATTCAGTCATTGGTTGTTTGCAAATGAACTATTGTCCATTCCTTTCTTCCTATCTTTCTTTTCCTTTCCACTACTGCAATGTATTCCAAGGCTCCTACATGCTAGGCAAGTCCTTTACCACTGAGCTCCATCCCTAGGTTGGGAATTTATTATTATTTTGTTTTATTTATTTTCATTTATTATTTTGAGATAGACTGTTGCTAAGCTACCCATGGAATTCAAGGTCCTTCCTCAGCTGCCTAAGTAGATATGATTGCAGATACATAGCGCCATGCCTGTTTCTGCCCACTTTCTTTCAATTAATTTTTTTCAGAAGTGGAGAAAGGAGGTTAGAGAGAGAGCTTGTCTTGTGCTTGAGTTGGACTCACAGAACCCTTGTTAAAAGAGCAAAGGTGGTGGTCCTTGAGGCTCACTGGCCAGCCAGCCTGGCCTATGCAGACAAGCACCAGGCCAGTGAGGGACTCTGTCTCAAAAACAAACAAAAAAGTGCTTGCTGCCCAAGTATAAGAACCCACACATATGTCTGGATGCTAAACACACCAGGAAAAAAACAAAAAACAAAAAACAAATGTAGCAGCACCTGTGATCCCAGGGCTGCACAGAGATAGGCAGGTCCCTGGACCCCACTGGCTAGCCAGCCAAGCCCAATTGGTGATCTCCAGGGTCAGTGAAAAAGTAACAACAGACCCTGTCTCAAAATATAAAGTGAAGAGAAACAGAGGTAAGCACCTGATGTCAGCCTTTGCCCGCACATGCCTGAGCACCAGCGGTTCTCAGCCTTCCTGTAGCCAGAAGTTTTCCTATCTCCCGCCAGGTCCGCAGCCACTCAGACCCAAGTAGACACACAGGCTTATATTAATTAAAACTGCTTGGCCTACCACTGACTAGCGCTTACACTTAAACTCAGCCCATTTTGGTTAGTCTAGATGTTGCCATGTGTTCCGTGGCTTTACCTGTGTGCCAGTACATGCTGCTCCCTGGACGGCGGACTGGCAACTCCTGACTCTGCCTTCCTCTTCCCAGCATTCTCCTTGTCTGCTTATCCCACCTATACTTCCTGCCTGGCTACTGGCCAGTCAGCGTTTTATTAAACCAGTGTAAAAAAGCATTATCCCACAGCTCCTTCTTAATGCTATGACCCTTTAATACAGTTCCTCATGCTGTGGTGACCCCCAACCATACAGTTATTTCATTGCTACTTCATAACTGTACTTTGCTACTGTTATGAATCATAATATAAATATCTGATATGCAGGATATCTGATATTTGACCCCCAGGTTGAAAACCAGTAACCTACAACATGTACACAAACTCACTTGAAAACACACACACACACACACACACACACACACACACACACACACAAAATTGGATTTAAAAATAAAAAATAAAAAAGCTGTATAGCACCAGAGGAATATACCCAAAGTTATCCTCTGGCACCCAGGCAGAGGCACACGTATACACACATGTGCCTGCACCCTCATGAACATACATATACTTCATACACATTTATGCCTGAAGGCTGTAGTTTATGTCATGCTGGGATTCATTATGTGCTAAGTCACAATCCTGAGTGGTTCCAGCAGATTCTGTTAGCTGTGCTTTCATTCAGAGATTGCTTACTATAAGTTTATGCATTGTCAACACTGGACAGTATTTTGTTCTCTTACCCCACCCCACCCACTTTTGGTCTACTGAATAGTGAAGAGACACGCCTTTTTAAAGAAGCCATATCTCTGTTTCTATAACTTGCAGTGGAACTGTTTCGTAAAACTGTCACTCTGATTTTCCATCACCTAACCATCAAGATACCTGATTCTGTTCTGAATGTCTCAAACAGCTCCCCTCTGACCTTCACCGTCCCGTGATAAGCTTCTTCACCGTCAACAGTGTTAACAATACTGGGTAACCTCTCCAGTAGATGACAAACAGGCTTGTGGATAAATCATTCTCAAGCTCTTGCTTTCTTAGAACTGCCTGCTCAGGAACCTTTAAAAGGCACATGACTGTCTAGAAGAGGCTTAGGACCCCTGCCTGGGTCGGCCACTCAAGACCTCCTGATTTGCCCTCGTCTTTGCAGCCTTTTTACTGGTTCTTATTGTGCAGGTGGCCAGCCCACCTCCTCAGCACACAGCGATCGCAGCGAGGACCTCCTGCCCCCATTACCATCCTGCTGGCTAGAGTGCCTTCCTCACTGCTCTCTTTTGGGGGGTCATTCCAGATCCTAAACTCCCTTCCCACACTTCCCAGTTGCTTGGTTCTGTTTTGCCTCCCTACTTGCCAGGTGCTTGCCATGCCTGCCGAACCGTGTGTCTCGCGTGGCCCGCACACGAGGGCCTCTGCCGCGGGGCATCTCATCTGCTCTCAGCCTTGTCTTTTGTCCCCACGTGATGTTTCTGGTTTTGTCGTCGTCATGTTGTCGTCGCTCTCCCTGTCTTGGTTATTTACTTTATGTGTGTGGACGTTTGCCTGCATGCGTGTCTGTGCACCACATGCATGTGTGGTGTCCTTGGATGTCCTCAGACTGTGGTAACCGTTGTGAACCACCATTCTAGAATTGAACCCAGGTCCTCTGGAAGAGCAGACAGTGCTCCTAACCACTGAGCCATCTCTCCAGCCCCGCTTCTTAATTAGTAAGAAATTCCTTTTTTTCTTTAAATGTATTTTTTTTTCTTGTTTCATGGGTGGATTTTCTAACTTCTCTCCAAGGATGGTGGTGTGTGGCTGTTGCTGTTTCACGTATGTGTACATACTGTGCACGTATGGCATGTGCAGGTGGTTGTGGAGGCCAGAAGAGCGAGCGCATTGGAATTACAGGCAATGTTGAGTTGCCCAGCATGGGACTTGAACTGGGGTCCTCTGGAAGAGCAGCAAGGGCTCTTAACTGCTGAGCCACCTCTCCACCCGCTTTGTTTCTGAGGCAGGGTCTTGTCATATAGTTGAGGCTTGCCTAGAGGGTTCAGTGTAGCCCAGGCTGCCCCCAAACTCACAGTCCTCTCTACCAGTCTCTCAAAGGCCAGGATTGTGTGTGCACCTCCACACCTGCCTGTCCTCTTCTGTGAGTTGTCTTGGTGATTTGTTTTTTATTGCTGCTGTAATGCTCCTGATTGCCAGCATTCTCTCTTGTCCTTCATCACATGCGATTGCCCCTCGCTAATGTATTGAATCACCCTCTGAGCAGTTGCTTTTCATCCCCGATGTTAGCCTTTCTTCAGATGAAGAGCAACCATCGTTTCACCTTCACGTGAGGAGTAGACTCTAAGAAGCTAGTGGAAGGACTCGGTGTGAGGTCACTGCAGCGTGATCTTGTTGAGCTTATGGATAATGGCCCCCAAGTTGGTGTCTTTGGCGCCTCAAGGTCTGGTCAGATTTTTGAGAGATCTTTCATCTCCTCTTAAGAAGGAAATCAACATCTCCAAGCTGAGTAGGGAACTGGCAGGAGCACTCACAGCCGTGCATCACCAATCATTGCTGTTTTGGAGCGGTGCTCTAACTGGCAGGGAGCACTCACAGTGTGCATCACCAATCGCTGCTGTTTGAGTACTCTAACTTGGGCTGGTATTTTCCTGCTTTGAGGACACATTCTTTGCCTTTTCCAGAGAGTAAAGCTCGTTTTTCCGTGCGGATACCAAAGGGTGGAGCTGAGGATTTGGAATGCACTTGCTTCCGAAGCAGCTCTGCTCTAGTCCCCTTTTCTCAGCCCCCGACCCCCTCCAGCCCCATCACCGTTTTCTCCAGAGGAACCTGGGCTGTTCATTCCTGAGCCCATCGAAGGTTCTGCAGAGCAGGCTCTGTTGGTCCGTGGCTTCTCTGCGGCCAGTTGAAGACCCAGCTTTCTCAGATGTGTGAAGTCGGTTGCTGTTAGTCATCTGCTTTCCAGCCTCAAGCATGTGTTGCCGCTGACCTCGGTTGTCTTCCCATTCTCGTGTTTGGTACTTTTTAAAAAGTGGCATTAACGTTTGTGAGTGGGTGAAAGGTGTGTGTGTTTAAGGCTGTTGTCCTCCCCAGGTGTCCTGACATTATTTCTTGACCAGACTTTTAGTGAGTATAGAATGCAGTTTTGCTAAAGGCAAGTCTATCATAATAATCATTAACCTTGTGTGAGATGTATTATTTTCCTTATTTAATTCTCATAGTTGAACGAGGAAAAGTGCTATATTGATCTTCATTTAGTAGGTCAGTGAAATAAAGACTTATATTGTCTCATATCCAAGAAACAGGGTATCCAATTCTAGAGCACCCCAGGGTGCACACCTTCTTTGAGTGGACACCATCTCAGCTCGAGTTAAGGCTGAAGTCCAGCTGGGCTGTGACTTGGTGGTAGAGCACTGGCCTGTGTGCCTGAGTGTGGGGAACAAGGACAAGACAAAGAAGCAGACCGCAGCACCGAAGACCACGCTGCTGGTGTTCGTTTAAGAAACCGAGGAGCATAACAAGGGTGCATGTGTACACGGGAAGCCGCTCTTCACATTGGCCGGTCACAGTAATCTGTGGGTCCTTTTCAGTCTGTCTCGGGTCAGAGTTGGAGCTTCGGGCCTTTGAGGCGGGGTTATGGGGTAGAAGTAGAAGGAATGCTTAGGCCCTGAGGCCTTGATGGCGGCTCCTTGGCCGTCAGTGGACTGTGGGAGGCCGCGCACAGTCTGTGGTGTCCCTGTGGTAGGAGCGACTGGTCAGTACGGGATAAGAAATGAGTCACCCTTTGCTCCCTCTGCTTAAAGCTGCAGGAACTGAAGAATCTGCAGCAGCAGTACTTGCAGATGAACGAAGAGGTCGTGGAGTTACGTCCACTGAAGGCTCAGCTTGAGGAGCATCAAGAGCAGACAAAATCCCTGCAGACGATGAACGAGCAGTTCAGGCAAGAAAAGCTCGCCTGGCAGCATGAGCTGCATCAGCTCAGGTCGGACTGTTCTGCATTTTGACCTTCTTTACTGTCTTAACATTTTACTTTGCAATAGTTGTTGATTTTATAGAAGGCTGCGGAGATAGTGAGAGGACGTTTGTGTGCACTTCGCCTAGTTTCCTCCAGTGAAAGCATCCTATGTGATGTATTACACATCTCACCCAGCTGGTTTGTGCCTAACAAAGAAATGGCTCCACTCTTTACCAAATTCAGGAAGATAAGTAAATCAAATAGCAACAACTAATGTTTATTATTTAATGTTTAACACGTGCCAGGCTTTGTGTTTGATGAGTGATGTGTGAGATCTCATCCAATCCTTAACAATAGTCCTAAGGAATAGCTAGTTTATTCCTACTTTATTGAAGAAACTTGGCAAGAATGGCATTTCCTCAGGTCTCACACCCAGTATGTGCAACAACCAGAATTCTAAGTCCTTCAGAGCCAACCCCGATGCTAATTCTGCATCATGGGCATGACTCTGCTGAAGCACTGCGGTGGTCTCCGATGCCCTGCATGGTCTCACCGTCCTCATTCCATACGTATTTACTCTACACACTGACTCCTGCCATTCTGAACTTCGGTCTCTGCATTCTTCCTGGTGTCTCATGCTGAATTTTCGTGCTGATTTTGAATTATGGCTCCCACTAGGAAACCCAGCTCTTTGCCCAGGTTCCCAGTCCAATGGCAGTTCTTCTGTGAAGATACTTCAACCCCTACCCAGTCACTGCCCTGCTCTCACTGTCTTACTGGGTGTTTCCACTTGTAGAGTAAATTCCACTCTGATCTGTATTAGTTATACTGCATTGCTAATATTGCATAAGAATGTTTTGAATATGGAATTTGTCTTCTTTGCATCATGAGTGTATTCGAGCCATTTTTTTTCATGGTGTAGAATGGAGAAGAATGCCTGGGAACATCATGAGAGAAGGATGAAAGAACACAATATTATGGCCTTCTCAGATAACAATCAGCAGAATCTCCCGAGGCCTTCCTCGCAACCTCAGATCCTCCCCTCACAGCACCAAAGACAGGTGAGAATGTCCATGTGCTTTGCTGCTCAGGGTTCCACTATCCAAAAAGCATCAACCTCCTCGAACTGCCCATCTGCAACTATTAGACAAGCCTCCTCCTGACTTTTTCTGGGGTGGACATGGTTTCTTCTAGAGGGGAGGATTAAGTATGAGCAATCTTAGGAGACAATTCCAGTGATGTTTGTACCCTGGCAGGCGTCCCCAGAGACGTCAGATCCCCTCGATGGGTCACAAAACTTCATTTATGAGACTGAACTTCTCAGGACTCAGCTCAATGACAGCTTAAAGGAAATTCACCAGAAGGAAATAAGAATCGAGCAGCTGAACAGCAAGGTAGGTGTTTCGTGCTAGACTGAAATTCAGTTTCTTTTTTCTCTTCCTGGAGGTAAGATTCAGCACAGGCACCCAGCTTCAGCAGAACTTAGGAACAGAAGTTTATAAGAGTAAGTGTTTATTCCAGAGCAGAGGACATGGGCCACGTTCTCCTTGCCCTTGGCAGGTCTTTGAGAACAACTTGGAAAACCCATACAGAAGCTTCACCCCATCTTATCACTTGTTAGGAATATATAAGCATCTCCCTGTCCATCTCCCATGAGTCATTGTCTTTCTATTGCTCTCTGATTAGTCAAAGTGTTCTCAGTGGCTCCTCCCCAGTCCTGCCCTCTTCACAGAAGCCTAGATTGGTAGTCGCTGCCTGAATTAGAAGTTATTCATGAAGCTAGTGAGACTGGAGTCCAGAGGTCTACCTGGAGAAGAGTTGTAAATACCCCCAAATACATGCATAGTTTGGAGTGGGAGTGCGTGCATCTTATCACAGGAACTCACATAACATGAGCCAGTGAGACTGCTCAGAGGGAGAAAGTACTTTGCCTCGAAATCCTGATGACTTCAGTTTGATCTCTGGATCCCACAGTGGAAAGACAGAATCAACTCCTGAGTGTTTTTTTCTGTCCTCTACATGTGTGGTGTAGAATGAACATGCCTACACTCATGCATGAGTACTACACACACACACACACACACACACACACACACACACACACACACACACACAAAACTAATAACATTGAGATTCAAAAATCATAAAAATCAGGAGATGGTTTTCCCAGATGAGGAGAAAAGGCCACAAGTACTAAGTGACTTGCTCAAGGCTTCAGTCACTCTGAGGTCAGTGGTTATATATGTGGCCAGTGTGCTTGCCACACTTAGAGATACTCATTAGATGTTAAATTCAACCAACACTGAAATGTCAGAGACTTCCCTGGCTTTGGATCCTAACGAGTTGATGGAAGAGCCAGCCCTGGTTTGGTTTGGTTTGGTTTGGTGGAGAGGGTCTCCTCTGACCTACCTGTTTCCAGAATTGCTGACCTTTGTCACTCTGTGGCTATGAAGACCCAGTGGACACCTTTCGGTCCACTTCAGTTCTTACTCCTCTCCACATACTAGCCTGTGGCTCTGTCTGGCATCTATCCTCCTGTGACAGCGTTTTAAACTAAACAGAACTGTTTATAGATGATGAAATCAGTCACTTTGGTAGATGATACCAGCTAAAAAATGTAAATGTTTTATTGAAGTTAAACATAAAAGTAGGGGCTGGAGAGACGGCTCAGAGGTCAAGAGCATTGACTGCTCTTCAAGAGGTCCAGAGTTCAGTTCCCAGCAACCACATGGTGGCTCACAACCATCTGTAATGAGATCTGGTGCCCTCTTCTTATTATGTATACAGAACACTGTATACATAATAAGTAAAGTAAATCTTAAAAAAATTAAAAAATAAATAAAAGTAACAGATCATCAGCATAGCATGGTACATTTTCACAAAGTAAAGAGATGCGTAAGAAGCAGTCAAGATAAAAACCATAATGTTCCACACCCCGACAAGTCCCTGTTCCTCTTCCGATCACAGCCACTCACCTTAGAACTAAGTGGAATCACTTGAACAGCACCACTATAGGCCTTTGTCACTCTGGTAAGAAACAGTTCTCTGTAGAACTTAGCTGTGAGGAAGGCGCCTCCTCCCTAGCTTCCCTCGTCATAGTAGTAGTGAACAGCTACTGGTTAACAAGTAGCTCTCATTTGCCGCCTGAGAGTCTGGCAATATGGTGGGCACTGAGGACGCACAGGAAACCTGCAGTCATTGGGGTCCCAACCAACTAGGAGAATTGCTTCTGGGGACCTAAGTGAGATGACGATGAGGGCCTGTCATAGGTGTTTCTCTCTACCCCTGTGTGCCCCGGTTCCTTGGCTGGAGGCTCAGGTTTTCTGCACAGTTCTGGCTTAGCTGAATGTTTCTGTGTGGTGTAGGAATATGTTAGAAACTTTAAAACGTGATGGATGGACTAATGTTCCTCTAATTTCAGCAGCTTAAATTCGGTTAGCTTGTGAGGTAGAGCAGAGCGCAGTGACTTAGACGCCTAAGTTGGTTTGTGCATTGCATGCCTTTGTGGTTGCCGCTCCAAAGCAGCAGGGCATAAAAGAGCAGTGCTGTGTTCCAGTGAAACCCCACTGACATTGAGTGGGCAGTGGTCCCTGGATCACGTGCCTGCTCCTAAACTCCAGAAACCTAAACAGATGCAGACACCATCCGAAACGGATCATGGGGGTGGCTTATTAGCCATTGGCTACCTGTCATTTGCTGTTTGGAAGCCTTGCTTTTATCAAGTTTCCTGGGCCTGCCCTCTGTTTCTAGATTTACCAAAGACAAAATGTGAAGGTTCTTTTCAACACTGAGGAGTTTTGTTTTGTTTGTGTGTACTTGTGTTTGGGGTGGCTTGGCCTGTTCATTATGACTAGGAACGTCGTCTTCCTCCTGTGTTAGGAAAGCATTGTGTTACCCCTTACCCTGGAGTTCCTATTGTGCGCAGCTCTCTGCTCTCAAATTAATATTGCTTCTCAAATGTTTACAACCTTTTCTTCAGCAACAGCTCCTGACACCCATGACTTTTCTGCTGGCTCTTAGCTTGGGCAGCATCATAAAGCAGGTGGATCTCAAGACTTAAAGAGACCCATACCTGTGAGCTTTGCTCTGGGAGTTATTGGTGCCATGGCCTTGACAAGTATAAACTTATTCTTTTTTCCATTTGTAAACAAGGATGGAAATCCTTTCTCCACTTCTTTCAAGAAAGACAGTATTTGTCCAAATGTTTCGTGAACTGAACCTTGATCTTCAGAGTTACAACCACACAGAGAGTCATCTGGAGCAATGTTCAGTTACAGATCATGTTTGTAATCATGTGTGCTCTTCTGTGTGCATCAGATGCATTTTCCTGGGGTGTCTCTAGAAAACTGTTTTCTCTAAAACATTGATAAACTTTCCTACACAAACACTTAGAAAAGAATCCTCAAGAGAAGACAAGACTTGCAGCTAGATCTGTCCATTTCCTGTGATACAAGCCTTCCTGTGTTTCTGTGGTGGGGTACTCAGAGGGGACATCTCCATGGCTACTAATGTATCTTGGTATTAATCATAACTAAAGTTTAAAATGACAGCCCACAAATGAAGAATCAGAATTCTGGTTCCAGAGGAGTCAAATCCCAATCAGCTAGTAGACGCTACACCAGGTAAATGTTTTCACTCATTGTAGAAAGAAAGAAAGATTTTCTGGCTCAGAAACCAGTGGCTTAGGTTGCTTTGCCAGGCGGTGGGCACCCTGACACTGAACTTGTGCAGGGACAGATCGGACCACTGCCTGTAACTCGGGAACCAGAGGAAAGATTGGCTTTGAGACTACTATTTCTACTTGTGGGCATCTGATCTCCCACTCCAGTCTCTCCGGTACACATAGACACATGATGACTTATTTCTGCTCTCTCAGAAACATATCCACCCAGTCATACTATTTATTATACACCTTTTTTAAGTGCAAGCTTGTTCTCTGGCTGTATTGAGCTCTGGGCCTTGTTATTTACTAGTAATTCAAGCATGAACCCAATCTACCGCCCTCTGCTTACATTCCTGGACTAGCCTGTTCTACTGGAATGTTTGTTAGGGGTTTCTGCTTAATCATTGTTCAGCTCATAGACCTTGGCACCATTAAAAATAAACCAGTTTCCTGCTACTCTTCCAGAATAATTTTCCTTTTGTGGCTGAAACATTTAGGCATTTTTCCCTTTGAAGAAACGTACTGTGGTGTGATTCTAAGGTAGGTCCTGTGTTACAAATCAGGTCCTGACAGCTCAGGCCAGTTGCCTAAGTGCTGCTTCCGGTGATGTGGTCCTGAGGGCGGTCCTCCCCCTCTCCCTCCTCCCCCTCTCCCTCCTCCAGTTCTCTCAGCTGCTCGAGGAGAAGAATACCCTCGCCATCCAGCTCAGTGACACCAGCCAGAGCCTCCGGGAGAACCAGCACCACTACAGTGAACTCTTCAAACACTGTGCTGTCCTGGAGAAGCAGGTGCAGGAGCTGCAGGCGGTAAGGCCAAGCTGCAGCAAAGAGTGCTCAGTGTGGTAGTGGGGGGCGCTAGGGGCTGTGGACCGATTTCGGTTTGCAGACATGCAGTATCTGAAGAGTTTCCATCACGACCGCTCCCTACGCTGCTGTGTTTTCTAGGGGTCACCAACGGTAGATGTTGCTCCAGGAGCACCGCAAGGAAAGAATCGAACTTGTAAGAAGAGTAATCCTGAGGCCACAAGGGAGCCACAGCCAAGGTAGAGGATCAGGACTTGCCCTCCATCAGGCACTGTGTGCAAAGAAATTGGGTGGTAGACAAGAGAGGGTGATGGGAATGAATATGTATGATAAAGACACATTGTCTATATGTGTGGAGGTGTCATAACGAAACCTATGGTCAGTGTACACTATTTTAAGGAAATTGGGTTGTAATCTTGGTGGAGGTAGAGTTCACCATAGGTACTTAGCGTGCCCTGTTATCTTGACTAGTGTCACAGAAGTGAGGTAAAGACTGAACATAACAATACCTAACAGATGGTGTGTAAGAGTGAACAGGAGTTATAGTAAAAGTGCATACATACAGCGCTACAGACGGAATTGGAACTGTTCCACGGGCTCCCATCTCTCAGTGGGTATTTTCAGCTCTGTTTGCTTCTGTGTTAGTTTCCCTGTTTGGCGAAATGCTTCCAGCCTTGTGAAGATGTATTAGAGGTTGTGTTCTGCATCTAGTTGACGCCCTTTGTTTGCCTTTACCCTCAAGTTTTTCCAAGGCCCAGGAGCAGCTGTGCAGCACCAAGCAAGAAGTGAAGGAGTTAAAGAAGCTGCTGGAAGAAGAACGCGACCAAAGACTGGCCGCTGAAAGCGCACTCTCCCTGGCCGAGGAGCAGATCAGACGGTAAGGTGGGGGGGGCCTTCTGTCCAGTTCTCCACCTTCCTGACCTTGCTCCTGCACATTTCTGCGGCCAGGCTCAGGGTGAGTTAGGATCTTAATCTCCCCTTGACATGGTCCTGGAGTGCCTTGAGAGTCATCACCGAGAAGCACAGTACTTCTGGAGTTTCAAAGGCTTGTGCTGGGATTTCCTTCCTTTGCATCCAGATCCAGCATATTCACAGCTTTTTGTTTTCAGCACCTGTCTAGGTAGCTTTGAGGGTCGGCTCTGTGGAAGCACAGTACAGCATGGCGGAGTGGCCATGCCAAGACTTTCAAGCCTGTTTGTTCATGGCTATTTCTCTGCCACTTATGAAATTGTTCAGATTTCTGAAACCTCGTCTATGGGGAGGTTAACCCCCGTCCGGTGTCATTCATCTGCACCACTTGAGGCAGCTTAGTCAGGATGACTCTGGAGCCTGTGTCTGGACCACATTAACTTAAGGTTAGCCCCTTCCCGCTTTCCTTCTGGCTGAGAGCAGAATGGAGCGCGGGCTGCCTAAGGACGGCCCACGTAGACCAGGGTCAGATTAAGGCATTTCGTCTCTGCTGAAGAAGAGAGTGGCCCACCGAGAAGCAATGTTCCGCTGATGGAGATTCCCTGTGTGGGAAGAAAGATGAAGAGGAAAGGGGCGTGGCCTTCTGCCCACTCCAGGTGAAATGTGTGTCCCTGTAGGCAAATGAATGATGAGACATTCCCTTGCCCTCTTTTCAGAGACCACTGAGTAATGGCAGCTTCTCACAAACGGAGGATTTCCCAAATGAAGTTATAAGCCAATCAGCAGAGGACTGCAGAGGCTGCCAGTCAGCTTCAGTCTAAGTTCAAAGCCAGCCTGGGCCACATAAAAAAAAGGGGGCGGGGGTAGAGAAGGAAGGGGAGAGAGAAATTAGTGAGTTTCTGAATCAAATGTGGAATCGAGGGGGGAAGAACATGAGGCATAAAGACAAACGGGTCTTGGATCCCAGTTCCATTGGTTGTTGGTCATGCTCCCGAGGACAAGGCACTAACCAGGTTCCCAACCGGAAGGGTGACTGGGAAGATTCTCATGCAGCGGACCCGTGTAATATCTTCTTCCTCAACACAGGTTGGAGCAGAGTGAATGGGAATCGGCCCGGACTCCTATCATTGGCGCCTGTGGCTCTCAGGAGACGTCTGTGTTAATAGATATCCCAGACAGCAGCTATCGAAGGGTAAGGGAGGAAGGCCACAGAGAGGACTCTGCTCTGGGACTGGGCTGCAGGGATGGAGGTGGCCAATGTTGTAGGTGTCCAGCCACTGAGGAAACCCTCGCAGGACGCCTCGCTTCTGGGAGGACAGGATGGGCTTGACTTACATGCAGGATTACTGGTGAAGGGAAAGAGCCCTCAGGTGGAGCTTGGACTTCCCCGTTTATTGTTATTGTTACGTTGTTGGTTTCAGACCCGGAGTGGTGTCGGATGGAAGCGGGTTCTGCGTTCACTGTGCCATTCCCGGACCCGAGCGCCGCTGCTTGCAGCCATCTACTTCCTGATGGTTCACGTCATTCTCATCCTGTGTCTCACAGGTTACCTGTGAACTTGACTTCAGAACGTTTCATTCCTTCGCAACTAATCAGAATTCTTAGTTCCATTACAACCTTCCCACCCTGAACCCACCCTTACCTCCTTGGAAAGTTCCTGTAACAACAAAGGCGGCTCTGAGAACAATTTGGAGCTGCAGGCCCGGTGTGTCCTATTTTCTGGATGTGCCAACACAGGGGTCCGGAGACCTTGCGGGAGCATCACCGCTTCTAGCCTCGAGAACTTGAGCTACCACACTGCTGTGCGGGTGTGAGTTATTCCATCTTCAACACCATTGTCACCTGCCTCTGGGAACAGGGCTGAGGCAATGGAAAGAGAAGGCCAAGCACCCGAATCCAGACCTGACAGCAGGATCACGAGTGGCTCCCGCTGTACCTCTCTCTTCTGTCAGCCACCGGTTTTCTCATTATGGACATGATGTATTCCCTTCCTGGGCCGATCATCTGAAGAAGAAAGACTGATGGGCTCATCAGATCTTTGTTCCATGGTGATTAAATTTTAGTCACAACATCCTAAGAACTTTCCTGAACTACTGTAAAATAATAAAAATTATTTTCAGAATGAGTTGTGTCGGCAGAGATGTTATGGACCTGTCTTTGCACTCTATGGAGAGTGAAGGATGGAGGAATGCTTACTGGGACAGAAAGGTGTGAAAATCCTCCCTTCTCACTGGCCAGCATCAGATGGCTGTGAGCATCCTTCTAGCCTCAGCCGCTGGAGCTGAAGGAGGTGAGGTATAGTGAAGACATCCATCCTGAAATTGAGTTAAAGGAGCAGAATCAGGGGGTGTGAAATTCCTGAAGCCTTGTGTATAGTTCTGAGAGAACTCTGGAAAATATTGGGCCACCAGGTATGGTGGCACTTACCTGTAATTCCAGCACTTAGGAGGCTGAGGCAGGAGGATCATAAGATCCAGGTCAATCTTGTCCATATAGTAAGTTCAAGACAGCATGTGCTACATAGCAAGACTGTCTCAAAGGAAACATACACACACACACACACACACACACACACACACACACACACACACACACACACACCAGCAAACAAACAAAGTTTCTTAAGACAGGCCCCCCAACACACACCCAGTGCAGGAGGGGAAGTTTTGTATCTCGTGCAGGTTGGGTAGGTATAATTATGCTTTTATATGATGTTGCTTGGGAAAAGCTAGCTGGCTGTCTCAGTGTACATGTGTATTTTGAACCTGATCTCTTTGGTCTCAAAGCCTTGCTATTCCTGCATGTTACACTCTGCTCCTCAAGGGATGAACATGGGGTATTTGTAAAGGGGAAATGAGTTTTCTTGGTGTCATCTCTGAAGTTCTATGGTTTCTCCAGAGAACTGCATTACTGTATGATGTATTATAATGTCTGCTCTGATAATTCTAATTTTGACATTGGATTAGAATTCCAAATTAGCTAAGATTTCCTCTTTCTACATATTTCTCTAAAGTTGCTTTATCAGAACAAATAAGATGTCCCAAGTCCAGCTTCCATTTGGAAGTGAACTTAGAAGCTTTCTGTTCTGCAGAAACACTCTCTTATGTCATAGACTGGTTTCTCCAGTCCTTCTGGGACCCTCTCAGGGTTCATTATCTCTAAGCCAATCAGGTCAGAACTCCACAGATAACCAAGATGAGGAGAGCCAGGGTCAGATTCAATAAATTCTTAGTAGGATTAATTTTCAACCAGAGATCCTTGGGGCTTTATTTGCCTCATCTTTGTCACTGAGGGCCCCAGGTTGCCGGTGTGTGTGGTGTCCCCCTGGGGGATTATTTGTAAAGCAGCCAGTAAAAGCGAAAGGGTCTCTTTCATTGGTCCAAACAAATCACTTGAAGATAGAAGGGAAGGGCAGCAGATCTTAACAGTGTAGAGTGTGTCAGAGTTCATGTGCACTTCTTGGAGAAGTTCATCTGGAGTCAGACCTCTATCAGTGAGCTCAGGCCCCACAGAGCTTCCCAGCAAGCTAGGGAACTTTGTCCCTCCTTTCCCACGAGTTACCCTTTGGCTAACTCTGTCAGCTCTGTGTGAGCCCCGTCGTAAGTGCTATAGGTAATGAAGAGGTATGTATTACTTACTAAGGCTTGCCCGTCAAAATTCACATGTAGATCACTGTCACACTAAGCCTTTCTTGATTGCTACAGCCTATATCAAACGTTCTGTTTTTGTTCCCCTCCCTGAGACCCGGCCTCTACAACCATGTCGGAGCCCAGGCTACCCCTTAGTCCTGGGATCACAGATGTTTGCTACCACACCTACCTGGCCCGTTGTGAATTCTTTTAGTGTCTTAGATGCAGCTGCCCTATGTAGGACACAGAGCAGTCCTACAGCATTCTTGAACGTGTCTTAACTGTTAGGGATGTGGCTCGGCGGTCATTTTTATAACCATCCTGTGACCTGAAAAAAAAAAAAAAAAGTTTCAAAATACGAGACACAGAATCACTTAACCCTTTTAAGTACCCAGCGCTTAGGGAACCGACTCAAACTCCAGGAAGTAGCTGTGAGGACAGTGTGGCAGGAAATGACAGAAAACCTGAAAACGGAACTGAAGCAGCTGCTCAGTTTCTTGCCCCGAAGCGGCAGCGGCTGGAGGGGGAGCCGGGTGTGGACTTGAAGAGCCAGAGCTTCGAGCTCGCACAAACGGTAATAAAGGTAGGTACTGGGAGCTCTGGGAGACTTGGGGAACACAGGGGCCACGTGGAAGAAAGATCTGCATAGCACTTAGTTCTTGCTGAGGGAGGGCCTTGCTAATAGGTGTTGAACTTCTGATGGCCATAAGGCCTGTGTCGTGGTTGACAATAAGCATCTGAAGATAGGACCAAGGAAATGGCCCGTACTCAGGGAACATGACTGATCAGCCATCTAGGACTGTGGGTCCAGCCAAGTATGCCCTGGGTTCTACTGATGATCTACAAAGCCCACGCTAAGGGATGGCTGCCCCTGAGCATTAAACTAAAAGAGACCCACAGAAGATGAAGACAAAGTGGGCTTTTGTATCGTCTAGCAGGGACACCAAATGCACATGGGAAATGTGAGGGAACGGGAATTAACCACACGTGAACACTGGTGCTGAGCCAAGCGCTTTTAGGGACCAGATGCAAGCTTGATTATTCAGCCAGGGTGACTCTCTGTGTTTGTGGGAACCCCAGAGTGTCAGAAACAGGCAGCTAGGCTAACCTCTTCACTATTTAACATTGAGGAACAAAATCACAGCAACCAATGATTTGTCAAAGTATTTAATATTTGTGAATTGCTTAGTCTAATATCTGGCTAAGTGGTGTATACTGTGTTGCGTGATTGGCTGTGGTCCCACGGGGGCTGTTATATTACTGAGGTGTCTATGGACTATTGATGCCATAAGATGACACTCTCATCAGGCACTGGATGTGCCTGGCATTCACTGTCCTTCACCAGATTATTCTCCAGCCTTCTGCTTCAAGTTGGCAACCTTCTTGACTAGTCATCAACAGTACAAACATATTAAGTTATTTTGATCTTAAAAGTGAGTGTGAGGGGCTGATGGGGGAGATGGGCCGAGGCCTGGGGGGATAGAAGGACAGAGGATGAGACCATTGGACCTCACTGCTTGCTTATTGCTCATGAATATAGTTGACTTCTCCTTTCCAGTTTCCCTCTGTTGCAGGATAGCCTCAAAGCCAGGACATGTCAAACAGAGGCCATAGGGATGTGACTCACAGGTCATCTTTACCTCTTCTAACCCCTATCAGTAGCTATTGCCAAGTAGGGAAGGCATTGTTCTTAGTAGCTTACCAGACTCTTGGCCTGGTTAACCCCCCCACTTCCCCCATTGCCCCATAACACATCTCTAACCCACCTACCTCAGATTTCCCCATGGATGATCTTCTAGGGGTTATCAGAAAATAGGGGAAGAGTGGAGGTTTCCAGGTGAATCTAGAAAGTGGAGACCTAATGGACAGAGCCCTTGGAGCCTAGATGGACAGATCCCTGAGGATGGGTAGTTGAAGAGGGTCTCCTTTAGGAGGAAGTGATGAACACCAGGAAGGCCTCCTGGGGATGGAGGTTCCTTAGAAAGAAGGATGAACATGGACTTGCTAGCCAGTAGGTAGGAGCTGAACCAGGAAATCCCAAAGGGCAGATGGGCATTGTCCCTTGTTACCTCTCTACACCTCTGTTCAGAAGTCCACAGTGTGACTAGACAGTACTTCCTCACGCTCCCTTGGCAAGGCTCAATAAAACACGGGTGTCCAGAGGATGATTGACACCCCATCAAACTAGTCTTCTCCAAAGGGTTGGTAAATTCCACACTGTGTTCCAAAAGAGGGACTTGTTACATGCTGTGTTTGAATATTTATCTTTTTAAATCTAGTTGGACAGTATTTTTAATTGAGTGATAAAACATACAGCATTGGCATTTTCATTCTTAGAAAATTAAGATTCCTGTCATTTAATTGTTTCCCATGCATCAACCAGTGTAGGTATTTCAACCAGTTGTCCCTACTGATGATCTACCGCTGTGCAGTGAGTGACCAGTCTTAGAGTGAATGTGGGACAGTAGTCCATGGACAGGTGACAACTTTTCAATGTAGCTAAGCAGATTATAGACAGGAAGGACACTGGACTCATGTATGTCTTCACAGCTAGAAAGGAAACCATGGAGAAATCTGAGGGAAATGCCACCACAATCCTGTAGTGAGTGTTGTATGACCACTGGTCACTCCTGCATAGCAAACAGTCCCGGCACTTTGACAGAGGTTGTTGACTATTACCTACATCTACATTGACTTCTCTGCAGATGTGGGTGGACTCAAACCATCCTGGTTTATCTTAAATAAATATCTTCTAGTTGAGCAGAAGTTTCCCTAGAACTTCTATCAGCTTCATTTCAGCTCTTGTTTTCTTCTAAGAAGGGCAAGAAACACCCAATTGCTATACAGTTGACTTTGGCATACTTATCATCCTTTCTCTCAATTCTGTTTCCATTCCTAATTATTTCCATCATCCATCACCCTCAGATGTGGAAGTCTGTAGTGGGGCACGATGTATCTGTTTCCGTGGAGACCCAGGGTGATGACTGGGACACAGACCCTGACTTTGTGGTGAGTAAGGAAGTAAGCTTTGCTTGGACAATATGGGGGGCGCATCTCAGCCGCTCTGACCTTTGAGGGGGCTTAGAAAGGACTAGCTGAGATTAGGCTAGTCTTCATGGTGAGACAGATTGGCAGAATCATTAGCTGTCACTATTAAAATGCATAACTGGTGATGAGCATAGAAGGGCACAGATATGAGTGCATTTGATAGTGAAACTGAGGGACCAGGTCACTCTATCCTGAAGTGGAGGATCAGCTGAACCTGGGACTCTTCTGGCTTGTGATCCATGGTTTGAGATGTCATGGGAGACCTACAGAGGGAAGAGTAGACCTACGGTGATTCAGAGTAGGAATGGACATGCCAAGGATCACTAGCTCAATTTTAATTCCCATGTGGGGTTGAGAGAGGATGACTGCAGCTATGAGGGAGAGTAATGCAGGGGACAGAGAGGGTGAGGGTCGGTCGTGAGGCTCCTTGCAACATAGCACATTTCTTGCTGACAGTGTTGCGTGCTGTCTTTTTTAGAATGACATCTCTGAGAAAGAGCAACGGTGGGGAGCCAAGACCATCGAGGGCTCTGGACGCACAGAGCACATCAAGTAGGTGCCGGAAGAACCGGGAGGGGAAGTGTGTCCCATGAAGAGCTGATGGAAAACCTGCAGGCTCCGGGGAACGTGTGGCAAGAAAATAGCCTTGCCTGTGAATCTTTGTGTTTATTTATATAGTCTAGACGCTGTCTCCGTGTGTTTTCACTTAATCTTGCTCATTGTCTGCCTTACTATGTGTCTTTTATATAGGACAGCTCTATCATTCTCCCCCCAGGCTAGTCTGTTGTTTTAACTATCTCCCTTCCTTCATTCAGACAGGAGGTAGTCAGAGAAGTGGCACAAATGCTGAAGTTCTGTCTATCTTTCTGTCTGTCTGTCTATCTATCTATCTATCTATCTATCTATCTATCTATCTATCTATCTATCATCTATCTATCTATCTATCTGTCTAACCATCTATTATCTATCAATCTATCATCTACTATCTATCTAACATCTATCTATCTACTTATCTATCATCTATCAATTATCTATCAAATGCCATTCACCTAACCCTTCTCATAAATATAGAACATGTGCTTAAAGTGGAGGGTGACTTCCAATGGGTTAAGAAGACTTCAGTGCTGGGTGTGGTCTTACACATCTTTAATTCCAGCACTCGGGAGGCAGAGGCAAGCAGATGTCTGTGACTTCAAGGCCAGTCTGGTCTGCATGTGAGTTCCAGGTCGGTCAGGACTACATAATGAGACCCTGTCTCAAAAAGAGAAGGCATCAGTAAAATGTCAAGGGAAAGAGCTCTCCCATCAATGCTGTAGTGAGAACAATATCTGTAGTTGATACAGTGACTTGAGCTACAGATTTGCATTGGACTACTTGATAGAAATTGGTAACCATTAATGTTAATATTAATATAAGGAAATATGACATTTGGAAAAGCTGATGACTAAAACCATTTTAGCAATGATGTTTAGTCTTCAGGACAAAGATCCAACTTCCATTTTGTCTGAAATAAATGTGGCAATGTAGCTCAAGTGGTAAAATTTTTGCCTAGAATGCATGAAGCCCTGTATTTGGTTCCAGCACTAAATAAACTAGGTGGGGAGGCTTATGCTTATAATTTTGGCACTGGAGGGTGGAGGGGGTGGCTGTGGGGGGAGTGATGGATGCAGAAGAATCAGAAGTTCAAGGTCAAGGCTAGCCTGGGTTACACTGTGTGGATTATAACATGTTAGCCGTTGACTCTGCGTTACCAATAATGCACCGGTGTCCCATTAAGGAAAGAAAGAGAATCACTTCCCCTTGTTTAAGGAAGAGAGTCTAGATTTGAATTCTCTACTTCATGCTCTATCTTCTTCCTCGGTTGGTCTGCTGTATGTGTCTCAGTCTCTTAGACTGGCGGAAGGCTGAATTGTGAGTCTGTGTGTCCCTGCATCTGTGTGCCTATCTGTCTTGTATGTGGCTGCTCTGTGACTGTGTGCCTGGTGTCTGAATCTCCCTGCCAAAAGGCTCTGCTCTGTCTTTATTGAACTGCATGGAAAGCTTCACTTGCGGGGCAGGAGTAAGAAATACTTAACAAAAATCTTCAACAGAGTTGAACAAGGGATCAAGTCACTGGCTCCAACTGACCCAGATAACAAATATCACTGGTTATCAACCAGTACCCATAAATGGAGGCTTTCAAGCTTTAGGGTAGATTTTAGGAAGTTGCTCTCAACTTCTGTATTTGCTGCTTTCAGCAAATGATACACAGGCGTTCCTCTGGGTCAGGGGCAGGGAAGAGGACATAACTTAAAGTTGCAGCTGTGCATTAGCTAAGGTTGGGAGAATTGATCACAGGACAAGTAAGTTTGGTTGTTACATTGTTCTCTTAAAGTCAGGCGTAACAGGCTAGCAGTCTTAAGTGGTAAGTGATTTCAAGGCATATTGTTCACTTTGGCTTCGAGGGCCAGCAAAAGCTTCAGTCTCTTAGGATGTAAGAGATATTTTTAGACTATCATATCACCACAATACATGAGCACACCTAGGGTTTTCTGTGGAATAGTGTACTTGGCAACCAAGAGATACTCATCTCTCTTCCACGGACTAGACAGGACCATCTAATCAGGACTGCTGGCTATGGAAAGCCCCAGACGGCTGTATTTTAGTAGCAAAGTAAACACAATGAGTAAGATTGAAAGTTGGAAAGTAATGAATCAACATTACTCCTAAATTTGGCAAGTTAAGGCAATTTTCAGTTCTATTCCCAACTCCTCCTTCCACACTCTAACAATATTTTGACCTCATTTTCCCCTAGATTTTAAAAGGTGTCAGTGATGACCACATTGCAACAGCCATAGTCTTAGGAGACTTGGCACATGTTTGTGCAGATCTGGAATATTACTGAACACCATTCAGACTTAAATGGTTTGACTTACATAGCTATACTAAATATTATTCTTTTAAATTTTTATTTATTTTTATGTGTATGGGTCTTTTGTCAGTATGTATGTCTGTGTACCACGTGTGGGTCTGGTGCCTGTGGAATCCAGAAGAGGATGTTGGATCCTCTGGAACTGGAGTTACAGATGGTTGTGAGCTGCCATGTGGGTGCTGGGAATCAAACCCGGGTCCTCTGGAAGAACAGCTCTTAATCATTCAGTCATCTCTCCAGGCCCAACTGAATATTAAGCAAATCAAGCAATTCTGGAAAGTACATAGTGTGACAAAAGAAAAGAATAGGAACAGGGCCTTTCCAGAAACTTCCTTAGTATTCACGCCCCTGAGAGCTCACAGATTCAAGGAGGTTGAAGCACTTTCCTTTTCTGAGTGAAGGCCACATGCTCTAGAGTTCTGGGAACTGCTGAGATGAGAAAACACTATCCGAGTGCTTTCCCCGCCCAGTGTCTGCATCTTGCATGTTAGGTTAGAGCATTTTAAGGACTGCTAAAGTCCCGCTGTGAGCCTGTGGGAAGAGCTTGCATCTGGAAGGGTTTGCATCAGCCCACAGCTCTGTCATTATTAGCAGTGTGAACTTAGTCAGCCCTCATGTTTCAGTAGTTCATTTTATTAATTCATGGGGATAATAGCAGCTACTCTAAAGGTTTATGCTTAGAATTCAGTGAGTAGCATACGTGAGTGTCTGCTGGTACTTAATATTTCTTAGCACTTTGGTGATGTTATTTCTATACTCTGTTAATACAGATGAGTTTCATCATTTCCATCCCCAAACCTAACATGAGTATGCAACAGCTGGTACCTTCCTTCTTCCTAAATGGTGTTGACTCAGAGGACTGCATGGCGTAGTACTGCACACATCATGTGGGTCTCTGCATATCAAACTAACTGGATCTGTGTCCTCTATAGTGAATGCTGGAGATATTTCCACAAAGGCTTACTTGTCTATATTTGTTAGGGCCTTGAAGGTACAAAAGCCTGGATCCCCCTGGGAAGAGGCCAGCTGACCTTGGACAAACCTTTCACCCTCTCTGGTGTTCAGTTTCCCCATCCACATCAAACAGCCCTCCGGGGGACATTCCCATGTAAAGTCTCGGATGTTCTTTGCTCGGTGCCCACTAAGCACCTTTCATGGTCAAGTGGAAATCACCAAGACCCTGGGAGGGGAGGAGAAACGGGAGGGGAGAGTACTTGCCCAACCGGGCTGACTCAAAACAGGAAGAGGAAGTGACTGTGGTTCTTAGTAGGCGTGCGGCCTGCCCCTCACCACTGTGTTTCTTTCAGGTCAGCCTTGAATAAATTTAGTCTGGGGATGGCTTTCTAAGTCAGAGCCGAGCTTAAGTGATTCTTCCATGTCTCATCAGTTGTAGAAAGAAATGGCCCAACAGTCAAAGGCTATCACATCACTGTGCTCCTCATGCCTACTCTTCTTGCTGTCTTTCCCCTTGACTAGTGAAGCGTCCTTACCACCCTCAAACAGTGATTCGTAATAAATAAAATATAACTGAAAAACAACGGCATAGAAGATGGAAGCACAATTTTTACTTTTAGATTGAACAGATAAGAGAGCACCATGTCAGACTCTTGTTCGTGTTTCTAAAACCATACTCTTGATTTCTGTCTTCTTTTCTCTGTGGAAGAGAAACAAGCCAGCTCCCAGAATGCCCCGCGAACAATGCTTTGGGCAGCACTGATGCTCAAATCTTAATTGGTATTATAAAAAACCCAGAGCCAGACATTGGGGTCACTGCTGAAAGATCAGAGAGACAAAGGAACAAGACACAGCCACCCCTCACCTCTAGGACTCCTCAGCCTGAAAAGGGCTTTTTAGTTCCTGTCTCCTCATGCCTTCTATACCTTTCTCCACCCAGCCATATCCTTCTTAGTGCTGGGATTAAAAGTGTGTGTGCTTCCCAAGCAAAGGCATGAGATCTCAAGTGCTGGGATTAAAGTTGTGTGCCACCACTGCCTGGCTGTTTCTCTCCTCGACTGAGTCAATCTCATGTAGTCCACAGTGGCTTTAAACCCAGAGATCCAGACAGATCTCTGCCTCCCGAGTGCTAAGATTAAGGGTGTGTGCCACCACTGCCTGGCATCTATGTTTAATCTAGTGGCTTGTTCTATTCTCTGATCTTCAGGCAAAGTTTCTTAGGGTACACAATATATCACCACGCAGCACTACACTGGACAAGGCCTTCCTGTGCTTCCTGAAGCCTTTAGATTAGGTCTCACTGAGAAATAGCTATAAGTATCTGCCTCAGCAGCTTACCTGATTTCTGTGTCCTACCATTTTACACAAAGTAGAAATGAAGAATTAACACAGTACCAGAGTACTAAAATAGAAGCCCAGAGGTCCAGGGATGGGTGCCAGATCTGCTCTGCCAGTATTCAGGGCATTAAAGAGAATAATTTCACCACTCTCCCTCTGTTTACCCATGTGACTGGAGATATCAATACTTGCCCTCCTTACCTCACAGGGGTACTGTAAAGAACCATAGCTATAACATGAGAATAAAGGGCAACATTTATTAATAGATGATAATGTGGTTCTGATAGCACAGAAAAGATATTCATTCTTGATTTTAACAATTTGTCTAAGGATATAGACATACTATAGACAAATATTTTGAATTCAACTCAGTCTGAATCTATGGGCTGAATACTTATCCACTATGTCATATTATTTCTATTAAACCCATTTTGTCATGTCCATGGTTCTCTTTTAAAAATGGAATGTGAATTCTCATGATCAACTATCACCTTTCCCTGAGGCTGCTGTTCTGTTGAAAACAGCTGATTATATTATAGTCTGGTCTTGACGAGATGCCATACTCAAACAGCATCAGCATGGGCCTCTTCAGGAGTACATTCACTTAATACTTTCTTATTTAAAAAAAATCAATGTTGTTAATGTGTAATAATCATAAACAAATGGTTCAGTGAATTTTGATAATACTACAAGTAACCACCAATACAGTCAGGACATGGAAGATTCAGTTATGACTGAAAGTCTTCTGTGTCTCTGTAGTCGGTGCCCCCTTGCCCAGTCTGCACAAAAATGCTGACCTATATCTTGTCAGTGTTGGGTAGTTTAGTCTGGTCTCTCTAGAGTTTCAGTAAACGAATAACATAGACTACACTCTTTTGTGTTGGCATTTTTTTTTTACTTAGAATGTTTTTGAAATCTAGCTAGAGTATTGCATACGTTGGTCTTTTATTTCTTGTCAAATAATAACCATTGTGTTTATTCACGGCTCTGTTGTTGGACATCTACATCTATAAGCATATCAAGAGCATTTGAACACAAATCTCTTTGTTGACATATATTTTTATATTTCCCAGGGTATAGTTAAAAATCTAATTGCTTGTTCATATAGTCAGTGTCTGTTTACCTTTTGAGAAACTGCCAATCTATTTTCCAAAAGGAAGTTAGCATAATTGAGTTTTGCCAGAAATGTATATGTTTCACTTAAACCATGTCTTTGCCAATACTTATTATTGTTGGTAGTTTGAACTTGTGTAGTTGTTTTTTCACTCTTTTGGGGAATCACCATCCAGCTCCTAAATAAGTCACACAGGGAGGCTTATTCTTAATTATGAATGCCTGGCCTTAGCTTGGCTTGTTTCTTGCCAGCTTTTCTTAAATTATCTCATCTACCTTTTGCCTCTGGGCTTTTACCTTTCTCTATTTTTGTATACCTTTCTGTTTTACTCTGTTGCTGGTTGTGTAGCTCAGTGGTTGGCTCCTGATGTCCTCCTCCTCTCAATCCTAGATCTCTCTTCTCCCAGATTTTTCCTACTATACATCCTCTCTGCCTGCCAGCCCCGACTGTCCTTTATCCTTCCTTGCTATTGACCATTCACTGCTTTATTAGACCACCAGGTGTTTTAGACAGGCACAATAACACAGCTTCACAGAGTTAAACAAATGCAACATAAACAAAACTAACACACCTTAAAATAATATTCTATAACAAATGTTAGCCACTCTGTGGGTATGTGGTGATTTTAATTTGTATTTCTTGGGTGAGTAAACTTTATTAAGTCTTTTGCATATTCCATCCATGTCTCTTCATCCATCTTCTTCCTGGAATATATGTTCAAATATTTCCTCACCTTTAAAATGAAATGTCTTCTTATTGAGTTCTCTCTATATTTTAGGAACAGACCTTTTGTGAGATGTATGTTCTATAACTATTTATCCAAGAGTAATGATTGCTCTTTTAGTTTCTTGGTGATATTATTTTGTAGGCATGAGATTTGAATTCTGAGGAAGTCTAATTTATATAAAAAGATTTTTATAATTAGTTGGTTAGTTTTTTGCTTGTTTGCTGTTGTTGTTGTCAAAGAAAAAATTTACCTCAAAACTGTGAAGATCATCTCTACAATTTGGTTCAATTTAAAATTTTTATCTTTAATATTTATGTACAACATGAAGTTGAGATCAAGGTTCATCTTCTTCTATGGATATCCTTTTTCCACTGACTTGGCAGGTTTCTTTGACCTTCTGTGTGGTTGGTTTCTGGACTCTATTCTGCCTCATTAAGCAATGTGTTTGCCCTGGCAGCATAGCTACCACAATGCAATGACTGCTGTAGTCGTGTGGTAAGTCACTGAAACCAAACAGGCCTCCAACTGTATAGCCCTTACATTTTTTTTCTTACTATCCCAGGATTTTATCTTATTTTATTTTATTTTGATACAAAAATCTTAATTCCTCTTTAATCTTTTTTTTTTTAAATTCTTCTCTCATACAATACATCCTGAGTGCAGTTTCCTCTTCCTCCACTCCTCCCAATTTTCCCTCCCAACTCCCCTCTCCCCCAGATCCATTCCTCATCCACTTCCCTTCAGAAAGAGCAGGCCTCCCAGAGACATCAACCGAACATGGCATAACAAGATGCGGTAAGACAAGGCATAAACCCTCACATCAAGGCTGGAGGCAACCCAGTAGGAGGAAAAAGGTCCTAAGAACAGATAAAAGAGTCAGAGACATGCCCGACTCCCGCTGTTAGGAGTCCCACAAGAACACCAAGTTCCATGGCCATGACATATATGCAGAGGACTTGGCTCAGTTCTGTGCAGGCTCCATGATTGCCTCTTCAGTCTCTGTGAGGCCCTGTGAGCCCTGCTTAGTTGATTCTGCGGGACACGTTCTCCTGGTGTACTGAACCCCTCTGGCTCCTACAATTTTCCCTTCCCCTCTCCCTCAGAATTCCATGAGGTCTGAGAGGAGGGACCTGTCTGTTCCAAGATTTTATAATTTTATACATCTAGAGTCAGGTAGTCAGCTCTTCAAAAAAAAAAAAGCTTATTGGGATTTTGATTAGGATTCCACTTGAGATGAAGGTCATTTAGGAGGACAATAAACATGTTGATGGTATTGGGTTTTCCAATCTATGAACCTGAGATAGTCTTCTACTTATTTAGATTTTTTTTTTCAGAAGTATTGTTTGGTGTTCAAGTCTTACTCATATTTCATTAAAGTTCCCCTAAAACATTTCAGGTTCTGTCAGGAGTATAACTTACTTTTCACTTTCAGTTTTCAAATGTCTGTGGCTGGTAGATAAATGCACTTGACTTTGATAAAGTGACTTTGTATCCTGTAACCTTGTCATGAGTACTTAATAGTTCTGGTAGCTTCTTTGTGGAGTTAGGCTTTTCTAAACACGTCATATTGTTTGTTTGTTTGTTTGTTTGTTTTTCAAGACACAGTTTCTCTGTGTAGCTTTGGAGCTTGTCCTAGAACTCACTCTGTAGCCCAGGCTGGCCTCGAACTCACAGAGATACACTTGCCTCTGCCTCCTGAGTGCTGGAATTAAAGACATGTGCCACCACTGCCCAGCCATATTGTTTGTGAATAAAGACTTTATAGGCAGACTCATTCAGCTTTATGCCTTTATTTTTATTTTCTAATCAAGCCCCAAAGCACTGCCCTTTCTCTTCTTTTGGCAGTGCTGAATTTTGCTTGACTCTCTTGCCGCGTCTACAGAAGCCATTTGAAAACTTGAAGCAGAGATGGTGTATCAAAAACCTCTTAGTCTGACACTTGGCACCCTGACTGTAACATGTTCTTTTCCTGTGTCTCCTCCGTCTGTCCACTGTCACCATACATGAGACTTTTTGTGTCCCCAGAGCCTAGCAATGCTTCACACTCAAAGTTGTTTAACTGATATTTATCAATGATTAATAAATGATTATATATTAAGATCTACTCATGATGGATTCAGCTATATGGTAAAGAAATTCATAAAAAGTTGGGTTTTCAGTTGGGTGTGGCTACAGATACCTGTAATCCCAGCACTTGGAAGTGGTGGAAGGAGAATTGGAAGTTCAAGGCCATCTTTGGCTACACAGGAAGTTAGAGGCAATCTTGGGTTTCATGAGATTGCTTCTCACAAACAAAAACAAAACAAAGGTAAAATATTTTGTAAATTTTTTTCTTTTTGCCCAGAACATTTTCATTCAAATGATGTAATCTGTTGGTACAATCTAACTAGCCTGCTATTGAGTGGGTGGATTTGCATATTTTTCTCAATTGAAAACAATGTTTGTGTCCAGCCCTCGATTTCTCACTTGAATACCTCAGCTGGGAACCTCGGACAGTCATTCACAAGCTCTGGGAGCCCAGTCCTTTTCAGGCACAGGCAGCTCTAAGGCTGCTGCTGATTTCTGCTTTTAGAGCTGCCAGAGGGGTCAGGTGAGGCATGGGAACACTGGGTACCTCCAGCAGCGGGATTGATTTCATCTGGTTCGTAGCCAGCCTTCTAAAATTAACCATGGTAAAGCTGAAAGGCTTTTAGAAAGTAGTCAGCGAGATTATCCCTCCAGACCAGCAGATGGGTCTAATCTTCCATGAGGGGAGACCATCTCCACTGTGAGATGGCCACTCTGCCTGTAACCATTTCTGCTGGGCCTGAGCTCTGGAGTCCCAAGGACAAGTAACTACCCCGCAGACCTTTGCTTACTGCAGAAAGTCAGCTCTCTACAATTTAGAGTTCTCTCACCCAGATATTTCTACATGGTCCCAGGGGTCCTTGCATATTTCCAAATGTGTGAACCACTGCTGTCATTTGTGGGTACGGTGCTGTTCGGTCAACTCTTATCTTCAGACTAAGTAGACTGTGGCTCTCTACCCTCTTTGGTGTTGCAGCCTCCACGGAAGTAAGGATGGAAATGGGCATAAACTAAGTAAGAGGAATAAGTGTCACTCACTGTCAGAGGTCGAGTCCCAATCCTAAATTATGGGGCCTTTAACTGTCCTAACAGATGACAAGGAGTGGGGTTTGTGGCTTTGTTTCTGTTTGTTATTCTCAGAAACTATCAGGCTTAGGTTGCAGAATGTTAATGCTTGACCAAAAAAAAGGGAAAAAAAAGAAAATACACCAATACTAATGAATAAATAAACTTACCCCAAACTGCATTTTTACAAACATCAGTTTTAAGGACTCCCATTATGTTACTGAAAAGTAGCATTTCTATTTTCTAAGCTATTTTCCAATTACTAGGCATACAGAATGCTTGTTTTTGCTATTATCTGTAATGTTTCGATGACTAGACATTAAGTTTTGCCATATTTAGAAGTATTTTTCTGGGGTCGACTCTGAGAACTGTGGTCTAAAGGTATTTGCCTGTCTTTATATGCTTCCTGAGACAGACCACCTAGTTGGTTGAAGGCAGGTCTTTTCAGAGAGAGAGCAATGACTTCTCAGTTATAAGTATGTAGATATCATTTGTTCTGTGACACATGAGAACATGAGAAATGAGACTGAAGATGACAAGGTTATGGCAGTGAGAAAGATGACAGACCACAAGATCTTGGCTTCTAGAGAGTTTGAATCAGGCTATGTTGGTTGTACCAACTTCTTACTCCAAGCCTGTCACTGATATATCTGGGGGACTCAGAGTTTTGCTACAAAAGATTTCTACTTTTCGGGGGAAGGACTCTGTTGACCTCCCTGTATGAATGGAGTCTTAGTTGTGTGGTGACTTGCAGCATCCACCAGCTGAGGAGCAAAGTGTCCGAGGAGCATGACATTCTCAAGAAGAAAGAGTTGGAGTCGGGGCCTAAAGCATCCCATGGCTACGGAGGTCGGTTTGGAGTGGAAAGAGACCGGATGGACAAGGTGAGTAGAAAAGGAGAGATCTATTTTAAAGAAAAAAAAATAATAATAAAAAGCAAAGTACTAGCTTGTGGGTGCTTTGGTTTAAAATTTGTTCTAAATATGGTGTTCCATTTCGGCTTTAAAGCAGAGTATCTATGTGCTATTTATATCTTTTTTGCCCCCAATCTCAACACACAAGATATGGATGGCAGAGAACAATCAAGACGTTAGAGCAGCTGGCCTGTTACAGCTCCAAGTATACCATGACCCTGTGTGATGGACAGTTTGCACTGTCAACCTGACACAATCTGGAACCACCCGAGAAAAGAGCATCAGTGAAGGACTGTCTAGGTCAGACTGACCTGTGGGCATGTCTGTTGGGGAGTGTTTTCATTACTTTTACAGATGTGGGAAGCCCACTATGGGCGGCACCACTCTCTGGGCTTGGGTCCTGTGTTGTAGAAGAGTAGAAATGGAGAGGTAAGCAGTAAGCGTACATGCCCTCATTCTCTCCCTGCTCCTGATTGTGGATGTAACTGGCTCCTTCAAGTTCCTGTCTTCCCCAATGTCAAGGACTGGAACCTGGAATTGTTTCTAAATACAACCTTTCTCCTTTAAAGTTTCTTTTGGGTGTTTTAATCATAGCAACAGAAACAAACAACCCTTTTGGGATTCACATATCAGATATCCTGCATATCAGATATTTACATTGTGATTCATAATAGTAACAAAATTACAGCCATAAAGTAGCAATGAAATAATTTTATGTTTGGGGGTCACCACAGCCGGCACAAGGAACTGTATTAAAGGATCACAGCATTAGGAAGGTTGAGAACCACTGCTTTACTGTATTGTGTGATTATGTGTGTGTGCATGTCGTATGCATGTGTTGTATGTGGTGTATGCATGCGTGCAGGTTGTGGGGGGCAGGGGGGTGAGTGCATCTGTGTGTGCACAAGCGGAAGCCACAGCCAGGTGTCAAATGTCTTCCTCTGCAGCTCTTAGCCTTAGTGCCTTGAGACAGGCTCTCCTCTGAGTGTGAAGCTCATCATTTTAGCCAGGCCGATTGGGAAGAGAGCTCCCAGAATGCACCTGTCTCCACCCTCCCATGCTGGGGTTATAGGTCCTTGCAACCATGCCTGGCTTTTTTTGTGGGAGCTAGAGATTTGACCCTAGGTCCTCATGTTTGCAAAGCATGGACTCTTACGCACTGAGTCTCTCCTCAGTCCTGTAGTCATCTTTTATAAACACACTGAAAGCTTCAGAATTCACTTCTGAACTTTGGTTGTCCAAATGTGTAAAGATCTAGGACAAAGGTACCTGGGTGATGGAGTGAAAAAGGTCAGTGCCCTCTGATGCACCCAGGTTTTGCTCCTTTGTTTTTCTGTAATGCCCCTGTCTGAGTTCTCCTCTCTCTTTCTTTGGGTTCAACACTGCTCTGACTATCTCTTCTCTGTCTTCTGACTTCCGGTACAATCCTGGAGGCTTCTGGGAAGCGGCTCTCTAGCGATGTGAAAAAAGAACCTGGCATGGGCACGGCTCTAGAGAAAGTTACTGCATCCCCATCGTGGGTTCCTTGGCATCACTGTCAGAGGTTATGGATCTGACCCAGGATGGAATTTCTTGCATCCCAACATCCATTTGCCACCTCATCTATTTCTTAAGGTCACTCTGATCTTTTTGTACACCATTCCTGATTTTTCTTAGAGTGCTGTGGGCCACGAGTATGTTGCTGACGTGGAGAAACACTCTTCCCAGACTGATGCCGCCAGAGGCTTTGGGGGCAAATATGGAGTTGAGAGGGACCGGGCAGACAAGGTAAGTGACAGCTTTCTCCCTCTACCATAGTCCTTAAATTATGTGGGCCTCACCAACACCCAGTCCTAAATGTAGATCCATGCTTCTCAGGTGAAATCCAGGACAATGGAGGCCATCAGTGTCTGGTCCTGGTCCTGAGCTAGGATAGCTCTCATGACCTCTCTTAGCAGATTTGTTGGCGCTGGGGGCTGCATGTGGAGCATCATCATCCATTTAAATTTGCCAGGTCTGAGGTTGTGGTACAGCTCTGGCCTAGCAGAGGAGAGGCCGGAGATTCATCAGCAAAGCCTCATTTAGTCAGTCAATAGGCAAAGGTTCTTCAAACCCTAAATAAGAATTCCTCGAGGCATTAGCAGAGAAGAGAGAATTTCTCAAATAAGCAAATAAACCAGTCAATTAATTAGGATGACAGTGCTCTGAGAAGATGAAGGGTTAAACGATAATCTGTGAAGCTGAGTGTTGATGGAGATGTCTCTGAATACAAGAGTAGTTTTAAAGAGAGAAAAAAAAAACAGTTCTAAGTGAGCTCAGCTGATACAGTGGAAAGAGCAGAGCTGGGAATTCCTTGGTGCTTCAAATTCCAACTTGTGATATTGGTAACGGAATCCTTTTTCATGGCACAGGTTAGAGTCTCATTTGAAAGGGGAAGGGAATTTGGGGGTGGGGAAAGGAGAGGAGAAGGGAGGAGAGGGGGAGGAAGAGAGGAATGGTGTGGGAAATCTTCACACCTGGCTGAGAAGTGTTATTTTATTATTATTACCAGCAGGTAGGCCTGAGTCCACATTACGAAGTGCTAGGATGATAATTGTTTGCACTGTAGGAGAAAATACACCCAACACAAAACCAATAGCATTCAAAATATGATGTAAAAGAAAAAAAGTACAGAAAACAGGTTTAAAGACAATAATGTCATGCGGAGCACACATATGGTTCTAGAAACAACAGAGAATTTCCTGCTAAGTCTTGGCTCCCCTCCTGATTGCCTTTGTCCAGTTCTCTTATTGTTGTTATTTTACAAGCACAAATTGCATCACCTAAGCAATCCATGTGTCCATAGATCAAGAATCAGAGACTAGAGGTTGGGGAAGTAGCTCAGTTGGTAGCATGCTAGCCTAGGGTATGGGCACCACCCCAGCATCTCATAAACCAGGTACGTGGTACATGCTAACTCCTATGAAGAAGCAGAGGATCAGAAATGTATTGCCTGCTTGCCCTCCTTCCACAAGTCCATCAACTAAAGAATTGCAGGATGATAAGTGATGATAAGTGTGTATGCAGTCTACCACAGGTAAGATTTATAGCAGCAGAGACAGCATGTGACACACAAAGACAGAGCTCCCTGCATTACAAGGGGCATATGTCTAGAGAGGGAACATGATCTGCTTGCTCCACAGGGAGTCTGGGTTTATACACTTCTTAACAGGGTGTGGAGCAAAGCTCAGCTCCCCTTCTCCTTGAATCGGTCTAGGCAGGATGCATTTAATGCTGGTTGTGTCATTTTAAATAACAGCAAGGCCCTGACTAGGTGTGACACTGATGGAGACTTTTAAAATTGCAGAGAAGAAAACCCACAGGACTCTACAGGGCCTCCTCTTCAGTAGTCCACAATTGCAGTTAGCTCCTGACATGGAGTTTGCCCAGCCAAGCCTACCTAATGGGTTATCTGTGGCCCACAATGGGGTGGGGAGGAAGTCAGCTAGCTGGCTGGGAGTGAGCCCAGTGGCCTGCCAGAGAGGAAAAGCCTCAGCAATAGAGGGATTTCTTCTGGTTGAGAGTCTTGGAGCAAGCTGTCATGGATCTAAGGTGGAAACACCCAGGCATTAGCCTGATCTGATCCAGGATCTCTTTCCCTCGGCATCTGCTTATCCAAGAATTAACTTTCTTCTGTCTCCCCTCAAGTCCAAAGTCATCCTTGACTATAGAGAAAGTTTGAGGCCAGCCTCAGGTATGGGAGTTCCAGAGAAGGAGGGAGGAAGCAGATGGAAGAAGGGAGCAGGGAGACCAGGAGACTGGTTCTTAAGATGCAAAACCCATAGATGCTGAGCAAATAGGGACACAGCTCCAAGGATGTCTTAGTGTTGTCCTTTTTAAAATGGTTGCTGCCTTTTTGGCCACAGCTGTCAGAATCAGCAACTGCAACTCCATAGCTACCAGCAGTTAGGCCACAAGGGCTGTGGCCAGAGGGAGTTCTGTTTCCTCAGTTTCCAATTCTTGCAAGGGTACAGAGGGAATTTAACTAAAACCTCTGTCTCTCTAAAGAACTCAGGATTCAAAGGTTAAGGTAGAATTCTGCTCTTCAGAGAGGCTGACTAGCAAGTAGCTCACCTCCTCTCCTTGCTCACGTCCTGCAAACGTACTTCTCACCTCTCCTTAAAAACCCTTCCTGTCAGCTAGCTGAGTTCCCTCTGTAGCTTTGTCAGAGTTGGAGCCTGAGGGAACAGATTTCCTCCAGGCTATGGCCCTTGCAGCCTAACTGCTGCTGGTAGTGGGCGGAGTCGCAGTTGTTGATTAGGACAGCTGTGGCTTAAAAGGCTGAACTAATTTTAAGAAGGACAATAATTGGCACCCAATATGGGGTGCCAAAAAATGTTGTTATCAGTTCTTACTCTTTTGGGGAGGCCCACCCCCAAGCTCCCAAATAAAAATCACTCACTGTGGTTTATTATTACTTAAGAATGCCTGGCCTTACCTTGGCTTAGTTTCTAGCTAGCTTTTCTTAACTTAAATTATCCCCTCTACCTTTTGCCTCTGGGCTTCTCCTGGTCTCTCTCTCTCTCTCTCTCTCTCTCTCTCTCTCTCTCTCTCTCTCTCTCTCTCTGGGGTTCAAGATAGGGTATCTCTGTGTATTTTTGATGCCTGTCCTGGATCTCGCTCTGTAGACCAGGCTAGCCTCGAATTCACAGAGATCAGTCTGTTTCTGTCTCCCGAGTGCTGGGATTAAAGGCATACGACACCTCTGCCTGGCTTTTCCCAGTCTCTTACTTCTGTGAATCTTACTCCTACTCTGTGGCTTGCTGTGTAGCTGGGTGGCTGGGCCCTGGAGTCCTCCTCCTTCTCTGGCTCCTAGCTCCCCTCACTCCTCCATCTCTTTTTTTCCTCCTCCTCCCAGATTTCTCCTTCTATATATCCTCTCCGCCTGCCAGCCCAAATGAAGAGAGATGATCTCTCTTTTTACTGTGTAGTGGATAAGACACATTTAATAGTATTTAAAGGGACCAGTGCTCAGTGACTTTAAGGATTATTCCCAAAGCTGAACAACTACCAATGGGAGGAGTCGGTTTGGATCTCGAGTGGTCTATATCCAGAGGAGTGCTTTGTAGCACTGTTTCTACTTTAAACCTCCAAACCTAGCCACAGGTCTGAAACTGCCTCCGGGACTGAAATGAAAGTTAGGATCAGTCAGAGCGGGAGGAAGCAGACCCGGTCCCTAATCATCTCTCTCCTCTGCAGTCAGCAGTGGGCTTTGATTACAAAGGAGAAGTGGAGAAGCATGCATCTCAGAAAGGCAAGTACCCAGCACCTGGGCCACCTGGCTGGCCTGCTCCCCCTGCTCACACCCCACTTCCAGCAGCTTGTCATGGCTCCCTGCCTCCAGCCCCCCACTGTTGGGGCCACTTTTCAGTTCCAGTTATGAGCTGGCTTCTTTGGTTCTCCAATTCCTGCCATGAACTTGATCAAGTCTGCCTAATCCCTTCTTTCTCCTTTGTCCTAGAATTTTTTTACCTTTAAAATTTAACCCACACCTTTGATGAGGAAACAGAGAGTGAGCTGTCAGTGACTTGAGGCTATAAACCGGAGGTTCTCAACCTAAGTGTTGCTACCCCTTTTGGGGTGGGGGAGGTAAGGGGGTTTGAATGACCCTTTTATAGGAGTTGCCTATTAGATATCCTGCATACCAGATATTTGCATTATGATTCATAACAGTAGCCAAATTATAATTACAAAGTAGCAATGAAAATAATTTTATGGTTGGGGTCACCACCTGAGGAACTGTATCAAAGGGTCACAGTATTAGGAAGATTGGGAACCACTGCTGGAGAGTTTCATATTTTATGTTGTTTATAGTTATGAGGTTCACAGATTCACATGTTTGCTTAGTTTACTTTCCTTCATGGTCATTTATTTCTTTTATGATTTGTAATTTTATTTGTGAACATACTTCAGTGATAAAGGGGGTTACTTCCTTCTTATGGCCTCAGTTGAGGACAGAGAGTTCTTGTCCCTTTCTGGCCAAGGCTGAGAGGTGTTCATAGCTATGTGCTCATGGACCATTTTTTGTTTGTTTGGTTGGTTGGTTTTATAATTTTCTTTTTCATTGAGTTCAATTTCTTCACTAGATGTAGGTCTACTCAATTATTGTATTTTTTTCTTAAGTTGGTTATAAAATACTGGTTCTTTCTTTCTCTCTCTCTCTTTCTTTCTTCCTTCCTTCCTTCCTCCCTCCCTCCCTCCCTTTCTTTCTTTCTTTCTTTCTTTCTTTCTTTCTTTCTTTCTTTCTTTCTTTCTTTCTTTCTTACTTTCTTTCTTACTTTCTTTCTTTCTTTCTTTTTCCAGAGCTGTGTACTGAACCCAGGGCCTTGCACTTGCTAGGCAAGCACTCTACCACTGAGCTAAATCCCCAAGCCCTAAAATGCTGTTTTTTAAGAAATTATCACATGTTGTCTAGATAGTGTAATACATTATAATATTTCCTTATGTTCTTTTTAAGCTTTGTAAAATCTGTTGTTATTGATATGCTCACTTTCATTTTGGATATAGTTTTTTTTCTTGTTCTTAATAGATCATTTTTGCTAGAGGTAATAAATATTATTTTTTAAAGATATAACTCTTAGCTTTTCTAATTTTCTCAATTGTTTATATGTTCTAAAAATATATTAGGCTTTGACTCCTCATTATTTTTCCTTATATTTAATGTACGCTTTGCTTTCCAATATGGGTAAATTACACATTTCCTCTCAATACAACTTATGTTGTACCCCACTAATTCTATGTGTATTTTAATTTTAATTAAATATAAAATATTTTCTAACTTTCCTAGTGAATATTCTTTGACTTGTAAGTTATTTGAAAGTATATACTTCTGTCTTCAGGTTTCTATTGCTATGAGAAGATAGCATGACCATGGCAACTCTTTTTTCTTTCTTTACTTTTCCTTTCTTTGTTTTTGTTTTTATTGTTGTTGTTTTTGTTTTTCGAGACAGGGTTTCTCTGTGTAACAGCTACTGGAACTAGCTCTGTAGAAGAGGCTGGCCTTGAACTCACGGGGATCTGATTGCCTCTGCCTCCCAAGTGCTGAGAATTAAGGCTTGCGTCACCACTGCCTGGCGAAGCATGTATGTCCTCAGGCATGCGGAAGCCAGAGGTCAATGCTGGGTGATTTCTTTGAACACTGTCCTCCTTAACTATGGAGACAGGGTCTCTCCTTGAACCTGGAGATCATAGATTTGACAAGATCAGCAGGTCACCAAGCTCCAGGCACCTTGTCTCTGCCTCTGCTGCTCTAGAATCACAGGCGTACACTGTCACACTTAGCTTTGTGTCTGGGCACTTGGGACCCGAACTCGAGTCCTCATATTTACATGACACTGTACTGACTGACTCATCTCCCAACACCATCCATGTATATATTTTCTGAGATCAGTATTTAAGTTAATTTCTTAGCTTAGAATTCATGAATTATATAATTGAAGAAAAAATGAGTAGTTACATTCCACACTCAGAGGTAGGACTAGAGTTCCAAATGTTGCTGGTAAAATTTCCCCTTGTCAGAAACTGAAAAAACTACAAGACACCTTGACATTTCCTGGACAAGTAAGCAGCACTTTTCTAAACTTTATTTTGTTTGAGGACTGGGCAGAACCCCCTTCCCAGCTCCCATACCCACTCTTGAATAGATTTTAGAGCCACAGACCCTAGGTCCTAATCCCAGTTCATTAAGTTTTGTCTTTACAGCACTTGGGGCTTCTATGATGTCTGCTCACAGTCATCCTTGAACTTGTGTGCTCCAACTCTTGTGTTTCTTTCTGGAGGCAGGGTTATTTCATCCTTCTCTATCTTCCTTCTTTCCATTCTCCTCTTGTTCCTCTTCCTTTTCCTCCTCCTCTCCCTCCTCATCCTCCTGTTTGAGTTTCACTACTTAGAAAATGACTATCTTCAGCTGAGATTTCTCTGTTTCTATGGGGTGGAGGAACAGCGCACATCTCCTATGTCTGTGTTTTCCTCCAGAGATCACGTCTCACATTCTCTACACGTAGCCTTTCCGTGAAGAAGGGAAAATACTGAGGGGGTCTTCCTGTCTTGGGATGGAGGTGAGGGAGTCGTCTCTCTCTGGGCTCTGAGCCTGTCCCAGCCTCTCCCTCTGCTCTCTGTCCTATGGACTTCTCTCCCTAGTGTCTCCCAGTGGCCCGAGGCTGGGCTCTCAGGCCTCCCATGTCTATTGCAGATTACTCCCATGGCTTTGGTGGCCGCTATGGGGTGGAGAAGGATAAACGGGACAAAGCTGCTCTAGGCTATGACTACAAGGGAGAGACAGAGAAGCATGAGTCTCAGCGAGGTAAGTTGGATTCAGAGGAGGGAGGTCACTAGGGAGCACAGAGTCCTCTTTCCTTCCCTTCTGCAAGCTGGTCCAGGGTCCCAGAATAAAGAGAGGGATGTGGAGAGTCAACATGGATGGAAAGACAGCAGGACTGGAAGCAGGACAGAGAAGGGGCAAGGAGGAAGGGGGTTGGGGAAGGGGTGGAGCCAGGCTGGGTGATGGGCATGAGGTGGCTTGGTTTGAGCAGCACAGGCCAGTCAGCCTTGGTGAGGACAGAGAGCTCTTCCTTGGGACACAGCAGGGGGGGCTGGAAGGCTGCCTTGTCTTCCTGTGGATTTATTCCCTTGTGTTTTGCCCTGGCTGGCATTTCTCTTGTTTTCCCCTTTCCACCTCTGTCTTCTTTCTCTCCTGAGTCCCCCACCCCCACCCTCAACCCTCTCCCTTTTCTTCCCATCATCCATGTATCTCTCTGACCTCTGACATTTCTTCCTCTTCCTCTGCCTTCACATGCCTGTCTCCCAGCCCTTCTGCTCCCTCTCCCCACCCACTCCAGTAGTCTAGTCTCCTGTTTTCACTCCCAGAATTTTCTTTCCTACAGACTATGCCAAGGGCTTTGGTGGCCAATATGGAATCCAGAAGGACCGAGTGGATAAGGTAAACACAGGACACCATGGTCCCAAGAGTGTCTCTATGGTAAAGGAGGTACACAGAGATGTTGTTGGTTGTTTTGGCTCTTTTTGGGGGGCCCACCACCATGCTCCCAAATAAATCACACACGAGGGAGGCTTATTATTACTTTTGAATGCCCAGCCTTAACTTGGCTTAGTTCCTAGCCAGCTTTCCTTAACTTAACTTATCCCATCTTCCTTTTGCCTCTGGGCCTTTTCTGGTCTCTTACTTCTGTAAATCTTACTCTTATTCTGTGGCTTTCTGTGTAGCTGGGTGGGTGACCCCTGGAGTCCTCCTTCTTCTCTGTCTCCTAGCTCTCTTCATTCCTCCATCTCCTTTTCTCCTCCTCTTCCCAGATTTCTCCTTCTATATATCTCTCTGTCTTCCAGCCCGGCCTATCCTTTCTCCTGCCTTGCTATTGGCCAGTTCTTTATTAGACCATCAGGTGTTTTACACAGACACAGTAACACAGCTTCACAGTTAAACAAATGCAGCATGAACAAAAGTAACACACCTTAAAATAATATTTTACAGTATATTAGATCTTGGGACCAACATGGATCCCATCCCACCAAAAGGCATGTCTTGCATCCCCCTGAGGCCATGCTGAGACCAGCAGGGTTAAGTGGGAGTGAGGTGACTAGCCCATATGCACACACAGCTTCCGGTTTACAAGGGCTTTGGTACCCATTGTCTTGTCTTAGTTTGTGCGCCTCACTTAGGGAAAACAGTGCTGACTCCCTGAGTAATTCAGTACAGACACTGTATACGCCTTGTTCTGTTGAGCTGTCATAGTATTCCAAATGAAGAGAGACGATTGGAATCTCTCTTTTTACTGTGTAGTGGATAAGACACATTTAATATTATTTAAAGGGACCCGTGCTCAGTGACTTTAAGGATTATTCCCAAAGCTGAACAACTGCCAGTGCGAGGACTGCTTTGGAGCACTGTTTCTACTTTAAACCTCCAAACCTAGCCACAGGTCTGAAACTGCCTCTGGGTCTGAAATGAAAGTTAGGAACCGTCAGAGTGGGAGGAAGCAGACCCGGTCCCTAATCATCTCTCTCCTCTGCAGTCAGCAGTGGGCTTTGATTACAAAGGAGAAGTGGAGAAGCATGCATCTCAGAAAGGCAAGTACCCAGCACCTGGGCCACCTGGCTGGCCTCCTCCCCTTGCTCTCAGCTCCCTTCCAGCAGCTTGTCATGGCTCCCTGCCTCAGCTCTCCACTGTTTGGGCCATTTTTCAGTTCCAGTTATGAGCTGGCTTCTTTGGTTCTCCAATTCCTGCCATGAGCTTGATCAAGTCTGGCTAATCCCTTCATTCCCTGGTTGAAGATTAAATATTCTCCTGTGTCCTAGATTTTTTTTTTTACCTTTAAAACTTAACCCACACCTTTGATGAGGAAACAGAGAGTGAACTGTCAGTGGCTTGAGGCTATAAACCAGAGGTTCTTGTGGGAGACAATTTTCAGGTTTCCTAATGGCTTTATCCAGCATGACCTATTTTGGTGAGTGTTCTATGTGTGTTAGGACTAAAGAGTATATTGTATGGTTTAGGATAGAGTGGTCTTAAGGGCTAAGTTGGTCTTAGTGACAAATTTATTTGGATCTTCTATAATTTTCTTGATGGTTCTTTTTATTCAAGAGATTTAAATTTTCAATAATGACCATAGATTTGTCTGTTTATCTTGCCATTTCTCTTGGGTTTTGCTTCATGAACTTTGATTCTACTAGCAGATTTATACCAGTGTACATATTCCTGATGGATGATGTTGTGTCCCTTTTGCCTTTTAGAATGCATTCTCTCTGGACGTCTACTGTGTGTTGTGTCCATGCTACCTTTCTTATGCTGTTCTTTGCACATATGTATGTTCCTTGTGTGGACTTGCTCCTGTGTGTGGATGCACAAGCATGTATGTCCTCAGGCATGCGGAAGCCAGAGGTCAATGCTGGGTGATTTCTTTGATCACTGTCCTCCTTAACTATGGAGACAGGGTCTCTCCTTGAACCTGGAGATCACAGATTTGACAAGACCAGCAGCTCACCAAGCTCCAGGCACCTTGTCTCTGCCTCTGCTGCTCTAGAATCACAAGTGTACACTGTCACACTTAGCTTTGTGTCTGGGCACTTGGGACCCGAACTCAAGTCCTCATATTTACATGACCCTCCTTCCCAGCTCCCATACCCACTCTTGAATAGATTTTAGAGCCACAGACCCTAGGTCCTAATCCCAGTCCATTAAGTTTTGACTTTACAGCACTCGGGGCTTCTATGATGTCTGCTCACAGTCATCCTTGAACTTGTGTGCTCCAACTCTTGTGTTTCTTTCTGGAGACAGGGTTATTTCATCCTTCCCTATCTTCCTTCTTTCCATCCTCCTCTTGTTCCTGTTCCTTTTCCTCCTCCTCTCCCTCCTCATCTTCCTTTTTGACTTTTACTACTTAGAAAATGACTATCTTCAGCTGAGATTTCTCTGTTTCTCTGGGGTGGAGGAACAGCACACATCTCCTATGTCTGTGTTTTACCCCAGAGATCACGCCTCACATTCTCTACACATAGCCTTTCCGTGAAGAAGGGAAAATACTGAGGGGGTCTTCCTGTCTTGGGATGGAGGTGAGGGAGTCGTCTCTCTCTGGGCTCTGAGCCTTTCCCAGCCCTCTCCCTCTGCTCTCTGTCCTATGGACTTCTCTCCCTAGTGTCTCCCAGTGGCCCGAGGCTGGGCTCTCAGGCCTCCCATGTCTATTGCAGATTACTCCCATGGCTTTGGTGGCCGCTATGGGGTGGAGAAGGATAAACGGGACAAAGCTGCTCTAGGCTATGACTACAAGGGAGAGACAGAGAAGCATGAGTCTCAACGAGGTAAGTTGGATTCAGAGGAGGGAGGTCACTAGGGAGCTCAGGGTCCTCTTTCCTTCCCTTCTGGAGGCTGGTCCAGGGTCCCAGAATAAAGAGAGGGATGTGGAGAGTCAACATGGATGGAAAGACAGCAGGATTGGAAGCAGGACAGAGAAGGGGCAAGAGGAAGGGGGTTGGGGAAGGGGTGGAGCCAGGCTGGGTGATGGGCATGAGGTGGCTTGGTGTGAGCAGCACAGGCCAGTCAGCCTTGGTGAGGACAGAGAGCTCTTCCTTGGGACACAGCAGGGGGGGCTGGAAGGCTGCCTTGTCTTCCTGTGGATTCCCTTGTGTTTTGCCCTGGCTGGCATTTCTCTTGTTTCCTCTTTCCACCTCTGTCTTCTTTCTCTCCTGAGTCCCCCACCTCACCCTCGACCCTCTCCCTTTTCTTCCCATCATCCGTGTATCTCTCTGACCTCTGACATTTCTTCCTCTTCCTCTGCCTTCACATGCCTGTCTCCCAGCCCTTCTGCTTCCTCTCCCCACCCACTCCAGTAGTCTAGTTTCCTGTTTTCACTCCCAGACTTTTCTTTCCTACAGACTATGCCAAGGGCTTTGGTGGCCAATATGGAATCCAGAAGGACCGAGTGGATAAGGTAAACACAGGACACCATGGTCCCAAGAGTGTCTCTATGGTTAAGAAGATGCATGAAGGATAGCAAGAGAAAAGAGATGCCAGAAGAAAAGTGGAACTCTTGGAGCTGGATCCTGAGCCTGGAGTGTTGGGCCTTAATACCTAAGGAGCATGAATTCTATGCCCTGAGGTTTAACTGAGAAGAGTGGAGGGTGGCAGAGTCAGAGAGGAAAAATAGACACCAGGGAAATCAGACACAACATTTCAGGCATTTCTTAAACTTGTCTAAGTCTCTTCCTGCTCCACATCACTGTCATATAGGCTCAACACCTCTGCTTCCGGCATAAGCAAGGGCCTTGCTTCCTTCTTGGTAACTGGGCTCAGAAACATGAAATTCTAAGTCCGCTGAGCTTTCAAAGAGGGAGCTGAGCCCACCAGTAGAGTTCTTTACCCATCTCTTCCACTGGATAATATTGGAGAACCCAGTCCAACTGTTGCTTAGTACATGGCTATGGATGCCTCTCAGGGTGGCCCTATCCCCTAGTCTGGCTTGTGGATCACTACCCCCCTGCTTCATGTCACTGTACACACTGTTCTTCTGCCTACAGAGTGCTGTTGGCTTCAATGAAATGGAAGCCCCAACCACAGCGTATAAGAAAACCACACCCATAGAAGCCGGTTAGTCTTCATGGTTCCCTTCTCTGTGCCCTTCAGCCTCCTTTCTCTTCTGACTCTCTCTCCCCCAAGACTTCCCCTTGCGTGCCTTTAACCACCGAAATTAGCCAAGGAAGATGAGACCCTTAGTCTCAAAGTTCCAGAGTCTTGTCCCTAGAAAATCCAGACCAACTGGACGACAAGAGGAGTGGAATTAGGAAGGGCCTAGGGGCAGAGACACACAGACACGAGTGAGGAGTTACCTGGGACAGACGGGCAGAGTAGACCCTTGGGATGGGGAATAGGATGGTGGTGGGTGGAGACACAGAGATTTAAGGAATGTGGACAGAGAAAGATGCTGGTTCAAGGACTCATAATTTTGGAAGGACAAATGGTCCTTTGGTCACATGGAATCTGGGTTTCAATACCATCAGATCCTTAGGTCGTCCTGCTCTCTCACTCCTTCTGTACCATCCCCTCCATGAGTCACCCCCTCATCTTCTCTCCTCCGGCATGTTTAGCAGATTTCTCTCCTTCCTATCTCCAGCTCTAGCCTGTCTCTCCACTCACAATCCGAGACACCCTTCATTTTTCTTGTCCGTGTCTGCAGCGTCCAGCGGTGCCCGTGGGCTGAAGGCAAAGTTCGAGTCCATGGCGGAGGAGAAGAGGAAGCAAGAGGAAGAAGAGAAGACACAGCAGATGGCCAGGCAGCAACAGGAGCGAAAGGCCGTGGTAAAGATGAGCCGCGAAGCTCAGCAGCCATCGCAGCCTGCGGAAGAACCAGCAGTGCCAGCCCCTTTGCCCAAGAAGATCTCCTCAGAGGTGAGTGCCTCATCTTGGGGGAGGGGGGTCCAGGATCTCTCGCCTAGACAGGCGTCTCAGGTGCCCAAGTGGTAGGCAAAAGCAAATAAAGACATAAGCATGTACATAAATAAATAAGTAAATAAAAAGAAGGCAGATGTCTCCTTGTTGAGCAGAGTCTGGTGTACTTGTCTTTGAGAAGATTCAGTATGTATAATTGGCCCCAGGAAGCAGGTCAAGAAGAAAACAAAGCCACCAAGTAGAGACTCTATAATAGAGTCTAACAGATGGCAGGTCACCAGCTGCAACCAGTGGCCTTCGCTGTCCCAACTAAAGACGGAGGAGGAGCCATCTCCTCCAATGTGGGACCTATCTTGAGGGATGAGTTGTACTGGACTAGCAGACAACACATCTGGAAGGGTTCCTGGTAAGTATAAGAGAGAACATGGCGGGTGGGTGTTCTTCAGGTTTGGCCTCCAGCCGAGAGTCACCCACCCCCGGAACCCGAGCCTGTGAGAAGCGGAAGGGAACACCCTGTGCCTTCTCTGCCCAGGATGCAGACTCCACCGCAGAATCCCCTGGAGGTAAGCGGTGCCCTAGAGAGTCTCAGTTCCCATCCCATCTTCTCATGTTGGGGGCTGTAGAGGGGCGGCCAGTCATGGGGCTTTGCTTGCTCTGGTTTAAGCACTGAAAGCCTTGTATTCTGGAAACTCCCCGGTCCTGAGCAAACTTGGACAGCTGGTTCTCTTAGCTGCGGTATCCCGACAGTGTGCTTTTGCTTTGATGTCTCCCTGGTTTCCCAAAGACTCTGCCTTGCTTTACATACCCCTCACCTCACACCTTGAGTCCCCTCCTGCCACTTCTGGGTAGGTGCTTTGAGAAGGCAAGTGTTTTAGGAGACTGGGGAATGAAGAACAGACCATTTCTGAGGAAAGGCTTCTAAATGGCAGGGAAGAGGTCGGGTGGTGAGGCTGGGAGCAACCCTATTAAGTCATGATTGAATCCTCCTGGTCCACACATCTCTCCTCAGGACAGCGAGGAGCCCCCAGCTCTGCCCCCTAGGACCCCAGAAGGCCTCCAGCTGGTGGAAGAACCGGTGTATGAAGCAGCGCCTGAGCAGGAGCCTGAGAACGACTATGAGGATGTTGGGGAGCTAGATCGGCAGGAGGAGGATGCAGAGGGAGACTATGAGGATGTCCTGGAGCCTGAGAATACCCCTTCTCTGTCCTACCAGGCTGGTGAGTGGGGTGAATGGGCAGGGCAAAGCAGCTCCCAAATGTGGTCAGTTTCTGGGCATCAGGGATAGAGGAGGAATCTCTCCTCTCCTCCCAACAGGATCACGTCTGTTCGCCTCCTCCATATCGACATTTCTATTTCTCATTATTCAGGATCATCAGCCGGGGCTGGTGGGGCAGGGACCTCTGCGGTAGCCCTGTATGATTACCAAGGAGGTAAGTTTGAAGTCACCTGAAGGGCCTGGTACACCTGTGGCCTCTGATACATAGGAAAAGGGGGTGGGTTCTGAGGGTCAAGAAAGGGCCCCAAAGACTGGGCCTGTTTCCTTCCCTAAGGCTTAGAGTTGGCACAGGCAGGGACAGAGGGGTTCCTGACTAACCATCCTAATGTCTCACCTTCCTCCTCCCCAGAGGGAAGTGATGAGCTTTCCTTTGATCCGGATGACGTCATCACTGACATTGAGATGGTGGATGAAGGCTGGTGGCGGGGCCGTTGCCATGGCCACTTTGGACTCTTTCCTGCAAACTACGTCAAGCTCCTCTAGTGACCAGCCCCATTGTCTTTTGCTACTCTGATTCCTCATGTTCAAAGTGGCGCGGCCTCCCTCTACCCACTCCACAGTACCTGCTGCAAGGACCTAATGGAACGTCATGGGCGCCTGAGGTTCAGACAGACCTCCCTCTCTTGCTTCATTAAGAGCTTTAGGCAGAGCCAGCACGAGGCAGGGGCCTTCCCTCTGTGTCCACTCTTCCCTGGAGTAGCTCACGGAATCATCTTGTGGTCCTGCCTCCTTCACCAACACCCCACTCTGCTCTTCCTCCCTCCTGAGTGCTGGTCTAGAGGGAAGCCTAGGCTGCCTGATTTACCTGGTTGTGCTTTTTGCTTGTTTTTCTTCCCTTAAGAGACAAATTGGAACTGTCCTTTTGCTTAGTCCTAAATCTGAAAATAAAGTGAGAATATGGCTTAGCTTTGTACTGGGGTTAAGTGGTGCCTTTAGTGTGCGCCTCTCTGGCCCCGACTTTCTATCCCCCTGCCAGATGCACCCGGAAGACTCCCTCTAGCCTGGTGGTTAGGATGTGGTGCTCTTAGCACTGCCCAAACCCTGAGCCTTAGGGGTCAGGAGCTAGGCCTTTTTATTTGGACATACCTTAGCCCCTGTCCAAGACAGACAAGCCTGATGTCTTAGTTAAGGTTTCTACTGCTGTGATAAAATCCATGACCAAGCCGGGCAGTGGTGGCGCACGCCTTTAGTCCCAGCACTCGGGAGGCAGAGCCAGGCGGATCTCTGTGAGTTCGAGGCCAGCCTGGGCTACCAAGTAAGCTCCAGGAAAGGCGCAAAGCTACACAGAGAAACCCTGTCTCGAAAAACCAAAAAAAAAAAAAAATCCATGACCAAAAGCAACTTGGGGAGGAAAGGGTTTATTTCAGTCTACAATTCTCAAGTCACACTCCATCACTGGGGGAAGTCAGGACAAGAACTCAGAGCAAGAACCTAGAGGAGAAGCAAGAACTGAAGGAGAAGCCAGTGAGGGGTGCTGCTTACTGGCTTGCTCCCTGTGTTTTGCTCAGCCTGCTCTCTTATACACCCAGAACCACCTGCCCAGGGGTGGTACCGCCCACAGTGGGTGGGACCCTGCTCACATCAACCACTAATTAAGAAAATAAGTCCTACAGACTTGCCTGTGGAGGAATCTGATGGAGGCATGTTCTTAATTAAGATTACTTTCCAAATATGTCTTGGTTTGTGTCAAGTTGACAAAAAAAAAAAAAAAAAAAAAAAAAAAAAAAAAAAAAAAAAAAAAAAAAAAAAAACCAGCACACCCAGTGGCAGCAATATGGAATAACAGGGTCAGGTGACATCCAGATTAAGGTAGTTCAACCTCTATCAGTTTGAGCAGTTGTATGAAGTTAGCTTCCTTCCTGGGAAAACCACCAGACTTTTTCAGCATATAGTGGTGTGTGTGTGTGTGTGTGTGTGTGTGTGTGTGTGTGTGTGTGTGTGTGTATGTACAGGTGCACTTGTGGGCTCAGGTATACACATTTGTGTGTGTTGGCTAGAGGGCCACGCTGACTGTTAATCCTCAGGAATAGAATCCACCTCTTTCTGAGAAGAATTTCTCTTTGATTTGGAGCTCACCACTTAGGCTAGATTCTACCCGCCAGGGAGCCCCAGGGGTGAGCCTCCTGTCTCTGCCTCCTCAGCACTAAGATTAGCAGCAAAAGCCACCCCCGTGTGGCATCTGAATGGGTTCTGGAGATCAAACTCGGGTTCTCGCGCTTGGTAAGCAAGCACTTGGCTAACTGGGTCATCTCCCCTAGCACCTGGCCCATGGTGGATTCTTGAGGAAGCAGCAGAGATTAGAGGGTTGGAAGTAGGAAGGGAAGGTGGCCAAAAAGAAAAGACGGACACCAAAAGAGAACAAAGTCACGTGAGCTGAAGAGTGACGGGGCCTCAGGAAGGCTCGGACCCCCTGATACCAAGACAATTGGAGCCCATGTCCAGGAAAGAGCAGATGGAGAAAGTTCATGAAGCCTCCGTGCAGTCCAGAGCTAGATCAGGTACGAAGAGATGAGGACACCCAGGCAGCCACGATGAGCAAAAAGTGACTCCCCAAGCCCGATACTGGGATGAGGGAGGCCAATGCTTAACCCAGCCCCAGCAAAAATAGAGATGCCCATTTTTTTTAGAATGGGAATTTTTTTTCTTAGAAAAATAGAGATCCTGGAGTACAATCCAAATAAAAGTCAGGGATTGAAATAGGTCATCTTTGGCTGATAAGATATAGAAGGTGAAGCTGTTAGCAGTATTGACATTGGTTTCAGCTGCCAAAAAATGGAGAAGGCATTGGCATGGAGGAGCTGCAAGTAATGGCTGAGGCCACAGTAGCCCCAGGGCCTCAGGGAGGGAGCCCCACCTTTCTAGAACTCTACACACTCCATACTTTCCTTTGGCCTCTCTTCAAGACAAACACTGCTGGATTTTAATGATGACCTTTACACTTGGCAGTGAATCTGTCTCTGGACCTACCTCACAAGACTTACCCACTCAGCCTTTCTGTAGCAGGCTTTTTCTTTTGGGCCACAAACCAGCTCCCAAATCATGACATGGAGACTTATTAGTTATAAATTCTTGGCCTTAGCTTATGATCGTTTCTGACTTTTTTCTTTAATTTAAACTAACCTGTTTCTCTTCCTCTGTTTTGCCTCAGGGTTTTTTACCTTTCTTTCTGTATGTCTTACTTTATGGTTGTCTCTGTGTCTGTCTGGCTGGTGGCTGCTTGGCTTCTGACCCCAGGCATGGTCCTTTCTTTCTCTTTGTTCTTTCTTTCCTAAAGCCTGGATTCCTCCTATTTATTCATTTGTCCCCCAGCCCTGCCTATCCTTTTCTGCCTACCTATTGGCTGTTCAGCTTTTTATTAGACTAATCAGGTGCTTTAGGCAGGCAAGGTGAAACAGCAACACATCTTTTCATAATTGAACAAATGCAACATAAACGAATGTAACACACCTTTACACAGTTGAATATTCCTCAGCATAAACAAATGCAACACATTTTTACATAGTTAAATTTCCACACCACCTTTTAGAGTGCAAAGCAACTTTTATTTCCCATTAGAGGCACGCTGGGGTTGCTGATGCAGAGATAAGTCAGCATAGATACATAAAGCTGTGTTCTCCATTTCAGTTGAATTTGGCATCACACACACGTTAGACTTGTACAACGTTGTTGCTTTAAACCTACCTTGCTTCCCATTTGACCCTTCCTAGTAAGGCAAGCTTCCTTCTCAAGTCCCTAAGCTGCTGAGGTCAGATGCAGCTCAGTTCTATATCCTTCCCGCTCCACATTCAGCGGCTTTCCACCTCTAGGTTGCCTTTCCTGAGGGTGATGGTCATCAAAGCGCCCCGCTCATGGGTGGCTTCCTGTTTAGGCTCTGTGCTTGCAATACATCCATCCTCATCCTCCTCATCTGCTGCTTAAACTGAAGCCACATGGCAATGCCTTGCTTCTGTCACAGGGGACCCACTGCTCATACTGTTCTCTGCAGTTTCCTCCATCCAATCATTCACCAAGCCCAGGGCCTCTGAGAAGGTCCCTTTCGCCATGGCTGCCCTCCCACAATGTGAGCGTATCTCCAGGGACCAGGGAATACCACAGGGGAAACCTTGGTTTCCTTTAACATAAACAATGAGTTCCCTTATAAAATGTTTGAAGATGTCAATCATCTCAGGGTTGCTCTGAGATGGGAATTGATGGAGGAAAGTGTGACTAAGTAGCCACACCCCAATCAGGTGGGGGGGGGCGGGGGGGGGTCTCCTCGGCCAGGTTGCCCCCAGCAGTGCGGCTTATGGAGGCAGAGCCCTGTGGCTTCCCTGTCTCTCTGCAGCTCCTGGCCCATGTAACTAGAGTCCTGGGATTGCTTCTGTGGTCTGTAGTTTTCTCTTTCTCTAATAAGAAACCCTGAGAGGGCTTTGAGAACTCCATTCCACTGGGGGAAGAAGTCAGAACTGAGGCCTGAAGAACTCACTTTCTTTCAGCCTATGTCATTGTTTAGCTTTTTTAAGTTATTCCTCTTCACTGAACAAAATCTTAGAGAACACTCTAGATACAGTTTTAGAAAATGACAAGTCACACACACACATACAAACAGCGTGGTGAAATACAAACCAAGCTGTAAAGATGGGGTATCATAACATGGTGTTAACAATAGTGTGAGAGGAAGATGTGAAAAGTGAGCATGCTTTCAGTCAGGGCTCGCTCTGCTGCCTTCCAGACGCCGTGCAGAGGCACCAGCTTCTTCATCCGCACCATCTTCTTCTTCTGCACCAGCTTCTTCATCCGCACCAGCTTCTTCGTCTGCACCAGCTTCTTCATCCATACCAGCTTCTTCATCCGCACCAGCTTCTTCATCCATACCAGCTTCTTCGTCCGCACCAGCTTCTTCATCCTCACCAGCTTCTTCGTCCGCACCAGCTTCTTCATCCACCCCAGCTTCTTTGTCCACACCAGCTTCTTCGTCTGCACCAGCTGGGAACCGTGGTCAGAGAGGCGGATGCCCAGACAAGCAGCTCACAGATTGGCAAGACTCCTTCATGATTTGAATTCTTAGCTGGCTGGTTCCCAGTGATGCCTGCCTCCCTTTCCTTGTTTTTCATTAGCATGAGAACTTCTAAGATTGCTGAGAAATGGCGCCAAATAAGGGAAGAGTAACTTAATCTAAGATAAATTACTTTCCTGGTTTCAGGTATCCCCAAAGAGGCCAGGGAGGGAGGATATATTCTTACACTGGTGGCCCAAAACCATATTGGGGAGATCAGCTCCATCTGGTTCTCAATTTAGCATCATCACATGTTTAAAAGCCATTTTTGTAAACAAGTAAGAGTCGCGTTGAATTATGGCCACTGAATAGCTCTGTGAGATCTGATTTGTCACACTAAAAGGGGAGCACATCCTAGCTTGGTGTTGCTGGTGTAACCACCTTCAGGACAGTGGCTCTCAACCAGGAGCTGCTTTGTTCCTGGAGATCTTTGACCTTTCCTTCACTTTTAAGGACTTACTTTCTTTGTGTTGCCAAGACTCTACACAACGGACTGTTTGGCTTTGGCCTTGAAACTGCTATGCTTACCCAGTGTGGTCCGTTCTGTTGGGTTGTGTTGGAAGCATCTGGGCTTTGATGCTGTAGGGGGGCTAAAAGAGCCCTTAACTGTCAGGGAAGACCACGCTCTAGAACCTTCCAAACGAGTTCCCTCCACCTGGGATACCCAGGGAGGTCACTGTACCTTAGACTCTATCTCTGCAGTGCCTGCTCCAAAAACTTGCAGGTGGTTTGTAAACTAGATAGCTCAGTGTAGAATCACTAGTCTATGCTAGTTACAGAATTTCCTGGTTCTCTTAGTTGACCTAAGGACTTGGGTTCATTTTTTTCAAATGGCCTTAAGTTACTTATTTTCTCCCAGACCAATCTATTTTAGGAAATGAAAAGAGGAAAGAACTAAGATAAGGCAAAAATGTGGCACTATCTTACAAGCCATAGCTCAGAAAAAGAGTGTCCTAGGGTAGTTGCTGAGGCCTGAAGGACTTCACACATTCTCAGACCCAGTGAAGCAGATATGAGGGGTGTCGTGTCCTCAAACCGTACTGTCCTAATTTCACTAACCCTGAGAAGCCAGGAGCAGGGCTGTGCAAATATTTAGGTGTGTCTACCCCGTGGTCGGGCCCTAAACGTGGACACCAAGCTCTCCCGGGCCTGCTCTTGGGGCTGACACATGCTGGTCAAACGAATTGGTTCAGTCTTATGCTCCACGATGTTGAAAGGACAGGCTTTCAGGTGTTCAGACATGGAGGTGACTTCATTAAACTCCCAGCTCTTGATTTTGGAGAAGAGGCTGCTGAACTGCCAGATCTGCCAGGAAAGAGAAGCTCAAAGGTGAACACGGGCAGTGAGCACTGAGCGCTTCCAGGCTGAATGGGTCTGAGCAGTGCGTGAGATGGCTGGCCCTGTTCCTCTGTGGTCAGCTTCCACGGTGCTCAGTGGCTGCCTGGACATTCATTATTTCCTTTCCCTGCGTCTAATGCCTAGCACCTGGCTAATTAATCACCTTCACAGCCAGCCTTATAGTTGTTTGGCGTGCCTGATGCCAATCAACACTTGATACACACCTTCCCTAGCACCCTATGAGCAACAAAAATTATGTCTAGACACAGTTCAAATGGTGATGATTAGCACTCGTGGGGTTCTGCTCTGGAACTTTTGACATCAAAAGCAGATTCTCTTTTTCCTCTGTATTTGGACTAGGAGAAGGCTGGGGTCCGAGGAGCCCCCCGCAGCTCCCAGGGACACTGAGGAAGATCTCCCTTAGAATACAGCCAATATTGTAGAAGCGAGGCTAGGAACAAAAGTCATTTTTTGAGCTGCCAGAGTAAACCTTACCTGAAGCTGTTGCCTTTGTTTTTTTTTTTTTAATTATATCGGTTAATAAGTTTCTTTTATCATTTATGCCCCTTTATGTTTGTTTTCTAAAACTTAAAATTAAAAATAGCCTAACAAAGAAGGGTATTCTTAGAAATAAAGACCTCTATGAGTATGGTGCTCATTGATTTTCCACCTGGGATAGGGCCGCAGAGTCACCAGCTTTAAAGGGCTGAGGGTTAGACAGACAGACAGACGCCCTTTCAGCCTGACTGCTCCACCATCATGTTCGATCATTGTCCCTGGGCAAGAAAAGTGTTCCTGAAATCTTAGAACTGTTATCATTTTTTCTTAAAAAGCCTTTAATATGTGTATCCTTTAGTCTCATATAAGTTATTTCTCCCTTTCTGCAAGGAAATTAGCCTTTCCCACATGATATCTAAAAGTGGCCAGACATATTTGAATTTGGGACAAAATTGAACCAAAAAATAATGAGGTTTTTTTAGTATGTAAATTACATTATTGACATCTGATTTTATAGAGAAAGATATGTTCTGGTCTTAGATGAATGTTTATCACTAATGTGGGTTGGTGGCAATTGGTCTTTAATATGTGAATGTGGGCATAGATAAATAAAAATGGTCTTATAATTATTTTTTTATGAAGACTGTTTAAGGAATAATTAAGGGAAAATATACAGAATACTTTGAACATAATAAAAATAAATGCAAACAACTCTAATTCCTCCAGACCAGTTTGAGAACATCCACGTATTATGGGCAAACACAGCGGTGGTGTGAGTGATCTAAGTAGACATCATCTATTCAGGGTTCATGTTATCAACACATTTGCTATGAGAAAAGATATCACAGACACTTTGACTACAATGAATTAGGAGTTTAACTTCTGGGGAAGTTGTAATTCGGTGAAGATGGACTCACTTGAGAAAAGGAACAAGGTTCTACAGAAGAAAAAGATTCTTTGATTTATATATTGCAGTGTTTCATATTAAACAAGCAATTCAGCCCTGGGAAATAAGCGCTCCAAACACAACTTCAAAATAAAACCTATTTTTAAAAGTCTGTTGGCATGAGACTGAGAGGAATTTGTTTGTCTATTACACCAATCAGAGTCCAAGCAGGGAGCAAGTGGTACCCTCAAATTGGGTGGGTTTTTTTTTTGGTGGGGGGGGGGTATGGTTTGCAAATCTGGGGGCAATATTCAGAGTTAGTAGCCTAAAGTTTCATGGAAAGGGGGAAACTGTTCACTCCACCCAGAACAAGTAGCTGTGTGGATCAAGTCACCTGGTGTAGTCACCTTCAGTGGAGGGACACAGCCACTTCATGGTGTCTTGAAGGTGAGGGGCGGGCATGCTGAGGAGATCGGATCCTTCAGCACTTCCCCCTCCTGCCTCCTTCTCCTGAAACAGTTGCTCTGGTTCAGCCTAACTAGGAGCTGGAGGGGGTGTGGGGGAGCCAGCTGAGGCAAGCTGCAGAGATAAGTCTCTGGATGGAGACTAGAGAGAGCCCGTACAGAATGGGTGAGCACATGAAAGATATTCAAGGGGTCTAAGCGGGCATTGGCATCCACATTATACCGTCAAACATACACTTATAGTCTCTTTCCTGCTGGACTGAACTGCTTCAGTGAGTCTTACTTTCAGCAACTGTCCCAATGCCTGGTACAGCACTTGTCCCCAAGAGAACTTTTAAAAATATTGAATGAATGAACACATGAATGAATGATGAATGAGTGAAAAAAAAAAACCAACCAAACAAGTGTTTACTTGCCTGACTGTGGACTTTCCAGGAGGTGCCTCCGTGAGAATATCTCTTCTTCTTCCACTGCAAGAGGACCATCCCTCTCTCTTGCAACAAAGTGGCACAGATGTTCCTCATCAGCACCGACACCTGGGAGAGCTGGGCTAGGCTGATGCTGTCCAGAAACCCAGCAATGTATTGCAAAACCTCCAGCGGCAGGCTGGTTAGGGAATTCAGGCTTTTTCTACCATGGCCTGAGAGCGGGTCGCTCTTCCACCCCTCACTCAGCTCCGGAGCCACCTCTGGCTTGATGGCAAAGGTCTTCAGCTCCTGGCTATAGATCACTTTTGCTTTTTGTCCAGGGGGCCGGAAGTGGTTTTGGACAAATGTACATCCCAAGTAGGCGAGAGGGCATCGATGCTGGAACCAGCCATTGAGACACGACTGAATGTCCGTGTGGACGTTCTTGAAGTGCAGGGGAAATTCATCTCTCCGGAAGAATTTGTTGCAGGTGAAAGTGAAGGCTGAGCTGCTTTTATTGTGCCTCCGGGTCACGCACTCACTGTGGAGCTCCACGTGCAGCCCCCCAGGCTGGGCAGTGCCTAGGACATCAGCCAACACCGTCTCTGAGGAAAACTGCTCTGGCTCAAAGTTGTACGTTTGGGTGGCAAGGTCCATAAAGAGCCCGTCGATGCTCCTGGATTCAGAGATGACGTGGCCTTTGAGCTCTCTTTCCAAAGCACACTGGAGGGTGGTCTTGATGAGATCGGATTTGGGCAGGTCCTCCACACAGACGCCCAAATCGGAAGTGTCCACGGCCTTGTGCTCACTTGGCCTGCACCTCAACATGGCATCTCCCAGGCGGGCTCGCTTCCCGCAGTAGCTCACAGGAATTTTGAAGGTGTAAACCGTTTTCACTTCCTGAGCCTCGAGGTTGCCGTAAACAAAGTCTCTCTCCTTGGGCGTACAAGCAGGCATCTGCCCGAAGTGGATGAGCATGCGGCCATTGTGTACCAGATACATGTTGTAGTCTTTGGCATCTACGGCTGTTTTCAGTCTTTCCAGAACACCATCCTGCCAGGGGGCAAGTCCTGTCATCTCCATGGCAACAGGAAGATCCTGGGGCTTCCGGCTTTCCTGTGGTTCTCTCCCTCCGGGCGAGTCCTCTGCATCACGCGTGCTACCATCACCGGAACACTGCTCTTTCCCGGTCAAACCCTTGTCTTCTCTCTTCCCCGAGGAACCCGTTAAAACCGAGGCCGAGTGCTCCTTGCTGAACATGCTTTCCCACTCGCCAAACTTGGCCAAGTCCATTCCTTCTTTGGTTTTTGCCAGGGCATCTCGTTCCTCCTGACTGAGTTCCATCACTGGCCCGTTGGCTGCTGGCAGACAACAGTGTGGTCCTGGCCTGGTCTCCACTCCTCCCACCGCGCCTCCAATCTCTTCCCAACTGGTGTCACCATTCATGGCTGGCTCCTCGGCGGCATCTCTGGTTTCTGGGAAAAGGTCTACCATTTTCAAGGACCGGAAGAGAATGTTCTGGTCCTGGAGGGCCAGGGCTGTGTCCAAACACTCCTCGTTGGGGGGCTCTTTCATGATGTTCTCATGAAGGACGGTTTCGGAGTCCACATTGGGCCAGCGGTTCCATTCCATGGAGCAGCAGACCACGCTGGCGGGGCACACCTGCAGATGCTTAGCCAGCTTGTGGCGGGCCATGGAGAGCGGGCAGCCATACTCGGAGTTGAGGCAGGGAACCTGCTCTAGAGGGCAGAGGAGCGCGTGCTCTGCCTCTTTGCACATGTGGAAGGTAGCGCCACAGAGCAGGTGGCAGCTTATCACCCGGCAGGAGACGCTGGGCTCCACTGGAACATGGCAGTGGCGGTTGATGCATCCCTCACAATGCCTGTGCTGCCCAGGTGGAGGCCTGCGCACCCGGCCCTAGACACAGTAGGGACAAAGGCAGAAAAGACAGGTGAGTGCAGCGAGGGGGAACGGAATACACTCCTGAAGTGGGTTTTGATGCACTCACCTCCTGTCTCTTTAAGACTTCTGTAGCAACCTCTGAATGCAGAGATAATTGGGAACACATCAGTCCAGAACAGTCTTTGTAGCAGTTTATGCTGTGTAAGTGGTATGTTTAAAACTGATCCCAAAGACTGGGCTGTGACTCACTACATTTGACAACTGTTATTTTCAAACTATGTATTATGGGTGATTTGTATTGATAATAGTATTGTCTTAGGGTTACTGTTGCTGCTGCGATGAAACATCATGACTAAAAGCAAGTTGTGGAGGAAAAGGTTTATTTAGCTTATACTTCTACATCACTAAAGGAAGTCAGGACAGGAACTCAAGCAGGGTAGGAACCTGGAGAGAGGAGCTGAGGCAGAGACCATGGAGGGGTGCTGCTTACTGGCTTACTCCTCATGGCTTGCTCAGTCTGCTTTGTTATAGAACCCAGGACCACCAGCCCAGGGATAGCCCTACCAACAATGAGCTGGGCCCTCCCCCACCAATCGCTAGTTAAGAAAATGCCCTACAGCTGGAGCTTATGGTGGCATTTTCTCAATTGAAGTTCCCTTTCAGAAAACTCTAGCTTGTGTCAAGTTGACATAAGACTAGCCAACAAAGCTATCAATATAATTTTGAACATTGCTTTTCAGAAACAAGACTGGATTCCTATATTTGTACCTATGTACCTATATTTCTCATCATGCTTATTACTTTTTATGAGATAATCCCTTCTGAAGACTGTAACACGAATTGCTAAATGGTCTTATTAATAAAAAAAAAAAAACAAACCAGGAGCCAGATATTGAGGTGAATGCCGAAAGATCAGAGAAACAAAACAAGCCACAGCCAACTTCACCTCACCAACTCCTCAGCCAATCCTGTTTCCTCAGACTGAAAGCCTCTGAGTCCTCACCCAAAAGTGTCTCTGCTGAACTGCTGCTAAAAAGCTTCTAGTTCCTGGTCCTCATACCTTATATACCTTTCTGCTTCCTGCCATTAGTTCCTGGGATTAAAGGCGTGTGTCCTTCCCAAGCACAGACATGAGATCTCAAGTGCTGGGGCTAAAGGTGTGTGCCACCATGCCTAGCTCTGTTCCCAGTGTGGCCTTGAACTCACAGAGATCCAGATGGATCTCTGCCTCCCAAGTGATAGGATTAAAGGCATGTGTGCCTCCACTGTCTGGCCTCTATGTCTAATCTAGTGGCTGTTTCTGTTCTCTGACCCCCCAGATAAGTTTTGTTAGAGCACAAATAAAATATCACCACAGAAGACAAAGAAAGAAAGATATGAAAAGGGGAGAAGGTAGATGTAGGAGGAGATGGGGGAAGAGGAAATAAGATCAAGATCTAGTGTATGAAATTCTTTAAGAGTTAAAAGTATTATTTAAAAACTTCTGCCTGCTGGGTGGCAGTGGCACACGCCTTTAATCCCAGCACTTGGGAGGCAGAGGCAGGAGGATCTCTGTGAGTTCGAGGCCAGCCTGGTCTACAGAGTGAGATCCAGGACAGGCTCCAAAACTACACAGAGAAACCCTGTCTCAAAATCAAAAAAAAAAAAAAAAAATCCTCTGCCTAAGATTATGAAGATAGGGTGGGGAATTTAGCTCAGTGGTAGAGCACTTGCCTAGCAAGCACAAGGCCCTGGGTTCGATCTTCAGCTCAAAAAAAAGATTATGAAGATATAGATTTACGTAGCTCCAGGAGTCTTTATTTGTTTTATTTTTCAGTTTGATCTACAATATATTGGGATTATATTTTTGTATATAATTTAATTCAAGACCAAAATAATATTTACTCTTTGCAAATAGTGATGGTGTACATAATACTTCTGAGGATGAATGTGCTGTTATTCATCTAACCAACTGTTCCAGAGGACAAGACCAAGTCTGGTTTTCCTCTCTAGCATCTAGTGCTTGACATAAGCCACACTAGGTATTCAGTACTTCCTGAATGAAGGAACTGTCAGCCATTTGGATTATTGTTGGCATTTTTAATATTTTACTTTTTAAAAATTTCATTATCTCACTGACATTACATAATAATTCAGTATATATATATACATACACACACACACACATATCAAACAATGGCTAATGACCACATCACAGAAATTAACATTTCTATCTCATCATTAATTGTTTCTATGTGTTGAGCAATTCATTTTCATTTTGTCACTAAAAATCTTTGCTCACACCTCTTTCTCATCTTTCCCCTTAGTCAGTGTCCACTTGTTGATAACAAATATCACACAGCCACATCTATAACCATTGGCTTGGGCTCTGGGATAACTAGAGTTAGACCTGGATCTCTCAACAGTGACACTCCAACAAAATCCTGATACTTACCATGGCTTCCCAATGTCTGGCTTCTTAACTCTAGGGGAAATATGAAAATATGAATGATTAGTAAGGAAAGTGTTGTAGTTATTGATATGATCAAGGGCCAAAGAGACTTCCCATGGTCCCTCATTAAATTCTGCTTACCACCTTGGAGGGGTTGTCCCATTTTACAGTTAAAGTGGAGACTTGAGAAGCTAACTCATCCAGGGTCACTCATCTGCTAAGTACGGAGTCAGGTTTCCAAGTCAGGCCATGCTGGCCCAGGCTCTTTGCACTGACCCACATGTCCTCTGATGGGGCCTGTTCCAACTATGGAACCCGCGACTTGTGCTTCTTGAAATCTCTCTTTACTTTTGACCTCCAAATGCCCATCCAGCTCCCCCCCCCCCGGGGGGGGGAGCTTCATGTCTACTGAGGGGCCAGCCGGATGTCCAGCTTGACCTGGGGCATACCTATCCTATGCCATTCACCTAGTGCCTTCAGCTGTACTGTGGCTAGGTCAGGGGTCAAATCCCCCAAACTTGGAAGCAGGCTACAGTGGGAACAGTGACAATCAGAAGAGAAGCTGTTCTGCCTTAGGGTGAATTGCAGTTACCCAGCTCTGGTTGCTTGGTTCTGTGAGGGAATGGATCGCCAGATCTTCTGGGTTTTTCAGAAAAGGGAGGAGGCAGATTTCCTTGACTGTGGATCAACAGAGTGGCTAGGAGGCCGACTGCATAGGTTTCTCCCCTAGCTCTACAGGCCAGTAGCTAGGAGGCTTTGGGAACGTTTCTTAGCATCTTTTAAATCCATTCCCCCTCTGTGAGGGAGGCGGCTAGCACTTCCTACACCACTAATGAGCAGGCTGGCACTATTGAGAGGAACGAAAGAGTTAAATACACACGAAATTTAAAGTAAGTATTCTCTATTTCATCATAGTGCAAAATATTTTACTACACGATGTATCAGAAAATCCTCAGAATTCTAAGTGTTGACAACTAATTCAATTGAAAACAAAAACATTCTATTTGGGCAAAGACAAACTGTTCAGGCTAGACCAGCCATGATGGCTAAGTTTGTAACGCGTGGCCTAGAGAGTCAGCAAGGCTGTTCCAGTTTGTGTTCATCTGGGGCACAGCTGGGAAGTTAGTACCCCAAAATCAGAAGGTGCAGAACCTTACATTTTTATTTATTTAGAATTTGGCAATTTGCTGTGGGTGATTCTCTCCCAGTAAAATTTTTTCAAACATATACAAAAGGTGAATGAACATATACAATAAGCAATTCATGACACATCACTCTAACAATTGTGTTATTTTTGTGCCTCTTCCTCTTAATGTTTAGAGCACATGATAACAAGATACTAAAGATGCTAATGATGCTTCATCCCTAAGCACTTCAGCATGAACCTTTCCCTCTAGAATCTATGGTACCATCATCTCATTAAAAAAAAAAAACAACACTAAAAACAGCTACCTAACATCATGAACACACACACACACACACACACACACACACACACACACACACATACACACACACGAGACAGGGTCTCCCTATGTAGCCTTGGCTGTCCTGGAACTCTCTATGTAGATCAGGCTGGCCTTGAACTCACAAAGATCAAAAGTCTCTGCCTCCCCAGTTCTGGGATTAAAAGTATGCACCACCATACCTAGTTTGAAACAGAATTCTTTTCAGTACCAATGTATCGAAGCTGGGCAAGTCTTTTTTATTTAGTCTGCAATAACCCCCGCCCCCCACATCTTCAAGGAATTTTAACTCTGGCTCCCTCTTTATGCTTTTGTTTTTCTGTCTACCTATTCAACAAACATTTGTTGATTGTACTCTGCGTCAGTAATGCCCATGAGTCACGCAAACTGCTTTCAAACTGAGTCCTAGACACTTTCATCAGACTCACCTGTGGCACGTGTGGACCTGGAAATCTGCATTGTTCTATGTGGTAGTCAGCCACATGTGGCTGTTTCAATCTGATCACAATGGAATAAAATAGAGCAATTCCTCCTTCACGCCAATTGTGTTTTAAGTGTTCAGTAGTCACACCTTCAAGTAGCTACTCTGTTGGATGACGGAGAATAGAACATTTCCATTTTCATGGAGAGTTATAATGCTCTGTGCTACTGTAGAATCTGTCGGCTCCTGTGGCTATGTGTGGGATAAATACTGGATTTATACCCTCAATACATGCCCTGGTGTTTTTTTGGGTTTTTTGTTGATTGGTTTTTTGCTAGAGTTATCAGGGAAGAGGAACTTCAATTGAGAAATTGCCTCCATTGGTTGCCTATAGGAAAGTCTACAGAGCATTTTCTTGATGGATGATTGATGTGGGAGGGCCCAACTCACTGAGGATAGTGCCACCCCTGGATAGGTGGTCCTGGGTTGTGTAAGAAAGCAGGCTGAGCAAGCCATGAGGAGCAAGCTAGTAAGCAACATTCCTCCTCCATGGTCTCTGCTTCAGTTCCTGTCTCTAGTTACCTGTCTTGAGTTCCTTCTCTGACTTCTCTTCATGATGCACTGTAAACTATAAACTTTACTTTTTTAAAATTTTATATGCATTGGTGTTTTGCTATGGGTGTCAGATTCCCCTATAACTGGAATTACAGACAGTTGTGAGCCACCATGTGGGTGCTGGGAATTGAACCTGGGTCCTCTGGAAGAGCAGTCAGTGCTCTTAACCACTGAGCCATCTCTCAATCCCCTAAACTACAAACTTAAATAAACACTTTCCTCCACAAGTTGCTTTTGGCCCTGCTGTTTATCACAGCAATAGAAACCAAACTAAGTCAACATACTTCCAATCTGATTATCCCGCACCTTCGTTCTAGACCCCGCCAGGCTCACTGAGTAATCATGAAGGAGGATTCTCCCAGTGTGCTCTGTTCTCCTGCCACTCTGAACCAGGGGACAGGTAAGAAGCTGCAACTCACAGCATCAAATAGGTTCAGGGCCCAGTCATACAAAAGCAATGATACGAGAGGCAGAGAGGAGCTGGACAGGGTCAGAGGGCTGACAGGGTTGGACTGTCTTATGGGCTGAATGTTATGCCCACCAAAGTTTTTAATGCTGCAGCCTAATCACCAATGTGATTATATTTGGAGCTGGAGTCTTTGGGAAGTGATTGGGTCTTGAGAGCAGAGCCTGCATAAATGAAATTAGTGCCCTCATAAAAAGGGCCTGAGAGGAAGGACCCTCATGACTTCTGTCCTCTTAGCACAAAAAAATACAATAGCGGTGAACCAGCAAGCAGGCCTTCAAAATACAACAAATCTGCCATAATCTTGATCTCGGACTTCCAAGTGAGAAATAAATTGATGTTGTTTTATAAGTTATGCAGCCCCTGGTGTTTTATTATAGTAACCAAAATGAACTATAATAGACTGAGACAGAACAAAGTCAGTCCAAAGAATACATCTTTTGTATGTAATGGTCCAGCTAACTGATCGCTTAAGACCAGCTTAATGGGCAGGTTGCCGCATGCCATATTTGAGATCATTCCTAAAGGGAAAAGTCGATGGTGGACTTTGTGTGGAAATTCTTAAATATTAGACTAAGAGATCTGGAACCATTTGGTACACAATAAGGCGGCATTTTTCATTGTGATTTGGGAGCTAAGTGGGATGAAGGGAGAGTCTCTAGAGCTGAGAACTGATGTAGAGAAGGTGATGTTTCACAGGCGAGGCTGAAGACAGCAGAAACGGAAAGATGAATCCGATGGAAGGTATTGCAAAGGGAGACTCCGGGTTATTTCTGACTGGAGATGAGGAAATGAGCTAAAGTTGATGCCAAGGTTTTAATCCAAGAGAAAAGAATATTGGCCACAAGTTCAGAGAAAAACAGAAGTCTATGAAGAAACTACTTGAGGAGGCAAGATAAGTCCAACAAGTTTGATGTAAATTGTTCAAGGTGATGACAATCCTGTGACAAGAAGAGGAACTTGGAGGCAGAGATGATGGTGTGGGAATTACCCAGGTGAGAGAGAAAGCTCTAAGTGGGAAATGAAAACACAGAATAGACATCTGAGACATGAAATATTAATACCCAGCCATGTGTGACCACTTTGCAGACATTAGGAAAAAGGGCAGCCAGAGGAGAGACTAAATGTGCACATCAGGACTATGCTGTCACAGATATAAAGGAAAAGGTGAGTAATGCCACCTACACTGCCACACACACACACACACACACACACACACACACACACACACACACACCAGCTGTGGGACCCTTGCCCGTTTGAAACTGGTGCTTGATGAGAGGGGAGAAGCAGATACTTTGATGCTGACAGGATTGTGGCCTCTCAGCAGGAATTGGCACCATCTGCTTCCTGTTCAGAATGGCAGCTAATCAGTAAGGATGGAGTGTGGAGCCCTCTGGATCCCTTCTGGCTTTCAGGTGGAAAAAAAGACTGATCACAAAGGGAGGGAGGGCGTGTGAAAAAACGACCAACACCAGGAATGTCCGGCATATTTAGTACGTGTTGGCAATGTAATTAGTCACAATGCTAAGCTCAATTTCTGGGAAGAGAAACAAAGGGTTTGGCTAGTTTACTGGACTCCAGGCATGAGAACTCTGCTCCCCAGCAAGGATGCACTTCACCAGAGGCATTGTGATTGGCTCTAAGCCCAATTTCCCCTTAAGTGTTTTAGAGTTCCTAGGAACCATGAGTGAAGGTGAGGATATACTATAGCTTGTTGTTCTCTGTTACGGTGATGTTGTTTAAAAATATCTGAGAGAAAACAGTGCATGCTGTTAACAAAGCTGTTCTCCCCCTTCCTTTTTAAATGTCACTATTTAAAGACCTCATTCCCAACTCTAGAGTGTCACCAGCTGAGTGACCTTGAGACAGGACTAGTGTTGAGCAAAGATCACCTTGGAGAAGTTTGGCAGGAAAAGAAAGAAGAAAGATAGAAAAAGAAAAAGAAAGAAAGAAAGATATAGTCCAAGACATAAAAAAAAAAAATCACATCTCAACCTTCCATTGTATACTTGGGAGAAATTCTTTTTACCTGGATAAGGCTCAATCCAGAACTCTCGAGAGTCTAAATTATTGCCTGAGATTCTCCTAGTGTAGTATCGAAAGCCAGACATCCCAGGAAACCCCTAAGGGGCAGGCAGATTTGCACAGTGAATTGATTACCTTGAATTTCAGACAGTGAGTCTTGCCCCAAATGAATCAAATTGGATGTAACATCAGTGATGTAAAGAAAGCTACTCTTATCCTCTGATTCAGAGTGGCTAGATGCTTTTCTTTGGAGTTTATCTGACTTACCTAGACTGAAGATGTATCTCTGTTGACTATAATGGACAAAGAGAAGTGTCTTAGTTAGGGTTTCTATTGCTGTGAGGAAACACCATGACCAAAAGCAAGTTGAGGAAGGAAAGGGTTTATTTGGTTTACACTTCAGCATTGCCGTTCATCATCGAAGGAAGTCAGGGCAGGAACTCAAAAAGAACAGAAACTTGGAGGCAGGAGCCATGGAGGAATGCTGCTTACTGGCTTGCTCATCATGCATGGCTTGCTCAGCCCGTTTTCTTATAGAACCCCCCACAGTGACAGTACCCACAATGGGCTCGGTCCCCTCACATTAATAATTTTAAAAATGCCCTATAGCTAGATCTTATAGAGGCATTTTCTCAACTGAGGCCCCCTCCTCTCTCGATGACTCTAGCTTGTGTCAAGTTGTGGTGAAATTAGCTAGCCTAAGAAGGAAGGTTTTAGTGCCTATATTAACATTTATTTAGTCCTCACAAAAACCGTGTGAGGTGGGGGTTGCCATCTTCAGTTTACAGACAAGGACACTGAGGCACAAGGAGATCTCCATTTGTCAGGCTTCAAATCCAACACTCTATTGTGTTCCTAAGGGACATGTATGGTTCATCTCCATCATCTGGAGAAAACTCAAGGCCATGGCTAGAGTGGGCACAGTACGGTGTTCACATGTGTAGCCCTTCCAGAGTGGAAAGGAGCTAGATGATCCTTATCAGGAAACTGCTGTCCTATTATAAATTGTTTCTGTCTTTTAAGCCACAGCTATCTAAACCCACCACTGCCAGCAGCAATTAGGCTGCAAGGGCCATAGCCAGAAGGAATTCTGTTTCCTCAGGCTCCGACTCTTGCAAAGCTATGAAAGGAACTTAACTAAACCTCTGTCCCTCTAAAGAACTCAACATTCGTAGGGTAAGGTGGAATTCTGCTCTCCAGAGGCCGAATAGCAAGGAGCTCACCTCCTCTCCTAAAAGCCCCCATGTTTCGCCTCTCCCCGCCTCTCCCCTCCTTATAAACCCTTCTCCACCCGGCTCCTCCCTACCACTTCCTGTCAGCTAGTTGCTGACTCAGCCTCCTGACCACAGGTGAATTTTACTTAATCAAACACATCTTTGCATCATTAAACAAATATTCTAGAGCAAAAACAAAAGTAACTTGAAATAATATTCTGCAGCAGGAAACGCCTGTCTCCATGCAGATGTTTTTGTGGGCCTTTCAATCAGATCCGACATTGTGCCCCCTTTGAGCAGAATAAACAAGAGAACAGTCTCCGATTGGTGGTGCTGTGCTTCAGAGATACAAACGTGAAAGAGAAAGCTTCAGGGTTAAAATGCTACACTACAGTATTGGTTCTGAAACTTGAAGTGAAATACCCACCGTATCAGTTACATGTTATAGAACTTCTTCACTGTGTGCAACATGCTTTCATCAAAATATAGGTTTAAATTTCCCCTCTCCAAAAGAGACAATTAACTAACATGACTTAGCCTTTATTAGCCCAACAATACACTCCATTTTATTGGCTCTATCAGATGTAGTCAGAGTAAAGTTGATGGCAGCAGATATGTGGTAAAGGAGTGAATATCTCTATGAAGAAATGGAGCATTTAGAACCTGGCAGGAGCTGGGCATGGTGGAGCACACCTTTAATCTCAGCATTCAGTGGGCAGTGGCAAGAGGATCTCTGTGAATTTGTGGCCAGCCTGGTCTACATAATGAGTTCTAGGACAAAGAAAGACCCTGTCTAAGTCCTCATCCAGAAGGGATCTCAGCTGAACTGTGACGGATCTCTGCCTCCGGAATGCTAGGATTAAAGGTGTGTGCTACCACTGCCTAACCTCTATGTTTAATATAGTGGCTATTCTGTTCTCTGACCCCCAGATAAGTTTATTGGGGTGCATAATATATCAACCACATCCTCTCCCCCACAGATCACCACAAGCCATTCCTTCAGTACTGAAGGACTGCAGATAGTACACTCGGATCTTTCATGTGTTGTGTCTAGGGACTCCCACTCTCATCAGAAGTCACAGAGTTAACTCAAGGAATCTCTCTTTTCTAGGTTGAAGTTTATAACTTTTAGTGCTTATCCATATTGCCCTATTCATGAAGGAAATGCCCATTATCCTTAACAGTAAGGAACAACTTTGAGATTTCATCTTAACCAAGTGAGAATACCAAAGACCAACAGAATAACTGACAACAGATGCCAGGGAAGATGTGGAGAAAGGAGGACCCTCGTAAACTGTTGGAGAGATTGCAGCCACTCTGAAAATCAGTGTGAAGAATCCTCAAAAACCTTCTAAGTCTACCGTATGACCCAGATACACTTCTTGGTATATGCCCAAGGAGCTGGCTTCCTACTCCACAAATCCTTGCTCATCCAAGTTCACTGCTACTCTATGCACAATAACTAAGAAAGGGGAGCGACCTAGATGCCCTTCAGCTGACAAATGGACAGTGAAAATGTGGTACATACACACTGTGGAACACTATGATGCCAACGAACCACAGTAAGGAGAAGCACAGCACAGTAATCCTAAGAGTGTAGTAGTAGCGTGTATGCTTTGGAGGTAACTAATAGCTCTATAATTTGATTTAAGGCCTGCTTAACAAGAGGGAAATCATGCCTGATACTGGAAAACCTGGCCAGCCACCCAGGACTAGTGAAATCATGGATCTTGGAGGAGAACCTACAACCACCACTTACTAAACCAGCATAATCCCTAACTACATTCTAAATATTTGTTCTTACACCCACAGATAAGTGTCGTTTCCACTTCTCACCAAGGACACTTTTCTTTGCAACAGATTGTGTCTTAGTTACTTTTTAGCTGCTGTGATAAGACACCATGACCAAGGCAACTTTTGTTTTGTTTTGTTTTTTGAGACAGGTTTTTTCTATGTAGCTTTGGTGCCTATCCTAGAACTCACTCTGTAGCCCAGGCTAGCCTTGAACTCACAGAGATCCTCCTGCCTCTGCCTCCCGAGTGCTGGGATTAAAGGCATGTGCCACCACCGCCCGGCTCCAAGGCAACTTAGAAAAGAGTGTACTCGGGCTCACAGTTCGAGAGGTTAGAGTCCATGATCATCATGTTGGGAAGCATGGCAGCAGGCAAGCAGGCATGATGCTGGAGTAGTAGCCAAGAGCTCACATGTTGAGACAACAACCACGAGGCAGAAGGAGTGTGCTAACCTGGAATGCACTGAGTTTTAGAAACCTCAAAGCCCACCCCCAGTGACACATGTCCTCTAACAAGGCCACACCTCCTAATTCTTCCAAATTGCTCTATCACTTGAGGATCAAGCATTTAAATATATAAGTGTGTGGGAGCCATTCTCATTCAAACCACCACAGACATCTGAAGGATTAGGGGGTGTGGCTTTGTTAGCAGAGGTGTGTCACTGGGGGTTGGCTTTGGGATTTCAAAAGCCCACTCCAGACCCAGCCTCTGGCTCTCTGCCTTCAACTTGCAACAAATGCGAGCTCTCAGCTACTGCTCCGGTGCTTTGCCTGCCTGCCCGCCAGCATGCTTCTTGCCGTGACAGTCATGAACTAACACTCTAAAACTGTAAGCCAATCCCTAAGTAAATGCTTTTGTGAAGACAATATGAAGGCCTAGACTTGATTTTACAGACTGCATCTTAGGGAAGGGCCACCATCTTAGACCACCTGCTGTACTCAGTTCCAGGAAGGACCTCAGGAATGTGCCATGGCAACTCTAACAGATACAGGCCAGTACGCTCCTGCAGACATTCTGTCTGTGGTTTATGACCCTTGAAGATACCCAGATAATCCTGTTGAGCAGCCCGGATAATCCTGCTCAGCAAGTTGTGGTTCCCCGCCAAAAGTCCAACCCAATAGTTTCAAATGTGGTTTTGTGCCGAAAGTCTTAGACCAATAGTTTCTAAAAATCACCTTGCCCCATATCCCTTCTACCCAATCCCAAGATGGCAAAGCGTGTAATTCCCAGTTTTTTTCTTTCTTCTTTTTTAATTGGTTTTTCCCTATAAAAACTTTCTACCCATGGGCCTGCCACTGCCGCCATATTTCCCTCCATCTGCCGGGTGGTGGCCCAGGTTTGAACCTGACAAAAAGACCCTTATGTGCTTACATTGGAAACTGGCTCCTTGGTGGTCTCTGGGTTTTGTGACATGGGCACAACACTTTCTGTGGTGGTTTGAAAGAAAATGGCCTTGTTAGAGTAGGTGTGGCCTTGTTGGAGGAAGTGTGTCATTGTGGAGGCAGGCTTTGAGGTTTCATATATGCTCAAGCTACTCCCAGTGAGACAGACCACTTCCTGTTCCCTTCTGATCAAGATGTAGCCAGCACCTGCATGCTGCCATGCTCCCTGACATGATGATAATGGACTGAACCTCTGAACTGTAAGCCGCCACAGTTGCTGTGGTCATGGGGTCTCTTCACAGCAATAGAAACCCTAAGACATGTTCTTTTAGAGGTTGCCTTGGTCATGGTGTCTTCTTACATCAATACAGATGGAGACCATTCCAAACAATTACAACTTATCAAAATGCAGAGTTGTGGAGCCCAGTTCCAAGTAACACAACTACAACCCAGCTCCTCCTAAGGCTCAGGGATCATTTGTGGAAGAGGGGGTGGGAAGATTATATGAGCCAGAAGAATAGGAAGTTTGCGGTGAGATCGTGTCTTCTAGAAATGTCAGAGAAGTTATATCTATGAAGTCTCATCAACATGGCTACCTAAAAAAGTCCCAAAGGAGGAGAAAACCAATAGACATGCTAACATGGAAGGCAGAAGGCTCCAGAGGTCTTAACCCTAGAAAGAATTACAGGCAACGAAGGAACACTGAGAATGGGAGGAATAGTCTTCCCCAGGGAAGAGCACACAGGTTGGTTATTCGATACCAAATGCTCAGCCCTGAAAACATATGCATTCAAGGAACATCATTATATGGACTGAGAACATTGCATTTTTATATTTGGGAACACACACACACACACACACACACACACACACACACACACACACACACACACACACACACATGTATGTATGTAACAACAATTAAGATGCTGTGGATTTAAATGAAAACAAGGAGTGTGTACACGGGAGGGTTTGGAGGAAGGAAAGGGAAGGGGGAAAATGATATAACTGTATTATAATCTCTAAACTATTTTTAAAAGAAAATAAGGGAGTTCCCATTGCCACTAGGCTTAGACATTGCTGTGGGGGGAACAGTGAGAGAAATTTAGATGGGCAAATCGGAGCAGATATCATGACTGGCAGGTGCACTCAGGCAGTAGAAGGACCTCTGACCTCTGACCAGAATATTAATGGAGGTCACAGATGTGTCTCAAAGAATGTACTAGAATAGGAGCTGGGGAGCAAGCGTCCCTAACATAGAACCCTCAAATGTAAGAATAAAAATCTATAAAGAATAAAAAGAATTAAGAACAAATATTTAGACTGTAGATCAGGATTATCCTGGTTTAGTAAAGGGTGGTTGCAGGGTTTTCTCAGTTGATGTTTCTGGAATAGGACTGAATTGTCCTACACTACAAAGAACCTTACTGTAAGTGGCAGTCTAAAAAGACCCTGAGGAAACTTGAAGCAAATTTAGGGAGACACTGTAGTGATGGTGGATGGCTGTCACTTCCAGGTCTTTTGTTAATGAGGTGAGGGACAGGAGAAGAAAGCTTTTCAGCCCCTTAGGTAAATGAAACCTGCACTGAGTGGGACTGACTTGGAAGACACACACTGAGCACGGCCAGAATTGTTACCATGCCTTGTTCTTTGGAACCCCTGCAGCTGTATAACCAGACACCTCTGGGTCAGGCAGAAAACCAGGAACTCTTCCAGGGCTTGTCTGACTTCAGTGCATATACTAGGGCGGTCTTTTTGTAACGGACTGTGGTTCAGTGGACCGGAGGGAAGCCGGGAATTTCTCCATAACAAGCTCCAGGCTAGGCTGATGGTCCGAGTTCTACCTCTCCAGTTTTCAGAGGAGAACCTGGGGCCCTGAGGTGGACTGTGTCTTGCCTGAGCTCTGACACTGTCTGTGATTAGCCACATGTCTGTTCTCGCTGCACCCAGATGTTCTATAAGTCTGTAGAAACCCCAGCCCCACACAGCCAGTACCTGAGTGGAGGTGGCCAAGGGTGTGGTAAGAACTTAGATGGTGCAAAGGCGAAGCAGGACAGAGCCTGGAAGGTTGGAGGTGACTAAATGTCACTGGCCAACAAGGTCGCAATAACACACATAGCAGGTGTATTTACAACCAGCAAGACAGAATGGGATTAACAGTAATTTTTACATGTTCTACTATGGTTTTAAAGTTAGTGACACACAGGCTTGATGTCAGGGAGATCTTTTTAGGCAAATGGCCCTTTCAGCACCCATCATATGGTGCTGTGACAATTGTGACCCCTCATGTGGCCAGCCCTCAAAATAACGATTGACTTCTGGACTTGAGACTCAGTGAAAGTGGGAAGGTTAAAAGGCAAAGATCGAACATGTTCTTTAACTCCCAACCCACTCACCCACCAGTTAGAGTTACTCATTGTTCACCCAGTTTCTTGCTGTGGAGATAATTAACTCTAGGGAAAGAACATGTATAAAGTTAACCATTAAATTCATCTCTCTGCCTCTTGGGGTTTTTAACTCCCCTAGGCATCTATTGATAAACCCCTCATGTGGTCCACGGGCTTCTGGGCTGTGATTCCAGCAACTTCACCATCCACTAATAAAATGAGCTTCCCCGCATTCTGTCAGCTTTACAATCGGCAGTCTACCATCTCTAGAAGACACTCTACCTTTAAAGCTTTTGACTTATTAGCATTTAATTCTCATAGTCAATCCTTAACTTGGGGGGGGGCTGGCAAGTTGCCCCCTTTAGACTTCCAATCTAGCCTACCCGAGTCTCATGCACCCACTTCTGCCTCAGTGCCATGGAAACCCTGGAAAAATTAAACGCCATTCAGACAAGGCCACAGTGAAACTGATTGTGCCTAAGCAAACAGGTCCGATACTAACACAGACTCCTGTACAGACTTGGGGGGTACAGGATGTTGAACAAAAGGAGCCGGAAGGCAGGGCATCTGAGTAGTTGCCTTAGACCTCCTTTGACTCAGCATTGACACCTCAGATCCCTTTCTGCTCAGGCCACTTCCCAGACTGTCCTCAGCTGAACTCTGAACTGAAGAAATCTCGGAAACTAAACAGGGCCCTTTGGCTGCTGCCAACTTGTTTCATGCACACAACGCTATACGGTTATTCCAGGAGCGAGGAGTAATTTTATCCGCTTTCCTAGCTTTTAAGACCATGAATGGCTTTCCTCACTTTACTTCTGCTGTTCTGGGTGTGCATGCTTCGAGTCAGTCACAGTTTTGAGTTTAGGTACATCCGCCTGTGTACGATTTTCAGCTGGTAGAACACTTTCACTTTCATGGATGTGTTTTTTTTTTTTGTTTTTTTTTCCCCGATTCAAGGGAAGTGTGCAGGAAAGAGCTGCACTTGGGCAGGTTTGTTAGGCAAAGCCGGGTGTCAGATTGCAGGCAGAGTGTGAGTAGTGCAGAGTGAGTGCAGTGAAATGCAGCTGTTAGCCCGCAGTGTGTCACAGTGGATGGAATTTAAGCCTTGTGACAATGACTTGCAATTAGAGCAGCAATGATGATTGGAGAAAACGTTGCAGCATTTGAACTAACTCTGGGTCTCCACTTCTTCCCTCGGCACATGCCGCCTCCCCCTATCACCGCTCTGTAACTAAGATAACACTGAACTGTTCTGATTGATCGTAGAAGAGCCAGCCTAAGCCGGCAGAAGGCTGCTGGCACTACAAGCTGCTGTAGGATTTTAAATAAATTCAAAACAGATTACACATGGCTGAGGATTCCCAGTACCAACCGCTCCCCCATCACCCACAGGTTCCGAAGTTTGTTTAACAACCCACCTTCAGGGCACAAAGGAACAACCTGGGTCGCACCTGCCCGCGTTTGAAAATCTTACCTAAATGGTACAAGCTGACTCAGCATCTGCAGCTACCAGCTCTTAGATGGTGCGCAAGCAGGTCTCAAGGAGGTGGCTGCCAGTGCCTCTGCCGCAGCAGAGGACCCGAGTTCCCCTGGAAAGGCAAGCGAATGGGAGAAAACGTCAACTGACATAGTTCAAGTGTTTCAAAGTTAAAAATAAAACTATATCACAAGGGCAACGTGATCAGGCTCAGCTTACGACTCCCTTCGCCTGTAGGTTATCAACACTCGGTGTCCAAGTACTGGAGTGGCGGAGCAGAGCCCAGGGGAAGCGGGGTTTTATACCAATGGGCTTTCTCTTACCAAAGGAAGGAGGAAAGCCTTTAGAAGAAGGGTCAGTGCAAGCCAGCACAGCCACAATCCTGTGTGCGCCCAGGGCAGGTCCAGCTGTGCTCAGGAGCTGGGGGAGAAGCAGCAGGATTTTTGCTCAAATTATAACCCTGCTTTTCACCCAAGCCCCTCACTGGTGGAAGCAGCAACTTATAGGTTTGTTTGTTTGTTTGTTTATTAGTCTTTAGCTTTTTGGCTCTTTTGGGGGGGGGGTCTGCCACCCAGCTCCCAATACACAGAGTCTTATTCTTTTTTATGAATGCTTAGCCTTATCTTGGCTTATTCCTAGCCAAGGACACTTCTCTTTGCAACAGATTGTGTCTTAGTTACTTTTTAGCTGCTGTGATAAGAAACCATGACCAAGGCAACTTTTTTTTTTTTTTTTTTTTTTTTTTTGTTTTGTTTTTCGAGACAGGTTTTCTCTGTGTAGCTTTGGAGCTTATCCTGGAACTCACTCTGTAGCCCAGGCTGGCCTCAAACTCATAGAAATCCTCCTGCCTCTGCCTCCTGAGTGCTGGGATTAAAGTCATGCACCACATGTAACACATCTTAAAACAATATTCCACAACAGCAACTTGTGCAGGTGGCATGGTGTCAAGCTCCTGTTCTCCTGTTTCTTCTCATGACGACTCAGTATCTGTCCTCCTCTGGTGGCTGGGAAAAAGGAGAGTTTGTCAAGATAACCCAAGCAGAGAGTTAAGTCACAGGGAGAGAATTAGAGGGAGTAGGAGGCTTGACTGTCATTCAGTACATTTCCCTCCTGTTACAGATGAGAAGATGCAGTATCAGGGAAGGTAAACCACTCATCCATAATCACAAGGCTCAGAGCCAGAAGAAAGACTTCTGATAGCCTGGTATTCTTTATCTTAACCACTTCAAAACAATTCTTTCCACCTCTTTTCTGAGGGGAAAAAAATAGCAGGTGAATAATGTCTGCATACAAAGTGCTCAGTCTAGCTGCTATTTGAATGTGGCTGTATCATGAGGGGAAAGAGGGGTGTTTGAATCTGCTGTGATGAGCAGTCTCAGAAGTCCCCTCCCCCCATCCTCCCACGCACATTTGTTCATGTAGGTAAACTCATCTGGGTGAAAAGTCAGAAGATGAAAATCCTAACATTTGCTACATGCATCTTGTATTGTAAAACCTTGCTGAATTTGTAATGGAGTATTCCTGTGGATTCCTTAGGATTGTCTATAGATAACATCTCTGTGGATTGAGGTATTCTCATTTCCTTTCCAGGCTGGTTGCTTTTTATTTCCTTCCCTCACCTTTTGCCTGGCCTGGAGTGTCCTGCACTAGGTGGAACAGGAGTGGAAACAGGGGCTGTCCCTGTATGTCCTGGACAGCAGGCTCTTTTGATCGCAAATCACCTGTGGAAGTTTCCACAGACGAGAACAAGTTGCCTGGGAATCTTTCAGACAGCTTTTTGCCGGTTGAAGAGGGGAGGGAATTGGTTTTTTATTTTTTATTTTTTATTTTTTTTAGTCTAGAGACTGTTCTCATCATGAAAGGCTGTGGACTTTTACCAGATGATTTTTCTGTGCCCTCTTGTATTGCATTTGATTGGTGTTTATATATTGAACCAAACTTCATTTTTTTGGGGTAAGCCTCACTTGGTCTGGTACATCGCTCTTTCTCCATTGTCCTAGTTAAGGTTCCTACAGCTATGATGAAACACCATGACCAAAAGCAAGTTGGGGAGGAAAGGGTTTATTTGGCTTATACCTCATCATAATCCGTCACTAAAGGAAGTCAGGACAGGAATTCAAGCAGGGCTGGAACCTGGAGGCAGGAGCTGATGCAGAGGCCATGGAGGGGTGCTGCTTACTGGCTTTCTCATTATGGCTTACTCAGCCTAGTTTCTTAGAGAACCCAGGACCACCAGCCCATGGATGGCACCACCTACAACTGGCTGGGCCCTCCCACATCAACCACTAATTAAGAAAATGCCCTACAAGCTTGCCTAAAACCTGATTTTAGGGAGGCATTTTCTTAATTGGAGCTCCCTCTTCTCAGATGACTTCAGGTTGTGTCATGTTGACATAAAACTATCCAGCACATCTGTATTATTGGCTTTGATTTGTTAGTATTTTACTGAGGATTTTTGCACCTAGCCTGTAACCTCTTTGGGATTCTTTTGCTTGGTGTGATATTGGGGTAATACTGGTATCATAGAGCAAGTAAGGGAGTGTTCCTATGTGTTCTGTCTATCTGTCTATCTGTCTATCTGTCTACACACACACACACATACACACACACACACACACATACACACACACACACACACACACACACACACAGGATTTATTACATGTTGTACAGGTTGTGGTCCAGCTAATCCAACAATGGCTGCCTATATACAGAAGTTCCAGGAATCCAGTAGTTATTCAGAATATGAGGCTGGATGTCTTAGCTAGTCTTCAGTAGACACCAGAATCCTGAAGAAATATGCTTCAATTCCAGTGACAGGATGGACTTGCTACTGAGGGTTGGGGCTTCCAACAGAAGGTGTAGTCCATATTAGAGGTGAGTCTTCTCACTTCCAAAGATCTAGAATAAAGATATGTCTTCATACCACAAAGATCCAGATTAGAAGTGGATCTGCCCACTTTAAATGACCCAGTTAAGAAAAAAAAAATCCCTCACAGGTATGCCCAGCCATTTTTGGGTTTTAGTTAATTAATTCCTGATGGTTTTAGTTAATTCCTGATGTAGTTAAGTTGACAACTAAGAATAGCCATCACACCCCTCTTCTGGTTTTGGGAGGATACAATGCAGGATTTAAACTTTTGGTAGTATTTGCTGGTGGAGCCATGAGGGGCTAGGCTCTCTCCTCTGTGGGAAGCCTTTGTAATCTCTTCACTTGTCTAGCCTTAACTGCAGAATTCATATTTCTTGTTGGGTCAGATCTGATATTTTATCTTTCAAGGAATTTGTTCATTTCATCTAAGTTGCTGAGTTTGTTAGCATATAATTGGTAACAGGATTCCTTTATAATGCTTCTATCTTCTGTGAAATTGGTGGTAACAGCTCTTCTTTTATGATTCAGTAACTTGAGTCAGCTCCCCTCTCTCTCCTCCTTCAGTCAGTTAGACTATGTGTTTGTTAGTATGTTAATGTTCCCAAAAAGTTAAAGTTTGGTTTCATTGTTTTTTCCTTTTTATTCTTTTTCTTGCCCCATATTTCATCTACTTATAGTCTATACTTGCTTCTTTCTTCTTCCTTTGCACTTTTTTTTTTACTTTTCTGGTTTTCTCAGGTAAAAATGTTGATTTGAAGGTAAGATGTTGGGGACAGTAAAAGGATTAGCAGTTGTCAAATGAATGGGGGAGGGAGGGATGAATAGGCACAGGAGAGACTTTTAAAGGAGCAGAATCACTCTGTGTGATATGGCAATGTTAGATACATACTGCTATATATTTGTCAGAACCACAGTCTGCACACCGAGAATGAGGCCAGTATAAGCTATAGATTTTGATAAGGATGCATCCATGGGGGTTCAAATGTGTCTCTCTGGTGAAAGATGCTGATATTGGGGGAGGCTGTGGACATAGAAGAGTAGGTTACAGATGGGGACTTCCTGTACCATCTGCAAAATCTTGCTGCAGACCTAAAACTATTAAGAAGGCTAGAGGCTAAAGATGAGAGGTTAAGAGCACTTACTGATCTTGTAGAGGACCAGAGTTTGGTTCCCGGTGTCTATATTTGGCAGTTCACAATGACCTGTAATTCCAGATCCAGGGGATGTGATGTCCTCTTCTTGCCTCCACAGGCACCCATATGTACATGCACATATCTACAGTACACACATAAATAAAGTAAGTCTACAAAAAATAAAGCTAATAAAAAAACCCCACAAAAGTACAAAACTAAGCAAAATTTCCAAACCTTTTCCAGGTCTACAGATTGTCCTACATGGTCTTTGTGATAATTTACAGAGTAGAGGGTAACAAAGGCCTCAATACTTCTTAGTACCTGCCAGTCTCCTCCAATAAACACTGGTTCGGATTACTATCTATGTATGCTACCAGATTATCTAAATTAGAGTGTCTTCCTTGGTCATTTCTCTTTTTGTGATAGTAAAAATTGAACCTAGGGCCTTGCCCATGTTGGGCAAGCACTATATCACCATCTCCATCTCCAGCCCTTCCTCAATTAATTTTAATTTCTAAGTAGAGGGATGAGTGATAAGTTTCTTTAAACTTTGTTCTCTATAGCTAAAGAAAGCTATCTGTATGTGTTATTCATTTAGTTATGATTGGTTTTGTGGTCGAGAGTGTGCTTGAAATATTAATAAAATCATATATGTACATAATTATATAAAATATATACATATATAAAATATATGTATATAATTTATTAAATCACATATAATTATATAGCAATATTTTATACATAATTACATATTACTCATATAATCAGATAATTATGATATGTAATATATAATTATATATAATTTAATAAAATTTATTACATATAATATATAATTATATATTATATATAATTTTATTAATACTTTGAGAATTCATATGTTGTATTTTGATCATATTCACCCTCCTCTTGCCTCTTCCTCCCATAATCACCCTGTTTGCCCTCACCTCTCCACTCACCTAACTGAGTTTTCTTCCTCTTTTGAAAACTCCCATCAAGTCTGATTTGTGTTGTCCTACTACTCTTGGGCGTGGGTCTGCCATGGACTGTGGTTTCATGTAGCCCAGATGGCCTCAGAATCACTGTGCACCCGCTGGTCATCTTGAACTTGGGATTCTCCTGCTTCTGCCGCCCATGTTCTCAGATTGCAGGTGTGTGACGCCCACTTTGGTAGGGCTGGAGATGGCACCCAGAGCTCCAGGCATGCTAGGCAAACACCAACTGAGCTGCGTCCCCATCCCCAAGAATACGCATTTTTTACAGCTGGGCGTGGAAACTGGCATACCTCCATTACATCAACCTCATCAACCTCATTAAATATGTAGCTAAATCTTTTCCTCTCATATAAAATTGTTATCTACTTGACCTTTTAGTTATGGAGACTGCTGTGTGACAATTTTGCATTGTGATTATTGGGATCTTATATTTGTTCAAGTTTCTCCAAACTTTCGTTAACATTTGCTTCATAAGGGTTGGGTATATGCTATTAACTATATATATATTCAGAATTGAATCTTTCACAAGTTAATCACCCTTCTTGTCTTTTTCGGTAGTGCTTGATCTCTATCTCATCATGTATTTCCCCTTGAGGTTTAACTTGCCAGAGGAGATGCCCATGCTAGCTTCCTTCCTGTTTGCAGGTATTTGACAGGTGTCGGAGTCCAGCTCTGACCTCTTGAAGGGTTCTTGCGGGGAGGAGAGAGGAATGAGGAAGTGTTAGATAGAAATATAGATGGAGACAGAGAGAAAGGCAGAGTGACACAGGATAGCTTCGGGAGGGCCCTGGGTCAATACCTAGCTGCCCAGACTTTATTCATGATTTTATTTATTTATTTATTTATTTATTTATTTATTTATTTATTTATTTATCTATACTAATAAGTGTATAGGTGTAGCTTTGCGCCTGTCCTGGGACTCACTTGGTGGCCCAGGCTGGCCTCGAACTCACAGAGATCCGCCTGGCTCTGCCTCCCAAGTGCTGGGATTAAAGGCATGCGCCACCACTGCCCGGCTATTCATGATTTTAAACATCAGTAAAGGGAGGAGCAGAAGGCCTCCTCCTTTCAAGGTCAAATCACAACATACAACCAAGTGTAAACCCTTCAAAACACCTGGTATCCACGTCCCTGGTCAAATCATCCGATTATGCAGCCCTGCTGGGTAAGGCAAGCTCAGATTCTCTGACCTTAAGTAAGGCCTTACTAGGAAGTGTCTGTGGGTCCCCACAGACAGGCATCCAGATGCACATGCTAGTTTCCTTCCTGTTTGCAGGTTTTGCGGCCATCACTTCCTCAGAGAGCTGACTTGGGGAGGCTGCAGGCACTCCTGTGGGCATGTTTTTGTTTTCATTCATTTCAAAGCATACTCTGGCTTTCCGTAGTGAGCACATTGTTTGATGTTCACACGTTGGTGATTTTCCAGATTTTCTCCTGTTACTGCTTCCTAATTTCATTCCATTGTGCCTGAAGAATATATTTTGTGTATCTCCTTTTAAATTTATTACTGTATCACCCCAAATGTTTTTTTTATTCCAATCCTTTTCTGTTTCATTCTTCAGTATTTTATATGTTGAGAAGTTCTCGTTTTATTACATTTACTGAAGATGTTTCTGGTTCTGCATGTTGCTTGTGTGGCCAGAAAATGTACTGAGTGCCATTTAAAGGACACTTGAGTTTGTCGGTTTTCCCAGACATTGCTTCCTTAAAAGTCTGTATCTTCCTCTGTTGGTTCCTCCAGCTCTTCCTGTGTCTGGACTCTCACACTGTACTAAAAAGTCACTAGCGATGGTGATTCCCTTGAAAACCTTGACTGGAAATCCCCTGCTGGAGAGCTACCAAACTAAAGATTATGAATGAAATAGAAGCTTACGGCCTTCGGTCATGAAAAGTAAATAACTCTAATGTGCTGTCCCTCTGGTCCAAAGTTTAAGTTAGTTGGGGGGAGGGGAACTTTAGAGTCTCCTGGCCTTCCAGGAGGCCTCTCTCCTGAGAGTCCAGCGGCTGACCGTGCCCTGCTGAGCTATCCTAGGAAACAAAAATACTTTTTTCCACAGAAATCAAAGTGACACTGAGAGAATGAAATAGAAACCAGAGATTGAGCCAGACATGGTGGTGGACACCGAGGAGGCAGAGCGGGTGGGTCTCTGTGAGGAGTTGAAGCCAGCCAGGGCTATGAGACCATGTGTGTCTTAAAAAAAAGAGGCTAGGGTTTAGCTCAGTAGTAGAAAGCTCGACCGCCACATGGAAAGCCCTGAGTTTGATCCTCCGCACCATCCGTAGGGGAAACTAAAGGGAAGAAGAAGAGAGTTGATATCATTTTCTTAAATAGTCTGGCATTTATTAGGACTTTGAAATGCACAGTTTACTCTACTGAGGGACTTCAGCATCCAGGCTGCCTTTTAGACTTACTACTGGGCCAGCACAAGGTCTGAGGGGAGAATCCCTGTGATGGCCGAGACCTTGTGTGTGTAAAGATATGGATACCATGGAAGTAAGAGCAGGCATCTCACCTTCACCAGGAGAGCTGTACATATAAGACTGGATCTGTGTTATAGACATCAGAGCATGTAGAAGCAAAGACCATGAACCTTTCCAATGTCAGGGTGGGGTGCGCACCTGCATTTGAGACTCAAGAATCTCCATGAGGATAAAGTCCCCGACCAATCATAGGGTCTGAGGGGTGGGAGAAGGGAGCTGTAGGACTCCGCCAGGAAAAGAGGGAGAGGAGGACTGGTGGATGTCCTGGGTGAGGCGGGCTTAATCTTTGTTGTAAAGATCTGGTGTCTGCTGGCTGTCGTTCTGGAACCAGATTTGGAGTAAGAGGAGAGGGGACATTGGAGTCTTATTCTTCACTTAGTGGAGAAGCCTTCGGGGTTTCTTCCGGGTGAAAATAGCCAGACTTTAACCCTGCTGTTCTCTCCAGTCACCGTGACCGGAAATGGGAGTGGCCAAAAGAAAAGAGCAATGAGGATCAGAGCTGGAACCCTAGAGAATGAAGAGGGAAAGGGGGTGTGTGCTTGGGGTGTGCTGGAGTGTGCGGGGGTGTGCTGGGGTTCCAAAAAACACAGCAGCCTGGCATTAGAAGGCGCTGTTGGTTGGTGCTGCTGGGGGTCAACTGAAAATGATGACTATCAGTCTGGACCTCCAGAACCCAGGGAAATGCTAGATGCCCTAGAGCAAGCTGGCCAGCCTTGCTACCCACATCAACCAGCACTGGCCCCAATTAAGAGACCTCTCAGTGAATAAGGTGGAGCCGTGATTAAGGAAGATTCAAAACATCAACCTCAGGACAACACACACACACACACACACACACACACACACACACACACACACACGTATGCTCACAGGTATACACACACATTAAAAAGAGTCTCTGATTCAGAGATTCAAATAAAGTACATTATTATTATTATTATTATGCCTTTTAAAAGATTTATTTATTTTATGTATGGGTATTTTGTCTGTGTACATATGTGTTCAGTGCCTACACAGGCCAGAAGACAGCAGTGATTCCCATGGAACTGGAGTTACAGATGGTTATGAACTGCCATGTTGGTGCTGAGAATTGAACTCAGGGCCTCTGGAAGAGCAATACTCTTAAGTGCTGAGCCGTTTCTCCAGCCCTTACATGAAATTCTTAGGAAACTGCTTGAGACAGCGGGCAGTGTGATGAGGAGACAGCTGACAGCCGACGAAGGGTTGCTACTGAGCCAGACAACATTATGAGCCATAGAGCTTGGTCCTGAAAGAAGGACATGGGAATAGTGCAAAAAAAATGCCTAAAAAATCACCAAAATGCAAAAAAAAAAAAAAAAAAAAAAAAAAAAAAAAAAAAAAAAAAAAGGCCGGGTGGTGGTGGCGCACGTCTTTAATCCCAGCACTCAGGAGGCAGAGCCAGGCAGATCTCTGTGAGTTCGAGGCCAGCTTGGGCTACAGAGTGAGTTCCAGGAAAAGACACAAAGCTACACAGAGAAACCCTGTCTCGAAAAACCAAGAAAAAAAATCACCAAAATGGAGGTTAAAACCAAACAAACAAAAACACAACCCAATGCCCACCAAGAATCAAAGAATAAAACAGCCAGATGCGGTGGCACACCCTTTGAATACCAGCACTCAATAGGCAGAGGTAGACAGATCTCCATGAGCTTGTGACTAGTCTGATTTACAAAGGGAGTTCCAGGACAGCCAGGCCTACACAGGGAGACTATTTTTCAAAAAAACAACCAAACAAATAATCCTGAAAAGAGAAAACAAAATAAGGATGTTATTAGATGCTCAAAGCTGAAAGCATCCATCATAGCAAAGCTGCCCTGAAAGAGGTGTAAGAGAATGTCTACTAGACAGAGAGTGAAGAGCTTCTATCAAGGATGTAAATCTGTGGTGATTAATCTTATTTGTCAGCTTGACACCTGGGAAGAGGGAACCTCAACTGAGGAATTGCTTCCATCAGATTGACCTATGGACATGTCTGTGAGTCATTTTCTTACTGTTATTTGATGTAGGGGAGACCTGACCACTGTGGGCATGCCATCCCTGGGCAGGCAAACTTGGGTTTTATGAGAAAGGTAGCTGAGCTTTTCCCAAGTTAGCACCACAAGAAGATGGAAGCTCTTGCTCCTCTTAAGATCAAAGCCAAAGCAAAGGCATTGAAAGCCAAGATGGAGATGTTGAAAGTTGTCTACAGTCAAGGAAGGAAGATCCACTTGTCACCCACCTTCCTGTGACCCAAGACCCTGCTATGCTAGAGAAAATACCCTGATAATAGCGGGCCCAGGAGCAAAAGCTTGACTACCACCTATTCATCAAGTTCCTCTGACCACTGAGTCAGCCATGAAGAAGACAGAAGACAACAACATACATATGTTTCTAGTAGCCATAGAGGCCAGCAGGCCACCAAATCAAACAGGCTGTGAAGAAACTCTGTGACATTGGTGTGGCCAAAGTCAATACCCTGATGAGGTCTGGTGGAGAGAAGAAGGTGTGTGTTTGGTTGCTTCCTGATTATGACGCTCTGGGTGTTGCCAATAAAATTAGGATCATCTAAACTGAGTCCAGTTGGCTAATTCTAAACATACATGTTTTCACCATTAGGGGAAAAAAGGGAAAGCCAAACTAGACAGAAGAGAAAGCCAGTAAGCAGCATTTCTCCATGGTTTCTGCTTCAGTTCTTACTACTTCCTGGCTTACTACTTCCTGGCTTCCCTGATGATGGATGATAGCCTGTAAGCTAACATAAACCCCCCTCCTCCCTCTCCCAAGTTATTTTAGGTCAGTGTTTTATCACAGCACCAGAAAAGCACACTAGAACAACATCAAATGACTACAACTCAGAAGTAAGAGTACAGACAAACCAGTAAGGAATGAACAAAAGGTTTGAAAAATATTTTCATGAAAAAATGTTAAAGGGCGTGTGGAGAGAGACTGAGAACTTGGAACCCTCATGAGCTGGGGCAGAAATATAAACTATTTGGGGGAGACGATGTGGCGATTTCTTTAAAAGTTTAACATGGTCTTGCCTTGTGATTCAGCAGTTCCATTCCTTGAAAGCTACCCAAAAGAAATGAGAGCATGCGTCCATGAAAAGATGTGGTCACAACTATTCATAGTAGTAATGGCTGTGAGAGCCAAACACTCAGGACAGCCTGCATGTCCTTGTGCGATGACGATACAAAATGTGGTGTGCCCACACCATGAAGTGCCACTCAGGAATAAAGAGGAACAGATTACTGACTCATTTTACACCATGATGAACTCCAAGAACATGATGAATGAAAAAAAAAATTGTGAAGACTGAATGGTAACCTCATGAAAATTCATTATTGTCTTTGTTCTATTTTGTATTTGAAAATGTCTATGTAATAAAATGTAGCCTTTAGCCATCCTTCCACAGAAATAGAATAGACCCAGGCTGAGGTGGAGTTTTTATGATCAACAACTGTGTTCTCCAGGGTGTGTGGCTGGAAGAAGTGAAGAGAGGCTTCAATGTGCTCAGATTTCTGGGCTGTGAGAATAAACTACCAAAGGGACTGATGGGTTGTGGAATAGAATGTTTGTTAACTATGTAAGGATGTGTTGCATTTGTTTGTGCTGTAGAACAACTGTTTAACTATGTAAAGATGTGTTACTCTTTGACCTTGCCTGCCTAAGACACCTGATTGGTCTAATAAAAAGCTAAATGGCCAATAGCTAGACAGAAGAGGGATAGGCGGGGCTGTCAGGAGAGAGAAAGGGGGGGGAGGTCAGCTGGCTAGGGGCCAGCCAGGAGCCAACCAGCCAGACATGGAAGAAGCAGGAAAGCAGGATGGATCGTACATAAGTGAGGTAAATGAGTTTTGGGCAGCACATAGATGAATAGAAATGGGTTAATTTTAGTTAAAAAAAAAAGCTAGCTAGAAACAAGCCTAAGCTAAGGCCAAGCATTCATAATTAATAATAAGTTTCCATGTTGTGATTTGGGGGCTGGTGGTCCAAGAAAGCCTGCTACACTGATGAATCATAGATAGTGATAATAGTAAAAGCTGAATGGTGGGTATAAAAATTTAACCTTTCATTTTAACCTTCATTTTTATTGACTGTATAAATAGCATCAGATTCTAGTGTAGGTATACCAGTGAGGGGATCAGATTAACTGGAGACTTGTCTTGTCAACAAACAATACTTAATAAAGATTATTTACCAAGACACAATGAATGTGAGAATATAATGAATAAGAATTCTAATAAGCCATTACTCTTCAGAAGAAATAAAATTTAACTTTCCACTGGGCTCAAACCTACAGTTGTGGTATCCTAAATATTTTAGAACATTGGCCATTTGTTCTTGTTTTTGGCATGCTCTTTCCTTATTTAGATTTTATTTCTACTTGCATTGATAAAGCTACTCATGCAAAATGGGTTTAGCATAAACTCAGTGTTCACTTATTGTGAGCCACTGATTCCTATCTGAAAATAAGTTTATAAATAAAACATTTTATTTTATGTTAATCAGTTCATATATAACAAGTATATATAATGGTGATGTTTTCTTGATAGTTATTGTTTGGCTAAAAGTGATTTCCTACAGCTTAAATTATCAAGGAGAGCTTGAGATGTTGGCCTTTAAAAATCATCTATTTCTAATTTCTTTATAATACTATTGAAAATAAGATTAAATAAAGGGGTAGGAGTAGGGGATAGACCAAAGTGGTTGCATGTCACGTTGAGAGGTAAAGTACATAAAAGAAACGGTTGGAAAAAGCAGCTCCAGGCAGAAGAGGGCAACCTGGACTCTCAGATCCCAAGGAAGCAATGGTGGGAGAATGAGATGTTGACAGTCCAAGAACGAAGTGTGCAGCAGCCGGCTCTCCCACTACACCGATTCCCTTCCAGGAAAATCCAGGCAAATCAATATGCATATTTAGAACCATCTAAGTCTACTTTTCCTTGAACTTGGCAATTGTTATTATTTTGGAGGAAGGACAAGGGACTTCCAAGAGAAGAAGGACAGATTAGAGAGAACATGGGGGCCGGGGAGCAGGACTCAGGAGAACTTGCTTGATCCTGTGGTGTTAAGTGCCTGCTGGGACTGCACGTGTTGCCCAAGGTGAGTCACCGAGGAGTCACAGGGGACTTTCTCCTCATCAGGGGTACTTTGGGAATAGAAATCAGACAGTCAAAGACATTTCCAGTCAGCTTTAGCTCAAATGAAAATTAAAGACAGAAACTGTAGGCTGGAGACCAGTATCTCAGAAGGCTGGCGCTCACCATCCAAGAAGCCTTGGGATTGATATCCACCACAGAGGAGGAGGGAAAATGGGGGTGGGGGGAGGGTGCAGAGAAGCGGGGAACCATAGGTCAGTCTGGTATTAAATAAGGAAAATTGAAAAGCATAGAGACAGGGTAGGCTTCCAGTTACAAATTCATTCTAAGCAGGAGAAAGGAGGTTTAGTCTTTGAAAAACTCACTGAAAAAAAATTCTACAAAACAGTTCAACACGTTGGAAAGGTAGAAGAAAAGATGTAACCATTAATCACTGATCTAAAGCAAACGGTAAATGTAATGCCAACATTGCTTTCTGAACGATCTCATGTTCAATTACCTCAAAATAAATCTATAAATCTGATACTTAAGAATGCTCTGAAGTCAGGTGTGGTGGCTCTTGCCTTCAACCCCAGCACTCACGGGTATCCAGGACTACAACAGCATCAACAACAATAATGAAAAATATCTGAAGGAAATGTGTAGATTGCATGTGGAATAAACTCATAACAGTGCTGAAGGAGCCGGTGCGATAACTCAGTTATCTGAGAAGCAAAGGAAGGAGAATTGCGCATTCTAAGCCTACCTAGGCTGCAGAGCAACTTCAAGGCTAGCCTGGGAAACCTAGTGAGCCCTCATCTCTAACAAAAGAGGTGGGGGAAGCGAGGGGCAACTAGGAGTGAGAGCAGTGATAGAATACGTGCTTAGCATACGCAAGGACCAGGACTCAGTCGCCAGCACTAGGTAGGTGTCAGGCCCCACTGCCATTAGGATGGGATTTGATTCCAGTCAACATCACAACAGACACATTTGTGAAGCTTGACAAGCTGACTACCACAACTGGGAAAAGACATGATTAAAGACCGTATGCTAGATGTCTTTCTTCTTTTAATAATAGTAATAATAATAATAATATCTCTTACTTTAATACTCAGGAGGCTGAGACAGGACTACATAACGAGAACCAGTCCCCCAAATTTTTGTGATCCTCTTTTTTTTGAGACAGGGTTTCTCTGTGTAGCCCTGGCTGAGAGTAAAGACATACCACCACACCTGGCACTACGTTCCATGTTGAAGGGAGTTGAAAGTGCTTTCTCGTCTAGTTAAAGCTCATGTAGCATGGTGTGATTTTTATTCATACCTAATGTGAGACACAGCACAGTTCACTGGGACTTTATTCTACATGCTGGAAAAAGAGGTGAGAATGTAAATTTAAGTATGCAAACATAATACTCTTCATTACTAGGCTAGACCACACAGATTGCTTTTGATTTGGGGGAACACATATTTCTATTTATTAGAAAATTTGGCCAAAGGTAAAAAAAGAACGGCTTTGTCCTGCTCAGTGGTTTTGTGGGTTCGATTCAGTGAGAGCTTCCCTCTGTCTTTTCTGTTGTCCTGTCTCGCTCTCATTCTCAGTCTCACCTTCTTGAGCCAGAGAGAGAGATAAACAGTAGCATGCCTGTGTGCTAGCCTCAAGAACTGCACATACTGTGTCATGTGTCCATCTGTCCATCCGTCCGGACAGTGTCCATCCATAACTGCCCCCCTCCACTAGAGAAGGGCTCACATTCCCCAACCTAGGCTATTTTAAATGAGTTTAGAGCCAGCCTCAAACATGTAAGAGAACTCAGTCTCAGCCAGAACCACCCAGCTGCCTGGTAGACTCATGAACTGTAACAAATGCTTATTATTTTAAACCAGTGATGTTTTTAGTAAAAACCAATGAAGAACTGGTGAATAATTTAATATCCACCACCACCCAGGCTTTCAGGTCTTTCTTTTGGTTCACTCAGTTCCTAACATGTTCCCCAAACCTGTATATATCCACAATACATTTTTTTCTGGGATTCCTACAAAATTCAAACCAAACCAAACCAAACCGAAAACAAAAAACATTGCAAAACTGGATCTACACCTGCAGAAGAATGAAATTAGATCTATATTTTGCACCCTAAACAAAGATCAACCTAGATATCATGGTGTACATGAGTTATCGAATCCTCTGTCAATCACGGCTAGAGATATGGACAGTCTGGCTAGATATAGCACTAACACACTGACGGCTGTATGCACAATCTAAACCCCTACCCACTTTCCTAGAAAGGGCTTTGGGCGTCTGGTGCTAACACTAGTAGATTCAACAAAGAGCCAGTGAGCCAAGTGGGCCGGAGTGTGTCCCCACCAGGGCTCTGTTGAACACAAGCTAGAGTTGCTGAGCAGGAACACTGTGTTTACGCAGAAGATAGTTACTGCTTGTTTCCCACAGCTGGATGTTGATCTATGCCTGGTGACTCTGAAATGAATAAAGCAGTGACTGGCAAATAGGTTAATCCAGGCAAACATAGCCTAGGACACTTGGAATCCTTACACGGGCCACCCAGTCAGATCTTCTGATCTGCCCGTCCAGAGACCTGGCCTTTCTTATCTCCCTTCATTGTGAATGAAACCTGGTGGCTGCTATCCTTTAAGCTGGATTTTTGAGTCTTTTTAGACCTCTTATGTCCCACATTGAAGCCCATTTCTGTCCTGCCTCTTCCCTCTCCCAGCTTAGCTTGGTGGGTTTCGTTCTGGACATATATGTGTATATATAATATAAATAATACTTATTTTAGTGTATCCTTACGGCAAAAGACCTTACATTTAAGTGTATTCTTTTCTCTTTCTTTCTTTCTTTCTTTCTTTCTTTCTTTCTTTCTTTCTTTCTTTCTTTCTTTCTTTCTTTCTTTTCTTTTTTTTTTTTGTTGGTGTTTTTGGGACAGGGTTTCTCTGTGTAGTTTTGGTGCCAGCATCAGGCTGGCCTTGAACTCACAGAGATCCACCTGTCTCTGCCTCCAAAGTGCTGGGACTAAAGGCATGCACCACCACTGCCCGGCTAAGTGTAATTTCTTAATAGAATTATGTAACCAGCATACCTGGGAGCAATAGATGTCATCTAGAGACATCTGTGCCCCTTAATCTGTCTATCCACACTGTTGAAACAAGACACCCCAGGGAATTTGAATTCCCCCTAGAAATCTCATGCTGTGAGGAAAAAGTTGAAGCCCCATGCCATCCAGAGGAACTTATCTACCCACAGAGATGTCATAGTGTGGATAACTTGTCAGACCATTTGGTTCAGTAATAGGCAGAACCAGGATCAATGATGGCTCAGTGTTAGACCACACCTGGTCCAGGATTGCTTAGTTATGGATATAATTGTCTTCGATTTGAACTTTACTCTCATATTAGGATCCTGAAGATAGACTCGAAGTGAATCATTGAATTTTTTTCTACCTCTTCCCAGTATTGCTACATTGAGTAATTTGCCCCTTTTCTGCTTTTAACTATTACTTGTTCGTTGAAATGACAATTGTTAATTGTTTTTTAAGGACAGGTTGGCTAAACCTGATTTATTGAGGGCCCATGTTCTGACTCTCAGTGACTAATAATACCCACCATCACCACCCAAACACACATACTGAATGCCCTCCCTCCCTCCCTGTGTTCTTTCCTCTCTTGCATCTTCCTTCTATCCATAAAAATGTGCTTAGAGTCTTGTACAACTGAAATGAAAACTGGACTTTTAACCTCAAGCTTTCTACCTTGAGTCAACTCTCCAAGCTTTTTTTAACCTTTTTCAACTCTCCTAAGTTTTTTTAATTAAAAACAAATTTTTAGAGGTTAAAAAAATGCTTACTTTCTCTATATTTCTCCCCTCAAATAAAAATTCATCTTTTAAAGAACAAACCCATGTTTAAATTCAATCTTTCATGCTATATTTGGCTTCTCTTTTAGCTCAAGCTTGCTTTCATGCTTCTGATTATATTTGTTATTATTGCCCTCAATATGTATTTAGGCTTACTCATGTCTGAGCGCTTTGATCATTGACGTTTCTTTCATCTCTTCTTCCTGAGACAGATTTTTTTCTTTCTGATGTAGACTCAGAAGTGTCCCACTTAGTGAGGGGCTGTTAACCATCAGTAATTTCAAACTTTCTTCAAATGGTTTTTTATTACATTTTCATTCTCGAACAACAGGTTAGGCCAGCATAGAATTTACTTGAAAAGTCTTCTAATGGCCAAAATTTTATTCCTTTGCAGGTAATCATAATGTCTAGTTGATTTTTAATATATTTATGCTTTTCCCACAATGTAGAGCTTTATCTAAAAGTACCTTAAGCAGGACTTATTTTTACTTATCTTATATATATTTCCTTCCTTGTCTTTAATCTGAATACACTCGAATCTTAAAATCCTGGACAATCCTGAGCTCTATTCTTCTGGAATTTTCATTATGGCTTCTTGCTCTAGTGTTCAGCTGATGTCTGTTTCCCAACTTCCCAAGTTTCACCCTGTTTAGGTACAATGTCAGAGATGTGATTTTTATCACTTTGTTTGATACCTTTTTGCTAATCTTTAATTTTGTCTTCTCTGTTGTTCTCCCCCTCCCCCACTTGTAATCTGGCAAGAAGTGATCTGGTTGATGTGGGCTAGCTCTATCTGCAGTCTGATTTTGGTAGAGTGAAGAGTTACAGGACAAGAAATGTGCAGTCCACTACATACAAGATTTATCTCCGCAGAGATAGCATAGAAGCACATACAACACACAAAACTAGAGTGAAGCAGGGTGAGGCCCCAGCATAACATATGGGGAGGGGCCTGAGAGGGAACATTGTCTCCTTCCAGGGGGTCTGGGTTATATGCTTCTTAATAGGATGCGGAGCAAAGCTTAGCTCCATTTCCTCCTCGAATTGGGCTGGTCAGGATGCGTTTAGCTGGTTAGGTCATTTTCAATGACAGCAAGGACCAGACTGGGTGAGATATGAGTGGGTGTAGTCCTTTGAAATTCCCCGTGGAAAAGAAAGCTCTCCTACTCACCTGACCTTGTTATCAGTGGCCAGCAGTGAAGCTGGGATGGGGAGGAAGGAGTTAGTCAGCTGGCGGGGAGTTAGCTCAGTCGAACCTACTTGGTGGGTTATCTGTGGCTAGCAGCAGGAGAGAGCCCAGTGGCCTTCCAGAGAGAAAAAAAGTCTCAGTAATGAGTGTGTTCTTTGGGGCACGAGTCTTGGAGTAAGCCCCTTAAAGTAGAAGTCCTCGGAGATCATTTTGTCCCCATTCTTGAAGGTTCCCTAAGACTTGATGGGGTTGATCTAGGACCTCTCTCTCTAGCTATCTACCTATTTAAGTATTAACTAGTTCCTGTCTTCCCTCATAGGCAACAAGCACATGAAAAGGCAATTGAAAAGACATGCTATCGAAAGCCAGGAATTCAACCACTCTTCTCTCTTCTATCAGTTCACACCTTTTAAAATTAATTAATTATTTTATTTTTTTATTTTTATTTTTTTAATTTATTTTTTGAAACAAGGTCTCTCATTGAACGTGGAGCTCACCCAAGACTGGCTGCCTAGCAAGCCCCCAAGGGTCCCCCTGTCTTCAGCTCCCCAGTGGTGGGATTAGAGGTACCTGCTGTTGTGTCTGGGTTATCATGTGGGTGCCAGGGAGAGGCTCATTCTCAGCACTGTGACCAGTTATGAGTCTCTGCATTAATTACAGAAAGAGGTTTCTTTGCCAAAGTTGAGAACAAGATTAACCTATGGGTATAAGCATAAATATTTAGATGGTTGTTTGACATGTCCACTTAGCAAATCAGTACTAGTAGGTTCCTTACTAGAGCCTATGACCTCCTCATGCATGGGCTTAGGACCAGGTTTATGGTACTGATGTTTTTGAGAAGAGGCTTTGGTTTTTCAGTTTTGAAGACTTAAAAAAAATGTTGGGAATAGATATTGAAGATTTGAAGGAAAACGATAAAATTTAAAGTTTAATTTAAGCTTGTAGCTAGTTGCCACATACCATTCCTTTCTATACTTTCCTAATGGTTTTCCTCATTTGATCTTAGTTCACATAATAAAATAGGTTAGTATTGCATAGGCTAACCATAAGAGATTTCTCTGGCTTATTCGTTCCTCGTTACAATGTTGAATTATTATCGAGGTTTATTAGAATACTCAAATGTGATTTTCTCCGAACGTACTTATGTGGCAGCAGCACTGGACTCAGCACTTTGTAGACACACTCATCCAAGCAGAGTTATTCCTCCCATCATAGGATGTGGAAATCAGCACAGAGGGGTTAGGCAAGTTGCCCAAGATAGCACAGTTGTTATGTTTTTAAATCTGGACTGTGCAGGTCTACAGCTGGACTACAGTAGGACTACATGGTTCCCACTGTGACTGGAAGTCAGGATTCCTTTGATAGTTCTCTATTCATTTCTCCCTGAGTAGTAGTCACAATTTACATTTATAATTTACCTATTCAATGTCTGCATCCTTCTCTAGACTCATTATTTCTCAGAGCAGGAACCATTCCAACACTGTATCCCTGCCACAGAGCCTAGTATGTAGTCGACGCCCAATGATTGCTGAGTAAACGCACGCAAGAATGAAGTGTTTCTTTCATGGAGTAATGCCTCCCTCTGGTGGGATTTTAGAATATTGCCCTTTAAACGGCTTCTTAAATTCACCCCTCCCCCTTCTCTTGTTTTCTTTTCTCCAAGATAATGGCCATAGTTACTTCAGAGTGGGCTTGTCACCTACTAGTTGGTTTAGTGAGAGGAACTGTGGAACGGTAATTAATAGGCGCCAAATTATGTCCGGAAGTCGATCAAAGCACATCTATCAATGAGTTCCTTGTTTTCAACGACCCCTCATACATTTTCAGAGCCTCTTTCAGCCCCAAAAGCATCTGCCCAGAATCTCCAGTTGTGATTATACGTTCCTCAGCATATAATGCTTGAAATAGCACCTGAATGCAGAGATAGTACCTTCCCTATCAACTGTCAACACGAAAGTGCAGCTCTCACCTCAGAGGGAATAAGAGATAGTTTATTCTAGAACTAAATATGAATGACTATGGCCCCAGGAACACAGATTTAAATTGCTCTATATACGTTTCTTTGGTAGCAGTTTCACGGAGTTTTTATTTTCTTTAAATATATTTACAGAGCAAAGAGAGTTATAAATTAAGACATTTTTAGATGCATCGGTGGAAACATCAGGTAGGATGGATAAAGCAAATCAAGAGAAACCTCTGCTGTTGGGTTCAGTTGCTGAGCTTAGTTAGCTCTTCAGTCGGTGGAAGCTAAGGATCTGTTCGTACATTCCAAAAAGACTTACTTAATAGTCACAAGGATGTAACAGAGTTGTGTGACCAAACAAGTAGCTATTTAAGGGGCTGAGATAGCCCAAAATAATTCGGCACCGAACCTCCCACATTACAGCCTGGAATGTTTAACCCTGGATTGACCTCTGCCCACCCCCCTCACCCCCTCCCGTTACTTCAGTTCACATGTTCCAAAAGAGGAAAGCAGCACAAATTACGCTCTACCACAAACCTTAATTTTTTTGTTTTTTGTTTTACACAGTTCTCCACAGTTCTGTTTTACAATTTGGAGTAATTCTCGAAAAAACAAAACGAAATAAAAACCATAGTAAAAAAAAAAAAAAAACCAGATACTTTCCTAATCTATTCACGTACGGGCAGCTCATTAGATCATTTTGTTGCCAGCACAGCCTCTCTATTCGAACCAGAAGTGGATACAAACAGAAGGAATGTTTTTAGGAATATCCATCTACGAATGCATATTCAGGTGTTCCGCTCCTTTAAGGTCGCGGGCGCTCTACCACTTTCCCTTTCGCTAGCCGCCGGCGGAGGCCGGAAGCCAGCTATCAGCGCGGGCCGCTCCTCCCCTCACGACTCTATGGTGGTCGGGTTACTCTAGCCATGAGACCTCTGTGGTTCCGGGGCGGGCTGGGAGGCCCGAGTTTGAAGGCTGCGGCGGGAAGATGGTGGCCGCAGCTGTCACCAGGCTGGGACTCTGCCGCACGGGAGGCCGCCGGGACCGTGTCGCGCCCTGAACAACCGAGAGGAGCTCGTCTGCCATGAGTCTTCCGCGTCGGAGTGGGAAGCGGCGGCGTTCAGCGTCCGGCTCCGACTCATGCTCGGGAGACGGGGATAGCTGTGTCAGCCCCCGGCTCCCGTCTAGGCCGGTGCTGAGTCCACCTCCGGGGCTGGGACGCGGCCCGCGGGCCGCGGGGGCAGGTACTCCAACACCGGGACGATCGAGGGCTGCGGGGGCAGGTACTCCACCACCGGGACGATCGAGGGCCGCGGGGGCAGGTACTCCAACACCGGGCCCCCGAGGGCCGCGGGGGCAGGTACTCCACCACCGGGCCCCGAGGGCCGCGGGGGCAGGTACTCCAACACCGGGCCCCGAGGGCCGCTGGACAGGCACTTCAGCACCGGGACGACCGAGGGCCGCTGGGCAGGCACTCAGCACCGGGACTGGGACTCCCTCCTAGCCGCCAGCATGCCCAGCTGATTGTGTTTTAGCCCGCCACTGCCTGCATAGATATTGGCATTCTTTGTTTTGTTTTTTTGGAGTCTTTACAACTTCCCAGAAACAACTTCTCGGTTGGCCAGAGCCTGCCACCATGTTGAGGGCTTGCTTCGAATAATGTCCTGTACAACTCAAGTTCTTACACCAGATTGCCCGGTGTAGCTAAGGATGCAGGCTTTTTGGAATCCAAAGTAAAGCTGGAAGGGATTTATATTGTTTTGTCAGAATGTTAGCCCAACTCTTACTTGCTTTTTTTTGAGACAAGGGCTTACCCTAGGTCAGGCTGGCCTGGGGTCTCGAACCCTTGATCCTGCTTCTGCTTCGCAAATGCTGGGATTACAGGCCTGCACCAATGCATCCCATAATTCTTTGCCTTTGGTTAGGCAGACATCCCAATACTAAAATGTAAACAGAAACTTCTCTAACAGCTTTGTAATGCTCTCTTATCAATCATAGAGCGTCTTCCTCCCACCTCCCCATCGTTCCAAGCTCCTTATTTATTGTATATAGCACAATTTTTTATTATTTATTTGTTTGTTTGTTTTTCGAGACAGGGTTTCTCTGTGGGGCTTTGCGCCTTTCCAGGATCTCGCTCTGTAGACCAGGCTGGCCTTGAACTCACAAAGATCCGCCTGCCTCTGCCTCCCAAGTGCTGGGATTAAAGGTGTGCGCCACCACCGCCCGGCTAGCACAAATTTTTGTTTGTGGCTCTTAAGAGTTTTCAAAATTATATCAAGTAAATAAAAATTAGCTGGTATTTTTCTGCACAGGATCAATTTCTTGTGTCTTGATGAGTTTCATTTCAGCATGTAGGAGTTCCAACAGTAGAAGGCTAACTATTAAAGTTGTATGTTGGAAGTAATTAAATTGTTTTTGTTTGTTTTCCTGAAAGGGCCATGCAAGCAAAGAGTTTCTGATGACCAGATTGACCAGCTGCTATTGGCAAATTGGGGACTCCCGAAAGCAGTTCTGGAGAAATACCATAGTTTTGGTGTAAAAAAGATGTTCAAATGGCAGGCAGAGTGTCTTTTGCTTGGACAAGTCCTGGAAGGAAAGAATCTAGTTTATTCAGGTATTCAAATTTATGTAAACTCATTTCACTAACGTTATCAGTGTGAGCAACTCTTTATTGGGGTGGTTACATCTTTTAAGTAGGTGGAGAAGCAAATGCTTTAACTAGAGAAAGTAGTGAAATCTGTGGAGTGTTGTCATTTGTATACCGAAGTCTTGAAAGTTCCATTATGTGGTAGAGCAGTGGAAGCCAGGCATTGGTAACTTATATAGCTAAAATCCCACTTGCTTAGTGAGCATATGTCTCAGTGAATTTGTAACGGGGGATGCCAGCCTGTTCTCCCCTCATTTGATCTCAGTTGCTTTTCAGGGTGTAAACTTTATATATTCATAATTGAGCTGTTTGTGCAGGATTGTATGCACAAAACAATATGTAATACTTCTTAAGATTTATATAGAGTTTTCAAGGGCAACTTCCGATATGTACGATTTTGAACCTGTGTTTACTGCAATCATTTAAGGATCAAATATAAGATACAGTTCCTTTGTGTCAGTTTTCTCTGAAGTTCTGAAGTCATTCATAGGTTTTTGTTTGTTTGTTTTTCTCCATGTTGTTTTGGTACCTGTCCTGGATCTCACTTTGTAGACCAGGCTGGCCTCAAACTCACAAAAATCGGCCTATATTTGCCTCCCAAGTACTGGGATTAAAGGCGTGTGCCACCACCACCCGGCTATTCCTAGTTTTTATTAAGGCTATAATAAAGAAGTAGAATATTAACTAAGTTTATGTAATTCAGACTGTGGAGGTAGACTGATTGGCTTGGGAACTGTATATTTTTTTTTTTTTTTTTTTTTTTTTTTTTGGTTTTTTGAGACAGGGTTTCTCTGTGTAGTTTTGGTGTCTGTCCTGGATCTCGCTCTATAGACCAGGCTGGCCTCGAACTCACAGAGAACCACCTGGCTCTGCCCCCTTGTGCTGGGATTAAAGGTGTGCACCACCACCACCTGGCTGGGAACTGTGTCTTTTAATGATTGTATGACTTTGCACATTGTAGGGAGAGGTGCAGGAGGGGGAGGCTAACTGACTTGGTAGTGCTGAGGATTAAATTACTTCCTAAGTATATAAACTTAGAAGAGTTGGGCACACAGAAAGTACTCCTAAGTGCACAGTAGTGTCAGTTGGTTGCTGTGGAGGCATGGTCTGGTCATTTCAGTTTCTTAAATCACAACATTGGTCAGCAGCTCACACTGTCATCAAGACATTTTTACCTTAGATGTATGTTAGATCTGTGGACTTCCTCTTCTTGGATCCATTACTTGGTGTAACTCACTGTCTTCCTTCTAGATCTGACATACCCTTGTAACTCGTTTATCTTTTTCTCTGGTCTTGCTCTGCATCTGTAGCCAAGGAGATCACAAAAAATATAACTTTTTCACCGTTTTTAAGAACATGTTAGTCATTTTGCACTGCTTTCCAGATAGATCAAAAAATCCTTAGATGGTAAGATTATAACACTCTTCTTTGTGGAACATTTAAACATTTAAAAGATTTCTAGTTATGTATGTGTGTATGTATCCTTGTGTGGGTATAGGCTGTAAGTACAGTACCCATAGAGACCAGAAGAGGATGTCAGAGCCTCTGGAGCAGGAGTTACAGGCAGTTGTGAGCTGTGTGATATGGATGCTGGAATTCAACTCTGGTTGGTTACTGGGAATTGAACTCATGTCCTCTCTAAGAACAGTCTCTTAAATGCTATGCTATCTCCCAATCCCAGTTCCAATCACTGGTGGGTTTTTTCTTTTTCTCTTTTTTAAATTTTCTCTCCCCTGAAGGATTTTGTGCTCCAGGTTCATGAAATTACTGTCATCAGAACATTCCAGGCTTTCCTCTGGGCCTTTGCACATGGTGTGTCCGATGCTTGGCATTCCTTTCCTCTCCCCATAAGTTTCTTTCCATTTTGTTAACTTCCTTATATCTCCTTCCAATTTCTGTTTCTCTTATTATCTTAAGGGTGTATAGTGGGACTTTTACCTAGTCAGTCAGTTCTTAAAGAAACTTAGAGAACTGATGAGGTACTCAGTAATATCCATCATGAATTTTTAATACAGAGACTTAAAACCTCTCTCTGTTTACTCTGAGACTATTTGGAAACCTAGTGTAGAGTCCAGGGCATTTTGGGGGTTAAGGTTTCAAACACTAGTGAGTCTTTAGTGAAGTATTAGTTTTCGACTCTGTAATGCTGGTTATGGCTTACAAAATTTATTAATGCAGTATACTGAATGTTACTTTTTGTCATAATCATGTGGAATAATCATGTTTTAGCTCCTACAAGTGCTGGGAAGACTCTTGTTGCAGAGTTACTTATTTTGAAGCGGGTGTTGGAAATGCGGAAGAAAGCTTTGTTTATTCTGCCCTTTGTTTCTGTGGCTAAAGAGAAGAAATTCTACCTCCAGGTAATAGTTTTTGCTGTTTGAAACAGTGAAAGGTTTGTCATTGGTAGCATTGGCTTTACTCATTTGAAGGAGGTGTGCAATCAAATGGAAAAACGAGGTTTCTTCTGTCACATGTATGTAGCTTATAAAGGCATGTGATAGAAGTCTTAATAGTTTAGTGGGATAGCTGGGCATGGTGGCACAGGTGTGGGATTGGATCTACTTGAGAGTCTGAGGCAGGAGGATTATGTGGGCAATTTAGTGAAACCCTGTATCAAAAAATAAAGAGGCCTGGAGATATTATAGTTCAGTATTACTAACAAAACAAACCCAAAAGAGGGGATTTTAAAAATTTTTATTGCATAAAGTAGGAAGGGACACCAAATTAAAAGGGTAGCTTGGGGAATACTGTATAAAAATGACAAGCTTTTCATAGGAAGTAAAGAAAGGCTGGAATTGCAAAGGAAAAATCAGCATGTTTAAGGAAGCCTAGCCCACCCCAACTGAGGACCACTGAGGAAACCCAGGGACTGAAGGGAAGATTCTTTTGTGCTTAGAGAGGGTGCTCCACATCTGTGATCAGACCTCTGTCTTGTTAAATGAGTCATAGTTTCCGCTGATGGAACTTTCCATGGATTTTGAGGCATTTTCATGAATATAGTGTCCATTAGATTTGAAGTAGTGTGCTGTCAGAACAGAAATCTTTGTATAGACTGGTCAGGAGTCTGGATTTTAGTCCTGTGTTGCCAGGCACACAACCTGCAGAGCCTTGTGGTTTTTATTTGTAAACTGAGGCAGCTCACTCTTAGTACTATAACTCAATAAACTCAAACTCTCAGAAGAAATTGATTAAATGAGCATCTGTAAAGTTCTATGGTTTTACAAATCTTTTTAACGGTTATTTCAGAGGCCAAATAGCCAACAAAGCTGGTCCTACTCAGTGACCTCCTCTCAACTTAGACTCAAAGTAACAAAATGAGGAAAGGATTCCTTTTATTGAGAAGGTATGTTAGTTAAAAGTTAAACCAAAAAAGTTAATATCAACCCCACTGAATTTAACTTGTGAAAATTCTTCTTCCATTATATGGAAAACTAGTCTTTTGTAGGATAAGAATATTTTCCTTGTAAAGAATAAATTTGTTCTTTAAAACATACTAGTGTTAAAAATTAACTACTTCCTATTATTGAATTAAACATGTAGAACTTCAATGTTTTCCAATTTTAATTTCTGTAAAAGCTGTTAGAACTTAGATTATTAAAACATTTATTTCACTCCTTTTAACAGAAATATCTGTGCTGAGCTTTGTTAATTCTAAACGTATTTTAGTATATGAGTCTATTTTTAGTATGTGATTATAAAAGCCCTTGTAATGGTCTTGACCAGAAGCAACCATCTTTAAATATGTTTGTCTATGATCTACAGTAGAACCCAACTGTAACTCATTAAATTCTAAGTTTTCATCTGTATTATTTCTTTTTACTTAATTCAGAGTCTGTTTCAGGAAGTAGGAATAAAAGTAGATGGCTACATGGGCAGCACCTCACCTCCTGGACGTTTCTCCTCCTTGGACATTGCTGTTTGCACTATTGAGAGAGCCAATGGGCTCATCAATCGCCTCATTGAGGAAAACAAGATGGATCTGTTAGGTAAGAAAGTTCCAAAATTAAACAAGTATTTCCTGTTGATGTTTTTGATGGAATGAAGTAAAACTGTGATTCCTATATGACCTATGTGTTTATTTTCTGTCATCTATTTTTGGAGGCAAGAATTAGCAGAGGTAATATCAGGAACTTCATGTTTTTTAAAAAAAATGTGTTTTATGTCTTTCTGTTATTGATTTTAGTATCTTGCATTCAAATTTATTTTCACGTTTATTTATTTAACTTTTATGAGTGTGAGTGTGTATGTGGCACAGCACATGGGGGAGGTCAGAGGACAGCGTGATTCTTTCGGATGTGGGTTCTGGAGACTGAACTCAGGTCATCAGGCTTGGCAGTGAGTCCCTTTACCTGTTGAGCCCACTCACTGGCCCTTTCTTGCATTTTTGAACTTTATAAAAGACAGCCTATCCTTGAGCCTCTGTTATTCCTTATTCTACTTTCTTGTCTCAACTCTGCCAGGAAGAGAAGGAAGCGTGCTGGGGGTGGCCCTGCCGTCCATACAGTTAATGAATTTATGTGTTCATTATCATATTTTGTTACTATGGGATCTAGATTAGGACTGGATTCAGAAGCTGCCATTCAATAGGGAAATGATAGTCACATAAACTGCTCTAGAAAGATTTTTTTTTGTCTTAATAACTTCCTTCTACCCTTAAGAAAAGGTCACTGTACAGAGGTAGGAAAGCAATGGTAGTAGTAGCAGTAGAAGCATTAAGTTTGTTAGCTTACTGAGAAAACAACAAAAACCTTGTAGTAGAGGAGAAGTGGAGGGTGAGAATCAATGACTGGAAAGGCCTGGTAAGAGAGAGAAATCACAATCAGTTGTCTTGTTATTTATGACCTCATTGGCTTTAATTATTTTTGGCATTTGGGTTTCCAAACTAGGCAGAATAAATACTTTTAGAAGAATGTGTGTTGACATAACATATCATATAATATGAATGGTTGTTATCAGCAGTGGAACCACAGAATGTAAGAACCTAGGAAAGAGGCCGGGTGGTGGCGGTGGTTGCGCTGGTGCATACCTTTAATCCCAGCACTTGGGAGGCAGAGGCAGGCGGATCTCTGAGTTCAAGGCCAGTCTGGTCTACAAAGTGAGTTCCAGGATAGGCTTCAAAGCTACATGGAGAAACCCTGTCTCGAAAAAAACAAAAAACAAAACAAAACAACAACAAAAAAATTGAGTCAGGCTATAGATACCTAAAGAAATCTACAGTGAGCAATGAGCCTGAAACAGTTGGAAAGAGTCCTTCAAGTTTAAAAAACAAGGAACAAAAAATGAAAACCTAGCACTAGATTTACTGAAATCTACCAGGCCTTTTGAAAAAGCTAATGTGAGAGCTCCTCAGATTGATTATTCCATAAAGTAGAAAGAAAAGGGATGCTTCCAAATTCAGTTCACAAAGCCAGTAATACTCCCTTACCAAAACCAGATAATGATAGAAGAATAACAGCAAAGAGGAGCTGGAGAGATGGCTCAGTGGTTTAGAGCACTGACTGTTCTTCAGGATGACCCAGGTTCAAGTCCCAGCACCCACATGGCAGCTCACAACGTCTGTAATTGCAGTCCCAGGGGACCTGACACCCATGGCAAAACACCAGTGTGCATAAAATAAAAATAAATTAATTAAAAAAAGAACAACAGCAATAAAAGAAAACTAGGCAAATTTCTATGAAGAATATAGATGCAGAAATCCTCAACAAAACACTTGCAGACTGAATTTAACACATATTAAAAAAGATGATGCACAGGGGCTGGAGAGATGGCTCAGTGATTAAGAGCACTGAGCACCGAGTGATTAAGGTCCTGAGATCAATTTCCAGCAAACACATGGTGGTTCACAACCATCTATAATGAGATCTGGTGTCCTCTTCTGGCATAAAGGCATACATGCAGACAGAACACTGTATATGTAATAAATAAATAAATTGTAAAAAAAAAAGGATGATGCACATGAGCAGGTTGGTTTCATTCCATGGATTCAAAGATTGTTTGGTATAAGCAAATCAACAAGTGTAATATAGCACATCAGTAGGACCAAAATAAAAAAACATACTATATGCAGATGCAGCATTTGATAAAATTAGTATCTATGCATGATAATAGCCTTGAAGAGCCGGGCAGTGGTGGCGCACGCCTTTAATCCCAGCACTCGGGAGGCAGAGCCAGGCGGATCTCTGTGAGTTCAAGGCCAGCCTGGACTACCAAGTGAGTTCCAGGACAGGCGCAAAGCTACACAGAGAAACCCTGTCTCAAAAAACCAAAAAAAAAAAAAAAAAAAAATAGCCTTGAAGAAACTAGAAATAGGATATCTCAATATAACAAAGGGCATATATATGTCAAACTATATCCAGTTGTGTTGATATTTTGTTTGCGATCTAACATAAAGCTTGCCTGAAGGTCAGAGTGCAGAGCTAAGCCACTAGTTGACCATAGAAGTCAGGCAGTAGTGGCACACACCTTTAATTCCAGCATTTGAGAGACAGAGGCAGATAGATCTCTGCGAGTTCAAGACTACCCTGAGATACACAAGATTGATCCAGTCTAAAAGAGAAACAGAGTCAGGTATGGTGGCACACACCTTTAATCCCAGCACTAGGGAGGTTGAGACAGGAAGTGATATGGCTGGGTGGGGAAAGGAATATAAGGGGGAGGAGACAGGAACTCACCCCCTTTGGATTGAGGCTTTTTGTTGTTGTGTTGTTGTTGTTGTTGTTTTGTTTTTTTTGTTTTTTGAGACAGGGTTTCTCTCTGTTGTTTTGGTGTCTGTCCTGGATCTCTCTCTGTAGCCCAGGCTGGCCTCGAATTCACAGAGAACCACCTGTCTCTGCCTCCCGAGTGCTGGGATTAAATGTGTGTGCCACCACTGTCTGGCTGAGGTTTTCTTAGAGGTAAGAACTAGTGGCTGGCTGCTCTGCTTCTCTGATCTTTCAGCATTTACTCTGATATCTGGCTCCGGGTTTTTATTAAGACCAATTAGGGTTCCTGTTATATCCAGTGTTATACTAAATGCTGAAAGCATCTCTAAAATCAGGAACACAACAAAAGTGTCCGCTCCACACACTATTAAGCTTGAATTCTTAATAGAGCAGTAAGGCAAGAGAAAGAAAAAGGATGCAACTAGAAATGGAAAAAGTTAAATTATCCCTGTCAGCAGGTTACACGATCCTACACTTAAAAGATGCTGCCGGGAAATTCTTAGATTAGCGTATACAAGTAGGTGGTTTCATTGTGTACGATAGTGAACAATGAACTAAAGCCAGGCAGTCATTCCTATGTGTAGGAAGGGGCCTCAGAACCAAAACCAAAAAACCAAAACTTAGGAATAAGCCTCACCAAGGGAAGGAGGTAAAGGACCTTCACAATGAGTACACTGAAGAAGGAGATGTGCCATGTTTCTGGAGTGGCAGAATTAATAGTGTTAAAATGGTCATATTGCTGAAAGCAATTTAGAGACTTAATGCAGTTCTCATAAAATTTCCAATGATATTCTTTATAGAATTATGAAAAATAAAATTCTAAAATTCACGTGGAGGCACAATCTGGAGCAAAGAGACTCAATCAGTAGACCTAACTGATTTCATGTTATACTCCAGAGCCACAGCAACAAAAATAGCATACATAGTACCAGCACAGAAACAGATGTGGAGAACAGTGGAATAGAATAGAGTGGCCAGAAATAAACCATGCAGCTCTTGTCATGGCTCTTGTCATCCAGTTCTTCTCAAAGGTGCTTAAGATGCTACATTAGAGGGAAAAAAAACCAGTTTTTACAAGTACTGCTGGGAAGACTGGACATCCATCCACATATGGATGAGTGACACTAGATCTTTATTTCCCACCTTGTACAAAAGTCAATTGAAAATGAATCCAAGATTTTAGTGTAAGACTTGAAACTGCTAGGGCACTACATAGCGAATCGCTTAAAGATAAAGGCATGTTCTGAATAGGATTCTGATAGCTCAGAAAAAAGTAGAACCAACGAGATTGCATCAGTAAAAAACCTGCATAGCAAAGGATACAATTCCCAGTGTGAAGAAACAACCTGTTAATGGAGGCACATATTCACCAGTTATGCATGTACTAGGAGATTAAAACCCAGAATATCCATAGGAGTCAGAAATTAAACAACAGAACAAATAGTCCATCCAATAAATGGGTGAATGAACTGAGCAATCAATGACTGGATAAAGAAAATAAAATGAAGCCACAAACAAAATCATGTTTTTAGGCAAATGGATGGAATTGTGATCATTATTTTTACCAAAGTTGGTTTGACTCAAGACAAATCTATCTTTTCTGTCATGTAAAATTTAGATTGAAACAAACAAACAAACATTAAAGGAACTGTTTGGACAAAATAAGGGGACAAGTATGAGGGGGCATGAGATAACAGGTAACAAGGGGGTGAATATGTTAAGTACTGGATTAGTCAGGGTTTGTTGGTTCTAGAGTAACAGAACTTACAGAATAAACCTCTATATGTAGAAAGAGGACTTATTAGAATGAGTTACAGGCTGCAGTCCAGCTAATCCAACAATGGCTGCCTAGAAACAGAAGGTCTAAGAATCCAGTAGTTGTTCAGTCCATGAGGCTGGATGTCTCAGCTGCTCTTCTATAGATGCTGGAATCCCCAAGAAGAAGGCTCTAATGCCAGTGAAGGAACAGACTTGCTAGCAAGGTGAGGGCAAGCAAGCCAAGAGTGAATCTCCCCTCTTTCTATCCTTATATAGGCTTCCGGCAGAAGGTGTGACCCAGATTAAAGGTGTGTCTTCCTGCCTCAAGTTCTAGATTAAAGGGGTGTCTTTCTATTTGAAAGATCAGGATTAGAAGTGGATCTTCCTACTTCAAATTAAGCAAAAATTCCTCATAGGTGTGTCCTCCATTTTCAGGTTTTAGTTTCAGATGTAGTCAAGTTGAAAACCAAGAATAGCTATCACAAGTATATTTTATGCATATATGAAACTGGTTAGTGAAACCTATTATGTTGTACAACTAATATATACAAGTAGAATACACTATAAAAGTGAAAACTATAAGACTAAAGAAAGCATTGGTCCATAATCAGTTGGTTGAATTCTTCAGGCATTAGACAAGGGCATTATGATTATATATTCAGCATTAGGGTGATACTAGTTGTCATATCTTTAAAAATTGCTTAAAACCATCTCTTCATGGTCCAATTCTATTCTTTTTCAAATAACTTTTTTTCTTTGTGTAGGGATAATTGTCTCACTCTGTACCCCAGGCTGGCCTTGAACTCACAGTTCTGCCTCAGTCTCCTAAGTACTTTCAAAGATAATCAAGGTGTGTTTCCTAATAGTTAAAATCACTTAACACTGAAAAACTAAGAGGAGTATTTATTATCTATTTGTTTCTACCAAATTAGCAGTTTAGAAGTGTCTGAGTGGTCTCAATTGAGGAAATGCTGCTATCACATTGGCATGAAAGTAGCCTGTAAGGGCCTTTTCTTGACTGACAATTGATAGGGAAGGGCCCAGATCAGTGTGGGCAGTGCTATCCCTAATCAGGTAGTCCTCACGTGTACAAGAAAGCAAACTGAGCATGCCAGGAAGCAGCATTCTGCTGTGGTCTCTGCTGCAGTTCCTGCCTCTTGGTTCTCTCCTTGAATTCCTGCATGGCCTCCTTCAATGATGGACTGTGATCAGGAAGTGTAAGCCAAATAAACCCTTTCCTTCCCAAATTGCTTTTGGTCATGGCAATTATCACAGCAATAGAAAGAAGACCGGGTTTTGGTGGTTTTGTTATCCCTGAGAAAGCTAATCACTGACTTTTTGTAGTTAGAATGTATGGAGATAGGATTGCTTAAGTTCCTGAAAACATCTTGGAAGACAGTTGGCCCTTATACAGAACTGTGTTTCAGCCTTTCCTTTATCCTGGAACTTTGCCTGACTTGCAGGATCTTATTATGACAGTTATTTGCCATTATACATGGGCTGCTGAGTCTTATAATTCTTAGAACTGTGCAATTTGCAAAAGCTCAATCTGGAAAATCCTTCTAGGAATGGTGGTTGTGGATGAATTACACATGCTGGGGGACTCTCACCGAGGATATCTTCTGGAACTTTTACTGACCAAGATTTGCTATGTTACTCGGAAATCAGCATCGTGGTAAGTACTTGAAATGACTGATTTCCTGCTATTTGTCAAAAAGATGTCGAAAAAGAATCTATCAAAGTGGGCTGGAGAGATGGCTCAGAGGTTAAGAGCACTGACTGCTCTTCCAGAGGTCCTGAGTTCAATTCCCAGCAACCACATGGTGGCTCACAGCCATCTGTAACGAGATCTGATGCCCTCTTCTGGCCTGCAGTCATATATGCTGTATACATAATAAATAAATAAATCTTTAAAAAAAAAAAAGAATCTATCAAAGTGAAAAAGTAAGATTTACAGGAGTGTAGTACCTTTTTATTTAAACAAATTCATGGATAGTAGTTTGCTTTTGTTCTAAAACAGTGGTTCTCAACTTGTGGGTCGTGACCCCATTGGGGGTCGAACGACCCTTTCACAGGGGTTAAGACCATCAAAAAAACCACAGATATTTACATTAGATTAATAGCAGTAGAAAAATTACAGTTATGAAATAGCAATGAAAGTAATTTTATGGTTGGGGGTCACCACAGCATGAGGAACTGTGTTAAAGGGTCACAGCATTAGGAAGGTTGAGGACCACTGCTCTAAAAGAAGTATTTAACTGTCAGACTACTTTCAAACATTTGAACATTTCTGATTGCTCATTTTGACAAAAATGACAACTCCATGATAGAATTAGAACTAGAAAAACAATTAGCTTTATGTTCTTTCTCATAAATTGTGTCCATTACCTGCACTCAGTCCTTCCTAATCCCCTAATATTTAGCCTTTCTGGCTCACTTTTCTACATATTCTACTGTACCTATGTTTACATTTGTTTTCATATATATATATATATATATATATAATGTATACATATGCATATATATTATTTTGGCTAGATTGTATATATTAGGAAGAACATAAGTTTCTTTTTCTTTATGAGATTGTGTGACCTTACTAAGATTACACATTCAAAGTTTTCTATAAATTTTATAATTACATTTTTCTTTATAGCTGAATAGTATTTGTGTGTGGGTGCACACGCAATCAAGTTTTCATTATGCATTCATCTGTTGATGGACAAATAGTTTCATTCCATCAATAAACAATAAACAAGAGAGTGCAAATCTCTATGGTAGGGTTATGGAGTTCTCTTGGTGTATGCCCAGGAGTGAAATAGAGGGATCATTAGGTAGTTCTATTTTCAATTTTTTGAGAAATCTTTGAACTGATTTCTGCAGTGACTGCACCTCCACTAATGGTCAATCCTCTCCAACGTTTGTTACGTCTCCTATATTTGTGGTCACATTTGTTGATGGTAGCTATTCTGAGTGGGGTAAGGTGCTTTCTCAAAGTAGTTTTAATTTGCATTTCTTTGGTTAGGGCAATTGAATAACTTAAAAAGTAGTTATTGGCCATTTATATTTACTTTTTGAAAACTGTCTATTCAGTTCATTTGCCTATTGTTGATTTTGATTGGTAGTTTTACTTCCTGGTGTCTAAATTCTTCAATTCTTTGTAAAGTCTGGATATCAGCCCCTTGTCTGCAGTGGTATAGTACCTTTTTTTGTCATGTAGCCCCATCTGTGCATACTTGGGGTTAGCTTCTATGCTGTTGTTGGTGTGCTGTTCACAAAGCCCATACCAGGCACACACCTTTAGTCCCAGGACTTGGCAGAGGCAGAATCTGAGTTGAGGCCTGCCTGGTCTACATTTTAAGTCCAACTGCAAAGTGAGACCCTGTCTTAAAAACACAAAACAAAACAAAAACCTGACTCTGAAAGTCATAGAAGAAAATATAGATGATGTCTTTCAAGATATTTAGGTAGGCAAAGAGTCTTTTTTTGTTTGTTTTGTTTGATACAGGGTCTCACTATGTAGCCTTGGCTGACCTGGAACTTGTTATATAGACCAGGTTGGCCTTGAACTCATAGAGATTCACCTGCCTCTGTCTCCTGAGTGCTGGGATTTAAAGTTTATTTTACGTTTCAAATTAAAGTTGATCCATTTTGAGTTGATATTTGTACAATTTTTGTATACTGATTTCTTGCTATGGGGAATTAAGATGTTTTCCTTTTGTATTTTCTACTCACCTGTACCCAGTTTCCTCTCATCCTCTTCAGTTTCTTCTTATCCACTCACCATCTTCCCATCCTCCCAAATTGGATTCTAATTTTGCTTAGATCATTATTCAGTGTTACAGTGTTACAGTGATACAGCATTGTTAACTCAACTTAATAGTATATTCTGATTGTTTTTACTTTTTGAAAAACCTTTTTGCTTTTCTTATCTATTAGATATCTTTATTGTTTGATGGCCTGGTTTTCTGTATACTGTGCTACATACTTATCCCTACCAAGTCCAAGGAAACCATAACCAGAAAATGCCTACATGTTCGGAGATTAAATAATACATTCTAGACTAATTTTTGTGTCCAACATGTAAAAAATGTTACAACTGACTAAGAAAAACAACTCAGTGTATTAGTGAGAAGCCTCAATAGACATTTGGAACAAGAGAGGTTCCAAATGGTCTGCATTTATGAAATGGCATAAAGCATCATTAATAATCAGAGAAATTCAAATAAGTATTGCTGTAGTCTCTCCATACTGTTTATTATTAAAATGATTGACAATACAGTTGTCAGATGGTGACAAGATTGTGGAGCAGCAGAACACACAGATTGTGGGAGTGCTGCTTTGGTATCGTCTCCCTGGAAAACAGCTTCCTATCATTCATTAAATCTGAATATCTGGCCAGTTGTGATCTAGTAGTTTTATCCTCAGATCTGTACTCTAAAGAAATGTCTGTGTTTGTGTACCAAAGGCCATGACCAAGAATATCGTTAGCAGTACTATGTGTTGCTTTCTGCATATTTCCTAATATAATTTTCCTTGGTTTTTCTAGCCGGGAAGATTCGGCCAGTGCTCTGTCTAATGCTGTGCAGATTGTTGGCATGAGTGCTACTCTTCCTAATTTGCAGCTTGTAGCTTCCTGGTTGAATGCTGAACTTTACCACACTGACTTTCGCCCTGTACCACTTTTGGAATCAATAAAAATAGGGAATTCCATATATGACTCTTCAATGAAGCTTGTGAGAGAATTTCAGCCCTTGCTCCAAGTGAAGGTGAGTCATTACTGTTTCATCTCCACTGTCAGTGCCTTGGAGTTTTCTACCAAGTTGCTAACAACTTGTAATTGCATAATTAGAGGTTTTGGTAAGAATTCATTATGATTCTGAGTGTGTGTGTGTGTGTGTGTGTGTGTGAGAGAGAGAGAGAGAGAGAGAGACAGAGAGAGAGAGAGAGAGAGAGAGAGAGAGAGACAGAGAGAGACAGAGAGAGAGAGAGAGAGACAGAGAAGCACTTGAAAAGTATGTGATAAATGAAAGCTCTCCCTGATACCCCTGTACACACTGTATGTACCAGCATAGAGGGGCTTCCACAGGGCTTTCATACAAACTGCACTGTGCTTGAAAAATATACTTTCCATTGAGATGATACATCTCCTTCACATCTGAGCTCACTCGTTTTCTCAGAGAAACCTCCTTTAGGTCTTTTCAAATCTATGAGACTAAAATATTGCAAATATTTCTTTTTCAGCACCATCATGTGGTGGTTTAGTTTCTTACTGTGTTTCTCAGTGAGACTGTAAATAAACCTCTTGCCAATTAGGACTTTGTTTTATTCACTGCTGTATTTCCAGTACCTGAGGTTAGAGTTTACTAGACATGAGTTGAATGCATAAAATATTTTTTCACTCATCATTATTAACGATGTTTATTTTTATTGTAAATGATTTTTATTATGCCTTTGAGTAAAAAAAAAACCCTTTTTATGGATCAAAATATAGCATTTTAACCCAGTGTGAAAATGTTTTGATGGTATGACTGATGTAGCTATTTCTCTTTCTTTTTTAGGGAGATGAGGATCATATTGTTAGTTTATGTTACGAGACCATTCGTGATAACCATTCAGTATTACTTTTTTGTCCATCAAAAAAATGGTGTGAGAAAGTAGCAGACATCATTGCCCGAGAGTTTTATAATCTGCACCATCAACCTGAGGGTGAGTGGCAGGTGGAAACGGAGCCTCCATCCTTTCTTCTTTCTTTCTTTCTTTCTTTTTTTTTTTTTGTAAAACATCCACTATTTATTAACGGTTGTTCTTCTAAAAACACAAACATGAGAACTGAGCACCACATCCACAGTGACTCACGCCTACAGCTAGGGAGACACCAGGACAGAGGCGATGGGGCTTTCCTATCCTTTCTGTATTTGACAGTAGTACTAGTGATGATAGTAGCAAAGCATGGCTCTGGCCTGCCTCTATGTGACACTGTGTGTCACCTAGATATTCTCGACAAGACTGCTTTTGTTGTTCTAATCTTTTTGTGTCCTCTTCATAGATAAGTGTGCATATTCTCAGGCTAATTGTCTTCTGACTTTTAGAGTACTGTGTATATGTGTATAGGTTCTTCATTTTGGATCTGTGGGCTTTGAGAGATTCAAACTCTAGAGCCCCTAAATTGTATGCAAAATTCCACATTCATACATTTTTTTTTTCTAGAGAAAGTGACTATGTCTTTCTTTAATGTCCAGAGGTATAACTCTAAAAAGAATCATACATATGTATACATGTAGATAAAATCAGCTTTGGCATTGCATATTTTATGCATAATCTAATGCTTCATTTGAAGTGTGTAATTTGATGAATTTTAGTGTGTAGATCGGCTTATCCACCACTATTATAATCATCTGGAGACTGTTTCTTCCACTCTCATTGTGCTCTTTTCTGCCAGTCTCCTCTCTCTGTTGTCAGCTGCAGCAACTGCTGACGTGCTTTCTGTCACTTTCAGATTGCTGTGCCTTTCCTAAACATTTCACATAAGTGACGTCACACAGTATGTGTATCTTTTGTAAACAGCTTTTATCACGCAGCATGTTTTTGAGTTCCTTTCAAGGTATTGCATTGATGAATTTGTTCCTTTTAAATGCTGTCTACTACAATAACTATTACTATGTGTTTTTTTTTGTTTTTTTTTTTTTTTTTTTTTTTTTTTTTGGTTTTTCGAGACAGGGTTTCTCTGTGTAGCTTTGCGCCTTTCCTGGAGCTCACTTGGTAGCCCAGGCTGGCCTCGAACTCACAGAGATCCGCCTGGCTCTGCCTCCCGAGTGCTGGGATTAAAGGCGTGCGCCACCACCGCCCGGCTTACTATGTGTTTTTACTGATTGTAGGATGGACGTTGTAGCCTCAACATTTTTCCTAGCATGTGGTCATGTGGGATCTTTGCTCATTCTGACATCTGATTCTCTCAAAGGTGTTTCTGTTGCTTGCTTTTGCTCCTGTGTTGAGGCCATACTTTCTTTCATGACTCGTATTTTTTTGAATTCTGGACCTTTTAGAGATTATATCAACTCTGAATATTGTTTCCTTTTTCTCTTGTCTCTGTTTATTTTATTTATTCTTTCTAGGAAATTTTACAACATACTTGATTGTATCTTGAATATTGAAGGTGAATGTATCTATGATGAAAGAGTTTTGTGAAATTGAGTTTGTATGTTTAGTACTCAGTTTCCCTCCTTACCCACCCCTTCTCTCCCTGTCACTCACTCCTCGTGTCTTAGAAGTGAGTTACTTTGAAATAAAGGATGTTTTCGTATAATGAGTTATTATCACTGAGATTTTCTAAAGCTGGAGGCCATTGTCTTTGCAGTGAAGTTCTAGAACTGCAGACCAGATCTAGTCATGGGATATTAGGGTATTTTATTACTTCTTTTTGCCAGTGAGTGGCATCATGAGGGTAGGCAGTCAGTATTCCAGCCTTGTAACAAGGAAGCTTTGCTGGTGTTTGTACTGACTGCTGTTTGGTCCAGCAGTGTGTTACCAGTGTAGAATCTCTGCCAGGCCGTCTTACCTGGTGCTGTCTATACCATGCTAACGTATACTCTTACATTGTTCCATGACAACTTACTCTTTGAGGATCAGAGTCTTCATCATGTTCTTTTGAGTTTTGTTATTTTGATTTGTAGTGGTGGTTCCTAAATGCAGAGTTTGGATTGTAGGCTGGTCTGGTCTGTTTATTTTCTCCATAAAAATAGAGTAGCACATTTTTATAAACGAGTTTAAAATTTGGAATTATCTTACTAATTTTTTAACGTTAAAATGACTTCCTTTGGGTTGAGGAGGTAGCTCAGCTGTGAAGTTCTTGCCTTGCAAACACAGAGACATGAGTTTGATTTCTAGAACCACATTAGAAGAAAAACACAAAAGGTGAGCCAAGGCTTAGTGCTATGTTTGTAATCCTCGCACAGGGGTGGTGGTGACAGGTGGTGTTGGTTGTCCAGCCTAGTTGACTTGGAAAGTTCCAGGCTAGTGAGGGACCTTGCCTCAAAAAACAGATGAAGATACTTGAGCAGCACTTGAAGTTGTTCCCTTCTCTCCACATGCATGTGCGCACAACATGTTCACCTTCACACACATGAACACATGCATGCACATACACACATATAACACTTCTCTTGAAATATACTGATGGGTAATAACTTAATATACGTTTATTGTCTTTCACAAAATAAAGCATGGGCAACCCTATGTGTATCCTCAGAATTTTAAGAAAAGTTTACCTAAAAATTAAAAACACAAAATATACATTAAAATAGTTTTTTAATGAAGCTTTATAAGTTTGGGAATCCAAAAGTCTTGGCAGTTCTTTAAGAAAGTAGGGTTCCTGTGTTTAAACTCTTACTAGGGGAGAAGTAACACTAAACGGCCACAATGGAAGGTACCGAGTGACTATTAGATTAATGACAGGAGCCAGAACAATTTCCAGAGAGAGCTAGGGTCCTACGCAGCTGATGTACAGGTTGGCAGGACACATCTTAAACAAGGATTCTGATGTGTAGGCTTTGCTTGGTATGTTAGTTACTTTATTGTCACCGTGACAGAAGCAACTTAAGAAAAGAAGGCTTATTCTGGTTCTTGGTGTCAGAAGGTACAAGTCCTTCATGGTGGGGAGATTTGAGAGACTTCATGGAGGCAGAAGAAGTGGGTCGGCAGCAGGCAGGAAGCAGGTGGCTGGGCTAGAACCACAGGTGGGCTTTACTCTTAGAGGTGTACCTCCAGTGGCCTCACCTGCTAAAAGCTCCATAACCTCCTAAAACTGCCACTGTCTGGGGACCAGGTATTAAAACATGAGCCTGCAGGGAGCATTGTATACGCAAATAAAACAAGTGACAGTCTGTCTTTCCTCCAGCAGGAGCCCTTTGATCCCCTCATTTGAACATCTTGTCTTCTTAAAGCTGAGCTTCATAACTTTGGGATACATTATTAGAACTACCTATGAAGATTTACTTGAGGTCCAAGTCACATCCCATCTTGGTTGTATCATAGTGTCCTGGGTCAGTGGCTCTAAAAGATCCATTGGTGATAATAGTGTGTGGCAGTTTCTGAACCTGATATTTATTTCTGTCATGACTTAGCAGGTAACAGCCAATGAAGCAAAGAAACTTGTACAGTTGTGATTTACTTATTTGTGTGTGCGTGTTTGACAGGATCAGTAAAACCATCTGAATGTCCACCAGTGAATCTACAGCATAAGAGCCTTCTGGAAGTGCTGGATCAGCTAAAGCGCTCACCTGCAGGACTGGACTCCGTGCTGAAGAACACCGTGCCGTGGGGAGTAGCATTTCATCATGCAGGTATTCCTTGTTTCTAATCTGTGTTAAGATGTACTCATCACAGGCTGGAGCCATGATTGATTAAGAGCACTTGGGTTTGATTCCCAGGACTCGTGTAGTGTTTGCCTGTAACTCCAGTTCCAGGCATCTGATATGCCTTCTTCTGGTCCCTGTGGGCTCCTGTACACATGTAATGCACATATATTCGTATGGGTTCACACTCAAACATATAAAATAATAAAATATAAAAAAATTTAAAGACCTCACCAGACTTTTATAATTTCTTCATTTTTTTATTTATGTGAATTTATTTCTTGTTAATCACATTGGATACTTGTATATTTTATTTTAAGAAATAGCGGATTTAGTCAAACCAGAGTAAAACAAACTTTTTAAGCTTACTTATCTGAATTTTATATCTATGCTAGATAATGGAATTTTTTTTCCAACCCCTGGGAAAGTGAATTCTAAAATCTTACCTGTCTATATATTGTTTCCTTAAAATTGATGTTAGAGTGATACTTTCTACTTAAATTTGATGCTATTGTTTCTTTTTATGTCAAGAATTGGCATAGGCTCACAGATACAGCAAAGTCAAATTTGTTTTGGAAATTGTCATTGAATCGGAGAGGACTAGAAGTGAAAAATCCTCAGCCAAGCACTGGGCCGAGTTCTGAGAGTCCTGGTGAAGAGAGGGAGGAGGATTGTATGAGCTATGGGGGACAAGATCATGATGGGGAAACCCACAGAGACAGCTGACCCCAGCTAGTGGGACCTCACTGACTCTAGACTGACAGTTAGGAGCCTACATGGGACTGACCTAGGCCCTCTGCATGTGGGTGACAGTTGTGTAGCTTTGTCTGTTTGTGGGGCCACTAGCATTGGGACCAGGATCTGTCCCTGACACATGAACTGACTTTTTGGAACCTATTCTCTATGGTGGGATGTCTCTCACAGCCTTGATGCAGTGGGGAGGAGCTTGTTCTTGCCTCCACTCAATATGCCATGCTTTGTTGACTCCCATCGGAGGCCTTAACCCTTTCTGAGGAGTGAGTGAGGGGTGGGGTGGAAAGGAGATGGGGGGATGGAATGGAGGAGAGGAGGGAGGAGAAACTGTGACTGGCATGTAAAATAAATAAAAAATAATAATAATTAAAAAAACAATCTGGTGGGTGGGCTGTCAGAATCACCAGTGTATGATAGTTATTGAGTGATGTGCTGGATCTGTGATCATACATGTTAAGATTGAAATCATAAGAATGTTTTCTTCAACAAGTATCTCAGAGGTTGTTATAAATTTGAAATGTGATCATGAGTGAAAAATCTGTGAACCCCATATATAATTTCTGGTTAATAGGTGCTTAATAAATACTGGTGTGGAGAAGAAAAAAAAGAATATTTTTTAAGATTGGACATTTAATCCTTAGTTTTTATTTAACTTTTTATCTTATATAATAGATACATATAATTTTAATGATAAATAACCATGGTAAAATTTTAAAATGAATTTTAAAAATGTTTATGTGTAAATACATATCCACACACAAAACACAGGGATTGTTAATCAATAGTATGCTGTTAAATTTAACTTGCTATCTGTTCTTACAACTAAAATTTTATTGGAACACAGTCCCACTCACTTGATCTGCTGCTGTTTTCTTTTAACAAAAGCAGGATAGTTTCAGCAGAAACCATCAATTCTACTTAAAACATAGGTAATTTTGCTGACCTGTCTAAAAATGTCTAAAGATGACAAATTATATTCTTAAATAGGTAGACTGATGATGTTTTTGTTTATAATCTTAACTGTTGTATAAAAGATCTTTAAAGGCTTGAAGCTGACTCTCAAATCTGCTTATCTGTAGTCAAGTATATTGATTCTGTGGTAATGTGTTTTGGGACCTGCATGTTATTTAGGTCTCACTTTTGAGGAGAGAGATATCATTGAAGGAGCCTTCCGTCAAGGTCTTATTCGGGTCTTGGCAGCAACGTCTACTCTTTCTTCTGGGGTGAATCTTCCTGCACGCCGGGTGATTATTCGCACTCCAGTTTTCGGTGGCCAGCCTTTAGATATCCTCACTTACAAGCAGATGGTTGGCCGCGCCGGCAGGAAAGGAGTAGACACAATGGGTGAGTTTGGGGATAGTTGTCACGCTATTGCTGACAGCCATCTACTTGGAAGTTGACTAATACATGGCTATTTCCCATCGTGATAAGTTTCTGTATTGTGCAGTGCACTAATGCCGTCTTCTTGGGTTACTTAATATTTATAGTGAATATGATTTTCATTTGTTAACTATTGCTTTTCTCCTAGTAGATAATTAAGATCTTTCTTTTGTGTTGTGTGTAGTGAAATGATTCAATACTATATAAGTAACAAGATTTATGATTTTATTAGTTAGAAGATGATTTTATTTCCACATCTACTCCCTTTTTCTCTTTTTTCAATAGGTATGGTGTATGTGGGTGTAGGTGCCCTTGCCTGTGCCCGTGTGCATTTAGATCAGAGGTCCACCCTGGATATTTTCTCTTTTCATTCTCCATCTTATTTTCTTATTTCAAATATTTTATATTTTTATGTACATGTGTATGTCTGTGATAGGGTATGCACATGTGAGTGCACTTATCTGCAAAGAACAGAAGAGGGTGGTGGAACTCTTGGAGCTGGAGTAATAAACAGTTTTGAGTTAACCAGAGTGAGTGCTGGGAATCAAACTCAGTTCCTCTGGAAGAAGTCTTCTTACTCATTGAAGCTTCTATCCAGGCTTCTTCCACCTTAAATTTTGAGACAGGGTGTCTCATTGAACCTGGAATTTGTCATTTCTCCAGCAATCCCCCAGGAGCTGTTTGTCTGGGGCTACAGGTGGAGGCCACCACACTTGGCTTCTATGTGGGTGCTGGGGGATGAGCTCAGGTCTTGATGCTTGCATAGTAAACACCTGAACCACTGGTCCGTCGTCTCCCTAGCAGCTCATGTAGACCTTCTAGTGTTTAATTTTAAGTCAAGCAGAGTGCGAAGAGCTGAGGAGTATTACTTTTGTCTCTAAATTGATATAGCGTCTAACTTTGCACCAGCAAGTAATGATGCTATTATCAGCAATCCAAACAAAAGTTTTGACTTAAGCAGTGAAGTAGTTTTTTAATTAAATATCTAAAAAAGAAGCAAAAGTTACTTCAGATATTATTATTCTATGTAAGACTAATTGCTAAATGGTAATCAGTGATTACCACTCTTAAGGTGGTGGGACCTGGGAGATGGAGTCTAAAAATGAGGTGTTCTAAAGTCTCATGCAATAGCCAGCTTTATTCAGAGCGTCAGCCAATTGATACTGAGGATTAAGAAGAGTCACCTGAATAAAGTGTGCAGTCACAAGGACAAGCTGCACATGGCAAAAACATGTTTTTCCTTAGAGGCATTAAACAAATAACAATAGCTAGTTAATGAATAATCTGAAGTAAACTAACGTTTATCTACTACACATGGGAGGGACACAAAAGCACATTTCAAGGACAACCTATGCTGTGGAGGAACAGAGACCACAAGTCTCTTGTCTTGTTTACTTGGAGTTTTCTCACAAGCATTCAGAATTCCCATCACATGACTCTATTCTTGAACCACGCTCTGACAGTCAGGACTTCCTATTACATTTGTAATTTATTTCCTTGTATACTCTTTCTTCCTTGGTTTCTGTCTTTGTGGTTTGATGGTTTTCTCTAGTGTCTGCTTTAGATTTTTTCCATTCTAAAACTTACATAAAATATGAAAGGGTAGATAAAGATGTTAGTAAGCACCCCAGCCAGGGAACCAGATGCCTAGACAACCAGTATAAAAACAGTCAATAATAGCCAGAACAATGGCTCCCTTAGAGCCCAGCAACCCTACCACAGCAGGCCTCAAGTGTTGCAACATAGATGAAGCACAAGAAGAAGACTTTAAGGCCGGGCGTTGGTGGCACACGCCTTTAATCCCAGCACTTGGGAGGCAGAGCTGGGTGGATCTCTGTGAGTTCGAGGCCAGCCTGGGCTACCAAGTGAGCTCCAGGAAAGGCGCAAAGCTACACAGAGAAACCCTGTCTCGAAAAACCAAAAAAAAAAAAAAAAAAAAAAAAAAAAAAAAGACTTTAAGATAGCTTTTATGAATATGACAGAGGTCCTTAAAGAACAAATCCATTAAAAAATACCTATAATTGGGGGCAGAACCGACGGGGAGAATAATGAGATATCTAGGGGGCGGGCATTATGAGGTTAGGGAGAAACCTGATGTCAGGGAAACTCCCAGGAATCCACAAGGATGACCCCAAATAAGACTCCTAGCAATAGTGGATAGGGTGCTTGAACTGGCCTTCTCCTGTAATCAGATTGGTGACTACCCTAATTGTCATCAGAGAGCATTCTTCCAGTAACTGATGGAACAGATACAGAGATCCACAGCCAAGCACTGGGCTGACTTCACATGCCCACTGCCTTCCTGTTCTCTGGTAACCACTATTCTACCGTATTCTATCCATTGCTTCTTGCAAGAATGAGGAAATATGAAGTTATTATTATTATTGTGGTTTTCATTAGCTGCTATTTATGATGATTTTCAGGTACATTCCCAAGCTCAGTGAGGCTTTTACAGAGCTCTGAAGGTCCTACAAAGGTATACTTGTCAGGGTGGCATAGGTAATGGATGGCGAGGAGATACTGAAGCCTGGAGACTCCTATTGCACCATCTTGCTGATAAATTGTTTTGCCTTGCCTGCCTGCCTGCCTGCCTGCCTTCCTTCATGCCTTTCTTGGTTTTTCAAAACAGGGTTTCTTTATGTAGCCCTGGCTGTCCTTGTAACTCACTCTGTAGACCAGGCTGGCCTTGAACTCAGAGATCTGCCTGCCTCTGCCTCTCAAGTACTAGGATGAAAGACACTGCCACACCACCTGGCTTGTTTTGCTTTTATCTGTCTGTCTGTCTATCTATTTTTGGAAACACATGAATGCCATGTCTTGCTGAGGTGGTCTTCTTGTTGGGAGGAAGTGTTTATTTGTTTTGGGGTATTTTTGTTTGTTTGTTTTACTTTTATTATCATGACTTTTTACAGTCTTGTTTTGGTTATTTGTTTATTATGTGTATGAGCTCTTGCTGTGGAGGTCAGAGGGTAGCTTGTGGAGTTCTCTCCTACCATATGGATCCTGGGGCTCAAACTCAGGCTGTCAGGCTTGGCAGGGCCTTTACCTCTGAGCCCTTGCAATCCTGCATAAAGATAGTCAGAGCTTATCTAGTTTGGATTCCCTTTATTTTATCCTCTTTAGGGTTTTATTTTGGCAGTGATTTTCAGAGAAACATCATCTGTCCTTTCTCTGTTCAGAATATTTAGATCTTCCACCATAATGCTGCTTTTTTTTTAATAACATGAGAAAATTGCACAAGTATACTTCTTTTTCTTAAAAAAAAAAAATCTTGTGTTTCTTTTTTCCTATTATTGGCTCCAGATTTTTCTTAAAAAACAAAAACATGGTTTCTTACTAGTTTTTAATTGTTTACAATGATAATTTGTATTTGCTCAAGTATTTTTCAGATATTTGTGTCCATTTGATTTTCATAGTGATTTAAAGCATTTAGATAGTAAATGTTAGGATTTTTAGGAGCTTTGAATTTTGTCATTATATATAGCTAGTATCTATATTTGCATTTTACTTTATAGTATTCAAAGTTTCTCTAAAATTACTTAGTTATTTAATGGTGCATCAGCCAGTAGAGGAAGAGGAAAAGCCCTTTTTTCTAGTTTTTTATGTTCTCTAGCTGGGGCCTCATGAATAAGGTGTTAAAAGACAAGTTAAAGTAAGCCTTCATCCAGCAACTGATGGAAACGGATGCAGACCCACAGCCAAACGTTAGGTGGAGCTCCAGGAATTGTTTGGAAGAGAGGGAGGAAGGATTGTAGGAGTCAAAGTGGTCAAGGACACCATAAGAAAACCCACAGAATCAACTACCCAAGGCTTATAGGGGCTCACAGGGACTGAACTGACAATCAGGGAGCCTGCATGGGACTGACCTAGGCACTCTGCACGTATGTTACAGTTGTGTGGGGCTCCTAACAGTGGGAGCAGGGGCTGTCCCTAAGGCCTTGGCTGGCTGGGTTCCTCACACTGGGTTCCCTTGCCCAGCCTTACTACAAGGGGCGGGGGGTGCTTAGTTTTACTGCAGCTTGATATGCCTTGTTTGGTTGATATCCACGAGAGGCCTGCCCTTTTCTGAATAGAAAGAGAGGAGGAGTGGATTGGGGCAGGGTGGGGGAGGCTGGGGGTGGATAGTGGTGGTGGGGACAAAGGGGAGGTTAGGGGAAGGGAATGGGAGGAGAGAGGGGTGGGGAAACTGTGGTTGGTATGTGTGTGTGTGAGAGAGAGAGAGAGAGAGAGAGAGAGAGGTGGTGGTTAATAGTGAAACACCATATAATCTCTATTCTGTGTTAATGTTTTAATTGTTATGTGCATGGAGGCTTCAGAGAAAAGGAGCAAGGCCTGCCAAAGCTGTTAGATGCGGGTCTTAAGTTATTTTCAACAAAGGGCGGTAAAGTGTGGAGAAGTGCTAAGACAAAGGAAAAGCAGTTTTCCTAGGACAGCAGTTTATAGAGGACAAGAGTTCTTAGCTTGCTGCTTCTCCAGCCTTCAGCTAAAACGAATCTAGAAGCCAAGTGGCAGTGTGGTTTCTGGTAACACTCTGATCGCCTGTCCAGAGTTCAAAACCAGAGCCGTGACTTATGACTCTGTGCCCGAAAGAACCTCCAGCACCTGCTGTCTCCTTTCAGTAAGTCAGGACCTGTCTTCAGCAGTGTCTTATGAGAATGGACTGGAATTTAGAAGCTGTGTGGTTTGGTTGTAGGTGAAAGTATCCTAGTTTGTAAGAACTCTGAGAAATCAAAGGGCATTGCTCTGCTTCGAGGGTCTCTGGAGCCTGTGCACAGCTGTCTGCAGAGCCAAGGAGAAGTCACTGCTAGCATGATACGAGCTATTCTGGAGGTAGGAGTCCAAAAATCACCATTTACTCCTTTATACCTATTGAAAATCAAGTATGCCAAAAATCTGATTTTAAGGAAACAGATTATTGCTGGGCCATGGTGGCACACGCCTTTAATTCCAGCACTCAAGAGGCAGAGGCAGGTAGATCTCTGAGTTTGAGACTGGCATGGTCTATAGAGCGAGTTCTAGGACAGCCAGAACTACACAGAGAAACCCCGTCTCAAAGAACAACCCCCGCCCCCAAAACCAAACAAAAACAAGATTATTATATTTATAGCTTTCCCCAGTACGGATCTGTTTCTCACATATATTTAAACATAATACAGATATACACAGTTCTTCAGGCTCTGCCAAATACGCTGATAAATTCTGATACATGTATATATATATATATATATATATATATATATATATATACATATACATATACATATATATACACACACACATATAAGTTTATATGTACATATGCCTATATATTATTTATGAATATGTAGTTATTTTTGGAGTTTAATATAGCTACTACCATATCAATCTATTTCGAAACAATTAAACAACCAAATGAGATGTAGTTCTTTTTAACTTGTGTGTGTGTGTGTGTGTGTGTGTGTGTGTGTGTGTGTGTGTGTGGTGTAGGAAATAGAGGAATAGAACTCAGCCTTGTGCATGCTGTGTGTGCACTCTGTTACTGAGCTGTAACTGTGGCTCATCTTTTTTACTTTTTATATATTATTTACTGCATTTTGAGTTTCAAGAAAAGATGACAACATGAACCATAGTTCTTCTATTCAGATAATATATGTGGACATTAAAATCAAATCAAGTTATAAAAAAATAAGCTCACAGAAGGGCTGGATCTGTGGTGCTGCTCCTTATTCTAGCCTACTGGAGGCTGAGACATGAGCTTCAAAAGTTTGGGGCCAGCCAAGGCAATACACACCAAATATTAACTCCATATTTTTCTTCCCTTCCCATTCTTATTGGGAAGTTGTAAGAGTAGTGTTTCTACATGTCCATGTGTTCTAGAGGAAGGAGCAAAGACTGATTAGACTCTTGGCTGTGAGTCATCACTACCTCCTTTATATGTATAACTAGTTCCCAAAGTTCAGGTGCATTCTTTTTTGATTACAAGAAAATACTAGATTTACTTTCCCAGAAAATGTTATGTTGTCAGTAGGTATCATCTGTATTTGTAATGTGTGATGACAAAAGATTTAATAAAGCATCGTTACATACAGACTGAAGATATCTTAAGAAAATAAAGTCACTTCATTTACTTGATATCTAGAGGCTCTACACGTCTTAGAAAAATTACGGAACTTTGCAAACATTTTCTCCCAGATAATCGTTGGTGGAGTGGCAAGTACATCACAAGATATGCAGACTTATGCCTCCTGTACATTCTTGGCTGCTGATGTAAAGGAAGGCAGGCAGGGAATTCGGAGAAATCAAGATGATGATCAGCTTGGAGCAATTGATGCCTGTGTGACATGGCTGTTGGAAAACGAGTTCATCCAGGTGACAGAGCCCAGTGATGGCGCAGGAGGTAAACACAAGCACTCATGCAAAAATGCTCACTCTTTATATTGTATTCACTTTTTATTGCTCATACATTCTACATGTTGGCTAAGGTTCTGCTTATTGCTTTGATTGGAACTGAGAGGGTTAAGTGTAGTAGAGGAGGCAGTGCTTTGTTTTGTTTTAACCTTTGCTCCTCTATTCCCTCTCCAGGAAAGGTTTATCAGCCAACACATCTTGGATCAGCTACTCTTTCTTCCTCACTCTCTCCAACTGATACCCTAGATATTTTTGCTGACCTCCAAAGAGCAATGAAAGGCTTTGTTTTAGAGAATGACCTTCATATCGTTTACCTGGTAAGTTCTCTTTAAAAAACAAAACTATCTATCTCTTATTGACAGGATCTCACTGTGTAGCCAAGGCTAGCCTGGGATGCTTAATCCTCTTACCTCTAGCTGTGGCCCAGTCTGACCTCAAACTTTGAATCTTCCCATCATAGTCCCCTGGCTGCTGGCTTACAGGTGTGCACCAGCATGTACCTCAGCAGCCTACTTTCTTTCAACCTGAAGAACTTTGGTTAGTCTTAAAGACGTACTTGCTAGCAACATTTTCTGGTTGTTTGTCTAGAAATGTCTCTGTTATCTCTTTGGTTTTGATCGATACCTTTCCTTGATTCTTAGTTGACAGCGCTTTTACTCTTCCTCAAGTACTTGGACTATGCCCGTCTCCTCACATCCTGTCTCCAGTGTTTCTGGCGAGAAGTTAACTTTTAATATTATTGTGTTTCCATTGTGCAAGGTGACTTGTTTTTCTGTTGGTTCTTTCCTTTCTGTTACTATGATAAACACCAAAGCAACTTGAGAAGGAAAGGGTTAATTTGGCTCACACTCTTAGGTCACAGTCCATCACTGGGGAAGTCTGGGCAGAAACCATGGAGGAATGTTGCTTGCTGAGGCAACAAGACAGGCTCGTGTTTTGCTAGTTTTCTTATACAGCTTAGGAACACCTGCCTAGGGATGGTGCTACCCATAGTGGGTTGTTGTCCCCCTGAATTAATTAGTAATGAAGATAATCACCCACAGACATGTTTATAGACCAAACTGATAAGAAAAAACTCAGTGGGGACTTTTTAAAGATGATTTTAGGTTCTGTCAAGTGATAGTTAATGCTAACTAACTAGAACACTATCTTTGCTGCTTTCAAAATTCTCTGTCACTCAGTTTGTGACATTATTATTATGATGCATATTGATGGAGATCCCTACATATTTCCTTACTTGGAGCTTATGAAATCTTTTTGGATATGTAGGCTAATGTTTTCATTGAATTTGGGATACTTGCCACATACCTTTAATCTCATCTCTTGAGATATAGAGGCATCTCTATGAGTCTGAGTCTAGTCTGATCTACATAGTGAGATCCAGGCCAGTCAAAGCTATGTAGTGAGGCCTTTTCTAAAACCAAAACCAAAACCAAAACCAAAATACATAATAAATAATTTTTAAAATAAAAAAAAAATGGGGATGCTGTCTTAGTTACATTTCTATTGCCATGTAAGACACTATGACCAAGTCAACTTTTAAAAGAAAGGATTTAATTTGGGGCTTATAGTTTCAGAGGGATAGACTTCATATGACCACTCAGTGACACACCTCCTCCAGCAAGGCCACATCTTCTAATCCTTCCCAAATAGTTTCACCAACTGGGGATCAAATATTCATGCATATGATCCTATCAGGGCCATTCTCATTCAAACTACTACATTCTACTCCCTGGTCCCCATAAGCTTGTAGCCAAATCATAAAGCAAAATGCATTCAGTCCAACTTTAAAACTCTCCATAGTTTTTCACAGTTCAAAAGTTCAAAGTCCACAGTCTATTCTGAGATTCAAGGCAATCTCTTATTATAATCTTCTGTAAAATAAAAAAGCAAATTAAATTCTTCAAATGTACAATGGCACAGGATATACATTACCATTTCCAAAGGGAAAAATGGGGCCATAGTGAGGAAATACTGCATGAAAGCAAGACTGAAGCCAGCATGGTAAGCCTCAAATCCTGGAGGTCTGTGTCTGATTTCAGAGGCTTAGATGGCTTTTCCCTTCCAGCTTCGCTGCTGGTAACACACTTCTCTTTCTTAGGCTAGTTTCACTCTGTGCAGTACTCCTTGGCAGATGTCTCATGGCTTTGGCGTCTTCAGTGTGTTGGGGTTTCCAGCATAATTCTGGCTTCACTTTCATTGCTTCATACAATGACCTTTCAGGACCTCTATCCTGGGACTCCCTGCCACACACCAGGCCTCAGACTTTCTTTAACCACAGAGAAAGATTCTACAACCCTATACTCATCTATTCTTCATGACTAAAACCAGAACCATGTGAATGACAACCACCAACATGGGGTGAACCTTGGCACCCTTGAAGCACATTTGCAGGAGCTTTCCTTTGTTGTTACTTTTAGGCATAGAAAGTTCCCCAAGTCTCACTTTTTACAAATTGAAAGCTTAGCTGGGTAAGCTAAGAGTACCGCTCCCTTTATTCCATTTTGAAACAGGTCTTTCTTGAATCTCATCTATTATGCCACAAGGCTTGATTCTAACATTAAGTTCCTTGGTGTTCTTTTTTGCTTCAAACTGTACATTCTGTATTTCTTTTTCCTTGATTGTCCTTTTTCATTGTAGACCCACATAAGAGTGACTACTAATAACTACAGGACAGAGTCAATATTAGGTTGTCTTGAAATCTCCACTGTCAAGGAAATAAATACTTTTCAATTCAGCCTCAGACAGATTCTTAGTACAAGGGCAGAAAACAGCCACGTTCTTAGCCAAAATATCACAGTAATGTTCTAGAGCTAAGTTGCTGATATTGCTCTGCTCTAAACCCTCTTGAGCTGGGCCTCATTGCTCTCGTACTCCTGTCTTCAAGTTCTTACTGGGATGGTCTGTTAAGCACTGCTTAGAGTGCTTTCCTAATCCAAAGTCCCAAAGTCTTCCACATTCCCCCAGAAACAGTCTGGTCAGGTCTGTCACACAATACCCCATTCCTGGTACCAAGCTCTGTCTTAGTTACTTTGCTGTTGTTGTGATGAAACCAAGGCAGCTTTCAAAGAAATTGTTTAAGTAAGTAAGGGCTTACTGTTCAAAAGGCTTAGAGCCCATGGTGGTAGAGCAGAGGCTGGCGTCAGGAACAGTTGAGGGTTCACATCTTGATTGGTCTACAAGTTGGAGACAGACAAGCAGTCAGAGACAGACAAACAGTGAGAGCACACAAGTGAGCATGCACACTGGGAATGACATAAGTCTTTTGTTTCTAGCCTATCCCTGGTGACACACCACTTCCAACAAGGCCACACCTGATCCTTCCCAAACAATTTCATTAACTGGGTACCAGCTATTGAAACAAATGAGCCTATGGGGGCCATTCTCATTCAAACCACCACAGATGCTTTTAGCCTTAATTTTTTGAAATATTTTTAATTTTCTCCTCCTGGATTCACTGTGTGTATGTTTGTACATTTAATTTTTACCACATTTCTCTGAAACTTTCTCATCTTTCCACTCCTTTTTTTTTTTGAGATTGAATAATCTCTACCAATGTCTTCATGTTTGTGGGTTTTTATTTTTCTTAAGCCATGTTAAATTTACAGTTGAGCTCTGTAATTTTATTGTGTTTTATGTAGCTCCAGAATTAGCCTTTAACTCCTATTTAATAACATTCTTTTCATTTATGTCCTTTTCTTGCTAAGATGGTGTCATGCTTTATTTTTTTACCTTTCTCTCAACCTACCTTCATCTCCCTTTTGTCCCTTCTCCCCCCCCCCCCCTTTTCTCTCTTGTAGGTGGAGTTTTTCCGTTGGGACAGTGATCAGCTCTATTCTGCCAGCTGCTTCCCAAATAACCACTCAGAGACGTATTATTAATTATAAATGCTCAGCCAATAGCTCAGGCTTGTTACTAACTAGCTCTTATATTTTAACCCATTTCTATTAATCTATGTGTTACTCTGAGGCTTGTGGCTTTTACCTCTTATACATGTCCTGCTTCCTTTCCATCTAGCTGGCAACTCCTCTGACACCACCCTTCTTCTTCCCAGAATTCTCTCTGTCCCGAAAATCCTGTCTAGCCATCGGCCAATCAGCTTTTTATTAACAATGAGAGCAATACATATTTACAGTGTACAAAGATTGTTCCATAGCAGTCTCTTTTCTTCTTTACCTCTGCCCTTCTACCCTCCCATTCCTTCCTTCTTTTCTTCCTAAATGTCTAAATGTCTTTTTTTTTTTTTTTTTTTTTTTAAGCCCAGGCTAGCCTCAAACTTTCAAAGTATTCTAGGCTGGCCTGGAATTTACCAGGTCCATCTCAAACTTTGTATCCTGGTGCCTTAGCTACTACACAAGGGCTGGGATTACAGACATGCACCCTTTTATTTCTTTAAGCATTTTTAAGTCCTTTTGTACACATTTATAATGTTTTTGTCTTTAAGGTCTTTTCATGTTCTAACATCTGGACACTTAAAGATGTTTCTTTGTTCCCACCTCCACCCCATGCTTCGGACACTTGTCCCTTTTCTTGTTGGTCTCATAGCTTTCTTGTGGAATCCTGGACCTTTTAACAAATATATCAACTGTGAGTATTGACTCCCCCCAACCCCCATCTCTTCTTTCCATTTTACTGATCCTTTCGTGGAATTTCATGAAACAGTTAAGATAATGCCTTGAGTCAGACCTACTTAGGTTGAAAATGGCTATGATTAAAGACTTGCATTCCATGAAATCCAGTTTGTATGGTTAACAGTCTCTCCCCTTCTCCTGCCAATCTCTCTGGCTTTCTCTCCTTCTCTGTCTGTGTTTGTTCTATCAATGAGTTTCTTTTGAATAAATGTTGTTTTTTTTTTATAAATGAGTTATTATCACAGATGCTTTCTGTATCCTGGGGCCTTTGTCTTTGCTATGAAGTTAATATTTATAATTTTGTTACTTAGGTAGTATAAATGGGTTTGTTTGTTTTTGTCCATTGTTAAGGCTTGAACTCATGGCCTTGCATATGCCAGGCAAGTGTTTTACCATTGAGCTCCCACAGCTCATTGTCAAGCAACTACTCAAACTAAAATGATGCTTCTTTTTAGGTTACACCTGTGTTTGAAGATTGGGCTGGTATTGACTGGTATCGATTTTTTTGTTTATGGGAAAAATTGCCAACTTCTATGAAAAGGGTGGCAGAGCTGGTTGGAGTTGAGGAAGGGTTCTTGGCTCGCTGTGTGAAAGGAAAAGTAGTAGCCAGAACTGAGAGACAACATCGACAAATGGCTGTCCATAAAAGGTAATCATACCATAAGAGGCAAGGAGCCTGCAGCATTTAGCAGTGCTGGGCTTATGTTGATATCCAGTTTGCCGAGTCACTCTCATTGTCAACAACAATATAAACATTTTGACTGACTATAGTAAATTTTTTAAATTTCTCTTATTTTATTTACTGATGTTTTAATTTTTCTTGCAACTTGAAATTTAGTCATTATGCCTGCAAGTTTTTAAAGTCAAATATTTAATCACTTCTTGATTTCCATTTGTGGTGATTTCATCTGGAATTGTGCTTTATAGCACCCTTAGAAGTAATGCTTTACCACCTGGAAGGTGCTAAAAGATTCACATGGGGAAACTGTGTAGCATGTTGTTTTAAAATACAGTAAAACTATTTATAGTATAAGATTTACATCTCAGTCAAGTGCAAATTTATAAGGATCTCTGTGCTTGGATTATTTGTGTAAACTTTTTGTTTCAAATAAAATCTGGATTTTATAATTAGATACTATCATTTGACTAAATTTCTATTTATCTTATATTCATGTATCAAATTTTTAAAAGTTTTGTGCCATTCCATTTCTTAAATCAAGTATCATTTCTTGAAATCAGTTAATAAATTGAAATGTGAGGACTTTTCCTTACACTGATGTTAGTTCTTCGCTGTGGCTAAGGTGTGTAAACGTACTGTGATCTGAGTTTGCCCACCAGCCCTCTTTCTGCCCTCCTCCCAGAGAGGTGAGCCCCTGCAGCCTTTTTGGTCTGCAGTTGGTTTGCAGTATGTGGTATATTTTCAGAGTATCTGTGAGTGACCTCTTACAACACTCTTGATGATTTATTTTTAGGTTTTTCACAAGTCTTGTGTTATTGGATTTAATCAGTGAAGTTCCCTTAAAGGAAATTAATCAGAAATATGGATGTAATCGTGGACAGATTCAGTCTTTGCAACAGTCAGCTGCTGTTTATGCAGGTCAGTTAGCCAAAGGGTGTCACGTTTATCTAAGATTCTACCATTGAAGGTTGTTAAGATTCCCTTTCCTTCCCCCTTCCTTCCTTCCTTCCTTCCTTCCTTCCTTCCTTCCTTCCTTCCTTCCTTCCTTCCCTCCCTCCCTCCCTCCCTCCCTCCCTCCCTCCCTCCCTCCTCTCTTGTGTCCTCATCCGTTGATACACTGGTGCCTCTGGATGCAGTGTACCCTGTAGAGAGCCATCATCAGACGGTCTCACCCTTCTTCCTCTTCTGTTCCTTAGAGACTTGCTGATAGTACATCCTTTCTGTGGCCCCTCCTCTTCAGCCTTTACAAGGAGAAATAGAAAGTTCTCAATGGAATCCCTTTCCTCTTAGTACTGACTAATAGGTTTTGAGAAAGAGGCTGTAGATGAAGAGAGATTTGTGGACCTGACCATTCTAAATAACATGCCTTAGGAAACATTCTTAAGTTACACAAACAGGTAGATTCTGGGTCTGCTTTTACGAAAGAATCTTTGTTATCCCTTAGGAAGGAAACCCAGGACCAAGAGCTTCCTTGTGAATGTGCCTCCATAGGAGGAATACTGTATAGAAGATGTGGGCAGAGGGTAGGATGAAGGGAAGGACTCAAGTGACTGGCGTCAGAGATCAGTGTTCTTACAGAGGGTGATTTCTTCCAGGGCTGTACTTGGCTGTTGTGATCTCTTTATTTCAAGAGGGTGGAGCCTTTCTTTGAAGAAAATAATAATGGGAATCTCACTGTAGTTCTCTCAACACTTGAATTTTTAAATCATTTGTCTAGGAGAGAGTCCTTCACCTGCTTTGTTAGAGTTCTCTTTTCCTTAAGAAAAGAAGAAAAAGGAAAAACAAGAGAGAGGTAGTGAGAGGAGTGGACTAGAATGGGAGCTTTTTGTTCTCTTTGTGAATATATGCCTTACCTCAGTATCCAAATGTTTTTAGAATTAGGAGTCAATGAGATGGGCCTTGAGAGAGGGCTTGTTATGCCAGCCTGAGGTCCAGAGTTCAGATCCCCACACCCTCACACAAAGCTGAGCACAGTAATGAATGTCTGTAATCCCAGTGCTGAAAGACAGCTAATTAGCTTCCTAGCTAATTAGTCCAGTCAGTTGGTGAGCCCAAAGTTTAGTGAGAGACCTTGTCTCAAAGAATGAAGTGGAGAGCGAGAAAGGAAGATGCCTGATGTTGATCTCTTGCCTCTAATTGTGCACACATGGGCACACACAGGTAAAATGCATGCACACAGAATAAAACTTGAAAGAATAAATGAGATAATGTCTAATATTCTTTATGAGCATAACTAGAACTTCTAATATTGTCTGCTCCATTAACTTGGCCCTTGGCCCTGTTAAACCATATGTTCTGCAGAAAAGCAAAGTCAAACCTAATACGTGCACATGCATACATGCATATACACACATATGTATCTACACATACATGTTTGTATATATAGGCATGGAGAATTAGTCTAAAAGCAATTTTTAATTCAACAAATCTCTGACTGCTCTAGGAATGATTACAGTGTTTTCCAACCGTCTGGGCTGGCACAACATGGAACTACTACTTTCCCAGTTTCAGAAGCGGCTTACATTTGGCATCCAGAGGGAGCTGTGCGACCTCATCCGGGTCTCCTTACTGAACGCCCAGAGAGCCAGGTTCCTGTATGCCTCTGGCTTTCTCACTGTAGCAGACCTTGCCAGAGCTGATATTTCGGAGGTGGAGGTGGTTCTGAAGAATGCTCTGCCTTTCAAAAGGTAATGAAGTCTGTGTCTGTTCTAGGTTATTAGAGGACAGCTCATCAACCTTAGGGCTAGTCTCTGTGTTAGAAATGTGGCAACTTTTTCCTCTTGAGGGTTACTGTTCGTTTTCTACTTGACACACTGTGCGATTGGAAAGGTGTTTGTAAAGTGGTGGGGGTCTGAGTAAGGCACCAGTGTTCTCTCTGCTGTGGTAAGTTAGATTTCCATGACCTCTTCAGGGCTCATGTGTTTGCTCCACTCCTTTAAATGTTCTTCGGAACACTAGACCCTCAGTGCAGTTTGTGAGGGGCATTCCTTGATGTGCATGGCAGGGGAGGGGCTAACAACACATCAGGCTGGACTAGCATATGATAAAGAATAACTTAATTGCTTTCTCTTTGAACACATTCCAAAATGAAAAGATCAGGCAGACTTTCAGCTCTTTACTGTCAATTACTAACAATTTTATTTTGAGGAACATTAAAAATGGACTCTAAATCAGAAGGCCCATCTCATTTCTAGTTCAGTTTCTTCCCTTTGGCTCATGTTAGGCCTGACTTTTGGACTGAAACTTTTAACAAGCATGGGAAAGATCAGGGAGTGGCCTTTTACAAGCCTCTTGGCTTTATATGTCTCGTGTTGATGTGGGATGATGTTTAAATGGGCAGAAAATTGTTTTGAGTGGTATTTGTTTCTGTAGCTGTTAGGTGTTGAATGTTGGCCTGTGTCCACATTGTGGTTCTTTCTCCTGAGGGACACTTTTGTGATGTTTTAGGGTCCATGTCTTTTATACTCCATCCTTACTAATGCTGAAAAAATTACAAAGCTTTCTGTGTCCAAAGCAGTGGTATAAGAAGGCTTCTTAGTGATCGTAGTGGTTTGAATAAAAATGGCTCCCATAAGCTCATAAATGCTTAGTTATCAGGGAGTGCACTATTTGAGAAGGATTAGGAGGTGTGGTCTTGTTCGAGTAGCTGTGGCCTTGTTGGAGGAAGTATGTTCCTGGGGGTGGGCTTTGAGGTTTCAAAAGCTATGCCAGGCCTAGTCTGTCTGTCTGTCTGTCTGTCTGTCTGTCTGTCTGTCTGTCTGTCTCTCTCTCTCTCTCTCTCTCTCTCCTTACAGATGTAAAGGTCTTAGCTATTGCTCCACACCATGTGTGCCACCATGCTCCCCATCATGATGATAATGGACTAAAATTCTAAAACTATAAACAAGCCCCAATTAAATGTTTTCCTTTATAAGAGGTGCTGTGGTCATGGTGTTTCTTCACAGCAATAGAACACCGACTGCAACAGTGATGTAATGAGTCAGGTTTCTAGTTTCAATCATGACTCTTTGGGGGAGAGAACATCCTCCAGAAGGATACCTCTGAGTTGGTGATGGGTACAAATACTGTAGAGCCTTAGCTGTGGTAGTATCTCATAATTTTTTTTAATCAGTGTTCAGTTGTCAATCTCTATTTAGTATATGGCAATCTTTCTCAGCTGTCTTTCTCCTAATCCCATAGGTTTTAGTGTGTGGGTTTGCAGTGCATGATGTTTTTAAGGAATACATGTGGGTTGTAATAGAAATTTACAGCCCTTTTTATTGCATTAGGACATTTCACAGAGTTGTGTTTAAGTAATTTAGGGGTATATTTTCAAGACTTTTAGTAATGTATTTTGTTTTTAAAACAATATATTTGAATTTCTTGGTAAGGTCCTATTAGCTAGGGCTTTGGTGGTTCTTGTGATATGAGTTATTGCATAGCTGTGGTCCTTACAGGAGTGACTTTCAGTCTCCTGTACATCGCCACTATGCCTAGTGAGCTGACCAGAAGATAGTTCTCATTGCTGCCATCTTTAGCAGTCCTCTCCAGTAATAAATTACATTTTTGATAGGCCTTACTATATAATAACAGCTCTTCTTGACATTGTGATTTTCCCACCTCAGCCTCCCTAGTGCTAGGGTTCCTGCATGCACAAGCACATCTCCCTGCTCCAGTTCTGGAGCTGGGACAAATTCTGAAGTAGGTGCTGATTGAGTGTTTTCAGCTCTAGAGTATAAAATCCCATCTGTCTGAGAATTAATTAGGCCTGTCCGAATTAGTGTCTCATCTCTTTGAGATGTGCCCCTGGCTGACTGCTTTACCTAGACTAGGCCTCCAATTTTCACAGACTCTTTAGAGATAAATATCTATGACCAAGACATATACTAGTAGTTTCTGAGGTGAAGAAGATGGGGTGTAGACAGGCATGGTGATAATATACTACAGATGACTTGGAAGTCTTCAGGGATCCATCTTAAGGCAGTATACATTAAAAAAAAAAATCAATTGAAAGTTCTTGCTCACTGTTTATAAGCACATCTTGAGGCTTCCTTCTGTTTTGTGGTAAGGTTGATAGGTTGATGCTGCCACGATTATGTCTGTTCTGAGAGTCTAGAACCTTAATTCATCAAAATTATTGCTAACAAATAAAACTAATCAATATCATGCTTTATGCAGTGTGTTGAGGATGCAAATACTCTCTGGAATACCTTTTCTTTTATAATGTCTTCTTTTAAAAAACATTATTAAATATGTTTTTATCACAGAAATGTACAATAAATATGTTTACATTATGGAAAGGCTAAGTTGAGATAACATAAATATCACCTAACATGCTTACCATTTTATTTTTGCGGAGAGAATACTTCTAGTCTCCTTCACAGCAGGTTTTAAGAACCCAATACCATGTTATACAATATGCTAAGCTATTCTTAGCAAAATGCCTAATGTGGATTTAATCATAAGGAAAAATTGCAAGCATGGAGTAGAAAATAATCTATAAAATATTTGCCCAGTACTTTTCAGAAATATCACAGTTGTGAAAAACAGAGTCGGGAGGCACTTCTAATTAAGGCAGACTGGAGTTAAGTGACTAGAAACATTACTTAGATTCTAAGTTTCATTACAAAAGAGATAAGGGGACCAATTGGTGAAAATTGGTGGGCACTAGCTATTGGCTTGTGAAAATACTTTTGGGCATAGAAACTGTGTATTTGTGCCTGGTCTCCCTTTCCTTTTAATGCTTAGTACATTAAAAGCTAGAAAGTCTACTGGCATTCAGATCGCCTCCAGTTCGTTAGCATTGCCACAGTCTGCAATGAATTACTCTCCTCTCTGCATAGGAATTTTCATATTGTTGGGGATAATTCAGTGGGGTGGGTTCCTAGACATGGTATTTCAAAAGGTAAGTGCATAAGCCTTGTTAGCTACTCAGAACTGCCCTCAGGAGGGTCAACCAGGCTGCATTTCCTCCATCAGTCTACTGGTAGAAGGCCAGTTTTCTCCCAGCCTCACCAATAGAAGCAATGCGTTGTTTGTCATTGTGTCTCCTCCTGGTTTGACTTTGCAGCTGTGTAAATGTGAGTCATCCTGAATATCTCCTGTATGCTTCAGGGTCAATTTTAGATCTTTGTGACTTACCTGAGGAGGTCTTACCCTTAGATTTCTATGGTTATTTTTTTTTCTTTCTTAAATTTTTTTTCAAATGGATATCAATTTTGATATGTCTTTCAAATATTTCCTCGCAATTTATCACTTTACTTTTTTTGTTTGACAACCCAAAATTTAGTTTTTTATATACAAGTGTATGGTATATGTATGTATGTGAGTATGCACAGGTGCCCATGGCCATATATGTTCAGAGGTTAGAGGAGGATTCAGGTGTTCTTCTCTATTGTCCTGTTTCTTCTTCCTTTGAGACAGGATCTATCACTGAACCCCTTGTACTGTTTCTCACCAACAAGCCATAGCTCTGCCTGTCTCTGCCCTCCTGCTCACCTTCCTGTAAACTCTTACACTCCCTGTCCTGATGGGTTCTGAAGACTCCATTATGTAAACATGTAAAAGTGTATGGTCTACCACTAACAGACCATCGAGGCCTGTTATGATCAGTGCAGACCAGGTATGTTTGCAATGATAAGGTCTAATGGCTGAAATAGATTCGCTTGTTCATTCAGTTCTTTCTTACCTCACTTTAGACTCACAGATATGGTTCTCCTTTAGTCTGCTGTTTTTAGGAGACTTCTCTCTGGCTCAGTTTATTCTCTGTAGTTTTGCCCTACAACCATTCATACCTGCTTTGTGTGTGTATGCGCGATTGTAGTTTTGAGCATTGATTGTGTCCTTTATCACACTTAAGCTCTTTCTGACTCATATTTCACCTGGTCCTGAACTAGGTCTCATGGCTACCTTCTTGCTTCCACTTGTTTGGGATCCTTTTATCCTTAGGTTTTGAATCCCTTCGCATTGGTAACGTTTTGTGTATCACTCTTTGTAGTAGTTGAGTCTTGCATCTGGACCATATTGAAAACCTTTTTCTTTAGATAGATGCTTCAGTCCTATTCATATGTTGTAGCTATGACTGGTAAGTTTGCTCTTCTATTTGATGAGTATTTATGACATTTGCCATGTTTCTTTCTCTCCAGGTCATCTCTGCTTTGCTGTTCCAATTTTAAAGTTAGAAAGTTGTGGTAAATTGTGTTTGTATTCTGCACGATCTGGTTCTTCAAGATTTTGGGTGTCTTGTACCTTCTACCCACTGTCTGAACAGCAGTTATGGAATTTCCTTTCCTTTCTTTTTGCCGTCTTCTGTGTCTCAGCATATAGCACACTGCACATTAAGTTTTCATCTTTGCTCTAGCCTCTGTTCAGGGTGAAGGTAAAAAGGTGGTGTAAGCTGCATCATTATGTGTTGAGATTCTGACTTTCAGTCTCGTGTCTGGATGAGTCTCTGCTGAGATTCCTTGAGGAATGCTTTGCTTACAAAAAGGTTACTGTATGTTTAAAACTGTCCTCTGACCTTGAATGTTTGAAGCACAGTGTAGCTAATATAAAATCTTCGATCTATTTGACTCTACAGACAAAACTTGGTTATGTTGCCTGGGATGACCTTGAACTTGAGATCCTCTGCGGCAGCCTCCCGAATTCTGGGAGAAAACACCACAACTAGTCTATGTTTCCTTTAATTGGAGGTTGTTGTTGTTGTTTTTGTTTTTCACCCTTTCTTGCTTTGCATTGTGTGTTGTCATGGAAAGTTTGATAGTAGCCAGAGTCCTTTATCTTGTGAGTCCTTTGATCTTTTTGTAATAGGACTTGGGATTTTTTTCAATATCTTTGAAGTTTAATAGCTTTGTTAGCCAGGTTATCTATTTTCTGTAATTAATTACTTTAAAAAATGGTTTCAGAATAACTTTAAATATTGATTTCACTGTATCTGCAAGAAGTAGATTTAGGAGTCTCTGGTGGTTCTGGTTTGGGGTTTCTCATGAGGTTTCAGCTAAGTTTTTGACTGGACCTTAGTTCTCCAGAGGCTTGGCCGGGCCTTCCACCCACATGACTCATGTGCATGCTGGCAGCCTGCTGCTTGGTGCACGCCATAGGGCCACTCCATAAGAGTTCTTGCCATAGTTTGCCTCCCCTGGTAGGAATGATGCAAGAGACTGCAAAATGCAAGCCGTGACAGTTCCTAAACCTGTTGTGGGCCTGCATTCGTTCTATCCAGGAGGCTGCTTTGTTCCCTGTCACTGCATGGGTTTGGAAGCAGGAGTCTGAGCCATCATGCTTCACTTATTTATTTATTTATTTTTTTTTACCACCCCCTGTCCTCCTCCTAGCATTTAATTACATACTATTTGGCCCTTTGGGGTCTAGACCATTATCTTCCAGAAGAGCTTACTCTCCAGTTTTCTCTCCCAGTGGTGAGCAGTAGCTCAATTCTCTGTTAGCTGTTAAGACTTAATTTTCAAATTAGATTTATTTATGTACAGAAGTCAGAGGACAGCTTGTGGATAGTTGGTTCTTTCCTTCTACTCTTTGGATCCTAGGGAATGAAGTCAGTGTCAGGTCTGGCTGCACACACCTTTACCCACTGAGCCATCTTGCCAGCACCAGTGGCTCAGACTTGTAACCAGCTATTTGGAATATGTCCACACTGGCATAACTTAGGCAGTGGTTCTCAACCTTCCCAAAGCTGTGACCCTCCCTTTAATACAGTTCCCATGTTGTGGTGACCCCAACCATGAAGTTATTTCGTCGCTACTTCATACTTGTAATTTTGCTACTGTTATGAATTGTAATATAAATATCTGATATGCAGGATATCTCACAGGTTGAGGACCACTGACTTAAAGCCAGATATGAGGCAATTTATATAAAGAATTTGGAATTATTTTTCTGACTCCCATTCTCATTTCTAAGCATTTCTCCTGAATTCAGTCAGCCAGCGACCTCCAGGTTCTTCCCTGGTACTGGTTAGATCCTGCCATCTGAGGCAGTGTGTGGAAAGCCACTCACTGCCATTTCTTCCTTCTACAGGGCTTTCCTTCTTTGTTTACATTCCAGTCCCTTCACATGCTTTGTTCAGAGCTGATATTGTCAGAGGGTTTCTTTTCAATGAAAAAGTTCTGACTCTCACTTTTTAAAAAAGATTTATTTATTATGTATTTAATGTGTATGGATGTTTTGCTTGCATGTATGTCTGTATACCACATTCATGCAGTGCCTACAGAGGTTAGAAAAGTGTGTTGGATCTCCTGGAACTGAAGTTACAGATTGTGAGCTGCCTGCCATGTGGGTATTGGGATTCTGAAAGAGCAGCCAGTGCTCTTAACTGCTGAGCCATCTCTCCAGCCTCAGTTTTTAAGGCTTTTGCTTAATGAATCTGTCTTAGAAGGGATTTCCTGTATTATGCTATTAATATTGTCAAACCACCTACCCTTTCCAATACCTCACTTCTGTATAACCCTCACTCATGCCAGTTGACAGAATATGTTTTAAACATTTATTTTCCAGTTCCCCCAGCTAGAATATGAGTACCATGAGAGCCTCCGTCTGTCTGTCTGTCTGTCTCCCCCGCCTCTTGTGCGTGAGCGCACACGTGCTCTGCTGTCATTTTAGTTCCCTGAACCAGCTCAGCGAGAATGGATTTGTGGTATGAATGAATGAATCAGTGCATAATTTTGCCCTTTTCCCGTGTCCTTGAATAGTGCCCGAAAGGCAGTGGATGAGGAAGAGGAAGCAGCTGAGGAACGTCGCAGTATGCGAACCATTTGGGTGCCTGGCCGAAAGGGCTTGTCTGCAAGAGAAGCAGCAGCCTTAATAGTGGAAGAAGCCAAAGCCATTCTGCAGCAGGACTTGATTGAAATGGGAGTGCACTGGGATCCAGATTCACCCTTGAGTTCTAGCACATATTCACAGACCAGTAGTGGGTCAGAAGCAAAGGAGTACACATTTAAATCTCAAACTAAGAGATCTCCCAAGAGGTTGACATCAAAGAACAGAAATAGTGTGAGAGCAAGTGATTCTAGTGGCAAACAGTCACCAGGTGCAGCCCAAGGCTTAGGTGACCACAGAAAGCGTGCAGACTCCCTCTGTTTATCCCAGGGGAGTCAGGAGCACCGGCCGCAGCACTACATTTGCAGAGCAAGAAAACAGACTTCTTTGGGTATAAACAAAAAGAAGCTTCGGATGTCTCGGAATGAAGGAGAACCAAGCCCTAAGGAAGTTCTTCAAACTTCCTCTCTGGAGAAAACAAGAAAAGCTGTGTTGAGTTTTAGTTCGGAGCACATGAACACCAGTTCTCCATCTTGGAGAGACAGAAAGTATCGAAAAAAATCTCGGGGCAGTAGCCTGGTGCATGACTCTGGGCCTAAACATGATAGAGACGATTTCCAGGGACAGACTGTGTCTAGATCTGCTCTATGTAAAGACCCGTTTTTCTTAGACAAACGAAATACAGAATTTAGAAGTCCAGAGCTGCTTACAAAAAATGTATCTTTTTGTGCCAAGGAAAAATACAACAAAATCTCATTCCCTTTACAAATGCAGCAGCCTTGCTTAAGGAAAAAAATAGAAAGTAATGGTGTTGTGGAATATTCCCTTGTAGAATCTCAGAGTAAAGATGTGACTGGTCAGACCCCTGGTGTTGCTAGCAATGGAAGAGAATTGGCTGATACTGAGATAGGAAAAATAAATGAGGTACTCATAGAGAATGGAACAAAAAGCCAGAATGTTTCTGGGAAACACTGTGACACCCACCCAGTTAGCCAGTGCCTGGGAAATCAGTGTGACAGACAGACAAACACTTGCACCAAACGGAAAATATCAATAGAGAGACAAGTGTCCTGTGAAACAGTTAGTTATATGGCCAGAGACTCAAATGGTGTTGCAACCATCAAATGTGAAAGCATAAAGCTTAATAGCAAAGAGGATGAGTCAGATCACTGTCAGGCATTGGGAAATAATCCAGGCAGGACTGAGGCACCTCGTGGATTACTGCAGTCAGCTGGACTTGGTCAAGCAGGTGGCCAGCATGAGCATCTCCTAAATTCTGGAATACAAGAAAAAATGGATGCTTATGCAACAGATAAAACTGAACATAATCATGTTTCTAACCTTGTCCCCTGTGACTTTGGAGATAGCTTCTACCTGGATACTCAGGCAGTGAAAATAATTGAGCAGGTGGCATCTGAACACGTGGAGCAAGGAACAAAGGCGGCGGCAGGGGTGACAGAGATGGCCTCTCACACTCAGGACTCCGAGTGCTTCCTTCAGACCGAGGACCACAGCCCTCCAGGTGAACAGCATTTCCGAGGAGCAGCTAACACAGGCCGTGTGGAGAGCAGGAGTGTAGAGTCCAGTAAACAGGACTCTGCAGAGGGCCTTGGCAGGCCAGCTCCAGAAAGCCCCGTTTCCCACTCTCCAACAGCACAGCGGGGAAACGGCCCCTGCTTTAAAGAGAATGATCATTCTGTTACTGACTCCCAATTAAACAGTTTCCTTCAAGGTTTTGAAACACAAGAAGTGGTTAAACCAGTCCTACCTCTGGCTCCTCCAGCAGGAACTCCTACTGGTTTAGAGGAAGACAGTCTGCCTGAAACCAGTTTGAATATGAGTGACAGTATACTATTTGACAGTTTTGGTGAGGATGGCTTAGTAAAAGGACAGTCACCTGATGTACAGGCAAAGCAGCCCCTCCTTTCTGAAATGACACCAAACCATGTCAGCCATTCTCCGTGCCCACAAGAAGACCCAGTTCTGAAGGCAAATGTGAACGGACATCAGGGTATTCAGGAGCAGGTGGCTTGTTCTAGTGGTGAATCGATTGTATTTTCAGAGATGGATTCTGCTCAGATGATCGAAGCCTTGGACAGTATGGCTTCATTTCGTGTCCAAGAGAATTGTAACTCAGTAGCCCTTAACACATTAGAACTCCGTGATTCTGCAATGCTGGGTAATGTGTGTGCCCAAGCAGAAGTGGTCAGAGGAGATAAAAACAAAAGGGTTCAGAACTCCAAACTCACTGAGACCAATCAGGATAATTCGTTCAGTTGGTCAGGAGCATCATTTGACTTAAGTCCAGAACTGCAAAGCATTTTAGACAAAGTGTCTAGTCCTGTAGAAAACGAAAGACCCAAATTAACACATGCAAACATGTCTTGCTTTGAAGGAAATGGCATAGAGTTAAGTGAGAGACAGGAAATGAATTCAAATTTGGAGACCCTTCAAGTTCAGAGAACTTCACTTTTTCCCAACAATGAAGTTAAAAGCAGGATTCAGGGAGTGGGGAATGACTCCAGGTGTGGGGGGGCCTCATCTCCCTCAGCTTGTAAAGAAAGCCCCACAGCTGATGACAACGGCCTCGTTCCTCCCACACCCATCCTTGCTTCCACGTCTAAGCTGGCGTTTCCAGAGACTCTTGGGACATTTGTAAATCGTCAGAAAGCTGGCAAGGTTGTATTGCCAGGGGAGCGCTGTTCATTTGGCTCACCTTCAGATAGCCAAAACCATGACATAAATCAAGAACAGAGTGACAGCTTCCAAGATGACGGCTCCTTTGGAGACACAGGTTTTCCTGTGCAGTTCTCTCAGGATGGACTGCAGTTCACTCCATCCTCATGCAGCTCAGAAAGCTTGGCCATAATTGATGTAGCAAGTGACCGGACTCTGTTTCTAACCTTTGTAAAGGAGTGGCGAGGCCAAAAGCGCTTTTCCATCTCTCTGGCTTGTGAGAGGATAAGTTCGGCATCTTCCAGAACCTCTACCATAGGTGGAAGGCTGAAGCAAGGTAAGGATTTTTACAATTTTAATTTTCTGCATTGGTGGCTTGAGATTGAATTTTTAAATTTTAGATATTATATATAATTTATTCAAATTGAATAGCTATATCCACTTAATAATCTTCTAAATGGATATATGTGTAGCTTTTCTTTATTTGGCTCAGCTAGTTACTAATAATTGCTCTCCATTCTATTTTAAATTTATAAAAATAGTAAATGTTTTGGATAATATTACACTTTTAAAGTACTTTAATTTAAAATGGTTTTTATTAGTTATTAGTACTCACAAATTGCTCTTACTCCATTATAAAAGTACACAGCAGATGGGTACTATATATCTCATAAAGTACTTAGCTGAACTTTCCAGGAACTATCTCGAGTATTAGCCCTCTTGATGACTCTGTACTGAAATGTTGGTTCTGAGTCCTCACAGAGCCTTTCTAGGGTTCCAGAGTTCCAACGATGCCATGAACATTTGTCCTGTGACTGGGGAGAAGCCATAGTCAGCTTGTCACCTTGTGGCAATCAGAGATGTGATTAGATTTCATAAAGCTCTGTATTTATGTGTTTGTCATTAAGGTGTTGGTATTTATCTGACCTTCAATTCTTGGAGCATGTGTGTTACTGGTAGATTCTATGTGCCCTTAGTGTGTAGCATTTCCTATTCCCAACCCGTCAAGTATAAAATTGAGCCCATGTCCTCATAAGAGCCCAGGCTTCTTATGGAGGCATAAGTTCGCTTAAAGTTAATAAGTATGTATTGTCTTCCTATGTACCAGTATCTTCCAGGTATTGAGATTGTAATTGTAAATTAAGTTGATTGGGTCTTGACCCTTGTAAAATTAAGTAGATGTTAATTTAGAAAAAAATGTTGACTGTAAATACAAAAATTACACTAAATTGTTCACAGTAAAACTCGGTGCCTTTGATTAAGAATTGGTGAATTTGCTATAAGTGTGTGTGTGTGTGTGTGTGTGTGTGTGTGTGTGTGTGTGTGTGTGTGTATTTGTGCGCATGCATGCACATATGGTCCTTTTTTGTTCTAGAAACTTGAAAAACAGCTTTTTTCACCTAGTGGTTTCTCTTTAGTCATTATAGATCTATTTTAGTCAAGTTGTGGTACATTGTTTTTATGGTCACAGGTATCTTAATTGATGTGAAATGTAAAAAGTTACACACACCTGAAAATGACCACCCAAAAATCCATCTTTTACAATTGCAGATTTTTTTGCCAATTAAGTATTGTGAGGGCCAGTGTTTTGTCATCTTGGCATAAGCTGGAATTATCTGGGAAACAGAACCTCCCCTGAGAAAATGCCTCTATCAGATTGGCTCTAGGCAAGTCTGGGGGGCATTTTCTTGGTTAATGATTGATGTGGGAGGGCCCAGTCCACTGTGCCATTCCACCTTTGGCCAGGTGGTTCTTTCTCTGTGGTGTAAGAAAGCAGGCTGAGCAAGCCATGAAAGCAAGCCAGGAAGTATTATTCCTCCATAGTCTTTTCTCCAGTTCCTGCCTTGAGTTCCTGCCCTGATTTTCCTTGGCAATAGACCATACCTAAGCAGTAAGCTGAAATCAGCCCTGTCCTGCTTACAGTCATGTTTGTGTTTGCCACAGCACTGGGAACCTGACCAGGACAGACAGGTTGTTCTGTTGTTGTTTTGCATGTTTGGGGGACAGAGTCTTGCCATGGAGCCCAGGCTGGCTTTGAGTTTATAATCATCTTGCCTCAGTTTACCAAGTGCTGAGATTATAAAGTATGTGCCACCATGATGAGTGAAGTAAAGTTTTTAATAGTTGGTTTGATGCCTGAATATTGGAGATTTCTTTGACAGTCTTACTTTGGATTCATTTAGTGAGCTTTCCTGAGGAAAGCCCTGTTGAAGATGGTGGGTTTCCTGTCCACGGCTCTGATGGCGTTGTGGTAGTCGGACTAGCAGTGTGCTGGGGTGGAAAGGATGCCTATTACCTGTCATTGCAGAAGGAGCACCAGCATTCCGGTGAGTAATTGACGTTTGGATAAGTTACATATGCTCTGTCACCTCTACTAAGGGAGGTATTTTGTTTTTTTGAGAATTTTTTAAATTATTTGAGAATAACTTTCTGATATTACATAGACTTTATTTTTAGTATTGAAAATAATTATTAAGAGGATATCTAATTTATGCATAATCACATATATTAATTAGAATGAATTCTTCTTTCCCTCCCTTTATCCCTCTGTTGAGCCCAAAGAGGGCCCCAGAAATGGCAGTGTCACTGCCAATGTCCTAAATGAGCCCAATGTCTGGGCTCAACTCAGGCTGAACTCTGGGTAAACAAAACCTAAATTCAGCACTCCTCAGAAATGTTGGGTTTCTGTTTGTCAGGAAAAGCCAATACTTCCTTATCTGTCCCCTACAGCCAACTGCCTCTGGCAATGGGCATCTAGTTTGTGATTGACTCAAACAAGCCTGCAACTAGCAAAGCCCCCACACTAGTTTCCAGGCTTGTCTGGCCAGCACCCCACCTCCTGCTACTTAACTCCTAGGCTGTTCTTGCTCCCCCACACCTGTCCCCTCAAAACTGACAAACCTATAACCCTATACCCACTTTGTTGCTGTCCTGTCCCCAACAGACAGCCCAGCAGTTTGAATCCCCAGTAAATCTTTGTTTCTGCCCATGGAGTGGTCTATTTTGGTGGTTTCACTGTGCCCTTGCTTACACTCTCCTTCTATTCCTCCTTTCCGGGGGTTCTGGGACTGAGCCCCGAGCTCCATACCTGCTAGACAAGTGTTCTCCCCTGGAGCCATGCCCACAGACCAGAATAAATGCTTTGAGAAACACTGCTTTGCTCCCTACTGCCTGCTCCATGAGGCCATTAACACAGGCTGCAGCAGTTTCTTCTCAGTCTATCTCTTCCTGTAATCTGGGTCTGGAGTTCATCCAGGGGCAGCAATGAGCTAGAGAACCATGGTTGCTGAAATCCGAGACTGTTCGAGGAGCCTTTGGAAGGGAAGGATACAATCTAGAAATACCTTGGGATCTGATTACATAGTCCGTTCCTCAGCTGTTTGGACAGGAGCAATCAGTAAGGGTGACATACGGTGTCTGTCATCTCTTCAAGGAGGTCTTTCCACTCTCTTTATAGAGCAGTGTGTTGCCTGAGTAGCTACTTGAACTTCTTTTATTTTTGATACAACATTGTATCTTCCACTTTAAACTTAATTTCTAAAGCTGCTACCTTTCTTGAACTCTGTTCTGAAAATATAATTTTATTATTAGAAGTCTTGGTACTTAGAATTTTACTCACATAATGAAATAAAACATTATAAATCTAGTCCAAACCATCATGTTTAGATTATGAAGTACTTGGAGTATGTGATTGTTGTGACCTGACCAAGCAGCTTTTTGTTCTGACTTCCTCATCTCTCCACTGAAGACTGCTGCTTTAGATGAATGAACAGTAAGACTTTGTTTCTCTTTCAAGAAATTAGTCCCAGTCTGGCCCCGCCTCCTCTGGATCCAACACTAACTGTGGAAGAGAGGATGGAGCACCTTCAATCCTGCCTGCAGAATCAGTCTGGCCAAGAGCGGGCTGTTGTCACCTATGACTTCATCCAGAGCTACAAAGTCCTCCTGCTGTCCTGTGGTGTCTCCCTGGAACCGCGCTATGAAGATCCCAAGGTTCTGTCTACATGTAACTCTATGAACGGCAATATGATTAATGCCCAGGGATAATTCTACATGTCCTTAATGTTTTCAAACAAGACGCTTCTCATTCACCCAGAATATATCATTGTGTACCAAATGCCTCTGTGGGTGAACGCAGAAATATCACAAATTCTAAATGTTAAAGGTCATGTTCTTCCTCAAAGATTAAAAAGAAGAACTTTAGTTTTGGTTATAAGTTGTAAATTTCTATACCATAGTAAATTAGAAGTGAAACATGAACTGTTAGGTTTTAGAGTATGATAGCAAGAGTTTTCCAATATTGTGAAGGTATAGGAGAATATAGGAGAAGTTCGTGGATCTGAATGTCAAAAGGGAGTGCTCTTAGGGGCGCTAAGACTCACTAGTCCCTGAGAACAGTTTTGCACAATAGCAAAGTGTGATGTTCCTTTATGATGCTGAGCCATCAAGGAGCGATAGCTTACATTACAGTAGAATACATTTGATACTTCAATGCTTTACCGAGACTACTATAAGACACACCATTTCTTCCCATGTGTTGCTAACAGATGTATGAACTATGCAGAGTGGAATTGAAAATTATACTATTTTAACAGTTATTAGAAAAATATCAAATGTAATCGGACATTTTTTTCTTAGAATTTTAGCTTTGAATTTCACCCCATTTAATTTGATTTTGCCTATGAGCTTGTTGTAAATTGCATTTATTATGCTTAGATATATTTCTTGTATCCCTAATCTGTCCAGGATTTTATCATGAAGGGGTTCTGTATTTTGTCAAAGGCTTTTTTGGCATCTAATGAAATGATTATGTTGTTTTTTTCTTTCAGTTTACTTATGTAGTGGATTACATTTACTGATTTTAGTATGTTGAATCATCCCCTACATCTCTGGGGTGAAGCCTACTTGATCATGAATGATCTTTTTGATGTGTTCTTCTATTAGGTTTGCAAGTATTTTATTGAATATTTTTGCATGTATGTTCATAAGGGAAATTCTCTTTCTTTGTGAGTCTTTATGTGGTTTGAGTATTAGGGTAACTGTGGCTTCATAAAATTAATTGGGCAATGTTCCTTTTGTTTCTATTTTGTGGAATATTTTGAAGAATATTGGCATTAATTCTTCTTTGAAAATCTGGTAGAATTCTGTGCTAAAACTATCTGGCCCTGGGCTTTTTTGGTTGGGAGACTTTTTTTTTTTTTTTTTTTTTTTTGGTTTTTCGAGACAGGGTTTCTCTGCATAGCTTTGTGCCTTTCCTGGAGCTCACTTGGTAGCCCAGGCTGGCCTCGAACTCACAGAGATTCGCCTGGCTCTGCCTCCCGAGTGCTGGGATTAAAGGCGTGCGCCACCACCGCCTGGCAGTTGGGATACTTTTAATGACTGCTTCTATTTCACTAGAGGCTATAGGTCTATTTTAATTATTTATCTGATCTTGACTTAATTTTGGTAAATGGTACTAAGAAAATTATCCATTTCTTTTAGAATTTCCAGTTTGGTGGAGTACATGGCTTTGTTTGTTTGTTTTAGTTTTTTCAAATCAGGGTTTCTCCGTGTAGGGTTTTTTTTTTTTTTTTTTTTTTGGTGCCTGTTCTGGATCTCACTCTGTAGACCAGGCTGGCCTTGAACTCACAGAGATCCGCCTAGAAATGCATGAAATGGCTTTGAAAAAAATCAAGCAAACTGTCTGATTACTGTCTCATTCAGGTGGCATGCTGGCTTCTCGACCCAGATTCTAAGGAGCCGACTCTTCATAGCATAGTGACCAGTTCTCTTCCCCAGGAGCTTCCGCTCCTCGAAGGAATAGAGACAGGCCAAGGAATTCAGAGCCTGGGGCTAAATGTGAACACTGAGCATTCTGGACGGTACAGAGCATCTGTGGAGTCTATTCTCATCTTCAACTCCATGAACCAACTCAACTCCTCGTTGCAGAAGGAAAACCTTCATGGTAAAAGCAGAGTTCATGCATTCTATGTTATAGGCTGGGATAATATGTACACATTGTTAGCTACTCTTCCATCACAGGTGGATACATTACACATTGTGTGCAAACCCTCTGGGCTACCTCCTGAGGAAGTCAACAAACCTGGTTTTTTTCTTTGTTTGTTTGGTTTTCCTCTGTAAAAGACTTGCAAACTGCACGGTGTCTGTCACAAGTCCTCAGTCTGACGTTGCTCACTAGAGCAGCCATGGTCATATCAAATGCTGTGGTGTCTTCTAATAATTTACTTGCAAGACATGCGTCTGGTGCTCATCCTACCATAATTTGCTGACCTCTGGCCTTATAAAGATTAGAATTAGTGCTATCATATTCAGTTTTGACAATTATATATTTGAATTTTACCAAATGACTTTATTCATGTAACAGATCTTTCATGTAATTTAAAAGAGGAACCATTTTCTGTTTAGAGCTATCAATGGTTTCTTTAGCAAAGGAAAGTCTTATGATTCTCCTTTTCTCTCAAGACACCATGGATTTCAAGTCTGCTGGCCCAGGACAGACTTGTTGACTTGAGAGTGTCGCAAATGATATATAATGAAGATGGTGAAGGGATCAAGGTTGTCTTCAGTATGAGGAAATTATACCACGCGGTTTATGACTGATCCGTAGATAACCAGAAACAGCAGAGCAGTGTGCTGAAGATGTATGGCTTGAGTTGGCGCTGCCTCACTTACTGGCTAGGACCTACACCAAACTAGTGAAAGTCTTCTGTCTGGGTCTTAGGAAGTCCGATGTAAAATCAACGAGGCATCATATGTGCTCTTTCTCACACTGTTGCTATGGTTATTTTCCCTCTCCCACAGAGCCTCTCTTTCTTCTTGGTACCACAGGGCAGGACTGTAGAGACTGAGTCCACATTGACCTGACTTGTATGCTTATAGAGGCTGTTCTTCTGGGGTGATCGTGGGTAGCAGCTCCTGTGCAGAAAGGAGCTTTCTTGTTTAACCTCAGCCTCTTTAGGCCAGGGTGGACTGACCAAGGAGAGGGAGATTGGCCCCTAGGCTCTAGCGGCGCTCCTGCATTTATGCTCAATAGCGCGGGTCACAGCTCCTGACCAGTCTCTGCCATCTGTCTCCGGGAGGTGTCCTGGAGAGTCTGTCATTCCCACTGACTTCTGAAGATCATGCTAGAGTCTTGAGCTGTAGTTTTTAGGAATGGATTAACTGTCTGAATTATAAGCTAGGCACTTATAGGAATATGGAGGCACTTGCTCTAATCCCAAACACTTGGAAGTCTGAAGTAGGAGGTCTCGATTTTGAGGCCATGCTGAGCTACATAGTGAATTTGAGTCTATCCTGAGCTATATAATGAGATCTTGTCTCAGAAAATTCAAGGATTGGGTGGGTGCAAGCCAGAAGCGAGTGAGCATGGTAGAAAGATGGGAGAGGAAGAAATGGATCAGTGTGTGCTCTGTGAAGAAAGGCAGAACTGGAGATGAGGAACAGCCTGATCCTCATGTGAGAAGCCTGAGCTGCCACCTGAGGCCATGGTGATGTCCAGCACGGTCCTACTGCAGCCCAGGTCTGTGTTACCACCAAAGGCCATGCAGCTGTCTGTGGTCGGTACTTCGGCCTGGAGCCATGTTGATGTCCGAAGGCTGTGATGGTGAAGTGGGTGTGGGAAAGCTGGCCCTGCCCCTCTCCTGGCCAGCGGGAGAGCTGGCCCTGGTGGGTGGCATGGGTACAGGAGAGCTGATGAGCTGAGCAACTCAGATACCACTTAGATCCAGGGCTTTGAGTTGGCCCACCCCAACATCTTCCCCACCTATGTGCTGCTAGAGAGCATGAAGGGACGGGTCCTGGGAATCCATAGCCGCAGGGTCTCCATGACTCAGGGCAACAGCAGAATATCTGAGAGTCTCTGTGAGGGTCCAGTATTGATGGTGTAGCAGAAGCCTGAGGCCTGGAACCAGACTAATGACTCATTGCAATGAACATCTGCAAGTGAAGCTGTTTGGACAAAAGGGTGATTTGGGTGACACACCGCAGCTTCTAGTGCCAGTAAAATGCGGGAAAGAAGGGGAGCAGAGTGGTACATGCACATAAGGCTGCGTTGATGGAGGAGCCAGTCATTGCCTAGAGGGGTTAGAGAGACAGCTTTTCATTGTTTGTTGGTTTGTTTGGTTTTTCTTTCTAATTTTTATTTTTTATTTTCTTTGGGGGGGGATTACAAGGGTGGAGGGTAGATATGGAAGGACATGGAAATGCTTGGGATTGGGGTGCATGATGTGAAATAAATATTGATAAGGGACCATGTCTTAAGGTGCTTGGGATCAAATAGTCTTGTTTTCTTGTGCATCAGCTATATCCTTTCTGAATGATTTGAACAGTGAATGTTTTCTAAGTCTTAGAAGAAGAAATGTCTCTTTTAGTTCAGCCTGCTCACAAGATTGCCAGCTTTTCTACTCTTGCAGACAGGGATAGCATCTTGTGCTTAAATGACCTATCCTTTGCCACCTTTCCCTGGTTTGGGGACCTGTTCAGGAGACTGGGTTTGAATGACAGCTTGGATAACTGCTGTGGATTGTCTGAACCAGTTCTGGGTGGTTTCAGCGATGCTAATGGGCCGATGGCTTAGGTGATGGTCTACCATTGCATTTTCCATTTTCCCTTTCAGATGTTTTCTGTAAAGTGGAGATGCCTTCCCAGTACTGCCTGGCCTTGCTAGAACTGAATGGAATTGGCTTTAGTACTGCGGAATGTGAAAGTCAGAAGCACATCATGCAAGCCAAGCTGGACGCCATTGAGACTCAGGCCTATCAGCTAGCTGGCCACAGCTTTTCCTTTACGAGTGCAGATGACATCGCACAGGTAGTGTTTTGGAACTGGAGACATTGAGAGGAGCTGCTAGTTAAAATGATGTGTTTTTACAGTTTGTCTTTCTGTACACTTCTAAATACCAACACTTAGTAAAATAAAACAACTAGAATGCACTGGGGACAGTGTTGTAGCGCCAGGTAACAAGCTGTATCTGTACTCTGAGATAAGGCTGTAAAGGAGGCTTGGATGTTGGTCCAGATGTGCCTGAATCCCGGGCGGCACTCTCTGGGTAGCCATCACTCTGTAGTTGGTGGTGGAGTTCATGACGTGTCGCTATGGTTTCATGATGCCAGTTCAGTTCCTTCATAAGCCCTCACCCGCTTCTTTGTTCCAACATCTTTCTTCAGAAAGGGAAATTGGGTATTTTTCTGAGATATAAATAAAAAAGGAGGTTTTTGTGACCTTTCCTTTTTAGCCATAATTTCAGATTTTTGTAACCTTACTGAAATATTGACAAAGTTACTCCTGTTTTATTTTTACAAGGTTGGTCGTCTCTCTGTTTTCTCCTCTCAACATCTTCTTTCCCTGTAAAGGGAGTTGGAGTTGGCCTTGGAGGAGGAGGAGCCTTCCTACACTGCAGAGCAGCAACTGTTCTGCTGTTTTCTGTTTGTAGTCAGTCATGTAAGGTTTAGTCGAGATCCCAGGCTGCGGGTGGAGCCTGCCCCTGGGTTAAACTCCCTCCTCCTCCTCCATTCATTAGCCAGCAGCGGCCTGACCCTTGGGGGGAGTAGTTAGTGCATCAACTCCTTATGTCTCGTTTCTCCATCAGTGAAATGGGAGTTGTGATGAAATGCCTCAGAAGGTTGTGTCAATAAATGTAAAATGTATACTAAGTGACCATCACGTAGATGGTAAATGATCAATAAATATTATAAACCTTAATCAAAATGCCCCGTTAATCAAGAGAGTTTTGTAGTTTAAAGAACATGAGAAACTTCGTTTTTCTGAAGCCTGTGTTTTATCTGTATTGGGTTCAGTAGTGCTTTCAGGGCTTTCTTTATGGAGAGTAGAGTGTGTGTGTGTGTGTGTGTGTGTGTGTGTGTGTGTGTGTGGTGTGTATGTGTGTGTGTGTCTGTGTGTGTGTGTGTGGTGTGTGTTTCTGAGTATGTTTCGTGACTGAGGAAATATTAATTTTTGCAGGTTTTGTTTTTGGAACTGAAGCTACCACCGAATGGAGAGATGAAAATGCAAGGCGGCAAGAAAACCTTGGGTTCTACCAGGAGAGGGACAGAGAGTGGCCACCAGCTGAGGCTGGGAAGACGGTTCAGCACCAGCAAGGTGCTCTGGGGACTCGCGGGGCAGAGTCGGAACTACTTTTAGCTGTTTGGTGCCAGGAAAAGTGCTGGTGACCTCAAGAGCCACCATAAGGCACCACGTGACCTTATCCAGGTTGGAGTGAGCAGACTGGTTGGTGGTTCAGGATCCTGGAATGCCCTGTGGAGACATTGCAGCCTGGGCACCAGGACTGTAATCTAGTTAGCAGCTCTGTCCTAAGAAACTGTGTGGATGTCTGTGAGCTCACACCTGCAGACATTGCTTATTATTATCCAGTGTGCTCGGGGTTTTGGTAGAATTTGATTTCATGAACACAAAAGTGTTACAGCAGAAAAATATTTTTTTTCAGTTTCGTGAAAAAAATAAATTTTCCATGGATTTGTTTTAAGACTTATCTGTCATTTGCAAGGGAATTTTGCTAGTGATTATCTGTGAACAGTGCATTAATTGGGGAGAGGGAAAGAAGTGCTTGGTTTACTGACTTTCCGTTGGGAAAATGGGCTAGAGAAATGTAGCCACATAGGCTGTGGAGAGCTGTCCAGTTGCCCTTCTGTGGAATGTTGACCCTGACATCATTCAGAGCAATTCATCTGTCCTGGCAAGTGTCCACAACTCTGTTTCCTAGCACAACTCCTGTGAGGCTGGCTGGTCCTTTTGATGCCTTAGCTTCTATTCCATAAGGGCCATAGCATAGAAACACTTGCTTTAAATTTTAAACACTTGCTTCCTGATTTTCTTGATGTGGAACTTCTGTATCAGGGCAAGAAGGGAGACTACTAGGATGCCTCTAGTCACTGACAGTGGATACCTCTAGTCACTGACAGTGGATGCCTCCATCACTGACAGTAGATGCCTCTAATCTCTGACAGACGGAGGAGAAAAAGTAGAAAGAAAAGATGATGTAACTCTTGGGGTATGGAGAAGTGGATACTCCGTGAAAGTGATATTCCATTGATTTTGTCTTTTAAAGGTAGCTATAAATTGGTAGTGTTTAGCATTTCCATATTGCTGTCTTACAGATTTATCATTATAGTGACTTCTAAAACTTGTAAAAACACCTAGCCAATGATTCAGAGTTGTGGATATAGGGTTTATCAGACTAAATTTTGAGATGTTTTCGTTTACATCATTAGACATTCTAATTTACCATTGAATTTGGTAAGATTCCAACCTTAACCTTGTTATATTTCTTTCCAGGAAGTTTTAAATAAATTAAAGGCCTTGCATCCTTTGCCAGGCCTGATACTGGAATGGAGAAGAATCAGTAATGCTATTACCAAAGTGGTCTTCCCTCTGCAGCGGGAAAAGCGCCTGAACCCTTTTCTCAGAATGGAAAGGATCTACCCTGTATCACAGTCACACACAGCTACAGGTGAGAGAGGAACAGACGTTGCCCATGTAATATCTGTGATGGCCCAGGGACTCATGTCCATCCCCGGTGAAGGTCACTGCACTAAGAAAGCCCACACTGCCTCCACACAGCTAGAGACCACCTGGATACTGGGAAGAGCAGCTGGAGAGCAGCTGGAAGGGTGCGCTCTGCATCAGAGTTGGTGCGAGATTTGGTATTTGAGTCTGTATTTGACTTGGGGTTCTTAGCTAACTCCATCCTAACCCTTTCTTTTCTGGCCAAGTCTCTGTAGGCCCAGGGGCATCAGTATGTTAACTGTCTCATTTTGCACAAAGAGAAAGCTGTGGAGTGTTCTGAGTGTGATACAGTAGAGAAAAGCTGCTTATTTTCTAGGCGATTACTTGCCGAATATACTGTTCAGGGGAAGAAAGGGCAGTGGGAACACACCATGGATGCGGCGTTTTGATTGGTGGTGAGAGTGTGCGGTCTGAGAGCAGAAATGGAGCTCTGAACTCGGATGCTATGGACTGAGACAAGAGCAGCACCGATCAGTCAGTATCTAAGAGCTCTCTTGGGCAAGGGACATCCCGCATCCCTGCCTCTGCTGTTCAGTACAGGGACTGCGGGAAGCTGCTGTCTTGTCGTTGGCGGTAGTTCTTTTTCTGAATAACTGTCTCCTTTCCTTTGTCCCTAATAAGCTCCTGTCTTTTTCCTAGTCATTTCTTACCTTGTTGATATTTAAGTTTCTCTTTGGAATACCTGTAACTATTAGAAACTAAATAAGATATGTGGTGTGTATAAGTCCCTTTTCCTTGGCTGTGATAAAGTACCATGACCAAAAGCAACTTAAGGATGAAGAGGCTTAGTTTGCCTGAAGGTCACGGGGACTATAGTCCATCATAGCAGGGAAGGGAAGGCAGCGGGAGCAGAAAAGAGAGGTTGTGTTTCATCTGCACACAGGAGACAGAGAGAGCAACAGGAAGTGGGGGAGGCTGGAAACCCTCAAAGCCTGCTCTGGTGAGGTACTTTTTCCAGCAAGGCTGCACTTCCAAAACGTTCCATAACTTCCCAAACAGTGCCACCAACTTGGGACAGTTACCATTCATATGACCACATAGTGCCAAAACAAAATTAACTCCAGAGTTCCAGAGTGTTACATGTTTATTTGCGGCTTCTCACTTCTATTTGTATGATCACTTTAGAAACGCGGTATTTAATGAGTCTTATAATTGCTGTACTATTCAGTAATACAGAATCAGAAGTTTAGCTGAGCATGACAAAGGTGTTTGATGATTAGAATTTATTCTCATTAATGTATATTCATGCTTTGAAACTTATTTTTTACCTTCTTTTTTGTTAGACAGTATTAACACACTGACGCAACTAATAGACCAGGGCAGGGTGCTGAGTACTGAGGTGTGTGGGAAGAGTGTGTGCTGAGGAGTGTGTGGGAACAGAGTGTGTGCTGAGGAGTGTGTGGGAAGAGTGTGTGTGCTGAGGAGTGTGTGGGAACAGAGTGTGTGCTGAGGAGTGTGTGGGAAGAGTGTGTGCTGAGGAGTGTGTGGGGAGAGAGTGTGTGCTGAGGAGTGTGTGGGGAGAGAGTGTGTGCTGAGGAGTGTGTGGGAAGAGAGTGTGCTGAGGAGTGTGTGTGGAGAGAGTGTGTGCTGAGGAGTGTGTGGGGAGAGAGTGTGTGCTGAGGAGTGTGTGGGGAGAGAGTGTGTGCTGAGGAGTGTGTGGGGAGAGAGTGTGTGCTGAGGAGTGTGTGGGAAGAGAGTGTGTACTGAGGAGTGTGTGGGAAGAGAGTGTGTGCTGAGGAGTGTGTGGGGAGAGAGTGTGTGCTGAGGAGTGTGTGGGGAGAGAGTGTGTGCTGAGGAGTGTGTGGGGAGAGAGTGTGTGCTGAGGAGTGTGTGGGAAGAGAGTGTGTACTGAGGAGTGTGTGGGAAGAGAGTGTGTGCTGAGGAGTGTGTGGGAAGAGAGTATGTGCTGAGGAGTGTGTGGGGAGAGAGTGTGCTGAGGAGTGTGTGGGAAGAGAGTGTGTGCTGAGGAGTGTGTGTGCTGAGGAGTGTGTGGGGAGAGAGTGTGTGCTGAGGAGTGTGTGGGAAGAGAGTGTGTGCTGAGGAGTGTGTGGGGAGAGAGTGTGCTGAGGAGTGTGTGGGGAGAGAGTGTGCTGAGGAGTGTGTGGGGAGAGAGTGTGTGCTGAGGAGTGTGTGGGAAGAGAGTATGTGCTGAGGAGTGTGTGGGGAGAGAGTGTGCTGAGGAGTGTGTGGGAAGAGAGTGTGTGCTGAGGAGTGTGTGTGCTGAGGAGTGTGTGGGGGGAGAGTGTGTGCTGAGGAGTGTGTGGGAAGAGAGTGTGTGCTGAGGAGTGTGTGGGGAGAGAGTGTGCTGAGGAGTGTGTGGGGAGAGAGTGTGCTGAGGAGTGTGTGGGAAGAGAGTGTGTGCTGAGGAGTGTGTGTGCTGAGGAGTGTGTGGGGAGAGAGTGTGTGCTGAGGAGTGTGTGGGAAGAGAGTGTGTGCTGAGGAGTGTGTGGGGAGAGAGTGTGCTGAGGAGTGTGTGGGGAGAGAGTGTGCTGAGGAGTGTGTGGGGAGAGAGTGTGTGCTGAGGAGTGTGTGGGAAGAGAGTATGTGCTGAGGAGTGTGTGGGGAGAGAGTGTGCTGAGGAGTGTGTGGGAAGAGAGTGTGTGCTGAGGAGTGTGTGTGCTGAGGAGTGTGTGGGGAGAGAGTGTGTGCTGAGGAGTGTGTGGGAAGAGAGTGTGTGCTGAGGAGTGTGTGGGGAGAGAGTGTGCTGAGGAGTGTGTGGGGAGAGAGTGTGCTGAGGAGTGTGTGGGAAGAGAGTGTGTGCTGAGGAGTGTGTGTGCTGAGGAGTGTGTGGGGAGAGAGTGTGTGCTGAGGAGTGTGTGGGAAGAGAGTGTGTGCTGAGGAGTGTGTGGGGAGAGAGTGTGCTGAGGAGTGTGTGGGAAGAGAGTGTGTGCTGAGGAGTGTGTGCTGAGGAGTGTGTGCTGAGGAGTGTGTGGGAAGTGAGTGTGTGCTGAGGAGTGTGTGCTGAGGACTGTGTGGGAAGAGAGTGTGTACTGAGGAGTGTGTGCTGAGGAGTGTGTGCTGAGGAGTGTGTGGGAAGAGAGTGTGCTGAGGAGTGCGTGGGAAGAGTGTGTGCTGAGGAGTGTGTGCTGAGGAGTGTGTGGGGAGAGAGTGAGTGCTGAGGAGTGTGTGGGAAGAGAGTGTGTGCTGAGGAGTGTGTGCTGAGGAGTGTGTGCTGAGGAGTGTGTGCTGAGGAGTGTGTGCTGAGTAGTGTGTGCTGAGGAGTGTGTGCTGAGGAGTGTGTGCTGAGGAGTGTGTGGGAAGAGAGTGTGTGCTGAGGAGTGTGTGGGAAGAGAGTGTGTGCTGAGGAGTGTGTGGGAAGAGTGTGTGGGAAGAGTGTGCTGAGGAGTGTGTGGGAAGAGAGTGTGTGCTGAGGAGTGTGTGGGAAGAGTGTGTGGGAAGAGAGTGTGCTGAGGAGTGTGTGGGAAGCGAGTGTGCTGAGGAGTGTGTGGGGAGAGTGTGTGCTGAGGAATGTGTGGGAAGAGTGTGCTGAGGAGTGTGTGGGGAGAGAGTGTGTGCTGAGGAGTGTGTGGGAAGAGAGTGTGTGCTGAGGAGTGTGTGGGGAGAGAGTGAGTGCTGAGGAGTGTGTGGGAAGAGAGTGTGTACTGAGGAGTGTGTGGGGAGGGAGTGTGTGCTGAGGAGTGTGTGGGGAGAGAGTGTGTGCTGAGGAGTGTGTGGGAAGAGAGTGTGTGCTGAGGAGTGTGTGGGGAGAGAGTGTGTGCTGAGGAGTGTGTGGGGAGAGTGTGTGCTGAGGAGTGTGTGGGGAGAGAGTGTGTGCTGAGGAGTGTGTGCTGAGGAGTGTGTGGGGAGAGAGTGTGTGCTGAGGAGTGTGTGAGAAGAGAGTGTGTGCTGAGGAGTGTGTGGGAAGAGAGTGTGTGCTGAGGAGTGTGTGGGGAGAGAGTGTGTGCTGAGGAGTGTGTGGGGAGAGAGTGTGTGCTGAGGAGTGTGTGGGGAGAGAGTGTGTGCTGAGGAGTGTGTGGGGAGAGAGTGTGTGCTGAGGAGTGTGTGGGGAGAGAGTGTGTGCTGAGGAGTGTGTGGGGAGAGAGTGTGTGCTGAGGAGTGTGTGGGGAGAGAGTGTGTGCTGAGGAGTGTGTGGGGAGAGAGTGTGTGCTGAGGAGTGTGTGGGGAGAGAGTGTGTGCTGAGGAGTGTGTGGGGAGAGAGTGTGTGCTGAGGAGTGTGTGGGGAGAGAGTGTGTGCTGAGGAGTGTGTGGGGAGAGAGTGTGTGCTGAGGAGTGTGTGCTGAGGAGTGTGTGGGGAGAGAGTGTGTGCTGAGGAGTGTGTGAGAAGAGAGTGTGTGCTGAGGAGTGTGTGGGAAGAGAGTGTGTGCTGAGGAGTGTGTGGGGAGAGAGTGTGTGCTGAGGAGTGTGTGGGGAGAGAGTGTGTGCTGAGGAGTGTGTGGGGAGAGAGTGTGTGCTGAGGAGTGTGTGGGGAGAGAGTGTGTGCTGAGGAGTGTGTGGGGAGAGAGTGTGTGCTGAGGAGTGTGTGCTGAGGAGTGTGTGGGGAGATAGTGTGTGCTGAGGAGTGTGTGGGAAGAGTGTGTGCTGAGGAGTGTGTGGGGAGTTTGTGCTGAGGAGTGTGTGGGAAGAGAGTGTGCTGAGGAGTGTGTGGGAAGAGTGTGTGCTGAGGAGTGTGTGGGAAGAGAGTGTGCTGAGGAGTGTGTGGGAAGAGTGTGTGCTGAGGAGTGTGTGGGAAGAGAGTGTGTGCTGAGGAGTGTGTGGGAAGAGAGTGTGTACTGAGGAGTGTGTGGGGAGAGAGTGAGTGCTGAGGAGTGTGTGGGGAGAGAGTGTGTACTGAGGAGTGTGTGGGGAGAGAGTGAGTGCTGAGGAGTGTGTACTGAGGAGTGTGTGGGGAGAGAGTGTGTGCTGAGGAGTGTGTGGGGAGAGAGTGTGTGCTGAGGAGTGTGTGGGGAGAGAGTGTGTGCTGAGGAGTGTGTGGGGAGAGAGTGTGTGCTGAGGAGTGTGTGGGGAGAGAGTGTGTGCTGAGGAGTGTGTGGGGAGAGAGTGTGTGCTGAGGAGTGTGTGGGGAGAGAGTGTGTGCTGAGGAGTGTGTGCTGAGGAGTGTGTGGGGAGAGAGTGTGTGCTGAGGAGTGTGTGGGGAGAGAGTGTGTGCTGAGGAGTGTGTGGGAAGAGAGTGTGCTGAGGAGTGTGTGGGAAGAGAGTGTGCTGAGGAGTGTGTGGGGAGAGAGTGTGTGCTGAGGAGTGTGTGGGAAGAGAGTGTGCTGAGGAGTGTGTGGGGAGAGTGTGTGCTGAGGAGTGTGTGGGAAGAGAGTGTGCTGAGGAGTGTGTGGGGAGAGTGTGTGCTGAGGAGTGTGTGGGAAGTGAGTGTGTGCTGAGGAGTGTGTGCTGAGGAGTGTGTGCTGAGGAGTGTGTGGGAAGAGAGTGTGTACTGAGGAGTGTGTGCTGAGGAGTGTGTGGGAAGAGAGTGTGCTGAGGAGTGTGTGGGAAGAGAGTGTGTGCTGAGGAGTGTGTGCTGAGGAGTGTGTGGGAAGAGAGTGTGTACTGAGGAGTGTGTGCTGAGGAGTGTGTGGGAAGAGAGTGTGCTGAGGAGTGTGTGGGAAGAGAGTGTGTGCTGAGGAGTGTGTGGGAAGAGAGTGTGTGCTGAGGAGTGTGTGGGGAGAGAGTGTGCTGAGGAGTGTGTGGGGAGAGAGTGTGTGCTGAGGAGTGTGTGCTGAGGAGTGTGTGCTGAGGAGTGTGTGGGAAGTGAGTGTGTACTGAGGAGTGTGTGCTGAGGAGTGTGTGGGAAGAGAGTGTGTACTGAGGAGTGTGTGGGAAGAGAGTGTGTGCTGAGGAGTGTGTGGGAAGAGAGTGTGTGCTGAGGAGTGTGTGCTGAGGAGTGTGTGGGGAGAGAGTGTGCTGAGGAGTGTGTGGGAAGAGAGTGTGTGCTGAGGAGTGTGTGCTGAGGAGTGTGTGCTGAGGAGTGTGTGGGAAGTGAGTGTGTACTGAGGAGTGTGTGGGAAGAGTGTGTGCTGAGGAGTGTGTGGGAAGAGAGTGTGTGCTGAGGAGTGTGTGCTGAGGAGTGTGTGGGAAGAGTGTGTGCTGAGGAGTGTGTGGGAAGAGTGTGCTGAGGAGTGTGTGGGAAGAGTGTGCTGAGGAGTGTGTGGGAAGAGTGTGCTGAGGAGGGAAGAGTGTGCTGAGGAGGGAAGATTGCCTCCTTCAGCTGTATGTTCCTTGGTAACTTGGAATGAGCCATTTAATGAAAATTATGTTAAAGCTGCTATGAATTAAATACTTTTTGCTATAAGCTAAATAATAAAGATCTCAAGCGAGGATTATATTTAGGAAAATAATGTCCAAGTCATTTAAAATATTTGATTCGTTGGAAGGTGAAGTTATATGTAGTGATTCCTAGAGAGCCAGTTGCCATGAAGAATTATCATAAAGCAAGAATTTCGAGAACAATTCCCCAGAGTGGTGTTTTGAAAAAAAAGTTCATATGCTTCAAATAGATTCAAAAAATGTAAAATAACATGGAATAAAGGTCTTATAAGAAATATAATGCTTTATAGAAACTACTTTAAAATAGTTTCTACTAGAAAACTGATCATGTATCTGGTTCTAGCTTCCAGCCCTGTCAGTGCGGTTGTTGACTCTTTTTTTTTTTTTTAATTTAATTTAATTTTATTTTACAATATAATTTAGTTCTACATATCGGCCACAGATTCCCTTGTTCTCTCCACTCCCAGCCCCCTCCCCTTCCCCCCAGCCCACCCTCCATTCCCACCTCCTCCAGGGCAAAGCCTCCGGGAGGACTGAGATCGACCTGATAGATTCAGTCCAGGCAGGTCCAGTCCCCTCCTCCCAGGCTGAGCCAAGCGACCCTGCATAAGCCTCAGGTTCCAAACAGCCAACTCATGCAATGAGCGCAGGACCCGGTACCACTGCCTAGTTGCCTCCCAAACAGATCAAGCCAATCGACTGTCTCACCTATTCAGAGGGCCTGATCCAGTTGGGGGCCCCTCAGCTGTTGGTTCATAGTTCATGTGTTTCCTTTCGTTTGGCTATTTGTCCCTGTGCTTTATCCACCTTGGTTTCAACAATTCTCGCTCATATAAACCCTCCTCTTTCTCGCCAATTGGACTCCCGGAGCTCCCCCCGGGGGCCTAGCTGTGGATCTCTGCATCCAGTTCCCTCAGTCATTGGATGGGGTTTCTAGGACAATTAGGGTGTTTGGCCATCCCATCACCAGTGTTGACTCTTGACTAACGATGTTGAGGTGAGGTGAACTGACGCTCTATGGCGGCCCCTCACTGGAGGAGATCTCCTTCTTGGTCCCAGCTGTCCTTGTCAGTGTCCAGCTGCTCTGTTCCAGGTGTTCTGTCTTGTGCCCCCATCCCAGCTGCCAGGCAGCCGTGTCCCCTGAGGTTCGTGTCTGCTCCCTGTGTCATGCTGCCTTGGCCTTCCTTCTGTGGTCCCAGGGTGCCTCCTGTCACCTCATCGTTTCTAGAGAACTAGCTCAGTGAAGAACATGATATTGTAGCTGAGTCCATTCAGAATGACCTTGTGTTCATTTTACCGCTGTTAATCAGATGAATATGTTAAAATTCTAAATATAAGCCACTTCAGCATTATCAAGCGCATTAAAAAAATCTTTTTATTACATTTATTTAGTGTGTGTGTGCATTATGCATGCATGTGTTTCATGTCACATTTGTGGGAGTCAGTTGTCTCCTACTGTGTGGGTTCCTGAGTTTACCTTGGGTTGTCAGGCTAGGAAGCAAGTGCTCTTGCCCACCGAACCATCCTGCCAGCCCCCAGCTGAATTTAAGAAAGATCATTCTGAGCTACAAAAACTGTCAATTGGTTGATTGTCAGGTTTATTTTTCTAATCTTTTTCTTCTTGATTTTAGGACGGATAACCTTCACAGAACCTAATATCCAGAATGTGCCAAGAGATTTTGAGATTAAAATGCCAACCCTAGTAAGGGAAAGCCCACCTTCTCAAGCTCCAGGCAAAAGCCTGCTTCCAGTGGCCAGGTAGACTATTTCTGTACTGATACTATCCTTTCGTGTGTGAGCGCAATGGCTGGAAAAGACCCTGTTGTATAAAACAATGCAGCACATTTAAGTTTATAGTCTAGACATACCATTTGGCTCTAGACATTATCCTGTTCAAATTCTGTGATGAGGCTGATCAATGGCAAAATGTGGTAGATCTGCTGCAAGCTACTCTTTAAGACAGATATGGAAGTCAGAGGCTAGCCATGCCAGCAACACCCTGCCCCCATATATACTTGGTAAGAGGGAGCAGCTAGACAGTTTACCTTAGGTCTGGTTAGAGATTTGTGGAGTTAAATGGGGGTTGGGGTGGATTATCTGAGAAGCAGTTTGTGGAAGGTAATTACAGAAGGGCCTTCATGTGTTACTGAACGTTTGCTAAGAGAGGTCTAATATCTTCAACTTTTAAGTAGGTTTCAGGTTAGGTCATTTTAGGTTTTTTAGATGGAAATACTTTTTTTATTGGAAATCAGACCTTCTATGTATCTGAGATTCGTCATGTTCTAGCTGATGATTTTATTTGTACTGCAGAGGACAGAATAAGAAGTTGTATGGCCTGCACCCTGGGGCTGGGACACTGATGGAAGAGAAGGCCTCAGATAGAGGACTGCCATTTTCAGTGAGCATGCGCCATGCCTTTGTGCCTTTCCCAGGTGAGGTGAGCTCCTTGTGTTTTAAAAGGCACTGAGAAGTCCTGAATTAGGAGTAGGATTCAGAAGTGTGCATTATGTCCTCCATCTTTCCTGCACTGGATGCTGGCATACCTCAGCAGCTGCTGTGTGCTGATACTGTTTGGAAACTTCTGCAGAATGTCATTGAATCTGTCTGCCTCTTTGCCTTTGCTTCTCTATGGGGTTCTGTGGTTAGAGAATTCTCTTTCTCTGCTTTCCTCCATGGACCAGGAAGAGCAGAGTTTTGGGTCCCTGTTTAGGACTTGTTGGTCCCTGTATTTCTCGCTGCTATTCATGTCTGCTTGCTTCCTGTTGTGTGAGTGGCTGCCAGGACAGCTGCAGCCCTAAGTCATACCTGTGTGTCATCAAAAACACCTGGAGGTTGTAACCTAACTCTTAATTGCCCCATGATTGCTGTGCCCATTTTCTCTTTATCTCTTGCCAGTGGGTAGTCCTGGTAAGTGAGATTAAGTTCTATTAGAACTTCCCTTCCATGATGAGCTCACAGTCTGGTGAGCTAACTTTCCTGACAACAGTCAGCATGAGAAGTTCAGTCTAACCCAGGGAAGCAGTGAGAGTTCCACAGGCCTCACTGTCTCCTTTAGGCGCAGAGGAAAGAGCATGCTGGATTTCAAAGATGCGCTGCACAATAGGAATGTAGTGTGGAGCATGCTCAGAATCTGAAGTTTCCTAGTAGCCACATTGTAAATTTCCCAAGTTACAGTATATGAAAGTTCTCACTACATCCTGCAGAGCACAGAAGGCCTTTGCTAAAAGTAATTGTGTGGTGTGGCAGGAGAGTATGGTGAGCACATTGGTCCGTGAGGCTCCCATGCGGAGGCTCCCCAGGTCTCTCTGGTCACATAGAGACACCTGTCTCCAGAGGAATCCAAGCACAAGTCTCTGAGTGCTTGATATTTGTTTAGAGTTCATAAAATATACACTTAAAGCAGACTCACATGCTGAAATTGTTTCAAGCATTTTTTTAACTTCTGGCAACTAAATTGTGCCCATGTTGTGAAACCCCCCAGAGACCACCAAGGAGTGGGTTTCTGATTCAAGCATACAAGGGTCTTTTTATTGTCATGTTTGAACCTGGACCGCCACCCTATGCTCTAATGCAGTGGATGGAGGGAAATGTGGTGGTGGGCTTGGATGGGAGAGTTTTTAAAGGAAAAAACCACAAGCCAGGAGTTACATGCCTTGGCATTTTAGGATTGGGTAAAGGGATATGGGGGCAAGGTGATTTTTTGAAACTATTGGTTAAACTTTGGGTGCAAAACCACAACCTGCTGACAGGATGTCTGTTTATCAGCAAGGGCCATAAACTGCTAACAGGATGTCTGCAGGAGCATCTGGATCTTGTTAAATTTTACTGCCCTGTTTCTTAATTGGCTGCTTCTAGGGTATCTGTTCAGATTTCATTGTCACAGCACATTCCTGAGGTTCTTCCTGGAACTGAGCTTAGCCCTTGGTCACCAGATGGCCTAAGATGGTGGCCTTTCCCTAAGATGGAGTCTGTAAAGTCAAGTCTTGGCCTTCATATTGCCTTCACAAATTCAGTACTAAAAACACCTTTTAAAAAATTACTTGCATCTCCATGGACACAGCAGGTTCATTTTTTTTTTTTTTTTAAGAAGGATAGACATGTTTGTAACCTACATTAGCTGCAAAGGGCTTCCTGTGCTCATTCTATGCATGTCCTTCCTAAGTTCTTACCAGTCTAGCTGCCTGACAGGCTCAGCTCTAGTATCAGTCTCCTGAGATCAGAGGGAACACCCCATCCTGCAGGGTTTTCTGGAAGTGCTAGCATTCAGAAGCTTCACAGCTGCTTACCTCTTTACCTCCCTTCTCAGTGACAGTTCTTCATCGCCTGCTCTTTAACTTCTAAAACAGTTATTTCACAAAAGAACTAGTATGCATTTGCTAATATTCCTTCTGCAAATATGTATACCTTTGGCTATGTAATCTTTTGACTTTTATCTAAGAATTATCATTCTGTATATACTTCTATGTTTGGACTTTTCAGCTAACATTTTTATATTAAAGACTGTGCTTATCAGTAAAGAAATGGGAGTAGATGGATGTGGTAGCCACACCTTTAGTCCCAACAGAGGCAGAGAGATCTGTGAGTTCTAGGCCAACCATAGTTACATAGTGAGACTTTGTCTCAAAACAAAACAAGAGATGGAGCTATGGCCAGTTTAACCTGTGTGTGCTCAGTTTGCACCATAACCTGAGTTTGTTTGCTGAGTCACAGACTACAAACAGCTTAATTTTGACAGTCTCTGATTCTGCCTTGTGGGCAGAAGGCTGCCCTTTTGCTTCCCAGGAAGAGCATCCTAGTGTCTCTTGCACACTTGCCTGAATGTGTTGTACAAACTTCTGGATGCTACCATTTTAAGTGAGGAAAATTTATTTCTTGCTATAGGTTTAATTTCTATTCCGCTTATTATGAGTGAAATTCAGCATTCTTATTATATTTGAGATTCTTCTGTCTTTATTATTTTAGTGAACTTACTTATAAAGTCTGTTATTGGTTTATAGCTATATTTTTTATAATATAAAGTCTGTTATTGTTTTATAGCTATGCTTTTTATAATATCAAGTCAGTTATTGATTTATTGCTACTTGTCCTTTGTGCTAGCAGTTAGAGTATGTTTTTGAACTTTGACCATATTTTGTTTTTTGTCTTGCACATCTTATCAAGTTATTTGTAATCCATAAGAAACTAGTCTTACTCCCTTAGTAACTTGATTTTTTTATTGAATATCTATCTTTGTTATTGGTGAACCAAAGCACACTTAATATACACTTACTGAATACCAATTTGTCCATTAATTATTTATTCAGCAGCCATTTCTTAAGGGTATAGTCTATGAAATGTTTTCTGCAAACCTATTGTATATAGGGTTTTCCTGTAGAACAGAGGGAACTGTAAGTCTCTTATCCCTAAGGAGCAGGAGAAGCATGAGAGAACTGTTGTGGACTGTGTGCTGGGTACTGTGGGAACACTGAGGAAGGTACCCTACTGTCAAGAGACAGATATCAGCTTGATAGATTCTGCATACAAATGAAAACTTAAAAACATGATAATGCACAGAAATGAACTGTATCTTATTTGAAGTAAGGCTTTAAGTTTTGAACACATGATCTTATCAAACTGTTTCTGTCATCTTACTGAGGGGTCTGTGGAGCTGTGCTAGCTGTTTAAAGTAGATGTGCTTTTCAGGTGGTTTAATTTTGGCTGCCGATTACTCTCAGCTTGAACTGAGGATCCTGGCCCACCTATCACGTGACTCTCGCCTCATTCAAGTCTTGAACACTGGAGCTGATGTTTTCAGGAGCATTGCGGCGGAGTGGAAGATGATCGAGCCTGACTCTGTTGGGGAGGAGCTGAGGCAACAAGCGAAGCAGGTGAACTTAGTGGACACGCTTTATCAGAATGAAAAGAATTCAGTGATCACAACATCTTAAGTTATCCATTAATTTCAGTTGAGGAATGACTTCTGTCTGGATCTTTCAAGTCACATGCATTGGAGGCTAGTCTGTCTGTGGTATTTATTTATTGTAGGTTTTGCCTCCTGATGGAGTAGAACAAACCAGATCCACCTCGGCCTGTGGGCCACGTAGTGTCAAGAAAGCCCTGTGTGTTCAAGTCTCGAGTGTGGCTAGTCATGGTGTCTGGTACAGTGGGTGTTTACCTGCAAGTGAGAGGGATGGTGGAGGCAGTCACTGTACACGAGGAAGAATATGTGTTTAAATCTCTACTCAGTAAATATCTTGACAGAAAGGTCCATATTCTCGTTTTTCTATTTTCTTATAGCATCTAGCCAAAGTGCATTATAGCAAAGGTAGTTTAATGCTTTTGAAAATAGAATTGGATTGTAATAAGTAAGAGAGCCTTGAGCTGTTCAGCAGCTGTTCTTGCACTTTGCAGGGTCACTGTCAGGCACAGAGGAGCCAGAGGCCACATTCACATTTCCTGGCTAGATTAACACCAGCCCTTCCTAACCACACACCCTGTGGGCAATCAGATGCCATTTTCCAGTGACCTGCTGTAGTAGGTTCACTTTCTTCCTGGATGTAGCCTGGCATGCTGATGTGAACTGCTTCCTCTTACCAGTGCAGTTTAGCACCAACCCCTGTTCCCTACTGTTTAAAAATCTCGCTCTGCTCTTCCTCTCCTGAATCTGCAGTTAACAAGGATCAAAGCCTTACTTACTAAAATAGGTGAAATGTTCCTGTAGTTAAGACCCATAGTCAGCTCTTGAGATGGGCATTAGTTATATCTATGTATGGAGCAGGGAACAGACAGAAAGTTTGAGAATTGTTTACACTCAGTGTTAAGTGGTTGAGTCTGGAGAAGTATGGAATGTCAGAATGTTGGACTTCCGAATCCACAATCATCCAGGATGGTGACTGTATTCATCAGTGCTTGCCTCATTCAGCAGTGAACATGCTAGAACAGTGATCCAATCCCTAAGTCTTGCTGAGATCTCAGACTGCACTAAGTAATACGAACTGAAGCAGACAAGCAGAGTACGTCAGGAATCACACAAAACAGTGTTGAAGGCCAAAGGAAGAACAAATGGAGGTTTCGAGTAAAAAGCTCTTGGCCAGGTGTGGTTGCACATACTTTCACAGCCCAGGGCAGAGGCAGGCATGGTGGTGGTGATGTTGTCAGTGTGGGTGTCCTTTGAGTTCAAGGTCAGTCTGGTCTGCAGAGTAAGTCAGGCCAGCCAGAACTACATAGTGAGATTCTATCCCCAAACAAAGCCAAAAACCCCACAAAATATTTAAGAAAGGAGGATAGGGTCCCTTTAGTGTGTCACATTAAAAGCTTTTAGAATTCTGGTAAGCATTTAATGCAAGTTATCTTTTAATATTTTATTTGCCATTCATATGGAGCTTGCTTTGTGTCAATTTTCTAAACACCCCCAAGTCATGATCCAAACACTGTTTTTATTTCTAGATGAAAATGTTTGGCTACAAAGAGGTCAGGTGGCTATGGCATGATTATGCATGACTTCAGGCAGGACTTACTATTAACCTAGGTAGTTCATCTCCCTCCACCACATCCAAAAGCTACTTAGGTTTATAGTTACCCCAGATGGATTTTGCATTTGTAGAATGTGAGACTTTAGGCAGCTGTGAGTTGTAGATATTTCTTTGCAGTGAAGTCTCTCCTATTCTCAAACTGTTTGTTCTTATCGATGGGCAAGGAGAGGTGCAAAGACTCCTAGGCACTTCCTTTGCAGACACCCCTGAGATCCTCTGAGGAATGAGCCTGCTCTAATGGCTGATGGATAAAGAACAAACAGAAAGCAGACTTCCTATTTTGACTGCTTCCTTCCCGCATTCAAATTCGCTAGTGTCTTCACCCACACATACAAAGTAATGCTCAGAGGCAGAACAGATGTTTGCTGACTACCAGCTTCTGCGGATCCAACCTACCAAAGCTGATCTAATCATGTCTTTGGTTCACTATGAAGTAAAAACGTTTACCAGGGTGTCAATCCTAGTGAACACTCTTGTGTACTTACACTTTATACTCACTGAGTGTGACGCCTCCCTTTCAGATTTGCTATGGAATCATATACGGGATGGGAGCGAAATCCTTAGGAGAGCAGATGGGCATTACAGAAAATGATGCTGCTTGCTACATTGACTCTTTCAAGTCCAGATATACAGGTAAGAAGTCTAACCTAAGGATCTTGTGGCTGTCCACTACCTTAATGAACTTAATATTACAGAAATGTATTAAAATCTCTGTTAATCAGAAATTTTTATCAGGAATTATTGAGGGCAAGTAACATGCAGCTTATTGTCATTATTCATGACAATTATTAACTGTGTTAGAAATGCTGAGGGACTGTTATAGAGCAGTTTGGGTCCCTTAAATTACCTCTTCTTTTAAAAGCTTATGCAAGTATAATTTACACACAATTAAAGTCACTGCCGGGCGATGGTGGCGCACGCCTTTAATCCCAGCACTCGGGAGGCAGAGGCAGGCGGATCTCTGTGAGTTCGAGGCCAGTCTGGGCTACCAAGTGAGCTCCAGGAAAGGCGCAAAGCTACACAGAGAAACCCTGTCTCGAAAAACAAAAAAAAAAAAAAAGTCACTGCTTTCATATACATACTTCTGTGGACTCAAATGTATGTAGTCATATTCTGTACTTCAGCTAAGACACAGAAGATCGGGAGGTGAGGGAGAGGGATTGAGAGGAGAGGAGGGAGGGGCAACTGTGGTCAGGATGTAATGTATGAGAGAAGAAGAAAGAAGAGGAGAGGAGAGAGAGAGAGAAAAGAGAAGAAAAGAGGCCCGTTGGTGGTTCCTGACAAAAGCCTGTGCTGATGAGAGCTTTGTATTGCTTTGTTTTTCTCTCTGCAAGACTGCAGTCATACTACTCAGAAAGCCACTGGCCATGTATCAAAAGCACTGTGGGGAGAAAGGCAGAGGCCGAGATGCAAGGGACAGTTCTAACCTTGGCCCTGTCCTGAACCTCTCGTAGCCTCACTTTTCAGATACCCAGTGCGTCCTGAAGATAGCTATTGTAAAGTCATAATTACCATGCTTTGCAGATAACTCATCATATTTGAAGCAGTCCTGGGCCTTGTAGAAATAGCACTGAATGGGAGACTTAATTCGTGTTCTCACAGAGCTTAAGTTCCTTTCAACATACTTGGGAGAGAGCAGCCATTAGGACGTAGACTGTGTTTATTTCTTACTTTCTCAGATCTTCCGAGTGAAGTATCAACTCTAGTCTGTGGATCATCCCTGTCCTTGATGTGGAGGCATCTGGAAGTAGTATTGACCCTCTGATGAGCCCACAAGGGAGAGCAAAGGACCCTCAGGGGATCTGGTCACAGCAGACGGTTCATGCTCAGCAGGACCTGTTGTTGGATTGAGATACTTACTCTAGGGATCTCTCTCTCTCTCTCTCTCTCTCTCTCTCTCTCTCTCTCTCTCTCTCTCTCTCTCTCTCTCTCTCTCTCTTAACCACACTTGTGTTTCTGGCTTTTTATTTTCCCCCTCAAATCTGAGTAAAAATTGCTTTAATGCTTGCAAAGATAGAGGTCCTTGTTCAAAAGGAGTAAAAGCGATGACATTGCTGTATTAGACTCAGAGCATGCCTTCAGAGGTGACCCAGGGAGGTGATTCAGATGCCGCCTGCTTTCTGCAAGCCTGTGTGTGGTTTGGGGTGTTCTAGATGACTGTGAACCCCCAAACTTGGCGTTGAAATTTAAGAAGCAGGAGTAAGAGAGAAGGAAGGAGCGAGGGAACCCCACTTTCAGGACACCTGCAAGTGAGGCCCTTCAGGGGTTAGAACGCAGATGGACGCAGATGCTCCAGCGATGACACTGTGACAGATAAGAGCGAGGGCTCTGAGCAGTCAGAACAGAATGAAGCAAAGCCAGGAGGCAGGGCGGGATTTTGTCATATTGAAACAGCGAACGACACAGAGGGTGGACTTTGGTTGTAATTGTTTCTGTATTTTCTTTGTAGGGATTAATCATTTCATGAGGGACACAGTGAAGAACTGTAGAAGAGATGGCTTTGTTCAGACCATTTTGGGAAGACGTAGATATTTGCCAGGAATCAAAGACAACAATCCTTATCACAAAGCACATGTATGTAGAAATTTCTCTGAGTTTTGACATTTAGTTTTCAACACAGTTGCCATTGATTTTATAAAGGACTTTTAGAGTGAGAGCTCTGTTTGGGGAAGTTAATATAAACATCTGGCCACTTAATACTTAAGCATGAGAAGTATTTATTAGCTTTGGGGACAGGTGGTAAATAAACACTTTTTTTTTCCAGTGCTGGGGTTGAACTTTGGGGCATCAGTCATAGTGGGTAGGCACTCCAATGCTGAATTATATTCCCATCTCCATTCCTGTTTGTCCTCCTGCCCTCCCCCAACTCTTTGAGAAAGCACCCAAGTTGCCCAGGCTGGCCTTGAACTCATGCTGTAGCCCAGGAAGGCCTTGAGGTTGGGATGCTCCTGCCTCAGTCTCCTGGATAGTTGGGACCACAGACCTGCACCACCAAGCTCAGCACAGACTCCATGGCCTTTCGGTCCCTGCATTCTCATGTGGCAGTTTGCTAACCGTCTCCAAGTTAGCCGGTTGTTAACCATGGGTCCCCTTTTAGTTCTGCTTATCCGTTTTATTTTTTTATTAGAGGGTGTTAGGCTATCCAGAGTAGTGAACAGGGCCGCTTTAACTTAATGCTATAGGTCTTGGAAGATATTTGCTTAAATGATTATTCAATTGCTTTTAGATTGTTGGGAGTCATGAAAGTATTGCAGTCATCTGCATCTTCTCCACTTTCAGTGCATTTCGTTCTGTCATCTCTCCATGATTTTGCATGGCAGTGTCTACTGTCTAGCTCCTCTCTCTGGCATCCAGAGCTGTCAGGGCACTGATGTGTGTTGGGGCCTTAAATGACAGGTGGCTTTTGTCACAGCTTCACTGCCCAGCCTCATTCATGTATATATGTGTCTGTGTATATATACACATACATATATATATATATATATATATATATATATATATATATATATATATATGAAGAGAGAGGGAGAGAGTTGATTTTCTGCTGCCCCTGGATGGTTTACCAGGCCTCCTTCTACTAGTTGATTTCTGGTCCCAGATCTGCTTCCCCAAGCCCCTCAAGCCTATTAGAATATCTTGTCAGCTGTCCACAACCTCCTGGCTGCTGCTTATGGAACCTGTTGATTACTCCAAGAGAAAGAGTGACTTCGAATGCCAGGACTATTTAACTTGGTTTCCTCTTTTTAAAAATTGCCCAGAGTGGGTTGGTCTGTGGTCATGGCTGTAGAGATTTGTCTTGATTGTTAATTGATGTAGGAAGACCCAGCCCACTGAGGGTGTCACCATTCCCCAGGCAGAGGTGGCCATGAACTTATAAGACAGAAGAAAGCAGGATGGAAGCAAACAAAAAAGATGCATATGTTTATTCTCTCTCTAATGTTGACATGCTTTGAGTTCCTGCCTTGGCTCACCCTAGTTATAAATGGTAGCCTGGAAGTATAGGCCACATAAACTCATTCTTCCTTTAAGTTGCTTTTAGTCAAGAAAATAAACTCCTATGTATAATGACTGAGGAAGGCAGCAATGACTGTTATACAACCTAATGCACAGAGATGTATGGTCTCAAAGAGGCAGAGTAGGTGACACTCTGAAATCCAGTTACTCTTTAGAGTTCACTGTAGCCTATCAACAGTTTGTCTCTTCAGCAGATGTTGAATATACTTTAGAAGCTGGTATAGCATCCTCACAGGAACTCTCCAATTACATCGACTGCCTTCCTTAAAAGAGACTCTTGCCATTTTACGAGCCATTTGGGGGCACCAGAACTAGTATTTATAAGCAGATTGCACCTGGATGTTAAACTGGGCTCCCTCCCTTCCTGTCCTACAGTTGACTGTTAGGATGATCTTGGCAGCAATGATTTCGGAGAAGTTCTAATTTAATACTTGGGGATACAGGATCTACGTTTTCTCTGGAAACTAATGATTATCTTCTGCCACCCGTGAAAACCTTTGGTTCCTGTTAGAGGGCTTCAGACCTGCTGGCTAAACTTTGTGTGGGACTTTGGGAGCCATTGGTATGGGAATGCCCAACGGGCACTACAAAGAATATCTTATGTCTGTTTAAAATTAAGAGTATTTTTAGGAAGAAATCTTTAGATTTTTTTCATTTAGAGTGAAATTTGTAAACATACCTCAGAGCTTTAGCTGTTATAGAATAAACTAAATTTGAGCTATTGGAAGCTTTCTAAGTGCAGTCCACCTAGGGGATCCTAACCGAACACTGAAGATTTATTTTTAAACCAAAACAATCCAACCTAATGCTCAGTCTAGTCTCATGAGGATGGCCCAGAAGGGAAGGCTGAGGCTTGTTATTTGTAGGATGAGGCCTACCTGTTGATGTCCTGGGTCACATCTCAGTCTAGACTTCTGGCTGCTTCTAGACCCACTGATCTGTGGGTACTGAGGCCAAATGTGAGACCATGTTGACACATATCATTAAGCGCCTGTAATTGTTTTTTTATAGGCTGAACGTCAGGCCATCAACACAACAGTTCAAGGATCAGCTGCTGATATAGTCAAAACAGCCACAGTTAACATTCAGAAACAACTAGAGTCCTTCCATTCAGCCTTCAAATCCCATGGTCATCGGGAAAGCATGCTCCAGAATGGCCGAACAGGTTTGTCTGTCAGCAAGGCCCTTGCTGCATCTGACATGGTGAAAATGATTGCATCCGAAAAGTGGGTGTCAGGAGGGAGTAGTTTATATGTTATTTCTAAGAATCTTCAAATATTTTGGTACTGGATACCTTTATACTCTTAGAAATTATTAATGATACCAAGGAACTGTTATTTAAATAGATTATATACTCTCTAATTACCAATTGGAAATTAGATAATTTTCAAGCTTGCTTTAACTTTTTTTTTTTTTTTCCGGAGCTGAGAACCAAACCCAGGGCCTTGCTCTTGCTAGGCAAGTGCTCTACCATTAGCTAAGTCCCAACCCTGCTTTAACATTTTTTAAGACAATAATATAATTAAGAATAAACCTTTCTGCTGGGCGGTGGTGGCACACAGCTTTAATCCCAGCACTCGGGAGGCAGAGGCAGGTGGATCTCTGTGAGTTCGAGGCCAGCCTGGTCTACAGAGCAAGATCCAGAAAAGGCACAAAGCTACACAGAGAAACCCTGTCTCGAAAAACCAAAAAATAAAAAAATAAAAAAAAATAAACCTTTCTAAAAAGAGGGAGCTGAAGAGATGTCTCAAAGGTTAAGAGTGCATACTGCTCTTGTGGACGACTTTAGTTCGGTTCCCAACATCCACATCAGGAGGTTCACCTCTGACCTCCTTAGGCACCTGTACCGCATACACATACCCCCAAATCGATCTTAAAAATAGTAAGCACACTACATTTTAACCTAAGTAACATGTTTTCATGGAAGTACATCTTTTTGGGACAGAAGAAAATTAGTCATGAGTTGCTTTATTTTGCATTTCTACAAGTCCCTTTAATGCCTGGCTTGTCAAAAAGATGGAGTCCTGCTTCTGTACCATTTTGTGTCACATATCCTGTGTCTCTGGACAAACCAAAGTGAAGTCTGCAATGATAAGCCCCAAGTGTTAGGATGCTGATGTGTTTCCCAGGATGTGGGGATTTGAGCCCTAGCCCAGGATGCTTGGTCGCCTTGCTGTTGATTTATGAGAGGTGATCAAAAAGGCAAACCCAGGAAAATCACTTGGAGTGCTGTTAGGAAAGTCAGTCTGACTTTGCACATGCGGAATCCTCTGTGGCCCAAGAGCACAGTTAGGACCTTGATGATGTTCCTATCTGTGACCCCATTGCTCTCTGAGGTGATCTTACCACATACAGTCTTTTGCTAATATTGTTCTCTGCTTTTTTTGTTGTGTTCTCACTCTTGAGATACTTACAGGTTCTATTCCTTTATTTCCTGGATAAGTTATTTGTTCCTCTAATAATTATGCAGAGCTTTGCTTTTCCTCTTCTGTTACATGTCTGCACTTCTACTTTAAATACCACGTGTCAGTGCTAAGGAGACCTCAATCCATAAACGTCCTTGGAGAAAGTTGAGGTTTAGGGCATACAGGGCCAAGATAAGCTGCTGGCCCTGGGCAGCAAAGATAAATAGCTGCAGTTCAGGGTGGAATTTGCTGCTTCCAGAAGAGATTTGTGTAGGTTACAGCAACTAGTATAGAGATTTAGAAGTAGGTGCTTACAGCCTGTGGGTTAAAGGTAAAATGTTCTGAGGAAGATACAGTCGCTGAATAAAATAGGTGTGTGACTCCTCAGCAGAGAGTGTCAGCAGGACTCACAGCAGGCACCTTTGAGACTAGGTGGCAGTCAAGTGGGGGTGTCACTGAAGGTGCCACCATGCTGAGTGACTGCTGTAAATCATGAGATCAAGGGACAGTGATCCCAACGAAGCAAAGGACTCAAGGAACAAGAAACTCACTGCACTCTGGGTTAGAAGCCGGGAACCAGGGGAAGTGGCGAGAACAAAGTTATGGTCAGAAAGGAGAAAAACCAGAGCATCTAGACCAGTGGTCCAACCTTCCTAACGCTGCCATTCTTTAATACGGTTCCTCGTGTTGTGGAGACCCCAACCATAAAGTTATTTTTGTTGCCACTTCATACTGTAATTTTGCTACTGTATGAATCCTAATGTAAACATCCGTTATGAAGACTGTCTGATATGTAACCCCTGTGAAAGGATCATTTGACCTCAGAGGGGTCATGACCCACAGCTTGAGAACCACTGATCTAGCTTCTCCCCGTGGTAAGTGGGCACTGGGTGGCAGGTAGATCTCAGCCAGACTGGCACAGAAACAGCTTGGCAGTCCTGGGTGGAAGCAGCTGTAGGTTTTGCTGTCTTCATTCTCCAGCCGCCTCTGAGCTAACTCAGACTGCAGACACCCAATGGTGGGTAAAGGACTTTATGGCAGAAGTAGATGTTGGAGGAGGGTGACTCTTGTTGTTGGGCCTGAAGGGTCAGTAGGAAATCTGTATGACAGAAAGAAGGGACTGGTGTGGGAGCACACTGGTAGAGGCAGTTACTGTGAGGGATACAGTCTGTCATTAGACCCAGCTAGTTAGGAAAAGGTAGTTAAGCCTAGGACAGTGGCTTCACCATGTTACTAGCCATTGACCTTTTGCAAATTGACTGAAAAATACAGAACATTGCCACAGGCTATTGAACAGACAGACTCTAACCTACAATTCATGGCACTCACAAATGTGCTAAGTTCACATGTGGACCTAGGTTTGGAATTGTCCAGAGAGTACAGTCCATCAGGGAAACACAAATTCTGCTACGTGACATTTCTAACCACAGCAAGGCACCAGGGAAGCCCTTTCTAAAGCATGGCCTGAAAGAATTGACTGTTCCCTGGAGTAGTGATCAGGCCCCAGGCCACCAGAACTGCTGCTCAAGGGTGAAGGAGTTTCCATTGAAACAGAAAACGCTGGATGCTTAGGAGAAACAGGTTATAGAAGTCTTAGGATGAGCTCCTGATGTCCTGTTTATTCCTTCTTTCTCAAGGAAGTTACTAGGGATTTGAGTTCACCTGATGGTGAGGCGAGGTAGCCACCAGCTACTAGTTCTTTTCCTGACAGTCCCAAAACCTATGTGTTTAATATAGTCTCAAAATTAAGAACAAAACAACAAAATAGTTTTCCGTTTTTCTAGGGGCAGGATTGTTACCAAAGAGAAAACTTAAAGGGATGTTTTGTCCTATGAGAGGAGGCTTCTTCATCCTTCAACTTCATGATGAGCTTTTATATGAAGTGGCAGAAGAGGATGTCGTTCAGGTATTTTTGCTGTGCACGGTCCATTCTGTGGGCAATGGAGACGGCGGGGGTCGGAAGGGCTGGTCCTTTACCCTGCACAGGGAATTTGGATCCTCTCTAGCATGGGCTGGCTGGATAAATGTTGAATCCATTTATCCAGGGAGAAAAGATAAGTATGCTTAGTCTACGAGAGTAAGGGGGTTCCTGACGCAGAGATGATTGTCTGGGGAAACATTAGTAAGAGTCTACGGGCTTGCCCTGAGGGTTTCCAAGTTCGGAGCTGCTCATCAGTGCAGGGCGGTCTGCATGCCTGGCTCGTTTCTGGATTTAAAACCACTGGATGCAGAGTGCCAGTCTGGTTCATCCCTTTCTCAGTGGGTGAACTGGGGTTGGGTGGAGTTTATTAACCTCTTTTTTTTATTTTTAGGTAGCTCAGATTGTCAAGAATGAAATGGAATGTGCAATAAAACTTTCTGTGAAGCTGAAAGTGAAAGTGAAAATAGGTGCCAGCTGGGGACAGCTGGAGGACTTTGATGTGTGATGGTGCTGTGCGGGTAACCGGCAGCCTGGGGCAGACATAGTCACTTCGAGAGCGTAGAGACCGCCCTTGTGCCTGCTTCATGAGGACCAGCTCTCTAGTTGGGACGCACTCAGATGAGCAGTTCTGTGGTCGGGGTCTATGTATACCAAGGTCGAGCTAGCCTGTAGGGTCACAGATTTAATAGCTATTCTCGCTCTCAGACTGTCTATGAATTTGCCTTTCATAATTTATTGGAGCTTTAAACAGTCTCAGAATATGCTTGAAAAATGCACTTAGCACTTTGGGCCCTCATCTGTGTAAAACATGAAGGACTAGAACTGCTGCCTGCCCAGGGACATTTTTATTCCTCTGGAGGACTCATGATGTAACCTCAGGAGTCACAGGCAGTGTTTAACTTAACATTAACATTATACAGAGTATGCGATCCTTTTCATCCAATAAAGGGCAGAAGTAGAATTTTAAAATCACAAATAAATTAGAATTCTGTAAGATAGTAAGAAATGAAATTCCACAAACTACTGTCACTTGCTCTTTCCCTTCACAGTTCCTCTGTGAACATAATTGGAATACTCTTAAAGTGAGCTGTCCCCAGGAAGAAGTGGCCTGTCAGGTCAGACATTGGCTGCAGTGGAAGCTAACACTGCCAGGCCAGGAAAATGCCCCTCGCCCGCCCCTAGTGCCCCTGTGTTTGTGATATGGAGAGAATAGTCAGGCCAAAACGTTGATTCTTACATTCCTGTTATTTTTTGCTATTGAAATAAATTTATGAGAACCTTATATCAATGTTTCTGTTAAAACAATCTTTTTGGTTTAAGAGTATCAGAAACTTTTTTCCTTTATTTCATTGTCTCATTTAAGAAATGTTTACTATACTTTTAGTTTTCAGATGCTTTTGTGTATGTGTTAATCATGATGAAAAGAGATACCTGCTTCATCAGATACAGTTGGATGGATGTATAGGGAGGAGCCAGGAGTCAGATGATGGCCTCAAACTCTGTCCTGACTCCTCTGCTCTTAAATGATGGGATTATAGGCATGAACTTCCACTCCCTGCTTTATTCCTTGAGGTATACATACACACACACACACACACACACACACACACACACACACACACACACACAAATAGTCAACCGGGTGAAGAGGATGCCTATGGAATGGAGACACTCTTTGCCAGCTACACATCTGACAGAGGATTAATACCCAGAATATATAAAGAAAACAAAAAACCAAACAACCCATTCAAAAAATGGCCTTGTGATCTGAACAGAGAGTTCTCACGAGAAGAAATAAAAATGGCTAAGAAATATCTCAAGAAGTGCTCGTCATCACTAGCAATTAGAGAAGTGCAAATCAAAACAAATTTAAGATTTATCTTACCCTAATCAGAATGGCCAAGATCAACAATACAACTGACAACAAATATTGGGGGGATCTGGGGAAAAGCGAACTCTCCTCCCTCATTCACTGTTGGTGGGATTGCAAGCTGGTCCAGCTACTCTAGAAATCAGTGTGGAGAACCCTTCAAAAGCTAAAAATCAATTTACCACATGACCCAGCCATACCACTTCTTGCCCAAAGGACTTGGCATCCGACTACACAGATATTTGCTCCGTTGTGTTCATTACTGCTCTATTCACAATAGTTAGGAAATCGAAACAACCTAAATGTTCTTCAAAGGATGACTAGTTAATGCAAATGTGGTACATATATACTATGGAATACTATGCAACTGTAAATAAAAAAGAAATCATGACATTTCAGATGAATCAATGGTACTAGAAAACATTACACTGAGTGAGATATTCCAGTTCTGGAAAGACAAACATCACATTTATCTGTGGCTCCTACTTCAAATCTTCAGATATGACTCTCTAACTTGTAACCATAGAAGCCAAGAAAGCAAAAAGGAACTCTGGTGTGTGGGGTGATAAAGAGGGAAGTAACAGGACTCAAGTGAGTTGAAGGGAGAAATGTGAAAAACAAGGAAATGTGGTTAATTGGGAGAGGGAGGAGGTAAAATAACAGAGTGTCTGAAAACAGAGGACTGATCTCCAAGACATACAAAGAACTCAAGAAACTAGACATCAAAAAACCAAATAATCCAACTAAAAATGGGCTACAGATCTAAACAGAATTCTCAACAGAAGAATCTCAAATGACTGAGAGACACTTGAAGAATTGTTCAACATCCTTAGTCATCAGGGAAATGGAAATCAAAATGACTCAGATTCCATCTTACACCTGTCAGAAATGGTTAAGCTCAAAACCACAAGTGACAGTGCATGCTGGAGAGGATGTGGAGCAAGGGGAACCCTCCTCCACTGCAGGTGGCAGTGCAAATGTGTACAGCCACTTTGGAAGTCAGTGTGGCAGTTTCTCAGAAAATTGAGAATTAATCTTCCACAAGACCCAGCTATACCACTCTTGGGCATATACCCAAAGGATACTCAATCATTCCACAAGGACACTTGCTCAACTATGTTCACAGCAGCTTTATTTGTAATATCCAGAACCTGGAAACAACCTAGATGCCCCTCAACCAAGGAATGGATAAAGAAAATGGTACATTTACACAATGGAGAATTACTCAGCTGTTAAAAACAATGACATCAGGAAATTTGAAGGCAAATGAATGGAACTAGAAAAAAATCCTGAGTGAGGTAACCCAGACACAGAAAGACAAACACAGTATGTACTCACTTTTAAGTGGATATTAGTTGTAAAATAAAAGATAACCATGCTACAATCCACAGACCCAGAGAGACTAGGTAACAAGGAAGGCCCAAAGAGGGACAGGGATGCATAGATTTCCCTGGGAAGGGGACATAGAAGACATCTGGGTAGACTAGGGACCGGCAAGGATGGGAACATGAGGGATCATGTTGAGGGGGTGAATGGAGGGGGAGAGCAATGAAAGAGATGTCTTGATGAGGGGGGTCACAGTTTGTGGTCAGATAGAAACCTGGTGCAAGGCGAACTGCTACGAATCTACAAGGATGACCCCAGCTGAGACTCCTAGCAATAGTGGAGAGGGTGCCTAAACTGGCCTTCTCCTGTAATCAGATTAGAGACTAATTGTCATCAGAGAGCCTTCTTCCAGTGACCGATGGAAACAGATGCAGAGATCCACAGCCAAGTGCTGGGCCGAGCTCAGGGAATCCTACTGAAGAGAGGGAGGAAGTAATGCATTAGCCATGGGGGTCAAGGTCACCCCAAAGAAACCCACAGAAACAACTAACCTGGACTTATAGGAGCTCACAGACTCTGGACTGACAGCTAGGGAGCCTGCATGGGACTGACCTAGGCCCTCTACATATGTGTGACAGTTGTGTAGCTTGATCTACTTGTGGGACTCCTAGTGGTGGGAGCAGGGCCTGTCCCTAACACTTTGGCTGGCTTCCAGGAACCTAGTCCTCATATTGAGTTGGTTGCCTTGCCCAACCTCAATACAAGGGGAGGAGCTTAGTTCTACCTCAACTTTGCACCCATGGGAGGCCTGTCCCTTTCTGAACAGAAACAGGAGGAGTGGATGGCTGGGAGCGGGGGAGGTGGGGAGGAGAGGAGGGAAGGGAAACTGCGATTGGGATGTAAAATAAACGAATGAACTTAATAATAAAGTGCTTGAAAAAGTCATAAGGAATCATTATTTACCTAAAATTACATATAATACTTACGTATATACACATATAGTTTAAAATGAAATTTTCTCACTTCAGCTGGCAGTCAGTTGGTTTTCTACATACTGATAATGAATTTGCTGAGAAACCACAGAAGTAACTCTATCCTCAACACACACACACACACACACACACACACACACACACACACACACACACACGCATATGTGCACACACCTTAAGAATAAAATGCTCAAGTGAAAGATTTTGGAAACAAAAATTACCAAACCCTGAAGAAAGCTAAAGATGCTGAAAGGCAGAAGAAGTATTCCATGTTCTTAGGTTGAAAGAATCAATATTACCATAAGCAATCTGTGGCTTCAATGTAGTCCTCCAAAATACCAGTGACATTCATTACAGAATTAGAAAAGGCAATTTGAAAATGATGCAGAAGCATAAAGACCTCAAGAGCCAAAGCAGCCTCAAGTCATCAGTGTGGAACTGTACTGAGTAAAGTCAATACAGAGGCTCAGAGGCTCATACAGCTTGGAGTAGGTGGTGGTTGAGTGCTCATCCCTAAACTAGCCCCTAAGTTTCAGGAATGTTTGGAAGAGGAGGACAAGATGTGAGAAACAGAAAGATAGGGAAAAGGGCAAGACACAGCCATTGTGACCTTAAATCCACACAGTTGTGAATTCTCACACTGGACCTGCACAAGAAGGACTCATAAACCAGTTTGGATGAATGAGGGACTCCCTAGGGCCCTAGCCTTCAGCCAGGACATACTTGCTACTGATAGATTCAGGGAGAGGGAGGGCCATTGCCTCCAGTTGGGTGCTCACTGGTGACCCCACCAGGCTCCAAAGGGTAATTCCAACCCAATGTTCACACAGAAGGCCCTGCTTAAACAAAATGTCTCACAAAACACCAAAAGTCATGAATTGAAGAGACTGGCAAGATGGGAGAAAGGAACATTGTAGTGATGGGAATGAAATAATGGAGGGTGTGATGTAGAGAGTGACCACCATACATTATATACATGTGTGAAATCGTCAAAGAACAAATGAATCGATGAAAAAAAAAAATCCAAAACTAGAAGTATGATACTTGATTTCAAGACATACTGCAGAGCCACATTAGCCAAAACAGTATGGTACTGCCATAAAAGCAGAAACACAGGCTGAGGGAATAAAATAGAAAACAAAAAGACAAATCCACATACCTATGTTACAATTTTTAACAGATACCAAAAGCACACACCAGGGGAAAGACAGCCTCATTAATACACTCTGCTTGGGAAACTGTATATCTATACACAGAATATTGAAACTTGACACCTTTCACTGAGTGGGCGTAAAATCAGCTCCAAACAGACCCAAGATTGTAAGACTTGAAACTCCGAAACTATATGAGGAAACAGGAACTGCAAGATACTGGTAGAGGTAATGACTGTCTAAATAGGATCCTAAACGTGGGAGACAAAATAATGAAAGCCTTTCTCTTCGGGTCCAAGGGAGACGCTATAATCAGCAGAGGAACTATGATCTCAGAGATGGGGAATGGATCTCCTCACACCGTGTTCTTTCTAGCCATGTCTTTTTACTGTTCTACAAAAAGTCTTCTACAGTGAGGATACCAGCTTATATACATTTATAACTGTAATTCGTTTTGGCAATGTAAGTGAGGCTTGAAGTTCTTAGGGTCACCAAGGCCGATAAGATTCACATACAGAGCAATAGCTGTCATTTTTCATTTACAGCATAAAAATGGGAGTGGCTGGTGGAAGTTTTCTGGTGAGGTAACTAGGGATTAAGTCAACAAAGAAATCTAGGAGAGGAATTTGTGTGCTTATCTATGTTCTTACGTGTGGCTAGGTATTAAGCTAAAAGTCTATAATCAGTAAAAGTTACGAATAAGGTAAAAACTGTCTTTTTCTCTATGCACCTCCAAAGGCTCTTCTTGGCCCTCGGTTACTAGGCAACCTGTGTATGCAGCAGGGAAAAAACGTGCAGCTTTTGATCTGTGATTGCACCATCACCATAATCAGTTGTTTAAAGGGAACTTTTTTAGATCTAAGGATTACACCTAGGCTGTAGAACAAAGGAGAGGATTTAAGCTTAATTTGGACAAGAAACAGAACCTGGCACCTTCTAGCTGCTCTGGCCCAGGCCATGTAGGTCTTCAGCAGTCTGAGGGAAAGTTTACTTTCCCATTCTTTTTTCAGGATAAACGCAAGCAATAAATCTTTAAGATAAATCTTACATTAATAAACTGAGGGGAAAATAAGTACAAGGAGTTAAGAATCTCTTAGTTCGAGGTTAGTTTAGGTCATCACTACTCTTATCTATAGGTGAGGTAAAAACCAAGGCATGCTTTTCCTCTATCTAAATGGCTATGAATCAACATTTTCAGACAAGTAATAACTCTATGTCCTTGATGTGTCTGGAAATGTCTCAAATGAGCTGTTTTTTTCCTAGACAGTTAACCCTGACCAAATGCCTGCCGATAAAGATAATTTCAGGAAGGCAGATCTCTATGTCTACATTGGAGAAAGGAACAAAGGCCAGTTGTGGGAAATAAGTTTTGACTGTTTTCACATATAGCTAGGGGATGTTATCAATATGCCCCAAACACACAGGGGATATTGTGCCCAGGAGATGATCAAACACTTTAAACTGTGGGAAATGAATCCCAAATTGTAACAGATGGGAATAAGCAATGGCTTCTACATCAAGAAATCTACAGCAAGAAACAGTCAATTCATTCAATAACTCCAGCATAATGGCTTAGTCCTCTACCAGGACTGTGGGGGGGCATCACACCCCCACACTTCCCCAGAGTACTCTTGAGTAGGAGCAGCGGGAAATATTAGTTAGACGGATAGAGGGGAGAGAAAAAGGTAGAAAATACAGGACAGCCTCAGGAGGGCCTGGGTCCTAATCCATCGGGCCCTGACTGTTTCTGCCAAAGGGTTTTTAAAGGAATGCCCAGGGATGGAGCAAAAGACCTCCCCCCAGCACAGCCAAGTGCAGACCATCTCAGACACCGGTACTCAGGCTCGTGGTCCAATCATCCTCTTTATGCAGAACGGATGGGTACAGGCACTAGGAAATCTAAATGGGCTCCAACACGGGACCCTTGGTTCTGATCCGTTGACCTTTATCTATGGCAGCTGAATCCCTGCTGCATAATCCTGCCGCTCCCAGCAACAAAACTAAACTTGACAAGTGCAATTGCATCAAACTGGAGAGCTGCACAACAACACAAACAGCAGGGGAAGTAACTTCACTAGCTCTTCATCTGTGACATATTTAGTGTCTAGAATACACAATGAACAGAAAAAAACCAAGAATGCTATTTCAAAATGGGCAAATGATCTAAAAACAGACACTTCAGTAGAGAAATATGTGTAGTCTGTTAGTATGTGAAAGAAATGTTCAATGTCATTAGCCATCAAAAGGAAATGAAAATTAAAATTACAATGAGTTCGCAGCTCATATCAACTACAATGGCTCTTATAAAAAACAAACCCAAACAACAAATATGCAGGGTAAGGACTATGGTGATATTTCATTTGTACTGAAATGTGATTTTATTTGTATGTTAATAAATAAAGTTGCCGGGGGGGGGGGTCAGAGCTATTAGAGCCATAGCAAAAGCTGGGCGTTGGTGGTGCATACCTTTAATCCCAGCACTTGGTAGACAGAGCTGGGTAGATCTCTATGTGTTCAAGGATACAGCCAGCATTGGAGACACACACCTTTAATCTCAATACCAACCATAGAAGACCTGGAAGTCTCTACAGACAGGCAGTGACGAGGCAGTCATGTGTTTGGGTTTACAACCAATGAGAAGGCAGAACAGAAAGACTATATAATGACAAACACACAGGAAGTAGGTCTCTTTTTCGGAGAGGTCTCTTGGCTAGCTGCAGCAGGGGTAAGGCTCTTAGCTCTGATCTCTTGGCTTCTTTGCATTGGTTCTTTGTTTCTTATTTAATAAGATGGTTGGTTACATCTACAAAGGACACAGATGAAAAAGAACACATACATTCAGTGAGAGTGTAAATTTGTGTAGCTATGTTGGAAAGCGTAGTGGAGACTCCTCAAAAGCCTGAAACTGGAATTGCTATGTACCTCGCTATCTTTGGGCACATATCCAAAGGGTATGGAACCAGCTTCCTGTATATCCATCTTTATGGCAAGCTTACCTATAGCTAAGTGGGATTCACCTTAGGTGGCCATCAACAGAATAATAGATACAGATATATCCACCACAGAGTCTTACTGAGCTGTAAAAAATGAAAGCCTGTCACTTGCAAAGCAGAACTGGGGGCATCGTGTTAAGGACAGCAGAAAGCCAGACACAGAAAGACAGGTGTTACATGCTTTTCTCGTGTGTGGAAATTTAAAAACAAAAAGCTGGCCTAAAAGCAGAATAGTGAGTGCTAGGGATTAGGAAAGTGATCAGGGAGACTGGGGGGCAGGGGTACAGAAGGGGAATAATAAACCAGTGCACAGTATCTGCATGATGGGGGATCAATGAATCCCATTCTATGCAGCTAATGTGTTACACACACACACACACACACACACACACACACACACACAGCCCTAAAACAAAAATAATTTTCATAAAATAAGCTATTTAATTTCTAGTCATAATGAAAAAACTCAATACTAGACATATGACTTGTACTAAAGAATTGTATTCTATCTTTGATATTTCAGCACAAGTTTTCATCCTTACTCCAATTTAATCCTCATCTGAGTGACCCCAGAAGAAAGCCTAGAGGCTACCTTCTTCAGTTCCTTGACAGATTTCAGACCGATTAAACCCCTTCTTACACAGTGCACACTTCAGCTGGCTTCTCCCTATTTCCTCACCTTGTCTGTTCCCTAGAGGGCCCCATCTGTGTGCCTGATAAAAGTGTTCACATCCTCTTCGAGTCTGCGTGGTGGCATCAGTCCCGGTATTCAAAATCAAATATTCCAGGGGAAGTGGAAAAGCCCCCTTCTTCAGGAGCCCCGTAACACAACTATGTCCCCCAATAGTCAAAATTGACAGAAAGTTATAAATAAGGAATTAAAGGTCTAATGACATGTAAACACACTGCTTATCATTAGAAAATTCCATTTAAAATGTCATTTTCAGGTTTTGTCATAAAGGAAAAAGGTGAAAGTCTGAGAGTAGTGGAAATGCAAGCACCACTGTCCCCAGCACCACTGTCCCCAGCACCACTGTCCCCAGCACCATGTCTCCAGCACCACTGTCCCCAGCACCACTGTCCTCAGCACCACTGTCCCCGGCACCACTGTCCCTCAGCACCACTGTCCCCAGCACCACTGTCCTCAGCACCACTGTCCCCAGCACCACTGTCCCCAGCACCACTGTCCCCAGCACCACTGTCCCCAGCACCACTGTCCCCAGCACCACTCAGCACCACTGTCCCCAGCACCACTGTCCCCCAGCACCACTGTCCTCAGCACCACTGTCCTCAGCACCACTGTCCCCAGCACCACTGTCCCCAGCACCACTGTCCCCAGCACCACTGTCCTCAGCACCACTGTCCTCAGCACGCCTGGGAGAAGAGGAGACCCAGCTAGCCACCGCTATCACGATGCTGAAGCAGGTAGGCCCCAACTCCAAAGCCACGCTTGGCTTGTCCCCTCCACTTGTCCAAAAGCGCATCATGTGTAAATGTTCAATGCTGTCTTGTTTATGGCACCAAAGATAGGAAAATATCTCAATGCTTACGACTAGTAAAATGAGAAGTTATAGCTTATTGTCTCCACGGCATAATACAAATGAGTTAAAAAGAATGACTCACAGCTTTCTGCAGGGTACAGCCCTCCTCGGGAGGCGCCCTACACTCCAGGAGAAGGTTCTGAGTCTGCACATGCGGGTGGATCAGTGCATTTTTAAAAGAGCACATTTACAGCTAGCTGTCTAACTTCGGTTCCAGTGGATGCCAGTTTCCTCCCCTGCCCTTTGCAGACAACAGGCAAGACATACATAAAATAACAATTAAAAATACTAGGCAGAGGGAGGCAGGAGCAGGAGGATCAGGGGCTTCTGGCTGGCCTGGGAAAACAGAGATCTTGGCTACAAACAAACAAACAAACAAACAGCCACCTGAAGTTGAGAGGGAAAAAATGATGGTGAGGATACAGGAGGATTTGGAAAGGAGGAAATGGGGGGTAGGGACCGTAGATTGATCAGAATATAGTATATGCATGTATGAAATTCTCAATAAAAAAATGAAAATTAAGTAAACTTCCCATAAAGTTGAGAAAATAGCTCAAAGTACAAAAGGCAGGCAGGCATTGGGGAGGGAGGGGGGAGAAAAGGAGGTAGGGAGGGAGGGAAGGAAAGAGGAAGGGAGGAGGAAGAAAGACAGGAAGAGGGAGGGAGAAAGAAAGGAAGGAAGGAAGGAAGGAAGGAAGGAAGGAAGGAAGGAAGGAAGGAAGGAAGGAAGGAAGGAAGGAAGGAAGAGGGAGGGAAGGAGGGAGGTAGGGGGAGGGAGGGAGGAGGGAGAAAGGCAGGCGGGCAGGGAGAGGAAGTGGGTGGGAGAAAAGGCAGGCAGGCTCAGTCACTCATGGCAGCTAACATAAGACACAAGCACACAAAGGTTGCATCACTAAGCACTGTTTGGATGAAAACAGCAGACTAGTAACATTCACTTTGTCTAAACTCATTATGTTGCTAAGAGCATTTGTTTTTGGCTTGTGGATCCACAAGATGAATCCATGGTAGCAGCGTGGCTGCAGTCATCAGGAACAGGAAGCTGAGAGCTCACAGCTTGAACTGCAAGCCTGCTGCAGAGAGAGCAAACCGGAAATAGACAAGGCTTTTTCATTTCAGCATCTGCCCTCAGGAAGGCCAAACCTCCCCCAAACAGCGCCACCCACTCAGTTCCTGAGACTATGAGGGACATTTCACATTCAAAACACTGCATGCCACTTTCTGACTGCAACAGACTCATAGCAATACCATAATGCAAAATGCATGTAGTTCAATTTCAAAAGTCCCCACAGTTTCAATAATGTTTAAAAGTCCAAGGTCTCTTCTGAGACTCAAGGCAATCTCTTAAATTGTAACCCCTTACAAAAAAACAAAACAAAAAGATTCCGTACTTGCAGCACAGTGGGAACATACATTACCATTCCAGCAAGGAAGTACTGGAACAAAGCAAGACCTGAACCCAGCAGTTCAAACAAATTCTGTAGCTCCTGGGCCTCTGTTACAGGGCTTGGCAAGCTCCACCCTTCCAGCTTTATTGCCTGGAGCACATAGCTTTCTCTTGGGCTGATTCTATTTTTCAGGTAAGCAATTCTGCTTGGCAGATACCCCACAGTTTTGGCATTTCCAACATCTTGGGGTCTCTGTTGTAATCCAGGCTTCACTTTCAACATCTTCATGTAATGGCCTCTCATAGACCCCTGCCCTCCAAGGGCCTTCATGCCATCTGCTGCCTGGCCTCAGCAGCTCTCTTAAATCATGGAGGGAAATCCATGAACGCTCTTACATCTGTCGTGCCTGTAAGGCTGGTGACACGTGGTGAACTGCACTGCCAAGTTCCAGTGACACATGACCCACACTGCCAAGTTCCACTGCCAGCTTGGGATGGACCCCACCCCTTGCGTCACATTAACAGCAATGTTTTTATTCAGTTGTTTTCTAGGATCCAAAAATGTCTAATGTACTTTCTGAATGAAGTAAGGAAGTCAATAGAGGATATGAAAGAAGACTTCAATAAAGCAAAATACTGAGAAAAAAAAACCCTGAAATACCAGAAGTGAATATTTCAATAAGTCAAATAAGCTCCATGGAAACTCTTGCCAATAGGTTGGATTAAGATGAACACAGAATAATAGAACTTGAAGACAAGGTAGAGGAATTGCAATATTCAGTGATTAGGATATTTTACTAAGCTACAACATTTGGGATGTCAAGAAAAGAACGCATGAATTGTGGGATTAGAAAGAGGAAGATTTTATCTTTCTAAAAAGATCTTTTAACTTTTATCTTTCTTAAAAGACTTATTTTTATTATTTTTAATTATGTATATGCCTCTGTGTCTGTTTGTAGGCATGTGCACGTGACAACAGATGTGCTCAGAGGCCAGGGACATGGGATCCCCGGGAGCTGAAACTTGGGTGCTGAGAATCCACTGAGGACCCTCTGGAAGAGGTCTTAACCACTGAGCCATCTTTCCAACCCATGAGAGAAAAACCTTTTCAATAACATAACACAAACATTTCCAAATCTAGGGCAAAAGATGTCTATCAAGGTACAAAGGAGCAGGCAACAAACAGGCAGGACCAGCAAATAATCCACACTGCATTATACTCAAAACAATAAGTATACAAGACAGAGAAAGGACATGTCACATAGACAGGCAGACCCTTCTAAATTACAGCTGACTTCTCAACAGAAACTAAAATCCAGGAGGCCTTGGAAATGACTTAAACTCTGAAAGACCACAACCACCAATCTTGACCACTATACACGAAGCAGAATTATCTGTCATAAAAGAAGAGAAACTTTCCACGACAAAAACAGGGCAAAAGAATTCCTGACTACTAACTACTAAGGAAGTTCAAGCAAGTTAAGTGAACTAATCCTTTAGACATAAACCCAACAAACACAGCTGCATCTAATTTCATAAAACAAACATAGCCAGATGCAAAGACGCAGATTAACCCTAATACAATAATAGTGGGTGTCTTCAGCACCCTACGCTCACCAGTAGCTGGGTAAACATCTAGACAAAAACAGAGAAATATCTGAATTAAGTGACATTATATGTCAAATGGACCTAACAGACATACAGAACACTTTCTAAACACTGAATAAAACAGTCTTCTCAGTAGTTATAAAATAAATAATACATTGGTGATAAAGACCAAGTCTTAATCTAGGATAGATGAAGACGCAAAAAACTATATGTTGGAGAAAAACAGACAAACAAACAAACAAACAGCCTCTTCAACAAACAGTGAGAAAATTGGATGTCCACATGCAGAAGAATGAAATTAAACCCCAAACTCTCATCCTGTATAAAATCATTTCCTGGGGTTGGAGAGATGGTTCAGCCATTAAAAGCACTTGAATTTCTTGCAGAAGACACAGGTTAGATTCCCAGAACCCACCCGGTCACTCTCAACTATATTCATAGGCATGTGGATACACTCATGCACGTGCACACACACACACACACACACACACACACACACACACACACACACACATGTGCGCGCGCGCGCGCAAAGCACTCATTCACATAAAGTAAATTAATGGAAAAAATGAGGCAATTTTAAGTAGATCAAAGACTTTAATGTAAGATCTGAAACTCTGAGATTGTTAAAGGAAAAAGTAAGAGGAAATATTTCAAGGTATAGATGCAGGCAAGGATTTACAGAGAGGTATCTAGTCAGTGTCTATACATAACAGTGGGTCTGCACAGAAGGAAAGAACAGCGATGGAAACAGCAAAGACTCAGCGCACAGACTGGGAGAAGATCTTCTCTAGGTATACACGCTGTCTTAGTCACTGTTCTGCTGCTGTAAGGAGATGCTGTGACCTGGGCAACTCCTATAAAGAAACCATTTAACTGGGAGCTTGCTTACAGTTTCAAAGGTTTAGTCCATTGTCATTATGGATGGGAGCATGGTGGCATATATACACAGCTCTGGAGTAGTACCTGAGAGCTACACCTGATCTCCAAGCAGACAGAAGACAGACAGACAGACAGACAGGGAGAGGGAGAGACTGGGCCTGGCATAGGCTATGGAAACCTCAAAGGCCACCCCAGTGACACACTTCCTTTAACAAGGCCACACCTCCTCATCCTTCCAAACAGTGCCACTCCCTGGTGACTGAGCATTCCAATATGTGAGCCCGTGGGGGCCATTCTTCCTCAAACCCTCACACAGCTCCGTTAGTCACTCTTTATTTTCCTGAGAAAACACCATACATAGGTAACTTACAGAAGGAAGAGTTTATTTGGATTTAATGCTTCCAGAGGACTCAGAGTTCACATGGCAGTGAGACATAGCAGCATGTGGCAGGCATGGAGGCAGGAACAGTTAAGAGCTCACATCTTGAACCGCAGGCAGGAAGCAGAGAGCAGAAACTGGGAATGGAGTGACACTTTGACACCTAAGTCCCTCTGTCCCCACAGATGGTCATATTTCCTCCAGCAAGCCACAAATCCTGAACTGCCCCAAACAGTGCTACTAACTGAGAACCAAATGCCTGTGACTAGGGAAAAGTGTCATTCAGACCACAACACCCGCTGTGTGACTGCCTGGTGGACAGATACCTATTTACTCCAGCTAGGGCACTGATAGTACACCAAGAGGGATGATTGTGCCCATGTCCAGCTTACTGATCAGCAGGGGGTTACTTACAGCATGAAGGACTGAAAGACAGCCGCATAGTGAAAAGCCCAGGACAGAGAACATGGAGTTCTCCGAACAATTTGCAGCTCCTCCTCAGCAACTGTTACAGCTTGTACAACCCTGGGCTCGGGGAGGAGTCTCTTAAATCTCACAGCTTGCAGGAGAAGTCAGGAGATGTTATTTACTTCCTAAGTGTTACCAGCCTTCTGCCCTCCTGGTAGGGCAAGCTTCGATTCAGAGAAATAGTACACAGCATCACCTGATGGAGAGTTAATGTCTGGACATTGAAAGAACTCAAATAGTTAAACTAGAAATCGGTCAACTCTACGGATAAATGTGCTAACAAAATGAACAGGAAGTCCCCCAAAGATTACATACAAATAGCCAACAATCATATGAAAATGTTCAACCTCACTAGACATTAGAGAAGTAGCAGTTTAGAACAAACTAACACTACATCTCCTCCTGGCCAGAATTGCAGCCATTAAGAAAACAATAGCATGGTGGTGGCTTAACTCCTAGCAATGGAGGGGCAGAGGCACAGTCAAGGTTAATATATATATATATATATATATATATATATATATATATATATGTACTAATAAATATATATTTAAATATTTAAATGACTGGATTTCCAATTCCCAAACAACTCACAAAGTCCTCTCTTTCAGCCACAAACAGCTATCTATTTGCTCTGAAAAACATAAGATAATACTACTGAAGTGCAAATAATACAACAAAATTGAAAATATTTTTACTTTTATAATTTTATTTTGAAATAAGCTCAAATCTAAATAAAAGCTTCAAGAATGGTACAAAGAATTGTCATCAAGTGGGAAACCACACTCGAGTTTTGATAATCACTCCATTTATGTCATGACACTGAACGGGAAAAACGTCTTGGTCTCAGATCATGTATTGCATGCAGTTGTCATGGTTTTTGGCTTTCTAGATCTGGAGTATTCGTCTTTCCTGTCTTTCGTTACATCAAAGAAAGTCCTTACGGGGCAGCCATTTACAGAATGCCATTTGGTTTGGGTCTGGTTAACATTTCCTCAGGACATATCCAGAGTGTGCATTTTGGCAGGAATGCTGTGCTGTTTTCAAAGGCAGTACAAGATGTTCATTTGTCCATTAGTGGTGGCAGGACTTGGGTCCCTCAATAACAGATATGGTATCTGCCATGTTTTTGAGTGTAAATTTTTTTTTAATGTTTGACAATGTTTTGAAGACACTTGGAGATGATGTAAATAATCCTATACTGACACCCTACTTGACCCATTAGTTTGAGCATGACTGATATTTATTACCCAACATATTAGAACAATAGTTATCTAACAGCAATTTTTAAACCCCATTTACAGGTAGTGGCTGGCATTCGATTGTAAGGAATATCTTTCTCTCCTTCACATTTATTTATATCAGTATGAATTCATGGGTTCCTATTTTATTCAGTTATTATGTTTCATCGTTAAATTATCCCTCACTTGGCCTGTGTACACTCCTTCAAGCTGTTTCTGAGTGCTTTGACACGTAGCCATCTTTCTTTGAATACTTTATTTTCTGACACAGAGTATATTCCGGAATTGAAACCAGACATTCTCTTCAAGATGCTCCAGCACGTTTAGCAGGGAAGACTATTTGGAAATCAAAATCCAGGGATAGCTGTGTTGATGGCTGTGTGTGCATCTTTCTAGTCTTTCCAGTGTTCAGAACCAGGAAATAGTGATGTACAACATGCACATACCTTTCACTATATATACATAGACATGTATATATGATGCACATTTATGTGTATCTATGTATATAACTTTATATAGATACAATGATATATATGTGTGCACAAACATATCCAGTTCACACTAATAACTCCAATTCTAATCAACATTGCCAGGCTTATCTTACCTTTTCTTCTTTAAGAAGGTTTATTATTTTTAATTGAGAAATAATAATTATATATCGATAGGGAATAATTTGATAGTTTTGTAACATATGCTTTATGGAATGATGAAACCAGGCTGTTTATCATGGTCATCATCTCAACTATCATTCTTTGTGGTGAAACATTTAAAAATCCTCTCCTTTACCTATTTTGAAACATTAAAAATGATGAACTTCAGTTATTCATATGAAGCACCACCAAAATTCATAGCTTGTCTAGTTTCCTCTTTTAGTTGTATACCCTTCTACAATTTCCATGTGTGAGAAACTTGGCTCCCATGTCCTCAGTGAATTTCTTTAGGCGCTCAATTCCTTGAATTGAGCCACTCTGCTAAGCCAGATGGGTTGCCGTCTGCCCTGCTCCAAAGACCTCAAATCCCATGGTCACTGACCACCTAAGTCTCACCTGGCACCCTTCACCCCAGCTCCACTTTTCTGTGGTCTGCTCCTCTAGCCCTATCCAGTGAGGTCAGCCTGTATGTGAGGCCCCACAGTTAATCTACTCCAGGAGAGTGAATGGAGGGCAAGACTTGAGGAAGGAAATGGGTAAGGGGAGGAAGAGAGGGTGACTGAAGGAATGAGAGGGAGGAAGGATGCAGCAGAGAATGCAGAATGCAGGTTTGTGGGCTTGGGTCGTTGTAATTGGAAGATGAGAAAAACTGGTCCTCCCGAGAAAAATATGAAATAGAAATTAGCATTTATGTTTTAAAGGATCTATATATTTGTCTTTTTACTCAAAATTATTTTTTAGCCTAGGGCTAGTTGTTATTTTTTTCAATTTTATATAGATCCACCTGTAGGTGAAAACTTGTGGTGGGGGATGAATTTTCGTACGATAATTAGACCTTGGAAGAATAAGGTTAGCTGGTTTAGGCCTCCAGAATATACATCTAAAGAAAATGCCAGAATGGGGATTAACTATGCTGATGAAAGCCAAACAAATCTGACTAGTTCATCTGGGGTTGAGGGATGCTGATGATGACCACTAGATGGTAGTATAAACTCACAACAAATTCTGCTTGAACTGAAAAGGAAGGAAGTCAAGGCCAGTGTGAGTTTCTAAGTCCTTGAGCCACAACAGTGTTTTAGGGGCACTATTAATAAATTTCATTTTACTTTCATTCCATCATAAGTATTATTCAATCAGTAGCCTTGCAAGTTGTCTTTAAAATTTTCACTAAAATGTTACATATATCCCAAATTTGATAGAAAATTTGAATGGATATCTCTAGTACTTTCAGTTAATTAATTGTAATGGAATCTATACATTTTAGAAACTGGGATCTTGTTTCCTTTTCTGCTCAAATAAATATGTTCTCCCATCCCCTCCATGTCTTTTATAAACATTCATTCTTGATAAAACCATAGTTCACAGTTTGCAAATGAGGGCTTTACCTCTATATATTTAATCTTGGCAAAAATCAATAGTACATGACATCATGACATAGGAGAGCGTCTATGTACAAACATATACAATTTTATTGATAGCTCTACAGACTACAAGAATTTTAGGTATAGTCACAATTGCTGAATGCAACAGAAAAATAGTAATTTGTCATTTTTTGAAAAGATGCAAAAATTCTGAAGATGAAAGAAAGATACATCAATGGTGTTGTCTGTCTCTTATTTCCTAGAATAAAACATCACATAATTAAGTACTAAAAATTATAGGTTATTAGAGATTTTGATCCTGTGTACAACTATCCAAAACCACCACCTAGTGTATCTTCTGGCTTTGCAGTTGAGAAGGGTGGGCCAAGTCAGGAGGGGAAGTGGCGGGAGGGACAGAAGTCTGAATGTTTTCTGTGTGTCAGTGCCTCCCATTGGCTGGGCTATTCCTTTCTGGGGGTAGAAGCACTTTTTCAGAGCCCTGGTGTTCAGATGGTGATTTTCCCTTTACCCACATACCCAATAAGTTAGAGAACAGAATCAAGTGGCCCTGGGAGATGTTGAGACAACACCCAAACACTTCTCCCTATTTGCTGAATCAGGTCCAGTAGGATACCCGCTGGAGAGCAGGGGTCACTCGCCATGTCTGCTCCAGCAGGAGGGTGCATGATAAACTTGGAGCTGATATAGTATGTAATTACTTTGAGAATTTCATTTTCCAGATATTGAGAATTAATTTTCTATACTGCTGAACTTATGGTGCTATTTCTGGTACCTTATATAAAAGGCAGCCCAAACTTACAACTTTGACTCAAATAACTCAAGATCAAATCATACAGAATAACATTCTAGAGTTACAAAGAATCAGTGGAGCTGCCTGATTAGAAATGTGCACTCACTTTGTTCTGTGAGAGGCTGCGTCTCTTACCTTCTGCCTTCCCTGCTCCCTTAGAAGGGGCTAGGATATCAGCCCAGGAAGACAAGAAAAATCTGTCTTAGTCATAAAGCAGCAGTGCTTAGCAACTTTGGCTGGACACAGACCCACTTTTAGGACTTTCAAAAATACTGATGTTCTGTCCCCAGTCTAAGACTTTTTGAAATCATTGGGAATGTAAAAATCTCAAGTGATTGTTACGTACAGCCAAGGCTTCACTTAAAAGGATACACACCAAAAGATACTAGCCGAAAGAAGATACAAACCCAGGCATTTGCCTGGGCTCTGGTTGCATCAAAACCTCCTTTTCCTCAGACTCTCATACCCCTCCCCACACCCACACTCCCCACACCACACTGCACCTTCTCCCCATGTCCAGAGGAGACCTTACCTATTTCTTCCATCCAGGGCTATGTGGTCTGTAGATAGGAATACTAAACTTCTGAGCAGCCATGCTTCCTAGAATCTTGCACATGAGTGACAATGCTCAGCCTAAGTTGGTGACAGTTATCTCAGAAACTCTGAGCAGTGTGCATACACCAGGCTGCCGTCTAAGATGGGGCTGAGTGACAGCAGGCGACCCTGGGAGGTGGGTGCTTTTCCTCACACACAATGAGCAAGACTGGCTCTGATGTGCTGGCTTTGTGACTGCTCCCCGTGAACCAGTGCGGTCGGGGGCAGTGTTGGCGCCCTCCCCCGAAGAAGCTTGTGATGCAGACTGTCTAATCGTTTTCCTCTCCAGGCTAGCTTCACTGTATTCCTCTGTCCAAATGCCCGATAGCTAAATATCTCAAAGAACCTATCTTAATTTTCAACCAATCTTGGGCCTAATCTTACTCTTTATTTTTTCAAACTGGCACAGATAATGGGTAAATGATACCTTTAAAATGGCATTGGTGGGTCATATCAAAGGGAACCATATCATTTAAGGTCTCTTTAAATTTTTTAGGGTTAGAGACCTAGATTTTATTGAGAATCGATTCCAAGAGATTTGAGAAATGTTTCTATGACGGAATTGCTGGAAACAATCTCAGTTTTGTCCCTGATGCTGAAGTCACACAACACACAATGGCTTCCATGGTGACTGAGTACCAAGTCTGGGACTCAGTGAAGTGTAGAAGCAAAGTCAAAAGTACTTATTGAAATAAGTGATAAGTCAATCACCCTCCACCCAAACCCCAGGACAAATGGATGGTTTCACGGTGGGACCATTGCTTACATTACTGTTAGAACCAGGGAAACACACACGTCTTCTTTTCTATTATCGGTGACTAGAATGATAGGTCTGCTTTCCACTGGAACACTAAGAAGGGCTTTTCTGTTGAGGAAAAAAATTGGGAGGTAAAGTCGCCTTGTGCAGATGGTGCTTTGCAAGCCTTATACTCTGATGCCACTTCGTAGATACAATGCAATTTGATGGTAACCAAGACTCGGGGTCACCTTCTGTAGCACTATTAATGTTTCGGGGGGTGGTTTTTCTTATGGTCCAAGACAGAAGAGAGATGAGAAAATGCAAAAGATTCCATGTATAACACTACTCATTTCCCTAAGATAGCATGATGAAAAAGTGTTGGTGGTGGTAGTGGTGGTGAGTATGAGTGTGTGAGTGTGTGAGTGAGTGTGTGAGTGTGTGTGTGTGTGTGTGTGTGTGTGTGTGTGTGTGTGTGTTAAGGTTAATGCAACAGAACAGAAATGCTCAGAGAGAGAAAAATCACACCCATGGTTAAATTGTTATTGCTATCTCTTTGAATTATAAAAATAATTTTGATACAGTAAAACCTCATTAATTTGGATTCTGCTAATCACTGATTTGTGGGATAAGTTACCCTTATATTATGAAAGGGCTTGGCAAACAATTTTATAAGTACATCTAAGCTTTAAACATTTATGAAACCTTGTTCTTTTCAAGCATGGCAGAAGCACCTATTCCAAATGATGTCTATTTATACAGTTTTAGATATGTTTGCTGAAGCCAGAATTTTAAGCATGCCTATCATAAAGTGTGCATGTCCTTTTTGATGCATTCTCTGTGTGCTTTGAAATAGGCTGTAATTGTTCACTGATTCTTCAAAATTGAGCTCTATTGTATGTGAATCACACATAATTTTAGGTGGGACTTCTCTTGCTAAGACAATGTGCTCTTACAGTATGCTGTTTTCTGTAAAAACATACATTATATATTTCATAGTCTTTCTCTTTAAATGATGTAAACTAGTAGCTCTCAAATGAAAGCAATTTTGTCAATTTTTTTAATTGTCGTTAGTAGCAGGTTTCTAATGGCATCTAAAGGGCAGAAGCCAAGGGCATTGTTAACATCCCACAATATGGTAGAGAAAAATTAGTGCTAATGATGCTATTGAGAACTCTTGCTATGGAACAAGTGTGTGTGAGTGTGTGTGTGTGTGTGTGTGTGTGTGTGTGTGTGTGTGTGTGTGTATGAGATTGGGGACTGAACAGAGTTTTGAATAAGGTGGCCAAGCACTCTACCCTGAGCTATATCTCTAAAACAAGTCAAATATTCCTGGGAGTTTCAGAGATAGTCATTGAATTCAGTGCTGCTTTGGGTTGAGTTTCACTATTTCAAAACAAAAGAAATATCATTCTTTTCGGTAATTTTAAAATGTAGAAATGTTAAAGTATCCAGAGAACTCAGAAACTTGGTGTCCTTAAAACAGATAGTATAAATTGTGTGCTGCAATTTGGCTGCCAATGCTTTCAAGGTCCTGGCCTTAAATTTCATTATTATTTTTACTGTATAAACGTGTGTATTGTCTGTATTTCCAAGCCAAGTTCTCTTATGCTAACACTATTCCTGGAGGTGGATTCATGGAGAGATGTTTTTAAGAAACCAGAATGCAAAGCTTCTGAGAAATGCTACTCTGGTGTGCATTTTCTAGCTCTCTTAATCCTCTGCTCTCTTTTCAAAATTACTGAGAAAAATTTAAAAAAAGCACCACTTCAAACAAAAAATACAAAACCAATGAAAATGGTAATTTTGTATATGAAGTTGGACTTAAGGAAATGGTGATATTTTAAACACCAATGTAAACCCAGCAAAGCCTCAAACCACCAAAAGTCAGTAAACCAATCAATCTCATAATTCAAGATTTTAAAAACAGGAACAACATACTATCAAGTGAATCTTAAGATTCTGACTTCCAAGCATGTTCAATAGAGCGAGTAGGAGTCATATTTATTTTTCTTTGTAGTGCTTCTCTGCTGGGTTATCACAGATAATTTTATGATAGAGCTGGTCTTTACTTTTTCCAGTTTTTAAGGAGGTGTTTGGTATTTACTGACACATTCCTGTGACTTATATCTGTCAATCTAATTAGTGACAAAATTATTGATTTTGTATCATTAAATTATCTATGGATTTGTGTTATTCATAATGATGGCTGTGGCCAACACAGTTGAAACATCACTAGGTTTCACAAAGGTTCCCATTAATAAGTGTTGAACCCCAAAGTATTTTCTAATGAAAGCCCTTATGAATCAGAAATGTAATAACTCAGAATCTCTTTCCTGAAACATTAACTGAGGTTTTACTGAATCACACTGACGAGGATGACCAGTTTGGTCTGTGAATGTCAGGCTGCACAAGCACCTTGGGGTTGTAGACCCTATTGGGTTTGAACAGTAATATACTGTGTAATTGGCAGATAAGGATACAAATGGTGCTTTAAAAATATATCGCTTTGGAAACTGAAATTGGGGTATGTGAAATTCCACTCTTTGTGAAATCAGTTCTCCAGGCTAACTGCATTGTTCCTATAGTCTAGTTTCTGCAAACTTATTGCCAACTCCTCTGTAGAATATAAACCAGGCTGAAAAAAATGCTCGGAGGTGATTCAACCCTGCTCGGCTGATGACTAACACCAGGAATTCCTCCTGGAGGGGACAGAAATAGAAATGAGAGTGTTGGGAACACTTCCCTAGACTGGCAATACTTGATTAGGAATGAGAGCTGGAAATGATGTGAACGACTATGGAGAGAGAAAAATGTTAATCAAATTCTTGCTTATAAGAATTCAGTAAGGTCCTAGTACACTAAGGAAAGTTTCAGATGAGAAGAAATTCTGGGTTTGTTTTGATTCCTTTTCGGTTGGGTATGGCAGATACACTTGAAATGCACTGATATCTTCTAATGCAGATTTTAAAATTGTTGGGTGTGGCCCAATTCATAAAAGTAGTTTACCATAAATCCTTTTTTCTTCTGTTATAACATGCTTTTGTTTCTTTTCCTCTTAAGATGTTAATTTATCATGCAAAGATTTTTTTCATTAAGTGCATTAATGCTTTTGTTTGTACAGGAAATTTCAAATCAAAAGGACTCTCCAATAGTTTCCAAACACAAATTCTTAGCAAATTACATGCCAAGATGATAACATCCATTCCACATGGGGAAAAGACAGATTCAGCCATTATCTTGGGATTTTAATCGGGGTTCCAGCTTTCATGGTGTACAGCGGCTTTGCCTTTGATATTCCTCCTTATGATAACTTCAGATGGACTATAATGGAACATTTTGGAGAAGAAACTGGTTTCTAGCAGTTGAATAGTGATGCTGGGAATAAATTTAGTTTCCCTGAATAACGGTTCTCAACGCAGTCACAGCTCCTTTAGACGGTTAGAACTGGTACCATTTCTTATCCTTGTATTTCAGCATCAACTGGAAAGAGAAACAGAGCAATCAAGAGATGCTGCAAAATCTTAAAACTGCTATTCAGCAAATCAGTACTGAGCTAACCACGGACATTTAGTGAAGTCTCAAAACGTAATAAAACTGTATGGCTTCTCACATCGTGGAGCGAAGTGCCTGTGAGACAGGCTTAGATGCAAACAAGCTGTGAGGACTTAGCTGACGGGAAATGCTGTTTAATGACAGATAAATGAAAGATGGGAATTCGCACCTCTACTGGCCCTCAACTCACCCTTGGGGGATTCATAAAATCTTCCTGTGCACCGTTCAAGCAGGTGGTACAAAACACAGACCTACTCAGAATGAATCAATATGTTATGCCCCAAGTTAAAGAAGCCCCAACTTAATGTAGGTTTTTTAAAAATCTCCCTGAGTGGGGGGACTGCAGTACTTCAGGGATTCAGGTCCCGTGGCAGCTCTGCTTATGCTTCCAGTGGCCGCATTCTGCAGATGCCCGCGTTTCCTCGGGCAGCTTACCTCGTGTGCGTGCTTGGAAAAGGCTTCTGCACTGGTCATCATGCCTGCGGTCTTCTCTTCCAGCTCACCCAGCCTCTGTCCTCTCTCATCAAGGGCGATCCGGGCTCGGGTCAGCTCTCCCATCACCCCTCCAGCAGCGCCCTTCACCCCTTCTATGCTCCCTGGTCCAGGGATGTGCTGAGCCAGGCTACGGGATGCCTTGCCTGCTGTAGCTTCCCCGACTGAGAATTTAAGCCACAGAAAAGTAGAACATGTCAGTAATTCATAGTCAAGACAGCCACCAAGGAAAAAATATTTTTATACATTTCTACTGCTGTCATGATTTTCATTCAAACGGTGGTATATCTTGGTCTTGTCACATATATGTGTATGTGTTAAAGATATGAGTACTTAAGATATCATATGTCTGGATGTGTACATGGCATGTATACAGGACTGCATCTTCAATGTATTTATGTGTTCATGTGTTTGTGTATATATGCACATGTGTGATTCTGGAGGTCAGAGGTTAACCTCAGGTGCTATTCCTCAGGTGCTGTCCACCATTTTTTCCCTAAAAAATTGATTGAGTGACTATGGTGTGTGTGTGTGTGTGTGTGTGTGTGTGTGTGTGTGTGTGTGTGTGTGTGTTTTATGGAAGTGGGCTTAGTGCATGCATACCACTATACAATTTTGAAGCCAGAAAACAACCTAGGGGAATTGGATCTTTCCATCTACCATGTGGGTCCAAGGATCTGAACTCAAATTAGTAGGTTTGGTGGCAAGCGTCTCCGCTGGCTGAGCCATCTTGCTGCCCACATCTTGTTTTTTGAGATGGGGTCTCTTACTTGGCCTGGCATTCACTAAGTCAGCTAGGCTGGCTAGCCAGTGAGCCCTCGTCTCTGTGATCTGGGCAGTGATCTGCCTACTTCTACTTTCCCATCATTGAGATTGTAAGTACATACCACCTGACCTCGCTTTCTTCCGTGGATCCTGGGCATGGATCCTAGTGTATACAAGGGAAGCACTTTACTGACAGATCTGTCTCTCTAGTCTTCTCATGGCATTGATGAACATGGATGAACTGGAGTTCTCAAAATACATAAAACCTTATGCTTGTCACATACTAAATGTTTGTTCTAACCCGAGGCCTGATCATGTACTTAAATTTCTGCCCAATAGTCTCTGTTAATCTTGATATATCAGCTTTTGTAAGGACCCCCTTTTCTGTAATTACTAGAGAATTAGGCATAGGATTATATAAATAAATGAATGTTACATTTTGTGTTTTTGACAATAGACAAAAATTTTGCTTTCTAGGAACAAAGTTCTGTTTTATTTAACTTAAATAAAGCATTTTAAAAAAAATTCAAAGTTCCTAAAAGTTGCAAAGTTAGATAGATATGGTAGCACAAACCTATAATTCCCACTCTTGTGGAATGGAGAAAAGAGGGTCAAGGGTTGAAGGTCAGAGTGTTTTACATAGTTTCCTTTCACAAAACAAAACACATTGTAATACACAGCTATCTTGGCAGAAATTTAGTGAATATTTTCAGGATGTTACATTGGAAAAGAACCTAGGCCTTAAAAAAATAAGAGCCTCATTGAGATCTAATCCACATACCATAAAGGCAACCCCTAATAAAGCATATAATTAAGTCACTGGTTTTTAGTGTCTCATAAAGTTTTTAGAATATTTTCATTATGCCAAAAGAAACCCCAAACTCATTAACAATCACTCCTTATTCATCTCAGGCACCCACTGACAAACCTTTAGTACCCATGAGTTTGCCTATTCCGGACAGTTTACATGGATGGAATCATATAATATGCGGCCCCTTTTTGGTCTGGCCTCTCTGATTTAGCATGATATTTGTGATGTTCTATATTGCCACATGTAATACATTATTCTATTTATTGGCTAAAAGAATACTAAACTATAGGGTGGAACCTATATCTTTCTGCACAGTTACAAATTCAAGAGAAAGGGAGTCTTGATATGCAAAACCAAATGATGGTAGCATTGTCTGAAAACTTTATTCTTATCTGTCCTCTGAAAGTGTTTTTCAGTATCTCCTATTGCTTTTTGACTACTGCTCATCACAGTATCACTAGTAGATTTTCAAACTATTTTCTTTCTATGGCACCACTACACTTGCCTTATGAATAAAGAATCCAAACTCTAGCAGTGGCTATAGGAAAGCAGACCAAAATGCTTTTTCAGAATTAAAAAGCCAAATACTATCAAGTGTCCATGAAGCTAGAACCTGTCTACAACTGGGATGCTTATTAGCTTGCTCATTACTTATTTGAAATATAAATATTGAAATACATATATAATTGTACATTATATATTGTATATATAAAATATATGCATATTGAAATGCATATATATAATTTGTTGTTTATTTATTTCTTAATATAGTGACTAATTTTATTCATGTTTACTAAAAATAATTTTCAAAATACAAGAAAAATAATATTCAAACTTTAATATAAAAACAAAAGAACCCTGGTCTAGAATTTTGGATTGGTATATTAGACCACACACACACACACACACACACACACACAGGTCTTCTATTTTGTGATGGGATTTTACAACAAGAAATACTCACAGAGCTCCTCTCTGTCAAACGTCTGTCCACTTCCACCAAACAGGCCCTTGAGAAAGCCTCTATTTTGAGCTTCTGGGGTCTCTATGGGAGTAAACAAATCGCCTAACATGTCCTGCACCAATGAAGACAAGAGTATTAGAGCAACTAAGATGAAATTAATAGATGAAAAAAATAACACCATGATATATTACAGTACATAATGAAGGCAGCCTTTCCATATCTCTGTGTGATTTTTGCTTACTATACAGTTTGACCTTAGCCTCAGAGTCATTAAATAAAGGAGAAAAGAGAAAAATAAAACGAACAAACAAAAAAACAAGGGCAGGAAAAAAAAAAAAAACTTTAGACAGCCCAGCCATAAGCTGCGTGGAACAGACACCGGGAAATCACCTAATGCCACTGTCCTATGTCACTACCAATTACTCTGGGACAAGGAGGGAGCAGATTCTGCACTCAACCATTCTGTTGGTAACAGAAAATTCAGCGCAACCATATCTCCAAACACAATTCCACTGATTAAGACAAGACCCAGAGAACCACATAATCATGTGGCCATCATATAATCACCTGACATGACCTGCAATTCATTGGACATACTCAAGCTAGGAGTGTGAACCGTGGCAAAAAGCAACACTTCCCTAATAAGATGAGACTATACGGTGAGACTGTAAAGACAAACATGGGTGTGGCCATCAGAGTCTCTGACGTTGAAATCCGCACAGGATGCACATGAGCACCCAGTACATTAAGAAGATAGTAGCTGGCCAGCTGGAAATTACTCTGAGGGGTATCCCATGTAGAAGTCTAGGGGTGCCACTTATTTTCATTTTGTTTGAATTCATCCAGGAACAGGAACTTGCTTTGTCCCTTGATTTAATTGGAAATTCTTAAAAATCATTCTTTTGAACTTCTTGTCTGGAATTTCACTGAACACACCTCACTAGACTACATTCCTGTGGAATTCTCCGGAAGGAGGCCCGACCCCTACTGTCCCCTAGGCAGACATTCAAGCCCACAGGTAACCTGCTTGAACTCCACAGAGGCACTGCTTGTTGACAAATCTGCTTTAACAGATTTGAGCTAGACACACAAGCCTCTGCTCTCCCATCAGCAGAGTCAGATCCTGGAGACAGCCCGAGAAGAGGAGGAAAACAACCTTCCTTCCAGCAAGGAAGAGAGACCGAGTGACACTGTAATATTGTTTCTATTTTAAGTTGTCTCATTGTTAAAAAATCTTCACTCTTGCAGATTTCTTAATGGCTTTACTTAATTTGTATATTCCTTACATTTTATAATGACTCTACTTTTTTTAAACCTATTCCATTTAGTTCTCTGTACTATTTTTCTTACTTAAAACTCATATACTTTCCCTCAATCCTATTTCATTTTCTCTTTCCCCAGTCCCTCCTCTTGTCTTATTAATTATAATTTTCTATAGATTTAATAATATTTAAACTCTATTTATTCTGCTAACCCATAGACATAATGCTAAATAGAAGGAAAACTCAAAGCATTTTCACGAAAATCAGGGAAGAGATTCTGAATTCTTTACTCTTTCTTAATATAGTGCTTAGAGTATTAGAACTGCAAGAGAATAGAAAAGAAAACGAAGACGTCAAATCATTCCCATTTTCAATACTATGGTCCTATCCACAGGAGATCTAAATCTAAATGCTTTACCACAAAATTTTTAGAAATAATAAACCATTACAGCCAAGTAGCAAGATACAAAATAAAGTCACAAAAACTAATAGCTTTCCTAAATGTCAGTAATAAAAATGCTAGGAAAGAAAAGAGAAGGAAACAACCACTTTCACAATAGGTTAAAAATGCCTTGGAATAAATCTAAGGATGTGAAAGATCTCTATAATGAAACATTTAAATCACTGAAGAGAGAAATTGAAGAAGACACTCAATGACAGAGACTTTCCATGCTCATGGATCAGCAGAATATTGTGAAAATAGTTATATAAACAAAAACAACCTACAGAGTCAATGCATTCTTCATCAATGACACTCTATGGAACAAGGGAAAAATGCAAAATCCATAGGAAGCACGAAAGACCCCAAACAGCCAAAGCAAACAAATGGGCTAATGAAATAAACACAACAATCACATGATGGAGACAAATGCCCAACAATCATATGGAAAAATATCCAACATGCTTAGTTAGCCATTAGGGAATGCAAGTTAAAACTATATCTAGGTGCCACGTCACCCTAGTCAGAATGGCAACCATTAGGGAAATAAATAACCAATTCTGGCAAGGGTGAGGTAATAAGGAAACTTGTATGCTGCTAGAGGGAATGTAAATTGTCCATCTACTATGGAAATCAGTATGCTCATGGAGAGTCCTTAAAAAAAACAACACACACACACATATTAAAAAAAAAAATAGGGGATTGAAAGATCGCTCAGTGGTTAAGAACACTGGCTGGCTGGGTGGTGGTGGTGCACACCTTTAATCCCAGCACCAGGGAGGCAGAGACAGGCAGATCTCTGTGAGTTTGAGCCCAGCCTGGTCTACAGAGCAAGAGATCCAGGACAGGAACCAAAGCTACACAGAGAAACCCTGTCTCAAAAAACCAAACAAAAACAAAAACAAAACACCAAACAAACAAACAAACAAACAAAAATACTATCTGTTCTTCCAGAGGACCTGTGTTCAATCCCCAGCACCACATTGCAGCTCATGACTGCCTGTATAACTCCAGTTCCAGGGGATTCAATACTCTCACACAGAAATGAATGCAACGAGACACCAGTGCACATAAAATAAGAATAAATCTTTGGCTTGATCTGTTTGGGAGGCATCCAGGCAGTGGGACCAGGTCCTGTGCTCATTGCCATGAGTTGCTTGTTTGAAACCTGGGGCTTATGCAGGGTCGTTTGGCTCGGCCTAGGAGGAGGGGACTGGACCTGCCTGGACTGAATCTACCAGGTTGATCTCAATCCTTGGGGGAGGCTTTGCCCTGGAGGAGGTGGGAATGGGGAGTAGGCTGGGGGGGTAGGCTAGGGGGAAGAGGAGGGGGGAGGGAGGGGGAGAACAAGGGAATCCGTGGCTGATATGTAGAACTGAATTATATTGTAAAATAAAATAAAATTAAAAAATAATAAAATGATAATTTTATGACAAAAAAGAATAAATCTTAAAAAAATTAAAAAAATAGAACTTATGACCCAGTATGACCATACTATGATCCAGCCATAGTAGCCCTGAGTATACACCCAAAGGACTTTAACATATCACAGTGATACTGGCACATCTTCAATTTTTTTTTTTGTAGCACTTTTTGCAACAGTCAAGTTACAGAATAAGTGCAGCTATCCATTAACAGGAGAATGGATAAAGAAAATGTGGTATGTTCACACTGTTGAAATTTATTCAGTCATAAAGAATGAAATAATGGGGGCTGGGAAAATGGATCAGCAGTTAAGAACACTGACTGCCCTTTCAGAGGACCTGGGTTTGATCCCCAGCACCTCAGAGCTGTGTATAACTGCTGATCCAGATCACCTGAGGCTGCTTTCTGGCCACCATGGGCATCATGCACACACATGATGCGATGCACAGATATACATGCAGGCAAAACAGCCACACACATGAAATAACAATAAATAAATCTTAAAAAGTTAAAAAAAGAAAGAAATTCTGTTTTCAGAAAAATGGATGCAAGTGGAGATTATTATGTTAAGTGAAATAAAACAGATTTCAGAACAACAAATATTACATGTTCTCTTTCATTTGTGGGTCCTAGATTTTATATAAATACATAAAATTATACACACTCCATGTATGTAAAGCCTAGACTCTCTGGAAAAATAGAACAATAGAGAGGGTGAGAGGAGAGAAAGGGAAATGTATGCAAGAGTGAATATGATCAAAGTACATGGCACACTTGCATAAACATGTCGTTATGAAAACCATCTGTATGTATAAGAAGCACATGCCACTATGATTAAAACAAAACTCCCTAGAATAAAAGAAATACTTTTCAGTTCATCTATTACTATAAATGGTCACAATGATCATTTCAGATGATCATGATCCTCTTGTTACTTCTGTGTCTACCTAGAACCTTACTAGACATTGGTAGGATTACATTGAAAAATATATATTCAGAATATCTTCTAGGAAAGGTGGATTTATTATCTGGCCCAATGATACTTTAACTTATGGATGCCACTCTCATTCTTTCCCTCACTTAACAATCACATGTATTTATTTATTTAATATTTATTATTTTTTAAAAAATAAATGTATTCATTTATTTTACATCCTGGCTACAGTTTTCCCTCCCTCCTCTGTTCCTAGCTCCTCCCTCAATCCCACATCTATATATTTTTATGAAGGAACTTTACCCACCTGAATATTATCACACATTTCTTGGCTATATGTTAACCGTTGAATTTCAGTAGGAGAGACGAGGTATAATGCCTGGCCTTCATTAGTAAAACAAAATGTCCGTGCTATCCTCATGTCTGTCAGTGGCAAATAATTTACATCCAACATTGGGCGAAGACTAGGTAAGCTGAACAGAAAAAAATTAGTAAATCTACATTTCATATTTACATTGATATAAACATTTGTGATAAATGTATAAGTCATTTTTATGTTTTTTCTTTATAGTTTCTTCAAAGATTAGTAATAAATAGACTCTCATAAATAATCAGATGTACACACACAAACATGAGCATTATTCTGTTCTATCTTAGCCCATACAAACATTTTTGCAAATGTCCTTAGAGGATAAATGTAGAGGCCCATGTCTCTGTAAGCACAACTCCTTAGCCTTTGAGCTTAGGAACCAACAGCGGCATGTGTGGGGTCAGTCTAGTGTTCCTGGGCATGGAGCGCTTTGTTCTCCATTCCTTAGTCCCTCTTCACAGGAAGTGAAAACTTCCTGTCTCTTGGGCATCTATATTGAACATGACTAATAAACAAACATGGCCAAAGCTTAAGGGAGTGAGTATATAATAAGTAACAGATTAGCGTTTATACATGAGAAAGACTACCTCTGTAGTACCTTCCTAACCTAATCCTGCAGCTATAATTTTGGTAAGATAGTTCTAAGAACATCTTTTGGATACTGTAGTAAGAGCCAATTTATAAACCACTATTGAAAAACAGCTTCACAGTTTTTTCATCATTCCTTGAACATCAAGGGCAGAGAGAACTTTTTCGGTTTAATCCTCAGACTTGGGAACTATTCTAATTCTTTATGTACACTGGTTTTAATTTGTCCTGGAATACAGATAGCATCCCCAAAGGTACCATTTTTCTTTAAAAAAATTTTGTAACTACATTCTGAGACCCAAAATTTTACTATATAATATGGGGACTGAAATCTATATTTTTGGAATAAGTATTTATTAATATTCCAGCACCATATGCCTGGTATTTTAGCCACTAACTAGTCATATGACTACTGAGCAGATAGATGACCCTTGGATAGTCAGAGCTGAGGTATGCTGAAAGTGCAAATTGCATATTGGATTTCAAAGACTTAGTAATAAAAAATCATCTGAAATATGAAAGATATAATAATGGCTTAATATAAATTTTGAGTAACAAGCTTAGCAGAGGGAAGGACATCACACACACACCCCCGTAAATACAGGACACCCATAATTGAAGCATGTCTATCGTTTAAATCATTTACAAACAGGATGGAGTGATCTTCATTGGAAATCTCTGAAAACAGTTTGAGAAAGAATCAGAAATATATGAGAATAAGCAAGCCCTGACGCCTTTTCCCTCAGAGTGTCTCCCTCATTAACTATAGGTCTCTTCATGTCTTCCCAGTTAGAAATAATGAAACAAAATACCATGGAAGTTTGGTCTTACTCTTGAGCAACTTTTCTACTTCTCTTTCTCTATTTACAGCATTTTCTAGAAGAATAACCTAGAGTGGGGTCAGGGGTCAGACAGTAAAGGTGTGAGGCTTTGGACCTGGAGCAGCTGCTTTGCAATTGTTCAGTCCTGCTTTGTAGTATAAAAGCAGCCAGCGTCAGCTTACATACGATAGGCGTGTCTGTGCTACAAGACACCTTTCTTTTCAAAGATTTGAATTCATACAATTTCCACCAACCACATTCTCTGACTTTTTCAACCATTTAAATCCTGGCTTGCAGGCTGTATACGATCAGACAGGGACTGATTTTGTCAACATTTGCCAACCTTGTACTGCACTACCCTCTTGATTCTTACCTTCCTGAAAGTTAGCTCTGACCTTCACCATGCTCCTAACACTTGCTTTCTTAGAGGGTTTCACACAGGCCAGGCTATGTGTGCAAAGGATTATCTTGAATTTTGATTACTATGCAGCAAAGGATTATCTTGAATTTTGGAACCTCCTGCCTTCACTGCTGGAATTCTAGCACGCTCCAACATGAGTAGTTTGTAGTTTTGTTCCTGGTATCCCAATTCTTTGACTTTTGACTGATGGTAGCTCTATTTGCTACCTCTTTTGTTGTGATACTCCTTTTTATTGCAGAAGGTTGTGCTGTTCTGGTCCTTTTCTTATCTCCCTGATGACTTCACAACCTCATTCTTTGGATAAATGTAGAGATTGGCCCCAAGCTTCTAGTCCTTGGGGCATCTACTTTTCATTTCTTTTGTCTTTTTTTTTTTTTTCCAGAGCTGAGGACCGAACCCAGGGCCTTTCTCTTGCTAGGCAAGCACTTTACCACTGAGCTAAATCCCCAACCCTGTACTTTTCATTTCTTTATACAGGATCTTTTGATGACTTTGTTTGCTCTTATCAGTTTTCTAGATGATGCTTGAGTCTGCATTTTTTCCTAAGAGACCAGACCTTAAATTGCCGTTAAGCTTCTGCTGGATGGCTTGGGGGACCTCAAATATCAAACCTGTTTTTAATCCATTCTCACACTCCTTATTCTTGGTCTTTTCAAATTCCCCTCACTTTCTTGCCTGCTAATAGCATTACTGTAACAGCAATTCCCCAGATCCTGAGGTTTGGCAATCTTCTTTACCTTGTGTAACAAATCAGCTTTGCAGGCAGCAAGTTGCCCTCCTCCTTCAGCCCTGCTCCCTCCTTGCCATGTTGACAGCTTCCATTTCAGCCCAAGAGCCCATCCCAAGCTCCGTCCCCTTGACTGTTTCCTAGTGCACACCCAGAGAATGCTAACCACTTGCTTTAAAATCCCATTTCTTACAAATCTTGTATTTAGCTTATCACTCAAGGTCCTCAACTATTTATGTCAATTTACCTCTCCAAGTTACTTTACTTTTTTTTATTATGTATTTAGTGATTCAATGCTTTTAAACTTTGGACTTAGTTTGTCAAAAGAAAATTCAATTTACATTTCCTCTACTGGAATTTTCATTTTCTCTGTTTTCTAATTATTTGTGTATTATCATATGCTACTAATTTTATCTCCTTTTCATGTCTAGTGTAATATTTGACTGTTTAAATGATTTTAGAACAAAGTGAGACATTGACAAGAATGACAATCACTTCTATAGTATATTAAACAGATTTCATTTTCTTGAAGCTTATTCATCCAATGACTACTACCATAGCATTGTTGAATCCATAAACTCATTAGGTAATATTTTATGTTTCATAAGTTTTATATAATTTCACTGAGTAGAATGAACTTTCTAAGCATATATCTTAATTTTAATGTGTCTGATGGTTTTTAGTGTACTGCTCAGTGCTGATTTCACTTTTTCCTATGCTTTATGCCTTCAGCCAAATTATTTTACTTTAATTTCTAATATGTAAAATAGAGAATGAAAATAATACTTGCCAATGTCCTTAAAAAGCTACGAGAATCAATTGAAATTCTGTGTGTCAAGTTCTTATGTAATAGTGAAAGCAAGAGATAATTTTATTTCCATATAGCTTCTGAATCCAGTGCCTAACATATTTCTAATAATTGCTTGTTAAATTAATGTATGAATGATTGGGAATCATTCTTTCCTTGGATTCTTTGATGTCAACTATATAATATATATTTATATATTATGTCATATATATATATTATTGGTCAGTATTCTTTGAGGAAACAAAACCAAAACCAGAACCAGCCCTCTTCACACCCAAGCCACAAACCTCTCTCCATGTTGTTGAACAAGAGACTATTCACAAACATAATGAAACATTATATCAGGTTGCTTCTCCTCAACAGTATGAATATACTTTTCATCACTATACCTTGCTAGCATTGTTACGATTACCAGTCAACAATAACTTTGTCAAGTACCTCATTATCATGATATGCCCATTTGCACAAAAGCAGGCCAAGCAGGCACTGTTACACATGCCCACCACCTCTGCTTGCAATATGAAAGAGGTCTCTGTGATGTTGTGAACATAAAGGCAGGTCTGGGACGGCAGTGAGAAGACTTTGGCTTGTTTTTCTGAGCAGATTATTGTATACTGATGGTCGCCTGTTTCTTGGGGTGAAGTGGAGTAGTTCATAACCAGCTTCCTTTTCCACGTCTTTTCATTTTCATCTGTGTTGTTTGGATCCCTCCATACTTCATAGGGAGGCTGCATTAAACTGCCAGTTCTGTCCATGCAGGAAAATGTTAGCACAGCTCCTTTCAATGAGAGGAATGTACCTATAAAAACAATTGACATCACTCACATGTGAGGTCCTTTCTAAAGCATCTATTTATTATTCATTGATGGGAAATAAACATTTTACATCATGATAATTTATAGGAATAGTTTTGTAATATTGTAACAATATACAAAAATCTGTATGTTTGTGAGTTAATCTGCTATAACAACTTGGGATTAATAAAATTTTAGGTCAGCTACAGCTGGTAGTTTCTACTACAGCAATTTGGCATAATGATATTAGAATTGAGGAACAAATACAATGTGATCAGTTACAAAGTGTGGTGATTATGGGGTTCAACAAACTCAGCTTCAAATCTAATCCTCTCTCTAGCTTGCTTGAAGCATATTATTTTTCATCTCTGGGATAAATTTCATTAATTGTTAACAAGGAAACTGCAACATATTAATACATGATCAGGACACACAATAGTCCATTTGTTAGATTAGTATCATACAGGGACTTGTTCTAAGTGCAAAACCCAGACTATCTTAGACTTACTGAACCAGAGTATCTGGCATGGGATCCTTTGAGCCCATATCACAGCAATACCTTCAAATGATTCTAATACAAACAAAAGTGACAGTGTAGAAGAGACACAGAGTATGTATGTGCATTCCAACCCTCTAGGTCAATGACTGAATGCACTTCAAACTTCCATATTACTGGTAAGAATTTGTTTCTAGGACTAACAAGATTATCTATGTGAAAGCATTCCTTAAGAAAAGGAAAGTGAGGTTTTATTTTTATAGTACCCTTTTTAGGTACTGATTCAACTCCTTACTAGTTCTGGGCTTTCTTTCTGCTGACTGTTCAGGCTTTCCACCTACTCAAGCTTTGGTGCACTGTGTAATTCCAATGTTGTATTCATTTCTTTTAAGGTATCCAGTTTGTTGGAATACTAGGGTAACACAACACACAGCTCACCTCTTCAATGGAATGAGGTGCATAGGAGCTCTTCCTGGAATGTCAGGGATGACATAGTTTTACAACTTGGCGATCCTTTGCTGTGTAATGAGATAGGCTCTGCCTGTATCTTCCAGAATTTTTGTTTTTACTTATTCCAGACCCTTCCCCCTTAAAACATTGAGTATTACTTCTAGGCCATGATACCCATTCTAATGAGTGATGTCATGTATACTTTACAACAATGTAAGTGACTTCTATGTTACCTTAGGGCCAAGCCAATCTTGACACCCACAGGCATTATGGTTACCTCAGTCACTCCCTTACCTTGAGCACTGTCTCTAAGTCAATGAGAAACCATCTACAGATGAAGCCATATGTACTTTGCAAAGAGCTTCAACGTAAACATGTCTTAAATTGTCGTGCACTTGGGGCTGAGTTAATTGGTATCTGAATACTTTTTCCCCAAAATTGTGTTTGCTAAGGTAAAATAATGACTAAATATAAATAAAACAATGCTAAAGTAAAATAATCTGGGCCAAACTCTTAAAGTCCTGATCCAGCATCGGTTATAATAGAATCAGGCCAAGTTTCATTCTTAACTCATCCTGATCACGTTTTCCCAGCCTGCTGTGAAGCCTGAAGGGGAACCCCACAGAATGCTTGGCACATATTGGATGTCCAATATATGTAATGATTAAGTAAAAGAACAAATTTAAATTGATACTTAATCATTCATTCTGACCTCACTGATCTGGCTCTAACTTCAGCAGAATAAAAAAAAACCCTTATTTTCTTAAAATTAGGAATGCAGTAAAATGTATTTTTCTCTATGCCATATAGGCTTAAAATAAAGCATTTGTTCTTAGTAGTTTAGAGATAAGGGGTTTCCTGAATTTTTCACACTCACAGAGCAGACTATTCTGCATGCCATTTATCTATATGTATGTAACACAAGTTAATACAAAAATCCAACTTTCAGCCGGGTGGTGGTGGCGCACGCCTTTAATCCCAGCACTTGGGAGGCAGAGCCAGGTGGATCATTGTGAGTTCGAGGCCAGCCTGGACTACCAAGTGAGTTCCAGGAAAGGCGCAAAGCTACACAGAGAAACCCTGTCTCGAAGAAAAGAAAAAATCCAACTTTCTCTAACTTGTCGTGCTATATGGACTGTTTGTTTAAAAATAAAATATCTTACCCTATGTATTCATAAAATTCTTTTTAGCTTAATATGCCTAAAACATTTATTATATGTATGAAAGAGAGAAAAAAATTAATAATTAGAATCTGTTAAAAATAGTCAAAGGAATGTCAAGGGAAATCACACATACCTTTTTAAAAAAAAAAGAAAGAAAAAAGATAATTCAGGTAGAGTAGAACATGTACCTAAGCTGAATTCTTGAGGTTCTATCATGAAAGGAAAGAAAGACTTTAGATATCCACCTCAGGTAAGATTACTTCTACTTTAATGATTCTGACTTCTTCAAGAAGGATGTAAAAATACTCATAGGTTCTGGCTTGGCATAGAACTTTGGAAAATGCTTCAAATAATTAAAAATAAATCAAGCTGTGCAGTAACGTTTATCCCACCACTTTAAAGGAGCTGGATTCTCACATAGAAACGACTCGACTCTACTCTCACCCTGAGAACTGGTAAGTAACAGTACGGTTAAGTGTTGGAAGAATATTTGAGCTATGAATTCAAGTTGTCCATGTTACATATGAGGCTTATACTCCTCACCTTTGTCTGAAGTAATGCATATGATCAATTCTCAGTATCTGAAGTTGAATAAGTAGCCACGAGGGAACGAGTGAATAAGACCTCTTACCGCTTGGCAACACCATCACCGGCTCTGTAAACCTCTGTTCGTCTGATGATGGTAGGTTCAGGGAGATGAGTAATACCATGCCCAGACTCGTTCCAACAAACAGACAAGGGGAAACAGTGGAGTCATTCTTCCGTGCGAAGGATTCCATGAAGTATAAAGCTGTAACGGCTTCTTTGGAGTCTTTGTCAATACTGGAGATGCTGGAGCTCCTGGAGCGGTTATAGGAATTCTCTCTGGCTTCTACAAGCATTTAAAAAGCAAAATTAAGCATTAGTGGATCTATAAAACAAATCAAATTTCATACCTGAAAACCATAATTAGGAGAGAAAGAAAAGTTGTATTCTTTGTTTACTGGCATGAAGGGCATTTTATCCAGGGTGCCAGCTCATTTTGAAGGAGGAGAATCTGAAGTCTATATGTGTTATCTATCAAAAATTTAGGAAAAGTTAAAACCAAAACTCCAGTCTCCTGAGTTCTAGCACACCATTTTTCTTTTCTGCATTTCCTGAAAGATCAGTTAAAATTCTAATCAGGGTGGAAATAAAACCTTGAATCTAAATAGTCAAGATTACAACATTTTCTGATATCACTTAATTGTTTTTTCCTTCCCATCTTTTGAACATAGAAACCATACTAATGATTCTGTGGCAATTCACACTTACCAGCAATATCATGGCTACCCACATGAAAGGACCAATCTAGGTCATAAACATTCTGTGACAAACATACTGCATACCCTATGTAATTGAAGCTATCAAAGTTGGAGTTTTAACTTCAATACAAAAATGTGACTGTGATTTATGTAAACCTGTTTTGAGCTACCTGCCTACCATACAAATCCAGGTCTAACTTTGCTAAGCACAAAATAGACTGTGCCATCCCATTAACGCTGGCTTTCCTGAGAAGGCTTCAGCCTGCTTAGAAAAGAAACAGCAGCAGCATGGTTTTGGGTGCTCTTGCTTTCTCAACACCTGCACATGTGCACCCTCCAAGCATCAATGCATCTGTCTGTGAAACAGTAATACACGGGTTGGAATTGCTTGAGTACAGTCCTAGTGTTTCTTTCTACTGTCTTCACTCACCTTTTCCTCTTCATAGATCTGAGTGTGTCTTGATAATTTTCATAGATGAAATATGAGGTCTTCAAAATATATTTAGAAGGAACAGAATGCAATATTTCTAATTTCCCCTTATATCCTCACCAAATTTATAAAAAAAAGCTTATCAACTATAGAGCTAAGACAGAAGTTAGATTATCATCTGTATACTATACAAATTTAAAGACAGAATTACAACTAAACTGTTTCCTACCACAAACTAGAGGCAGAAATATCTACAACTCAAAAATCTGCAGCATTCATTCCAGTGATTATTCTCTTTCTTTTAGAACTCTTACGTGTTGCTCCTATTGCAACATTTGTAGTTAATCTATGTTTCCAAAACTTCACTCATGATTTATTACCATTCAACACTGATACTCACAAACACCTATTAGAAATATAATGTAGTTATTTCCATGTCTACTGACCAGATTTAGTATGGCATAATGCTAAACAACAACTGAGTAATGAATTCATTAAAAACATTTTTGAAGAACAATAATAGATTGTTGTTTGAAAATTTAAAGGCTAGTAGAGTTACTGTAGCCAAATCTTTCTATTATTTCTCCCCTTCTCCTAGAATCTTTATTACCAAGAGAATACAAGGAAACTGAAAAGGTTCTGTTTCCTTTCCTCCTCTAAACATTCTTGACTTTTCCCTCTTTCATTAGACTCTCCATCCTCATACTTATTTTATAAAAAAGGAAACAATCCTTCCTTTAACAATTTACAAAGATTATAAACTTTATTTATTTATGTATTTATTATTTATTAATTTTTGTGGCACTGGGGATATATTCTGGACCTCACGCAGACTGGTTAAGTGCTCAGCCACTGAATTATATCCCCAGACCCTTTCATACTTTATTCTTTGAGACAGGGTCTTGGTAAATGGTCCAGACTGGCCTTGAGCCCCCTCTGTAACCCAGGCATGTCTTGAAGTTGCAATCCTCCTGCCTCAGCCTCCCCAGCAGCTGGGATTACAGGCCTGTGCCACCAGACCCGGCTAAGATTCTAAACTTTAAAATTTAAAAATGTGTCTTTTTAAACTTGGTTATATTCATTTGACAGTAGAGGGAATTAAGGTTGCAGTTACAGATTATCTCCTCTTGTACAGCCTAGCTACAGTGGAATCATTTTTTTTTCTTTGTTTAGAGATAAGGAAGGAGCTGGAGTGGGGAATAGAATTGGAGTTATGGCCACAGCCCAACAGGATCTCAGTTTTTCAATGTCATGTAGTTTTTATCATCTTTTAAATGTAACTTCCATTTCTTGTCTCCCGCACCTGTTACCATGATAAAGCAAGTTTTTAACTGTACTCACAAAAATTGACATGTGTATCCTACCTTCAGTTGTAACTGGTAAAGAAATCTCCATGCAAGCAGCTGACTGTGCCTTTCTAAATGGTGGTCTTCCAGGACCCCAGCGATTTACTTTTGAAACGTCAGCACTGGAAAGACGTTTTCCAGAACTGCAACTCTGAGAGGTTGGACTTGTGCAGTGTCCATTTACATGGTCTGTACCAAGAGGAAGAAGGCAGAATAAATATCATAATTAACTCTTCAGATGAGGAAATCCAAAGGCATAGGTTAAAAAACGGAGGAACAAGAATTCCTCTTCTTCCAACCCATTTGCATATGACTAGTTTCTTGTTATTTTAAGATTTAGTTACAATTTCAGGTTATAAAAAAATCAAAATACTTATTATGCATAGGACACGCTTTCATAATTTAATTATCATTGCTTAAAATGTGCTGTGTATACCTACTATGTATTTAATATGTTGTTGAATGGCAATATGAAATAAATTTTAATATTGTATTTTTGTCACATTATTTGAACAGATCCAATTTATGTAAGTTTTGGAAGTCTGTCCTTTACTTGGAGTTTCAGATATAGAACAGCATCATCATACTATGCACTTGAGAACAGGACTTAAGGACACTGGTTTGAAGTCAGGATGCCTTCATGCAAATTCCAGTTCTGACACTAATTAGTTCTGCCCTACTGATGTCTTCATACTGTGGTTTCTTCTGTAAATTTAGAATATTATTACCTATTTCATGCAGTTTCTGTAATTTTTTGGAATACATGTCCTACACAGAGGACTGCAATAGACAATGAATAAAATTATTACTCATTTCAGAGCACAAAATTATTTATATATAAAATGGTCATCAAATGTCTGTGAAAGTTAGAGTATCACCTTAATGGTGAGAAGCTTATTTAGCATGGGCAGATTTTCTTATTTTGCTTAAAGTTAATAAATTGCACTTGAAATATCATTCATAGTTCTGCAATATAAAGAATACATTATGGAGCATTCTGCTCTGGCCTTCCTTAAGGTAGTGCTACATGGAAACGCCTACAAGCAGTGTTGAACATGTGGAACTGACGACCCATTATAGCCTTTCTGTATTGCACAGTTTTAAAGCTAAAACTGAACATTTCCTGGGTCACTTTGCAGCTACTTAAGGCAGGAATTATTTCTTACCATTTTAGTGTACTAGCCATTTTCCTATTAATTTTTAAAATGAGAGTTAACATTTATCAATATTTAAATGGTGGGCATTGTGTGTATATGTGTGTGTGTTATCTCATTTAATTTTCAAATAATCCTGTAAGATAATTTGTTATTATTATGACATTATAAATTAGAAAAATGAACATAAAAATGAGATTTCCCATCAGACAAGAATCTAAACTGTTTTTTCAATTGATAGATATGCTTAAACACCGGACTATAAAGTAAGCTAAAATATTTTGGGGTGATACTTTTGAAAATATATGTAGTAGTGCTTGAAAAGCTGAAGTCCATTGACATTTTGTCACCTTGGAATCAAAGCATTTTTCATCTTGAATAGAAATTCAGAAATCTCAGCTAAAAGGCAGAAGTAACAAAGAGCTGGACACTGAAGAGGAAGTCAAGAGTTCTGTTCCTCCTTCTCCATCACAAAAAGGAGAAACAAAAGGGGCTACAGTTGGCACCACCAACCCAGTGAGTTGGGAAACCGTAATGGCAACTGCAAGCCAGGTGGTGGTGGTGGTGGTGCACGCCTTTAATCCCAGCACTCGGAAGGCAGAGGCAGGTGGATCTCTGTGAGTTTGAGGCCAGCCTGGTCTACAGAGTGAGTTCCAGGATAGGCTCCAAAACTACACAGAGAAACCCTGTCTCAAAAAAAAAAATGGCAACTGCTTTAGATATATAATTTACAACAATACCCCCATCTTCATACAGCATCAGAAAAACCCTGCTCTCTCCACAGACATGGTACCTTGCTTTAGGGCCTATGGCTTATCCACCATGCCCAGCATACTTTCTCTTTTTTAATCCACGGTAGATGGTCTACATAGATAAGAATTGATATAAAAGAGGGAAAAAAATTAGACATAGCTCAGACAGTCAACTTGGATGTTAATATGTTAATAAAACAGTGTAAATCAAAAGAAAAGCAAATCTAGCTATCAACAAAGTCATTCACTGTCATATTGTTCACTACCTAGGCTAACCCAGAACCAGTTTTTATCTGGTTTTGCTTGGCTTCTTTCACTCATCATGGTTAGTCAAGGTTCTTTCTTGTTGTGTGTATCAGGCAGTTATTTATTTTCATTTCTAGGGAATATTCCATTCTCTGCGTATGCCACTATTTGTTTAATTATTTATCTTTTAATGAATATTTTGGATTTTCCCAGTTCTTAATTATCTTTTAAAGAGACTTTAAAACATTAATATTTTGAACTTACTAGAATTTACCATTTTTAGTCTTCTTCATTTTCTGGATATGTTGAGATTTGTCTTGGTATTGTTTTCCTTTTTCTGACATCTGGGTTTTTGAGTGTTGGATTCTTTCAGGTGTGTGTGTGTGTGTGTGTGTGTGTGTGTGTGTGTGTGTGTGTGTGTGTTGCTCAGGCTGCCCTCAAGCTTGTGGTATTTTTGCTTTCCTTTTCAATTGTTGGGAATGTTATAGACATGTGCCACCATACATGACTTTAGCTTTTCTATACCCAACAAAAGCATTTATTTCACTTTCATTTTGAATAATATTCCTATTGGTTATAAAATTTTAGGTTCAATGTTTTCCCTTCAGTAACTTGAACATACTCTTCTACTATCTCCCAGCTTTCATTTTCTGTGGAAAAATCTGCTTTATTCCTGTTTTTGCTTTTTGACATATGAAAATGTCATCTCCTGTACCTCTGGCTAATTGGCTTTTAAAGAATTTCAATTATGATGCACTTCATACAATTTTCTCTATATTTCTCATGCTGGGGGTTTATTATGCTTCTTGAAACTGTGTATTTTTATTGTTTATCAAATTAGGAAATTGTTCAGCATTATTTATTCAAATGTCATTTAGCCCCCCCCCATTCTTTTCTTTTAGATTTCTTACAGCATATGCATTAGGTGGCACAGAATTTCATTCTAAACAGTAAATTTTTGAGTTCATTAATGCTGTCCTTATGAGTATTGGTTCTTTTTATTAAGCTCATTTAGTGCATTTATCATCTCAAAGAAAATATTTTTTATCTCTAAAATTTGATTTAGGTCTTTTTATAATTTTATGTTTCCTTTTGACATCTCTGGACCTTTATCTCTCTCTGTAGTATATTTAAATAGAAGTTCACTAATCCTAGCCTACCTGTAATTTCTATGTCAGTTTCTATTGATTAATATTTTCTCTTTTTCGTAGGTTCTAGACACTATTACATGTTAGTCTTTACAGTTTTCCAGTATTCTTTAAAGATGCTTCAGACTTTTTCCAGTAAAATTTTTTAGAAAGGTATTTTTACTTTTATTTTAAAAGAATTCTATATCCATATTAACTTTTATAAAGTGTTCAGAATAGCATATGGGCAAGTGAAGTGAATGTCAATGATATAAGGAATAGCTGTTATATGACACAGAAACTATAAAGCAGTATGGTGCTAGCTAACAGAGAATTTGGATTAGTTGTAAAGGTATGTCGTAAATTTTAAGGAAACTACTGAAAAAGTAAAAAAAAAAATACTACAATTGAACCATTAGTGTAAAAGAGTGAAAAGAGAAAATGGTTGATTCTCACATTGCTCTCCTTGCCTCCCACCTCTAAGCTGTGCAGCCTAGAGAAAGAAGCTATCTCCTTTAGGGTAGGAGACAGAATTAAGCCAAGGCCTTAGATTTGACTCCTAGTCCCAGGCCTGCAACGGAGAAGTCCAATACTGAGCAAAATATTGCTCAACCACAGCACCAGACAAAACTTGTTGACTGAACAACTAATACTGTATTAGAAAATGGCTATCTTCCTCTACCACCTTCCTCCAACTTGCAACACAGACTGGAACCAGCACGTCTCCATCCGCAGAGACAAAAGTAGCACAGGGCTTTGTTTAGAACCTAGTGCCATGCTTGGTATGCAACTCAGTATCTGGTAAGAGTAAAAGACCTGTAGGCAGGTTAGAGCTCACAAACCAAGCTTATAGACAACCATAAGGCAAAGATGGGATAAGCTGTGATTTTACTCTGTCATTTCCAGCCTTAGAATGAGCCAAGGACATCCACCTTTCCCCTGAGACTGCAGACTCAACAGATAGGAGACTCAGGTGTAATCCAGTTTAACATCAGCGTAAGTTGTCTTTGGGGCTGTGCTCACCATCCCTAAACTGGGAGAATTCAGCTTTTGGCAAGTGCTCATAAACACAGCTCTAACTGCCTTGGTATTGGGCAAACACCTATACTCCAGTAGGAAAGACTCGTATTTTACTCTCTATCACTGCCAGGCAGGGCATGGTCTTGGTGGACCCCTGAGACTGTACAGGTTCTTATGATGATGATACTCTGTTATGACTCATTTAGCATCAGGATAGATAGCTAAGGGATTCTTTTCACATCACTACTTCAACCTTGGGCAGCATTGTATGGTAGAAGACTCCATTCACTGGTGGGTAGGGCAAGGTAACAGGGTTAAGATTGCCATCAAGTTGGTGCTATACCAATAAAACAGAACTGTTAGCTGATTCTAACAGTTTTGCTCCTTAGTACTGTCTGCAGATTGGAATTTCTGAAATGACTCCAGGGCTAGAGGAAAGTAAGCAGCCATTGTCTGTCTGCTTTTCATTCCAGCCAGCAGCACCCGTGATTATTTGCAGTGATCTTTGCCCACAAGTCTACCTCAGCAGTGGGTAATATGTTGGTTAGTTTTCTGTTAACCCGACACAAGCCCTGGTCATCTAGGAAGAGGAAACTTCAACTGAGAAAATGCTGTGGGCATGCTATGGCACAGAAACCTGGTGTTGATCCATGTAGGGCAACTGAGCATAGCCAGGCAGAATCTGAAGTGCCTGACCTTAGACATTAATTGTGTAGAGAAGTCTTTGGGCCTATCATGACCCCATGGAGACATTTGTTGGGCTAGATTACTCTTTGTAGGTGATTTTCTCTTACATTCTGAACAATATACCAAGGTGTATTTGGGGACAAACCTTGGTGCTTGGGTTGGCCATAAAACTGAGATAGTGACAATAGACCAAGACCAGACTCTTGTCCCATTTAGGCCCAGATGCCATCCTGTCATGAAATAAGACTATAGGCATAGAAAAAATAATCAGCCTGCCTAGAATTTCCTGAAAAACAGGGAGAAACAAAGGCAGAATAAAATGTCTGGAATAACTAACCTTCAATGCCTAGACAAAAAATATCAAGAGGTTTTGGAAATCCATGATCTCAGTGAATAGGGTCCTAGAAACAGACCTGATAGCAAACCAGAATGGGAAACCTTAGAGAAATGGAAATGGTTGTTTTAACGGAACGCAGTGAACTTGAAGAAAACACAAAGATTTGGGTCTGAATTATTTTCTATGGCCTCTGTACTTGAGGTAACATTACTTGTGACACAGATTACTATACCTAAAGTTGAGTAATCAACAACACAGCTTGGCCTAATGAAGTAAAGATTATAGATAAAGCAAATATCTAAGATGACTACAATTTATGAGATTGACTACATAATTCCCCTTGTATTTATAGTTATTTGCATTTGATGAATTGTCTTTGTCATATTTAAATCTTGGTTAGAAAGGGAACTTTTAAAGAAAGTTACTGTAGTACTTTCTCTTTTTTATTACTAAATATTGCTTATTTTTTTAATTTCTTCTAATTGCACTACAGAACATTTTAGATACTAATTAAATCAAGAAACACCAGTACTTAAAGCAAGACATTATGAATGTTGTTATTAGACATTGATGCCTTTGTATAATTTGGAAAAAAGAATTAACCCAAATCTTTGGGTATTTCTAACTAGAGTAAATGGAGTTGAAGTATAATTGAAGGACCAGAATTTTGTTTTTATCTAAATTATATTGAATAATGAGAATATATGTATATATTCCTAAAGACAATGAGAAAATTTAAGTCTTTCAGGTATTATTTTAAAGCAACTAGTCAAAACAAAAATGTATGATCAATGAAAAGGCATTATATTTTTATTTGTAACTTCATTAAAACCAAGACCAGCAGGTGTTTCTTTTTTAAAAAAATATTTATTTATTTATTATGTATACAGTGTTTTGTCTGCATGTCTGCCTGCAGGCCAGAAGAGGGCACCAGATCTCATTACAGATGGTTGTGAGCCACCATGCGGTTCCTGGGAATTAAACTCAGGACCTCTGGAAGAGCAGCCAGTGTTCTTAACCATCGACCCATATTTCCAGCCCAGGTGTTTCTTTCTTAATGGCCTTTTCCAGCTAGTCTTCTCTCCTAAAGACTGCTGTCCTGCTCACTTCTCAGCTTCATCTACATCGGATCATAGGAATGAACTTCCTAGTTATAAGGGACCCTAATAATCTAATAAATAATATGTGTCCCCCACATGCATAAAATGTGGTGCTTGGCCAACAGGAAGAACTGTGAACAATAACTTCTGAAAAGGAGCTGGATTTGGTTGTGAATGAAAATTCCTGAAAGAATTTTTGTCTATAGGGACTGATTGGCTGATTAGAATTTCAGTACCATGAAGAGATTGGAATGCTTCAGGTCCAGAGGCTAATTATCCTATCTTAGGCTAAATTGCCTCCCACTCCTACCTCTGTCTGAACTAACATCTTGTAACAATAAATAAAAGCCTTTTAGAATCTACTGGCTTAGCAGGCAATTAGCTTCTACCAAACCAAAAACTAAGAATGCCATCAGCATATTGAGCCTATAGAAAAGCATACTTCACCTTAATGTATCTGCCTCTCTGGTATACCCACAAATATACTTCAAACTTGCTTTGATTTATGAGTTTCTCTGTTCTGTAAGACTATATGAAATTGCTTCCATGTTTGAACATGGAATTTAGGGTAACCTAAATCTGTGTTCCAAGGCTATGGTTAGTCAAAATAGCTCCAGAATAAACTATCTCTTTTTCCTTTAGAAAGAAAGAAAGGAGGGAGGGAGGAAGGGAGGGAGGGAGGGAGAGAGAGAGGGAGGGAGGAACTAAATTCAAAACAAGATCCTCTTCTGTGTTGACTGCAAGAAATACATCTCATTGTAAAGGAAACAAAGCCTTAGAATAAAAGAATGGAAAAAGAAACTCCAAGATAATGGAAACAGAAAGCTAGCAAATGTAGCAATTTCAATTTCTAACAAAATAGCTCCAAATAAAAATTAATTAGAAGAGATACAGAAAGTCACTACACATATTACAATTCTGAATATACATGCCCTGAATGTTGGAACATTTAATTTCATCAAAGTAAGTACTACTGGGTATGCTGGTTGACCTTTATACAGTAATACTGGATAGCTGTAATACCACATTTTCAACCAATGCACAGGTTATTCAAACCAAAACAAATTAATAAAGAAAAATAAGAGATCAATAACATTTAGTGAAAATGGACTTAACAGGCATCTGCAGAAGATTCCATCCACATCTTGCAGACTATGCATTCTTGTCAGTGGCCCATGACAGTTTTTTTCTTAAATGGACAATATTGTAGTTCACAATGCAAGTCTTAGTACGTAGAATAAAGCTGAAATAATTTCTTATATCATATCTGATAAATAACCTTAAACTAGAAGTTAAGAGCAAGGTAAGCTAAAGAATATAGACAAAGTTGTGGGGAATTGAGCTACTATAAAAAGGTGACCTGATTATCAGAGCAATCATGAAAGAAATGAAAAACTCCTGGAACTGAATGAAAATAAAAACACAATATGACAAAACTTGTGGAATACAATCAACATTGTATTTTATAACTGTAAAAGCTTGCATTAAAAATAAAAGCCCAGAGGCATCACAAATAAATAACTTAATGATGAACTTCTTAATGATAACCAAGAAGAGGCCAAACCCAAAATAGTAGATGGAAAGAAAGAATAAAGACCAAGACTGAATTTCAATGAAATAAGGAGTTTGTTCTTCAAACTGCTAAATAAGATTGACAAACCATTAGCCAAACTACCTAAAGGTTGGAAGACCCCAGATAATGAAATTGAAATGCAAATTGAGACATTACAACAGATTCCACACAGGATTATTAGGGAATATTTGAAAACTCCATATTATAAGAAGCTAGATAAATTTTTAGATACATGTGACCAACCAAAATTAAAATAGAATGATATAAACAATCTAACAGATCTGTAATCAGTAACAAGAGTTAGAGGAGATAACTGAATACTATATTTCTCTTAACTATAACTATTTTCTATAATAAACTGCATACAATGAAGTGTTGGTCTAGAAGAGAATAAAACAATAAAAGGAAGTAAATAAATAATTTAAATAGATGGCTGCTTTTAAAATTGATCACTTTAATCAATCACATTCAAAGAAAATAAAATTCAAATGGTATTTGCACAGTATATATCTGTCTTTGCAGCTGGCTTTCCTACTATCATATAGAACAGAGGTGTGAGCAGTAGAAATTCTCATGTTATGTCACAGAGCTTCAGTCAGATTTACATTCTTTGAAGATCTTGGACATAGGGCTTGAACTCTAAGCTATCATGGCTTAGATTGTGGCTCCTTTGATTGTCATGATGGGAAAAAGAAGCAGCTATTCTTGCCTACCTTATGTCTTAAGTGTGGTACCCTTGTCAATCTTGTGGAATTATCCCATGGCTCATATGCTGTGCTTGGAATGCCTCTTCTGGAGATAAGGTAAACACCATAACTGTAAAGCTGATGGTCAATAGTTCCTACAATGCTGTTCTCTGAACCAGATGATTCACCTCCAAAGCGGCAAGAATCATTTTAAGTTTGCACCTGCATGCTGATGGAGTTATTAAGTGTGGACAGGGTGTGCTTACAGTTTACACAAAAGAGAGAACTCTCATTTGACAAAGAAATTGAGCCTTAGCCGGGCGGTGGTGGCGCACGCTTTTAATCCCAGCACTCGGGAGGCAGAGCCAGGCAGATCTCTGTGAGTTCGAGGCCAGCCTGGGCTACCAAGTGAGTTCCAGGAAAGGCGCAAAGCTACACAGAGAAACCCTGTCTTGAAAAACCAAAAAAAAAAAAAAAAAAAAAAAAAAAAAGAAAGAAAGAAAGAAATTGAGCCTGGAAGTGTCACTAAGCTCTAACATCAGCCAATCAAAGGGTATCTTGTACTCCTGGACATACTGGTTGATTTTTTTTACATCAACTTTAAAAAATGTATCTAGAAATGTCCTGCTTAAAACATTACTTGGATGCCAATCCAAACTGAGGAACAAATAATGAATTGGCTTAATATCTACCAGCCATTTTCATAGTTGAATAAAAAACACAAAAGAAGTATGTCTACTGCCAACAGTAGCAGTCTTGTTCTCTGGGAGGGAGGGAAATCTTAGAAGATTAGCTGAAATAATTAATTTTCATCATCAGTAAACTTATGAAAAGTGAAATTAATGTAATTTCACTTCTTTATACCCCTTTCTATTTATTAATTTTTTTGTGTTTATGAAGAATGGTTGTTTGTGTATGTGTCAATTCACATGTGAGTGTGGGTGCAAGTGTGCCATAGTGTAAGTATGTAGAAGCCAGAAAGCAAACTTGAGTGTAGTAGGTCTTTGTTTAAAATTTTATACACCAAACACAAGGCACCTAATTTTATAAAAACACTATTTAAAATCACATACTGATACTAACACACTGATAGTGGGTGACTTCAATAGCCCACCATCACCAACAGACAGGTCATCCAGACAAAAACTAAACAGAGAAACTCTGAAGTTAAATAATATCATAAATTAAATTGACTTAACAGATATCTATAGAACATTCCACTCAAATACCAAAGAAATCACTTTCTTTTCAGCAGCTAAGGGAACTTTCTCCAAAATTGGCCACCTATTAGGACACAAAGCAAGTTTCAATTATATAGAAAACTTGAACTAATGTCCTGAATCCTATGTTACTATGATGTCCTAAGTAAAGCTTGACCCCAACAATAATAGAGAGAGTAGAAAGTACACAAATTCATGCAAGCTGAACAATTCATTATTGAATGGAAATTGGGTCCAGGCAGAAATCAAGAAGGAAATTAAAAACTTTTGAGAATTTAATAAAGATGGAAACACAATAAATCTATAGGACAATAAAGACAGTTCTAAGAGGAACACTCATAGCATTAAGTACTGATTATAAACATTATAAACAAGCAAACAAATTCAAATTGGAGAGATCTCATTTTAATAACTTAATGACACACTTGAAAGCTTTAGAAAAATAGAAAGAACATTTAAAAGTGTAGATGGGAATAAATAATCAGTCTCAGGGCCAAAATTAATGAAATAGAAATGAAATAAGTCAGTGAATCCAAGAGTTGGTTCTTTGAAAAACTTCACAGCATTGACAATCCTTTAGCTAAATCAATTAAAAGAAAGGGAAAGATGATCCAAATTAATAAAATGAGAGAAGAAAAGGAAGATGCTGTAACAGACACTGGGGAAATCAGAAAAACATAAGAACATACTTTAAAAAGCTACATCCTGCCAAACTGGAAGACCTAAAAGATATGGGTGAATTTCTTGATATATATGATCTGTTGAAGTTAAGTCAATATGAAGAAAATAATTTGAATAGACCCATAACCTCTACTGAAAGAGAGGCAGAATTGAAAATCTCCCAACTAAACAAAAGCTCAAGGCCACATACATTTAGTATAGAATTCTACCAGACATTCAAAATGTCATGGACTTTAAATTCTACCAGTTGGCAGCAATGGTCTTAGTTTCTGCTTTCAGAAGAGAAAAAAAGATTGGCAATATTAATAATAACAATCTTAAAGAGCTAAAAAAGTAAAAAGGGGACAATATAAAGCAGCTTTTACACCTGAAGAACAGTACAAAGGCAATGGTAGCTTGTCTGTTTTAACCATGACCTTGGTTGGATTTCATGCTATAGCTTTGTGTCACAGTAAAGGAAATTAAAATATAGGTTATTTAATAAGGTTTCAAAAAACAAAACCAAGTCTCAAATGTGAACAAGCAGATACAAGTACTGAAAGAAGTGTAAAGGCCCATCTATGAAAGTATATTTCAATGTAAGATTTAATAACTAAGCCTATGACCACTACAAAAAAAAAAAAAAAACAATCTCTTTGAATCAAATTATCTACAATGTTCCTAACAACAAAACAAAACTAACAAAACACAAAAAAAACAAACCAAAACAAAACAAAACTAGAACCAGAACTCCATTTTATTTTGTACCAGATTTGTTTGGTTAAAATAGTGTTAATTTTAAGCAACATCAACATATACAATAGGGAGAAGAACTCCAGAAGAATACCCATCACAAGATTGCAGTCATAAAGTCTACATATGGGACAAATATTTTAAAACATTTTTGTGATGAAAAGAAAACAAGAAACATTACATACCTTGATGTGTAATGACTTAAAATATGTAATTTTGTAAAATGATTATTAACAAACATAATGTTGAATGCTGCCAACAGAACTCTATGGTGATTTTTACGAAAGCCTTTTTTTGGGAAACTATTAAATATGGCTATCTAGGAAGATTATGTCATTTATGGATTGGTTGGTAAAAATGTTCAGCCAAATGAATGTAAGAAAACTTAAAGTTGTTGGCTTTTGCCTACCGTACCAAGATCAGCCTTAAGATCTGTTGGCAGACTTAACTTTCTTGATCCTTTGACTGAAAAAACAGAAAAAGGAAAAAGGCAGTTGTTAATTATATGAATTAAAAAAGGAGTGTGGAGGGCAGTATGTTTCACAGTATAGTCAGTAGCATCCTGAAAATTACATTTACTATGCGTTTATGGGAACAGAAACATTGTTCCAATGTTAGTTGGGTTGCCATTCAGTTGCAAACTTTAAATAGTCAAACAGAAACATGAGAAAAACATTTGTTTTTAAGAAAATAATTAAGTGAATATTTATATAGTTTATTATACAAGGTGTGATTAAGTAATTTCTTAGTAGGAAACTACCAAAAATTAATTTCAGACATATTTAACATATAACATTGCAACGAATGTATAAACTTACACTGTGCACAACAATACAAGTAAAAACACTAACTTTTATAACTAACTTGATTTAAAATAATCTAATTTAGTTCATTTTCAAATATGCAACTTCAACATCCTAGTTACCAGTATCAATGTTATTTCATCTACCATGGACAGTATATTGATTATATCACACATAACAGAATTTTCTTCTTTTGACTTAAAAACAGTGTTGATTGGTTTTTACTTTTATCATTGTTATGCATAATGGAAGTTTATCAAATCATCAGGCTTGGCAGCAATCATCTTTACTCAGTAAATTGTCTTTCTGTACCTTAAATATATTTTTTCTTGTGTTCTGAAATATTACTTTTTAAAATTTTACTTCAACAATCTAAAGATGTAAGATCCACTCATATTTCACAAGTTACACAAATTTCTATGTTAGGATTTGACCCAGTTGCTATAGACTCCTGACTATAATAAGCCAAGCTATATTACATAAAAGCAAACATCAACTTTGATAAAAGCAGCATGCTTTTGTTCCTGTGAAAATACATTTGCATATCACTTTATAAAGACTAAGAAGACTCTGGCGGCCGTGGCGCATACCTTTAATCCCAGCACTTGGGAGGCAGAACCAGGTGGATCTCTGTGAGTTCGAGGCCAGCCTGGTCTACAGAATAATATCCAGGACAGGTCCTAAAACTACACAGAGAAACCCTGTCTCGAAAAACCAAAAGACTGAGAAGAAATAAAATCAGATTTTTAATAATTTGGTATTATAATCACCAATACAAACAGAAGACGTTATTTATATCAAAACATAACAAACAAAAACCCCCACATAATAATGGTGATGCAGTATTATGAAAATATCTCTTACATTCCAATGACTGGAGATTTTGCAGGACCTCACATACAAAATTAATAGTATACCCTAACATCACTTAACACTTAAGGTTGTTACCCTACTATATACTCAGACTGTTTAACCTGCCTTTTAGAGAACAAGGTAACAACCAATCCTATTTGCCTTGGATTTCTCATGTAATCAGCTTCTACAACCTCAGCTAATGGGTAGTTGTAATCTTAAGTTATGTGCTCTTTTATGCCCTGGCCCAGAGTATGTGGTTTTATGCTAGTGAATGTGGTTTTATGATAATCCAGAGTATGCATGTGGTTTTGTGATAATCATTTGCTTAAAACAGCAAATACAGACTGAAGTCAATCATAAAATGAATATCCACTGTAAGTGATGAAAGTAACATAAAGATGTTGTTTGATAAACAAGGATATTCATAGTATTGTGTAGTGGGTACTTGTTCCACCTATGATCCACACCAGCCCCTAGGGCGTGACCTCGGGACTAGCTTAAGCCGAGGGGCATGTATGCCTGGCCCTCTTCTCCATCTTGTGGGCTTGGGTGGTGCTGACTGACTCAGGTGGCAGGAGCAGTGTGGGAGAGGACCTCAGTCTTCCAGCACCTGTGACGATTTGCCTATTCTGTTTAGTGAGTTGTTTTCTCCAATTTATGTTCTAATAAACTCCCTATACCCCTTAAGCAGACTCCCTTGATTTTTTTCACAATATCTGGGACAATTGGAGTTTGTGACTTAACCCCTTGTAAAATTCTGTTAAAGGTATTTGTAAAGTATCCTTCATTCCTTATCCATGAGATGCTTTCTGTAAGGTACAAAAACTAAAAGAGCAAAGCTTTTTGCTACAGACAGACATAGACACAGGCAGACACAGATAAACACACACAGCCACACACAGGAGACACAGGCACAGGGGCAGATTCATATAACAGACAGACAAGAGGATGGAAGACATAGGGAGAGTCAAGTAGAAGATTTGAATTCAGGCTTACTCTTGGTTAAACGGCACCAAGGGGAAGTGCTTTCATTTCTGTCCTTAATGTGACACCCACATATTATTGGTTACTTTGAGTTTATTATTAATGCATTCAAATCGATCACATAATGGTACTTCAGAAGAGTTATTTCATAACTCAGACAGATTGAAGAGGTAAGGATTTCTTATTTAATCCTTTATATTGTTTCTATCTTGATTTTAAATAGGCTTTTTACACATCTGCATCCTCCCTCCTCCTTTCTTCCCTCCCTTCTTCCCTCCCTTCTTCCCTCCCTCCCTCCCTGTTTGTCTCTGTCTATCTCAAAGATTACGTTGATTCTTAAAAAAAAGGCTTACAATCCCTGCCAGGTTTAAAAAGTCTAGGATCATACAGCAGAAAATTACTACAGTGACAGATCCACATTCCCTACTATTCTTTGGTTTTGCTTGTTTTTTCCTACAGGCAGGGCTTGCTCATAAAGTTTAAACTGGCTTCAAACTCACTAAGCATTTGAGGATGAAATTATGATTCTCTTGTCTCCACCGCCCAATGTTAGGATTACAGAAGTGCATTACATACTTGGTTTATATGGTACTGGAGATGGAATCAAGTCTTCATGCATACTTGGTAAGCACTCTGCTAACTGAGCCACATCTCTGGCCCCTCTCTCCATCATTCTTCTTACGATACCCCACCATGGATATTCTAGCATTTAACTTTGGCTTTCAGATCTGCTTAAGTGTTTGGGAATCTCAGCTCCTACCCAGCTTACCACCTACCTTCCTGACCCTCTTGTAGACTACTTCTCACCAGAAACCTAGGACTATTTTCACCAATCATTTCCTCAATTGTGCTGCTTGGAAAGGGGAAGAGTGACTAGATGAGGAATTGATGAAGGAACTTCCCTAATAGCAATGCTAATAACAGGCCTCTGCTATTATGCATTCAATATTCTTCAGCTTTCCTGTGAACAATCTACTATTTACCTGTCAAGGTATTTCAGACATTGGGCTTGAGATAGATTACCCTAATGATGGCTAAGCAGATTAGGTGAACACATTCAAGCATCAGAGAATAAGAGGCAAATAATATTAAGAAGTATATTTAGAGTGCTTACTCATACTTAGTGCCTAAAGTGGCAGTGAGTTTTTTCCCAAGTGCTTTTAGATCTGGCACGTGAGAGCAGGAATCAGTTACTCAAGAGGTGCAAACCGAGACAGCTGGTAGATGGCACAGCAGAGTAGATTGGGTTTGAATAAAATGTAATTTATGCAATGTGACCACGTTCATGCAGCTCTATAATTTCTCCCTTTGTATTTCCAATTAAGCTAAAATACACATTACACTTTCATTTTATAACATCAGCCAAAGATAGAAAATGGAGTTGAATCTTCTCACTACCTGGTAGACTAGCACAGAGGAGGACTCAAGAGCCCTGGTTTAAGGACATGGAGAGCTGTTCAAGCTGATGCCCTCACCGTCACACATAGTTCTACAAAGTTCTTCCCACTTCATGTGTTTGAGTAATTCTCTGATAAGCTGCTGGAACTGCAGTAGAATTTCCTTCTCTTCAAGAATAAACTCTTACAAAAAATCATCAGTGTTCTGAGTTTGAGACAATGAAGCGTGTGAAACATTCCTCATCTCATATATTGAATTTTAAAACATAGAAAGAGACTCAGGGTAGCAGAAATTTGTATTTTAAGATATTTTACAAATAACTTTGAAGTCCAAATATTGGCAGATCATGTTTTGAGAAACAATGTTATAAACCTGTAGATGTAACCAACCGTCTTATTAAATAAGAAACACAGAACCAATGTAAAAGAGAAAGCCAAGAGCTCAGAGCTCAGAGCAAAAACCTTACCCTTCCTGCGGTGCTCCTACTTCTCTGAAAGTAGACCCTCCAGAGCCCCCTTCTTGACAGTTGGTTACATCTACATCAACCCTTCATGATAGCAACCAGGTCATGTCCACTTCCACTGCATTATCTGCAGTGCATTTGAATTTCCATGTAAATTAAAGAGAAGCCCGGTAGTTCTTAGTTACTAAACTAGACACACACACACACACACACACACACACACACACACACACACACACACACGCGTGTGTGTGTGTGTGTGTGTGTGTGTGTGTGTGACTTCACTAGATCTTAAAATTAGTTATCATTAGATTTTTTCAAGTTAATATTTTTGGCTCTTTTGATTAAATTTCTTATCTCATAATGTTTGACTAACCATTTTTAAATGAGTGCAATGTATCCTTATTATGAATATTAGAAGTATATAATTTTGACATTTTTTGTTTTTTGGGTTTTTTTTGTACAACAGGCTAGTGCTTTCTAAGACATTAATGTCTTTTTAAGAGTGGCATCACACACTTGGCCCATAACGACTTATTCACTATTAAAATATGCTAGGTCACATTGTTCATATTGCACAGTCTCACCAGATTCATTTTGGAAGAGCTACTCAACTGGTCTACGGAAAGTCATACAGAAAACAATATGATAGATAACTTAGCTGGGTCAGGAAATATTGTTTCAACAAGATTACAGTTTGATCTCCTCTCCCTCCCTCTCTCCCAGGAATGAAACTCAGCCTCATGCATGCTAGGTAAGAGCTCAGCCCCTGCTCCTTCTGAGCTATAGAACCAGCTCCATTTGACTTCTTATGACCCTAGTCCTGTTTGGCTCTGGGCAAATTATCAGGGAATTATTGTTATTCTTCATGTGAGGTGGCATCCTTTTTGGAAATAAGAACAAAGGCAAGAGAATTCATAGAATTATACACTACAAAGTTAAATTTTATTCTGTTAATTATACCTCAGTACATCTGACATAAGAGAAATAAAATGCCAAGGAAAGCATCCCCACAGTTTACTCAATCCCTACTTACTAAATCATAGCTGTCAACTTAGGTTTCATTTTTATTTCATTTGAGACAGTTTCTCATATAGTCCTGTTGGCCTCAAAAGCTGAGCATGAGCTTTTATTCAGGATCCTTCCTGTTATGTTTCCTGAATGCTGCCATAGTAGGCATGCACCCGCACACCTAGTCTGTGCTGTGCTGGGGACTGAACTCAGAGATTCATGCATGCTATGTAAGCAGTCGGTCAATTGAGCTATGTTCTGGCTGATTTACCTAAATTTCTTTTAAGTAGGATCGTTATGAGAGAACAATGATGATATAAATAAGTAAAAGGACTTGCTTATGGCAAAATGCATTTATAAATTCAGGCTTAAAGGTCACATCAGCAGATTATAAACTTTTGCAAAACTGTTATTATTCATGCTTCCTAAATTTAGTTTTAATTTTAACGACAAGGCAAAGAAATCAATTTGAGTTTATCACAGCTTGTGCTAGAATGAGATAATACACTCAGCCCTTAAATATGAACAGAATTTTAAATGTTAAAATATGGTTTTGCTTAGTTGTGTTCATGTGTATTGATTATAGCATGTCCTTTAATCACCTATAAATGCCCTTTTGCTAATTCTTCCTTCAGTTCAAAGTCAGTGGATAGTGCAATGTGGTTCATCAGAAATCTGTAATGACTTCAAATAAATGTCAGCCATATCCTCCTTTCTCTAGCTGAATCAACAACTTTTTTTTTTCTTCCGAGACAGGGTTTCTCTGTGTAGTTTTGGAGCCTGTCCTGGATCTCGCTCTGTAGACCAGACTGGCCTCGAACTCACAGAAATCTGCCTGCCTATGCCTCCCTGAGTGTTGGGAGTAAAGGCATGCACCCATCACTGCCCAGCTTGAATCAACAATTTATAAACAGGTTAAACTCAAAATCAAAGGGTTTATGGCTACCATGGCTTTAATGATAATGTATACATAAAGAAATATGTTAGAAGTTTCCAATTCAAGCCTGCTGCTCAGCTGTTTCTTGCACAACTAGATTTTGATTTCTAGTGAAAGATTTTGAACATGTTATGGCTAAGCCACAGTGAGCATTTGCAAGCCTAGAATGGTCAAGGGGAACTAACTTGCTACCCTTAGGCCACGGATACTTGCCCCTGTGTTTGTAAAGAGAACCGAAATATACTGTGGTGCACCTATGTTCTGGACGTAAAGAAACCTTTAAAGCTAAGATATTAGCTAACACAGTGATAGAAAGTGCCTGGATAAGGTGACTTTTTATGATTTTAAAGTCATGCCCTTTAAACTGAGCGGCACGATCTTCTTGACATAGAAAATACTACCTGTATGGTCTAGACATCTAGGAAACATTAATCTGACATTCATTTAAAATAGAAGTTGTTTTGATGAAAACGTTTGTGATGTTTATCAGTGTACTCACATATTTATAGATTAATTGACTGGTTGAGTATGGCGATTGAATTTCCCTTGTCCTAAACCCACAAACTGAAAAGACCAACACACCAGATATGTTTATGGGCAAAATTAAAAGCAGAAACATTTTGGGGTCACTATGCCATGAAAGGTCTGTATTCTATATCTGCCCCCCCCAGAAGAGGTTAAGATACAGTGGGCAGAGAGTTATTGCCATTAGAATTTGCCTTGGCATAAAAATGTCTTGCTATAACCTTATATTATACATTATATTTCTATTTAGACAATGTTACTTAATGACTATCAATTTCATATACTTCTTCATCAAGTATGATACTTCATTTCTGATTAATTTAATATATATCTCAAATGATAAATTTCCAGAGATACCTCAGTTTTCAACCTATTTTTTTAAACCTTTTACAATAGGAGGTCTATGATTTGTGACCATTTAATCTAGGCCAAGTAATCAAAAGCCTGTGTGTGAGTCTTGCTGACCTAGACTTGAGCTAAGTTGTTGCTCACAAGGTACACTGGAGTGAGTTCAAGAACTTTTGCCCTCAACAACCTCACAGGGTTGTTGTAAAACTCAAAGCAAGCTATCAGGACAAAAATACCTTATTTGTGCTCAAGTACTATAAAATAGAAATTACAGTTTTTTAACAAACAAGTTTAATAATTACATTAATTACATAAATTATAAAAATAAAGTAATTTTCAAAATAGACTTTTCCTAGAACTTCTGTAGTAAAATATTTTCTTCTACTATTTCAAGAAAGGTATATTTCTCAAGTTCTTTTTTAATATTTTTGTTAAATATAGTCTCTTTGCAACTCAACTACTCTTTCTCATTGCTAGGTCATATAGTTTTAACAGTAATTATTTTATAAATGTGACATAGGCTTTCTCATTTAATGAATGAACACTGGAGGGAAATAGCTTAGGTAACTTAAAAATTTACCCCTTTCCTTTGAAACATTCTGAACTTTACTTTTCTCACCAGAAAAGGGTATGTAGAAACTACTGTCTATAAAGCTTTCACAAGTACTTTTATCTTCCTTGGCTACTGATCTTACTTGAGATCTATAATATTAGTAATTCCTTAGAGTTACAAATCTGGTCATGTTCACTTTTTAATGAATGACTAACTTAAGAAGGGTATACAGCCTGTATTTGAGTTTATTTGGGTCCCAACGAGCAGTTTTGGGTTTTAAGGCCTCTGCATAGTATTGTGATGATGAAATCTGTGAAGGACAATTCTTCAGGAAAACTTTGTGAAGTGGCAATTCTTTGATAGAGTCCTTGTGATCATCAGTGGTTGTTGCTGCCTACAGAAATCAACTCATTGGATTATAAAGGCTAATGGGTGATTCTATAATAAAATCTCACTAGTTGGGGGGGATTTAAATTTCCTGTTTGTCCTGTCCTACTTTCTTATAGGCTTCGTGAGGTTATTCATCTGTATGGTTTTTAAAAAGTATCAAAATTCTATAGAACATTTCAAGATAAGACAAAAGTCTTAGGAATCTCTACTTTTATAATGTGACATAAGTGTTTCTGTTTGAATAAATGCTTCCAGTAACATGTCTGTATTTGCCATGCTTTGACCTGTGTTTTCAGCACAACAAACCAAAACCAAGCTTTGAACTGTGAAGCAAATTGGGAAGAAACACGTCTTTCGTTGATTCATAGAAAAGATTTTCACCTTCACCTGGCAAGTGGTGTACTTGATTCCTCTGTCTCACAGCTGGCATTTCATTCCTATAAAAGCCTGGTGCTGCCTCAGGAGTTCTGGTAGCAAGTCCTAAAGGAAGGGAATACAAGACTATTGGCATATAATTTCTCAGCCCAAGTGAACTAAGAATATTTCTTAAAGATCAATTTCCTAATGACTGCACAGAGATCTGTGCGCTGGGCTGGGCAGGGCAGGAGTGTGTGCGTGCATGTGTGTGTATGCATGGAGAGATCAGAGGGAGGTGTCAAATACCTTCCTGGATCACTCTCCACCTTATATATTGAGGCAGGGCTTCTCATTTGAATCCAGAGCTTGCTGATGCAGCGACTCTAGCTAGCCAGCCTGTTCCAGGAATCCTCTATCTCTGCCTCTCAAGTGCTAGGGCTGCAAGCAGACTGCCACACTATCTGACATGTATGTAGGCGCTGGGGAGCTGACCTACAGTACTCACGATTATGTGACAAGCGATTTTTTACTATTTTTATTCACTGAGCATCTTCCAAGCCCAATTTTGTGCCTTTATTTAACATAAATATGGTTATGTATATACATACCTATGTATGTACGTATGTATATATTATCGGAGGGAAAATAAAGTTTCTTTGAAGATGCAGTTGGATATTAGGTACACAAAATTTACCAGAAGAAACACTAAATCTGGGCCACTGAATCTAGATCAAGCCCAAGCCTGAGAAGAGACAGAGTTGGCCACTCTATTTTTTACTATTTTATGACACCACTTCTCTGATATTTTAATAAAGATATGCTTAATAAAATAATCATCTGTCACTCAAGCTTTCAATGGACTTGTTTGCATATTAAGTTTTTTGTAAACTTTGGGAAATAGGAATTGTAAGGTTGGTGGAAATAATAGAAACAGAAGGAGTCTGGGACCCGATTGGAGCATAGAAGAGGATGATCTTCTGGGCACAGGATTTGAAAAAAGGTCTATATTTTTGACATGATATAACCCCAAAATTAAAGGTTTGATGAGTTTTCAACTCTTTGCCCTGAGAAGGGGCTGTTTTCTTTAGAAAATTATAGGTTTATCAGGCAACTGGGGGTAGGACTGAATATTAGGACCCATCCAACCCTCATGGAAAATGAGCTTATATAGAATACAAATTACACAACATTACCTGTTGAGTGCAAATGCATTTCATAGCTTTAAAAAGTATTAATTTTAACATTATTAATTTAATACTTGTTTCTGCAAATGGACTCTAGTTTTATTGTGATGAGTATGTTTATTTTCTGTTCTTATATTTTCTTCAGTGGGTAGCCTAATGTCTAACTGTGGAAACTGAAAATACTGGTTAAAGAGTTTAGTAAATGAATAACTAATATGAGAACATTATGTTATCTTAAATGATGAGAACATCAGATTCCAGTTGGCTCACTGGATTCTACAACTCCCAGTCTACATTCCATTCTCTTTCATTACCTCAAGGACATACTTCATAGTCTGAACCTTCATCTCATTTATTTGTAGCTTATTAGGGTATAAGAGACTCTGAGAACAAAAAAAAAAGACTATATAAAATGATTACTGGCTTCTCTTAGTTCTAGTTTATCATATTTCAATAGACTTACATAGGATATTTTCACCTGATTTTAGAGGATTTAATTGGGGGAGGTCTAAGATCATCCAGTAATATTGTTTGTGGGGAATAACTACTGAGAAATACATCTAAAATTTTTTCATAGAGAAAATTCTATATCTATCCCATCTAGGAAGATGCACTCAACTGGCATTATTAGCATGGAAGTGATAAATGAATTCCATCATAATACATAATTTTACCTCCAAGAAACAAAACACAGAGGTAGACAAAACTGTCCTGCTTTGAAGTAATCTACTGGATTGCACTGGACGCAAGCCCTTCGAGGTTACCCTAAGAATAGCAGTGCAGTGGAGTTTCCAGAGGTGCCCTAACTCTCATAAAATAATAAACACTACAGGAAGAGGGATACAGGTAGGATGCTCACCAAAACTTTTCAGCAGTTATCACACATTTTAAGGCCTTATCCCTGAGGTTAGAAACAAAGATGTTACTAACATCACATCTATGTAATACAATAGGAAGGCCTTAGGCAACAACTTTCTTTAGAAGAAGAAATAGAAATGCCATTTTCACTGGGAATGTAATTAAATATGTAGATAATCTAAAAGAATTTATGAACCATTAGAATTTGTAAATTTAATAAGTTATTGGATGCAAATGTAATTTGTACATATTATGTCTTTGTATTCTAGTCACAAATGTCTAGAAAATTAAATGACATTTATAATAATTGAAAAATCAAATACAAAAGAAATCTAATGAAAGATGAACAATACTTCTACAATGAAAATTAAAAATCATTACTGAGTTAAAAAACCTACATACACAAAGGGGAAATTCAATATTATTAAACATGTAAATTATACCTGATTGATCTATAAGTAGTGGAATTGTAATAACAATGTAAACATGCTTATATGTTATAATAAATTATTCCCAAAAGTTAAAAAAAAATTAGAATATATAAAGCAATCCTGAAATGGAGCCAAAAATTTGGAGAAACTGTCATCAGTATTTACGAAGCTATATTAATTAAAACAGTATGGTCTGAAAAAGTAGTATACATTATATTTAGAATGAAAGATAAAGCCTACACACACACACACACACACACACACACACACACACACACACACACACCACACCACAACATAAAGACCACTGATTTACAGCAAAACCTCCACTTCTGTGCAGGGAAGGGAAAGGTAGTTTCCAAATATATCTCACTGATCAACTGGATAGCTAAACAGCTCCTTCTTATACTATATACAGAACAAATTCCACATGGAAGTTAAAAGTGGAATATAAAACAATAAGCTTCTAGATGATAGTATTAAAAGTTGCTTCATGCTCATAGAGTGGGCAAAGATTTTCTTTAAACAAAAACTCATAAAGTACTCCAATAAAATAAAACATTGCCAAGTTGAATTATATAGAACCAGCACTGACTTTAAGAAAGTTAAAGGGAAAACCACAGAAAAGGAACAAGATATTTTGTACCATATACATGCATCAGAAGACATCTGTCTAGCACCACCCAAACACATAAGAAATTAATAAAAAATGTAGAAAAGAATTAAATGTCTTATAAAAGAGGATAAACAGTAGGTACATTTTCAAAATCATCAGACATTAGAGATGTGCAATCCAATTTAAGCCTACAATGAAATAATACTATATATACTTCAAAATGACTATAATTTTTAAAATTAATTGCCTTTAACAATGAATATCAGGAAGTATATGAAAGAACAGACCCTTTGAGCACTTTAAGTGGAAGTAAATTGGTACAACTACTTTAGAAAATTCTTTGGTAGTATATTACTAAATCTGCACATTTGCATAATTGACATTCCCCCAGTTCTACTTCTAGACCTGTATGCAACAGAAATGAGTCGACATTTGCATTAAAAAGGTAGAAGATAGTCATATCGGCTCATTTATATAAGCACCAAATGTTCTGTAACATTAAACTGAGGCATGTTCATATAATGAGCCATTACATAACAAAAATATCATTCTGTAATTGAGATGGATAAGATACACCCATAGAGGGCGGAGGGAGAAAGAGAGGTGAGGGAGAGGACAGATAATCAAGAAAAGTAAATATCGTATGATTTCATTCATATCAAAGTACCACAATTCTGATTTATGTTAGTAAACACATACAAGTCATAATACAGAGAAAGGAGAACAGTAGATGCTGTTGTGGAGGTCAGGGTAAGGTTATACATGTTCTGTTTCAACTGGGAGTTTTCAACTGGTATATTTATTTGTTAAATGAATCTGGCTGAGATTTTTAAGATATAAGCACTGTAAAGCTTATGTACTATAATCCAGAAAAACGTTTAGCCAGAAGAGTTAGGGTTAAGGTATTTCAAAATATTTGAAATTGGAAACACACGAGTTATGGTATTGATAATATAGGTAAAACTTAGGTAAAGAACATAATATGTAAAGTAAAAAAAATACCACTGACTGCTAAAAGTTATACTTTAAATGTGGACATGCTTTCCAAATATCAACATATAAAATACAACATAATAAGTAAAAAATACTCTGAGAAATAAAAATGGCAGGTAGAAAGAAAAGCAACAAATATATTGTCATTTTAATTTACTGATTTTCAGTTCTTGGCAGGTAAAGTAAGCAGAATATAAATAGGAACACAAGAAATAAAGTAATACTGAAATAAAGTAAAACTACTCAATGCTATAAATTCACTTAAAGTAACTTGGGTTAAAAGCAAAAGCAAAAGGAAACAGAAAAATTATCACTCCATTCAGGGAAGCAGGTACATTCCCTGAACGTTTTTACTTCTTCCCCCTCTCCTCCAGTCCAATCCCCAGCCCTTTAGTGGAGCTCCTCTCTTCTCTGACATCTCCAGTGGATCATGCAGATCTTCCCCTCAACTTCTGTCTGCAGACTCATTGCTTTATTCTAGCCCCCAACTCCAGCAGGCATCCCCTGAGAACCCCCAGGTCATTCCTGCCAGCTAAGCAGGTAGGCTAACAGCAGATCTTTCACCTCTCCCTCCATTCCTCCAAATCCAGCCCTCCAGTCTCATCTCCGGCTCTGTAGCAGACTGCCTGCTGTGGCATCTCTCCAGTCTCTGTCCCCATTCCTAGGGGACTAGCAGATATGGGTGGAAGACCCTGCTTTCCTCCCTTCTTTGGACCCCCTCAGCTCCCTTCCTAGTCCAACCCCATTTCTAAGTGTCAGCTCTCAATACCTAGAACCACATTTTACCTGGAACCTCCAGTGGCCATACCTAACAGGGTCCTGGAAGAATTTTCTACCAGGCAACACACAGCTACCACTCTCTCCTAAGAACCAGAGAGGGCAACAGAAACCGAGGAACAAAAGACTCACCCCACAAAGACAAAACTAGATATCATCACCCAGAATTACAATTTCCCCAAACCCAGATGTCTAAATGTCAGTGTAAAAACACAATCACTAACAAGCCAGGACAATATGTCTCCACTAAAGCCCAACAATCCTACCACAACAGGCCCTGAGTATTACAGCATTGCTGAAGCATGAGACGAAGATCTTAAAACAGCCTTTGTAAATATGATAGAGGTTCTTAAAGAGGAAATTAATAAATCTCTTAAAAAATCTAAGAAAACATAAATGAACAGTGGGAGGAAACTAATCAAACAGTTCAAGATCTAAAAGTACAGAGAGAATAAATAAAGTAAAATAAAAGTGAGGGAGTTCTGGAAATGAAAAATTTGGAAATGTGAACAGGAACCTTAGAGACAAGCCTCACCAACAGAATTCAAGAGATTGAAGAGAGAATCTCAGACTCTGAAGACATGATAGAAGAAATGGAGCTCAAGCAAAGAAAATGTTAAATCTAAAAAAACTGAAACAGAACATCTAGAAAATCTGGGACACTATGAAAAGATTAAATCTAAGAGTAATAGGAATAGAGGAAGGAGAAGAAACTTAGGTCAAAGGCACAGAAAATATTTTTAACAAAATCATAGAAGAAAATTTTCCTAACCTAAAGAAGGAGATGCCTATCAAGGTACAAGAAGCTTACAGAACACTAAGTAGACTGGACCAGAAGGGAAATTCCCCATCACATAATCAAAACACTAAACATATAGAACAAAGAAAGAGTATTAAAAGCTACAAAGAAAAAAGAACAAGTCATATATGAAGACAGTTGTATTCAAATAACACTTGACTTCTCAGTGGAGACTCTAAAACCTAGAAGAGCCTGGACACATGTTCTACAGACTAAGAGAACATAGATGGCAGTCAGCAAAACATTCAATCACAATAGATGGAGAAAATGAGACATTCCAAGATAAACCAAATTTAAACAATATATATCTACAAATCCAGCCCTACAGAAGGCACCAGAAGGAAAATTCAAACCTGAATAGGTTAACTACACCCAAGAAAACACAAGGAATAAATAATCCCAGACCAGCAAATTTAGAGGGTAAACACACACACCACCACCACCACCTCCACCGCTGCTGCTGCCACCACCACCACCACAATAAAATAACAGGAATTAACAAATACTTCTTACTGATATCTCTCAACATCAGTGGTCTAAATTCCTCAATAATAAGGCACAGACTAACAGATAGGAAAACAGGATTCATTTTTCTGCTGCATCCAATACACAAACCTTACATCAAGGATAGATATTATCTCAGGTTAAAGGACAGAGAAGGGTATTCTAAGCAATGGACTTAGGAAGCAAGCTGGTGTAGCCATTTTGATATCTATAAAACAGACCTCAAACCAAAACTAATTAGAAGAGATAGAGAAGGACATTGCTCACTCATCACAGGAAAAATCCTCCAAGGGAACATTGCAAATCTTAACATCTATGTATCAAACACAAGGGCACTCAAGTTCTTAAAAGAAACTATTACAGCTTAAATCACATATTAATCTTCACATACTGATAGAAGGAGACTTCAATATCCACCTTCACCAATAGACAGACATGTCATCCAGACAAACACTAAACAGAGAAATACTGGAGCTAACTGGCACTAAAAAACAATTGACCTCACAGATATTTACAGGACAGTTAATCCAAACACGAAAAGAATATACCTTCTTCCCAGCACCTCATGGAACTGTTGCCAAAATTGACCATATGCCTGGACACAAAGCAAATCTCAACAGATAAAAGAAAATTAAAATAACAGCTTGCATCCTATCTGACTACCATGTATTAAAGTTGGTTATTATCAACAACAGAAAGCTTACAAACTCATGGAACCTGAATAACTCACTGCTGAGTAAAAAATGGGTCAAGACAGAAATTAAGAAAGAATTGAAAGGCTTTCTAGAATTGAATGAAAGTGAATACACAATGTACCCAAACTTATGGTAAATAATAAAGGCAGTTCTAAGAGGCAAACTCATAGCACTACATAAAACAAATAAACAAACAAATAAACAAACAACTGAAGAAATCTCGCCGGGCGGTGGTGGCGCACGCCTTTAATCCCAGCACTCGGGAGGCAGAGCCAGGTGGATCTCTGTGAGTTCGAGGCCAGCCTGGGCTACCAAGTGAGTCCCAGGAAAGGCGCAAAGCTACACAGAGAAACCCTGTCTCGAAAAACCAAAAAAAAAAAAAAAAAAAAAAAAAGAAATCTCATACTAGTAACTTAATAATACAACTGAAAGCTCCAGAACAGTAGTTCTCAACCTGGAAATCCAACAACCCAAGACCATTGGAAAACACAGATATTTACATTACATTACATAATATAATTCATAACAGTAACAAAATTATAGTTATCAAGTAACAACAAAAATTATTTTATGGTTGGGGGGGTCACCACAACATAAGGAACTGCATTAAAGGATCACAGTATTAGGAAGGTTGGGAACCACTGCTCTAGAACAAAAAGATGAAATCACACCCCAAAATTGTAGGCTACAAAAAAATATTCAAACTCAGAAAGACAAATATGGTATGTATTCACTTATATATGGATATTAACTGTTAAGTCAATTGATAAACAAGCTACAATCCATAGAACCACAGAGGTTAGGTACAGAGTAAGGAACTGGGAAATATAGATAGTTGTCTTAGAAAAGCGAAGTAGAATAGATAATTATGGATAGCTGAGGAGGGCTGGAACAGGGATATTGATTGGGGATGGGAAGGGCAGAGGAGGATGAGGGAGGGAATGCAGGGAGAGACAGCTAAAATTAAAGGACATTTGAGGAGTATGGAAATCTAATACAGTAGAAGCTTCCTAAAACACATACATATATGAAGGCAATCTAAAGAAAAATCACCAAATAATGGTAGACACAGAGCCCCAACTGGCCATCTCTTGTCACCAAATGAAGCTTTCAGTACTGAGATTGGGTTACATCTAATTGAGTTGTTAACCAAAAGGGTACCATGGGAACCTTAAACAACTCAGGCTGTTGCCAAGACTATAGTTGCCTCTCCACAAACTGACAGCAAGGCCCCATTGTTGAAGAAAACACCTATAAAACTCATTGAACACGGAGATGTCAAGCTGATGCCTATATAGAACCTTCATCCCTGTGGGCTAGTGTTCTTGATACTGAAACATACTCTTGTTTTCTACCAAAGGAGAAACAAACACCAGCACAGCTACAAGCCATCTGATCTACAATGATCTCCTGCCTGCAAGATGTCTAGTATAGTGGTGGCACAGACTTATGGGAGTTACCAACCAATATCTGATTTGACTTAAGGCCCACTCCAGGAGATGGAACCCATATCTGAAATTCCTTGGGTGACCAAGAACCTGAGACTAGATAGCCTAGGGACTTACAGGAATGCCAACTACTACTGTCCTAAAATAAAAAAAGCAATAAAATGACTCCTAATGACATTCTGCTATATTCATAGATCAGTGCCTTGCTCAGCCATCATCAGAGAAGCTTCCTCCTACAGCAAATGGCAACAAATACAGAGACCCTCAGTCAGACATGATGCAGAGAGTGAGAGACCTTGGAACACTCAGCCCTAAACATAATGTATCAATCAAATCCCTCTCTCAGGGCTCAGAGAATCCTGTGGAAGAGGAGGTAGAAAGAGTGTAAGAGCCAGAGGGGATGGAGGACACCAGGAGAACAAGGTCTTCTAAGCACAACAGGATCAAGGCACAGATGAATTCAGGGACTGAGGCAGAAGGCACAGGGCTTGCACAGGTTGGCACCAGATGGGGTCCCAGTGCTTCTGGACACTAACTTAGAAGCTATTTCCCATTAATAATTGCCTGCAAATGAAAATTTAGTTTTCTCCCAGGCAGTCTTACCAGGAAAACAAACTACTCTTAAGGGTAGGCTGCATGGCCAGCAGTAGATGGCCAACAGAAAACAAACTCAACAGCATTTTTAGAGGTTCCTTGTTTCATATCTGTCAGGGCTTTTTCATTTTCCTCTCTTTTTAAAAATTTTATATTTTTATATTTTTAATTTTATTTATTTTTCCCCGACAGGTCATTTGAGTATATATTATGGTTTCCCATTTTGTGTTTTGTATGGGATTCCTAAGTGTGTATACAAGTGGGTCTCTGCACCTATATCTGTTTCATTGCCCTTTCTTGGGCTCTTTTCCTTCTGTTTGTTTATAGCATTCCGATTTGTTTTTGTTTTATCTTTTATATTGTATTATATTACATTGTATTATATTCCCTTAGATGTCTGTTTGCTTTCTAACAAGAGACAGAAAGGGCATGGGTCCAGATGGAAGAGAGATGGGCAGAAACTGTGAGGGGTAGGGAGAGGGAAACCACAATCAGAATGTAATGCATAAAAATCTAGTTTTAGTAAAAGAAAAAATTAACATATTGCACAAAATGATTTTTAATAAAAATCACAATTTATAAAATCCATGTGATACATTTAGGGTAGAAATCAAAGGGAAATTTAGCACTGAATACTTAGAGGAACAGGTAATAAATAATGAGCATAAAAGAATTAAGTATATACCATAAAAAGTTGAAAAATAAAAATAAGGTAAAAGGAAAACAGAAGTAATTTATAAAGATAAAAGCAGAACTTAAAAAGTTAAAAATAAACAAGAGTAAGAATTCTTTAAGGCTAAACAAAAAATTTCCATAGTGAAGATAAATTTCTTTAAAGAGAAAGTATAATTATAAAGAGTACATGGATTAATTGTTACAATAGAGAAATGTTACTTAAACTTTAAAGAGTAAGTAATCTCAACCATTACTAAAAACCTTGTGCAAAAAGAAAGGAGAGCAGGCAGGGAGATGGTTCCGTCAGTAAAGTGCTTGTTGCACTAACACGAGGCCCTGAGTCGGATTCCTAGAACACATATACAAAGCTAGACAAATGGCAGGTTCTGATCATTCCAGTACTGGGGAAGCAGAGATAAGCCGGTGTGTGGGGCTCACCAGCTAGCTAGCCTATGCTAATTGGTAAGCCCTAGATCCCAGTGAAAGACTCTGCCTCATAGAACAATGTAGACAACGTCTACGAAAAGACGTCTGAGGTTGACCCCTGGCCTCAGCATGCAAGCACACAAATATGCATATGCACCCACAAGAACATGAGCACACACAGAGAAGAAATAAAAGAAAGGAAGGTGGGCCATAAAATATTGATGTCTTTTTTATATAAAAATGCCCAAGAAAAGAGATACAACAAACAAAACTAAAAGTTAAATTGAGAAACTATTTTGATTTCATATCGTAAAGTCAATATCAATACATGACAGAGTCCTACAATATGGATACATTTCTGCACAAATAGTGTACAGAAAAATTAAGTCTTTAAATATATGAAAAAAGGTGTTGAACATAACTTGTATCACATAAAATGTAAATTGTAGGACTGACATATCCCTTCAATCTATTAATCAGTTATAAATTTAAAAAGTAACCAACATTTGAATATTATTTAGGATTTGAGGACAGAAACATGGGAATATCTACAAAAATTAAACAGGTATATAATCTCTGACCCCTAAACTCTAATTTTGCAAAATTATCCCTTAGATACATTTACACAAACTTAAAATGAGTCATGTGGTTAGGTTTCTCTCTGTATTAGTTTGTAGTAGCAGAAGATTGGTAGCAAGCTCAATGTGCTTGATAGTTAAATTTATTAGATAAATTATGATATATACATCTAATTAAGTTTTATACAACTATAAAAATAAAGGAATAATTAATGTAGTGATATTGGAACACAAATTATACTGTAAGTTGATGCAAGCAAAATTATAGTAAACTACATAAAACAAGGGGCTAAAATGGATGTCTTTTTTGTTTATTTTCAAACAAAAATAGTTGAGAAAAATAAATAAAAAATTAACAGCAATATTCAGCTTTTCAGGAGGACAGAAATATGTGAGGACAGAATGGAAGGGAGAGTTCAATGTTTATTATTCAAATTTAAAGTTAGGTTGGTGCAACAATTGGATATAGGACAATGAGTTATATGAAAGATTTTTAGCTATAAGAAAATATGACAAAGTAATATTTTAAGGAAGTTAATTCTGCAACATGATATGGAGAATGAACTGTGAAGGGAGTTTAAAAGGCAAAAACATTCACCAGAACATTTTTGTGTTACTCTAGGTATGAGGCAATGCTTTCCTAAATCACGATGGTGCCAAAGAGGATGCAAAAAGAAGGGTGTGTTTAGACAATCAAAATAAAATCACCATGGTGCTGGAGAGACATCAGTGGTTAAGAGTATTGCTCTTGCAGAGGAACCAGTTTTGGTTCCCAGCATACACGTGACTGGTCACAACGACTTGTTTATATTTGCAATATCAGATCTGATGCCCTTGTCTGGCATCTGCAAGCTCCTGCACATATGTGGTACACATATATTCTTGTAGGCTCACACACATACAAATAAAATTATCTTTAAAAAAGGCAATAAAATAAGAATGGAAAGATCTTATTAAAAGAAAACTTCACATAGGACGCAATAGGTTCTACATAGGCTAGACATCTGTAGAGCAAGGAAAAAGAATCAGCAACTTGCAAAGGGTATACAGCAAATTGAAGAAATGCTGCAATAATTTTTAAAGTCCAGATACATGCTTTAAAAGCATCATTAAATTTTAACAACTCAGGCCGGGCGTTGGTGGCGCACGCCTTTAATCCCAGCACTCGGGAGGCAGAGGCAGGCGGATCTCTGTGAGTTCGAGGCCAGCCTGGGCTACCAAGTGAGCTCCAGGAAAAGCGCAAAGCTACACAGAGAAACCCTGTCTCGAAAAACCAAAAAAAAAAAAAAAAAAAAAAAAAAAAAAAAAAAAATTTTAACAACTCCATATACAATAAATAATGTAAATAAAAGTAATATAAATAAAAGTAATGATATCTTTTGCTATTCTGAGAAAAATAGTTTATAGTGCTAGGGCCCAAACCCAGGGCCTTGTACATGCTAGGCAAGCACTCTACCATTTAGCTACACATCAATCACTTCTTTTAAATATGATAGGAATGGATCTATCCGCTATCAAAGATACACATGATAATTAAGTGCTAAAATTTTATCCATTGTCATATACTCATTATAGAAAATTCAGAATAAACAGATATTTTTAAAATAATTTTCAAATTTTTTTTGAGATAATAATCAGATTTTTAAAAAAATATGCAACCACTCAGAATCACATCATGCAAAGATATTAATTTATTTATATGCTTTAAAGATTTATCTCTAAGAATCTCTTTCCTCATAGTATTACATGTACATTTAGTGGGCTCACATTTTATCTTGAAAATGTTTTATTTCCTGCCATGTTAGTTCTCATTTTAATTTATCATTAAATAAGCATGCCATGAATAGTGGTCCAGGTGCATGCTATAATTTTTTTCTGCACCTAAAATTTAAATTTCTCACAAATTTAACTATATGAATAGATGATAAAGTTTTGTATCTATTACCCATTTTTATTTGACATGTTTTAGGCACTCTTGTCATATGTGAAAAATTATCTTTCTTTAAGAAATATTTTAAAATATTATAATCATACTTCTGATCTTATTTATTTTGGGCCAAGAATATTCTAAATGATATTCATTTGTATTTATTTTGGAAACAAAGCTACTTATGACTAAATTTCAGAAACTGAATTCACTACCAATTTGAAAAGAATTATGAAAATGTATCAATAGCTTCCTATAGTAATCACCAGAAGCTTGAACAACACCACTCTGTTTACCTGAGGTGGGAGACTTGCAGCGCTCTAGTTCCAGAGGAACTGGACTATCGTTCAGCTCTGTTAAGCCTGGAAATGTAATGGGGGAGGCAAAGAGAGGGAGAGAAAAAAAAAAGATAAATTTTGCTGACACTTCATAGGCAATTCTTATTTATAGGTAATTGCTTCAAGCTTTAACTTGTGAAAACTACTTTACCATATCCATCTTATGTAAATTATTTGAAAAACCTGTGATACAGGAATAAATAAATAGCAACTTACTGATATACAAAGAGTAATTAAACATGGATGGTGTAAAGATAAGTCTTTATTATTTACACTTAACTACTTTAATAAATGACCAAATTCCTTAGTAAATATACCAAGAAGAATAGGAAATAGAAAGTGCTTTAAAAAGACATAATATGCCAGGTGATGGTGGCGCAAGCCTTTAATCCCAGCACTTGGGAAGCAGAGCCAGGCAGATCTCTGTGAGTTCGAGGCCAGCCTGGGCTACAGAGTGAGTTCCAGGAAAGGTGCAAAGCTACACAGAGAAACCCTTCTCGAAAAAACCAAAAAAAAAAAAAAAAAAAAAGACATAATACAATCTTCTACTTAAGGAGGTATTGATTTTAAAAAGATCTTTTAAGAGATACTACAGATTTAAAATTTTTATAATTGTTTTTAGTATTTTCTATATAAAAGTGATTTGTTCAATGTCATCAAGATACAATAAACACTCTTATTTCTAGTATTTCTTACTTTCCATTTTATCACTTTCTGGATAACACAGGGATAAAGCAAGACAGATTAATATACATTTTGTGGTTCTCATAATCTGCAACTCTGCATTCCTAAAACATTTATAAAATATCCTTCATCATAGTTTCCTATTCTTGATGGATAACCTCATGTAATTTTTCATTTGTTTATAACTATTCAGTTTGTACTTATCTATGTCTCTATACCCAGAAATATTTGAGAGGTATTATGAATGATGAAATTTGTCTTTGTTCCTATTCTTCCCTATCACCTTTTCATTATGCAATTTATGTAACAAATGCGAGAAGTGCTACTCTGGTTGTAATGTGAAATGTGTTTGAATATTAGTCTTAACTGGTGGCACTGTTTAGGAAGGTTATAGAGCCTATAGGAGGTGGAGCCTTGCTACAGGGAATACAGCATTGGGGGAGGGTTTTGAAATTCTATAGCCTGTCCTCTTTCTTGTTCTCTCTCTGCTCCTCACTTCTGCATAGCCTCCTGCCTCTGCTCATGCCTTGCCATGATGGACTGCAGCCCCTCAACAACTGTAAGCCAATATACCCCACCCCCAAGTTGCTTTTGTCAGGGTATCACAGCATCAGAAAAGAAATTAAGACAGAAATTAGTACTAAGAGATGGGGCAACTGCTGTGGTAAACTGGGTCATGTGCTTTTTAAGTCTTTGTTTTATGGGAAGAATGTGGAAGATTTTGGAACTTGAGCTGGAAAAGGAACTGAACTTGTAAGTAGAGCTTAAGGGGCTGTCCTAGTAGGAACTTCAAAGACAGGAGTGTTGAGAGAAACAGACAATTGAGGTCAAGCTCATGAGAAACAAGGACTCTATCAAGAATGGGTCCAGGAGCATTTGCAGGATTTTGATCAAAGAATTGGATACACTCTGTCCATGTCCTGAGAATTTGCATGAGGCTGCTTCAAACAGTAACAGACGAATTCTTTGGGTAGAGGAGATTTTATGACAATATAACACTCAGTTTGTGCCCTTTGTCATGAAAGACTGCACTTGCACATGTCTACAATGAAGAAGAACAAGTGGGGTAAAACGATATAAAAACTGAAGTTTGGAGAGGAAAAGAACACTAGGATGTTAAAGGGATTAGTGTCATTAAAGAAAAGTCATCTGCTCTGCGCTGCAACAACAGGAAAGATATGCTGAGGGTTAAGACCTCATCCAATAAAGGCTCCAACTCAAGACAGGAGAGAGTGCAAGGGATTTCCCACTCCTGGAAGGTCAGACCCTGGAGCAGTGGTTCTCAACCTGTGGGTCGCAACCTCTTTGGAGGTTAAGCAACCCTTTCACAGGGGTCACATATTAGACATTCTGCATATCAGATATTTACATTATGGGTCATAACTAGCAAACTACAGTTAGAAAGTAGCAATGAAATCAATTTTATGGTTGGGGATCACTACAACATAATGAACTGTATAAAAAAGATTACAGCATTAGGAAGATTGAGTACTACTTCCCTAGAGGGTTTTGTTTTTGTTTTTGTTTTGTTTTGTTTCATTTTGTTTTTTAACTTTGGCATCCAGAGGCTGTTGTAACTGTGCTCCAAAGGGACCATACTCTATTTTAGCTGGAAGCAGAACTTGGCAGTGTTATCCATGTGGTACTGGTTTTGGGGTCATGAGAGATACAACATTGAGGGGATCATCAATTCATCTTCTATGGTTTCAGCCATGGAGGCTAGACAATGTGTGGCAGGGTTGGAGTACCTACATGAAGGCCTTCAGGAGCCATTGTATTAGGCTGTGAAGATGAAACCTGAGTTATGATGATGGAGTGATGGAGACCTAAAGATGTTGGATATACCAAAGCCAAGGAACACCTGCCAAGGAGGGCTGCATACAGGAAGTACAAACTGCCCTGGACAGAGATCATACTGCAGGAAGCACATATGGAGGGGTGGAGCTGCCTAAGCCCCTTGAAATGGAAGCTCTAGATATTGGACACTGAGTTACAGGATTTTATGTTTTCTTGCTGGGTTATGATCTTACTTTGGACCAATGTGTCCTCACTATGTCCCCATTCCTCCATTTGGAATGAGAATGTATGCTCTTTGCCATTATTAAATTAGAAGAACGAATCTGTGTTTTATTTTATAGGGGGTTGCACTTAGGAGTCTGCCTTGAGTCTAAGAAGAGACCTTTAAACACTGGTATAACTATTAAAGACTATGGGGATTTTTTTTTAAGTTGTACTAAATTCATTTGCATCATGAGATGACCATGAGCATATGGGGCCAAGGACAGAATTTTATGGCTGAAATGTAAAACGTCTCCCATAGGCTCATGCGTTGACTACTTGGTTCCAGCTGGTGGTGCTGTTAGGGAAGGTTAGAGAATCTTGAGTAGGTGGAACCTTGCAGAAGGAAGTACGTCCCTGGGAGAGTCTTGAGGTTTTACAGCTTAGCTCCTGGGTAGCCTCATGTGTCTGCTGCCACACCTTCCCTGCCATGATGGACTGCATCGTCTCTTGAACTAAAAGCCAAAGTAAACTCTCTCTCTCTTAAGTTGCTTTTGTCAGAGTATTTTATAACAGCAACAGAAAAGAAACTAGTACAGGAACAGAAAAAAAGATCCTCATAGAATTTGCAAACTGAAAATGTAATGTCATATTATGAAGATGTGGCTTAACCCCTATGTTCATAGACGAGATACTGTAAGATCAAAGAGGTGAGGATAATGTACTTTTTTGAATAAATAAATTCACAGTAAATCAATGATAGAGCTTAATCAGAAACCAATCTACAAATACAATCATTCATTTGTTATGGGCAGAGTTGTTCTGAGAAACATATCACCAGATGATCCTGTCATTGTATACATATCACAGAGTGTACTTATATAAACCTGGGTGGTATAATCTTTAAAATATTCAGTACATATGAGCTATTTCTCCTTGTCTGAACACTTTTACAGTATGTTACTGTACTACTTACACTGTAACACAATCCTAAGTCTTTCCATTTCTAAACAAACAAATAAGGTAAAAATTCAAGGTCACAGGAAGTTTTCTGCTCTATCATATTCTCAGAGTTTTGAGCTTAAGTTCTAAGGCATGTTATTTGAGATTTTATTGGAAATTTCAAATATCATTGGAAAATTTCAAGATTTTTTAACTTAGTATGATTATCCAATGTTTAAATTTCTATTGTCAGTCACTATATAGTTATAATATTTACTGATATAAGCATTGCTATTAACCTGAAAATAGACAGTAGTTAACTTAAATGATATTGACCACTATTTTTTGCCCAAGATAAAAAGTAGATACAAGGAAATTTATTATCACTTATTATTAAATAAGAAATATTAATTTACAATTGCACTATGACCTTATCTTATGTAGTTCTTGAATTTTTATTCACTTAAAAGACTTTGTTATATAACATTCAATTAGAAATAACAGGTTATAAAAAAGGAAGAGACTACCTAAACTGGAAATATTAAGAAAAGTAACTTGGAACAACAGATAAATAATAGAAAAAAGAATTATAATGATTAGTGAGTGATGTGTATGGCTGGAAAAAATTCTCCAGGCTTTAGGGAGACTTGAAAAACTTTGACTGACTTTGAATAATCAAAGTTATGAATGTCTAATGCCCACATTTCATTACATGTAATATTTTGTACTTAACACACTGCTAGATAATTTATGTAAGTTATCTCTTTTACATATAACAATATCATGAGAAAAGTTATATTATTACTCTTATTATACTGATGAGAAGAGGCAGAGGCCATTACATAAATTTCCCAGGCTATATAGCTCTTAGGAAGTGGGACAGATGAGATTAGGTATGGACATTTCACAAGACATTAAAATAAAAACTAGAAGTTAAAAACTTAGCTTTAAGGCTGGAAGACAATTATTCTATAAATTGCCTGCCACACAAACATGGGGATCTGAGTATGATCCTCAGGACCCATGGAAAAAAGCCAGGTGTGGTGGCACACAATTGCAATCCCAGTGCGGGAGACACTGGCCGCCTCAAAGAACAATGTGGATTATTCCTAAAGAATGGCACTTGAGATTGACCTCTGGCTTCCTCATGTGCGCACAGACGTGAAAACGTGCACCTCCGTGTGCGAGCACTTACACATGCAGGAGCACACACACAGAGCTAAGCTTCCTTTACCTATTTCTGTACTGCGTAATGAACCTGCTGTTTGTCTAGCTTTTTCACTACAGTAGCGATCAAAATGGACTTAATGAGGAAACTATTTCCATGTGTCAAGTTACACTGCATGCCAAACTCATGCTGAATTTTTATAGTTATTACTTAATGCAATTATTAAAACAGTTTTTTGAAATATACTTTTTTTTCTGACTATGGAAATAGTGCTCTGTTCTTACACAAAACTTGGAAAAATAGGAAAGTGACTGAGGAGATATGATATCCCAGTTTTGAGTCATTTTCTCCCTTTTATGATTATTTTAATGTAATATGTTTCATGTTCATATTTTATAAGTATTTTCCTTTCATTTAAACATTGACAAGTCATTGCAATGCTATACATAGTTTTTATGGGGTCCTATATGGTCTAATAATACCAATCCAGGCACATGTGCTGATTCCCATCACTTCACCTTTCCAAGGATTGTGTTCCTTTTAGTATCTCCCTTTCTCCCTTATCACAAATCTCTTTCTGAATAGATGATTTCATGTTCATGTAACTTTATGACATGATATTTTCTTTAAAAATGAGAATGAAAAATTGCTTTTAACAGCTTATCCAATCCAAGGACTGAGGAATTTGTTTTCATTCTTCAAAGGCATTAGCTTTGAAAGTGGTATAATATAGCGCTGTTTTGGGGGGTTCTTCATCTGGTTATTACTAGATAAAGGAGCCACTTGGTTTCCACCTGGACCTCCCTTCCTTTTGCTATAGTCTGGAAACGATCAGCACATGGAAGTCTTTTTTGGGTTCACCTCTTCTGTTACCATCTGCCAGAGACAACCTTTTAAACATCACTTTAAGTCATATATTTTTTAAAAAATATATCGGTTTCCTTATTTTGTTGTCTAAAAAATATTGTCTTTGGTTGTTTCTGGCAGTAAATCCAATCTAGTGCTCTGATTCTAGCTTGTTTGGAACTGAAAACCCGAAGTTTTGACTACTTCCTTGTTATCTTGCAAAGCTTCACTTATGTATTTCTTGAATAGGCTTTTCTCTGATAAAACAAAAACCAGGACTATAATTAGACTCTTATCTCATTTCTCCACTATAGCATGGCTCCCCTTTCAGTTATAAGAGTCTATCTATGGATTTATTTACCTATATAGTCAACAGCAATTGCAAGGAAAAGACCAGGATTATTTCTCTCATCACAGTATACTAAAGGCCTCAGAAAGTTGTTCAACACAGTAGTTGAGGGTTTGTGCCTAATCTTATTGCATCTTGTTTTGCCGTGTTTGTTGACATCTCTGGGAGGCCTGCTCTTTTCTGAAGGGAAATGGAGGAGCAGTGGTCTGGGGAGAGAGGAGGTATGTAGGGAACTGGGAGGAGCAGAGGGGGTGAGGCTGTATTGTATGAGAGAAGAATAAATAAAAAGAAAATACTGAATGAGTGGATCTCTTTGTTTATCACAACTTATGCTGGTATTTTCTTTTGTCTGGATATTCCTTCTTTTCTTACCCCCTTTTCCTTTACTTGTCTTCCATTCTGGACGTTCTGTTTTCAGGTGTTTATGTTTACCCTTCCTTACTAGTTCTCTAACACTCACCTTCTCCTCTTCTTTATAATTAGCCTCTTGTCTCATTTTCTTGTTTTTTTTTTCTTATTTACATTTCGAGGACATCCTGCCATTCTTTAATCAGAAAAATCTCATTTGGTGAACACTGAAAAATTGGAATCTCAAAGGATCCCTTTTTGTAAATTATATGTTGATACGCAAGCAAATGTTTCTAGCCGCACTTTACCTTAAATGTATCTTCAAACTTCCTTTCAATAACATGGATATAATCAGTTTTTAACTTGCAACATTTCTGACATTCTCAGAAACAAAGCACTAGGCACCAACAGACAGATGGAGTTTTAACTCGATGGCTTCCACACAATGATCATGATGTTGGAAGTCACATAACCATCTGTTTTTAGATTGCATCACACATTAATAATAAACATATCTAATAGCTATAGAAGTTCTTTTACAAAATCAACCAGAAGAATTCTGCAACTCTTTAAGAGAGGTCGAGATAATGATTTTTATGCTGTTTTATATACGAGAAGAAATCTCAATTATCTAAGTATCTTCTTTAAGGTTATAATAACTAGTCAATGAATTGAAAAAGTAGAACTTGATCTAAATTTGAATATGTGGCTGCTGCTCTTTCCAAAGCATTTCACTGCTTCTGCAAACAGTAATTTGTTAAATATGAGGATTTTCTTTAAGTTATAAAATTTTATTTTATGATACAAGAGGTTTGCAGACATGAATTTAAAGGCCTGTGAAAGACAGATTCTTGGATCCTAAACTAGATGATTAGATAATCAGGAAAATGGACCAAGAAAAGATTCAAATTAAGATATTCCATCAAAATTAGAATAATAAAATTCACATATGAATGTTACATTATTTCAAGAACAAAATAAAAATAAAAGGTCTTTTTTTCTTTAGAAATATGAGACATTTACAGAGTATTTTACCTGATTCTTCATTTCAAAGATATGAAAAACAAATTCAAATTGTTTCAATTTTGAATGTGTCATTTTATTGATAATAGGTAGTATGGAGGAAGGGAATAGCTTTTGATTATAGAATGATGAATTTGCTTCCCAATGTGACTAAAACTTTAAGAGGCAAGAAGAGGTGCAGGATAACATGATGGAAAGCACATGGGTCTTCTTAGTGCCATATTGAGGTGAGTTTGTCTGACTGTCTTTTAGGATTTTAATAAAGTAATATCATCTCTTTCTATGCTAATTTTCTCATCTATAGATGAATATATCAACTAATCCCCATTACTGCCTTCAAGAGTTATAATGGCCATTAAATAAACAATTGGCTAGCATAATGGTTCTCAACCTATGGGTCATGCCCCACTTGGAGATTGAATGACCTTTTCACAGGAGTCAGTTAAGATCATCAGAAAACACAGATGATTACATTACAATTCATAATAGTAGAAAAAATTACAGTTATGAAGTAGCACTGAAAATAATTTTATGGTTGGGGGTCACTACAACATGAAGAACTGTATAAAATGGTCATAACATTAGAAAGGTTGAGAACCACTAGACTAGTACAATCAGAATAGGATGAACTATCCATAGAAATAGGATCTCTCTTCACAGATATGAACAACACAGACATCCATTTCTATGGATTAGGAGAAATACTTCATGTACTATCTCTATTATAGTAATATGACTATATAAATACAATCAGATTATACCAATTAAAAATTCAACCCACATTTTTATGAAATTTATTTCTAATAAATCTATTTGAATCATTAAAGAATCAACCCTCTTCATAATATAAAATATTTATCATGAAGAGAGGACTTTAAGATATCTGGTTACAAGTTTCAGAGCTATTTGATCTGCCACAGAGACCACTGGTAGAGACATGGAATTCCTACTTAAGTCCTATATTGTAAGGATCCAACTTTACTTCTCATTTGTTTATGTAGGTCTCTGGTTAGAAAGAAATCAGATAATTGTTGCAAAATTCCAATTAATCCAGTATGACAAGAGTTAGTTCTCCTATTTATCCAATATGAGAAATCCCCGGACTGTTCATGGCAATGAGATTGCTTTCTGCCATGCATTATCTTACTCCATCATCATTTATTTGCTAAGCTCAGAACTTGTGCTGCAGTAGAGGTCACAATAATTTAATTTTTTTAAATTTGAAATTTCACCTATTGAATTTAAATTTCAAATGTTTAACTGATGTGGTTTTCATATTCTTGTCATGTAGAGTACAAGTATAAAATATATAGCTATATAAGTGAATTGAAAAATATAGACATATTGTGTACAAGCTTGTATATCATAGGCACTTAATTAAAGAAATTGATCCAAGAGAGCTTTGATTACAGCACAAAAGGTTTATTACAGAAAAAGCAACTTGAGCAAGTCATTTATGGAGAGGAGATGGGAGTAAATCAAAAAGGTAGGAAAATACAGTTGGGTTCAGCAGCACATTTTTATACACAAGAAATAGGAAATTATATTTTAGGAGACTCTGAATGTAAGTTTAAAAGCTTAGACCTTGTTATTATGGAGGGACTACAAAATATTCAGCAGTTTTCAAAGCTTCCCAATACTACTGTATGGCTAGCATTGTGGAATTCTGACAAGCTCGGAGCCAGCATTTGTTCTCTGTACTCTACTTATCATAATAGCATCACATGTTTATTATAAATCTATGAGAAATTGGTAAAACTTGAACACCATATTCTTGAATATTTTGGGAGGCTAAAATGGTATTCAGATATATCGGGAACTATTGAAGGAAAGTTGCAAACTCTATGTGGTTGCACAGGATGGGTATGATAAATGGTATAGAATATGGGTAAGTAAACTTTTTAAAAATGTACAGAGAGACAGCTTTATGGGCTGATTTTTTTTTGATTACACAATCCTGCCACTGAAATATAAAATCAGCCTTTGAAAACATGTGAATGAAGGGGTATAGATACATTGCAATAAAAGCTCATTATGGAAATTAAATTTCACATAATTTCAAAATGTCAAGAAATAGTCTAGTATCTCTTTCTGCTTTATGAGTAGTAGAAGCCAAGACAGATGTCAAAAGTGATACAAGTCCCCTGGAGCAGGTACAGTGGGCAGTCTCCCCAAAAGGGTGCCTTGTGGAGTAGAAAGGTAGAGAACACAAACAAAAGCCAGTCACACTGGGCACTTCCAGAAGATTGGAAGGGCTTCACAGGAAACAGTGTCCTGCCAGGAACATTACATTTGTCAAGTTTTAACTTTTATAATGGGGTGTGCTTCAATTAGTAGGAGAGTGTTTGAAGAAACTCAGGTTATAAGAATATACATGTTCAAATGTGTGTGTGCTTACATGCATGTGTGTATATTTTTATACAACTATAATGACATATTGTAGATTTTGGTAAGCAACCTGACTTTCACAAATATATATTAGCATAATATAAACACTTTTCATATCAGTAACTATTTATTCACAATATCACTCGTATTGTTATATGTTTAGTGACATACACCCTCACATTTTCTATACCAATGTTTAGAATTACTTATTTCACCCATTTTTACATCTTCATTTGCTACCATAGGAATTGTTAATATTATTCACCTTTTAGTAATGACTTTAATTCCTCTATGTCACAGGGTTTGGTACCTAAAATCACCACTGAACTATGTTTGAGAATATTCTATTTTAATAAAAGGCATCATAAATTAGGAATATTTAGTTATCCCCAATAACTAGAAAAGATTATTTTCATACTAGTTAAAATAAAGTTTCAAAATGGTCAAAATCACAACACTGACAAAATAAGAAAGCACTGAATTGTTATTATACAGTATGTCAGGTTCATAATTTCTAAAAATACAATGACTCTTCCTCCTTAAAAAGGATACACAATGACTACCAGACTCATGGACATGTTTGAAATGTACACTGAAACAAAGGCTGAGTGAGTGGGTACATTTGGAATATTGAAATCAAAATTATGAAAATTCAAAATTAAAACATCAGATTGCATTTCCATAACAAAACAAAAATTTGCATGCATGTTGAATGTGTTTTATGAAAAACACATTGCTAAGCACTCATGAATGATTTAACTCAAGCATTATGACTTAAAAAAAAAGAGCTATTTGCCTAACCTTTATAGAACTTACTCTGATAGGAAGTACGGATCCGTTTCGTTAAATCAGGATAAAAGTTAGACAGCCCACGCATGCAAAAGTTGTCTTTGGAACATGCCAGAGCATCAGCATCAGCAGCAGGCAGAGGAAAGAGAGAAAATAGTCTAAAGTGAAAGGAAGTGATATCATACCAGAATCTAGAACAGCCAAGATGAAGAAATTGTAGCAAGATTAGGCAATCAAATTAGAGAGGAGATATTTTAAAAATAAATCAGTTAGAAAGGGGATAGATGAATGATGAGAATGTTGTAGCCATTTATTTAATCAAGTATCTTATAAAGTTGGTGGCAAATTCTTCTTACGTGTTTTACCATGGTGGAATGATTTCATTTGTAATACTACATAAAAATATTTGGTTAATATTAAGGTTGTTATATTTAATCTTTTATCATTTAAAAAGACAGCTTAGCTATTTAGTTTTTATTTTGTTTTGTAATATAAAGTATGCACTTATTATAGTTACCTTATAAAATAAAATACTCAGTTTACAACTTCATCAGTTTTTTTCCCATATTTAAGCTATCAAAATTTTAATCTGTAGTCATTATTGTTGAAACTCAACAGGTTTGAATTACATATATTTTCCTAGTCAAAACACTCACTCTTCCATCCCTAAGTGGATATTAGACAATTAATTGATGAGCTGGCAGAGGATTTACAGCTTTTCTGACCAAGGGGCATTTTGAGCCTTGCAGCATCTCCTCACTACCTGCCCCTAATAGCTTCCTATCTTAGACTCTGAACTTTCAAAATCACTTGCCTCTTCTCCAAACGTGAAGGAATGGTTCTGGTTTTCTTTCAAAAGCTAGTAGTGACAGAAGCAGAATCTGCAGAACTAAAATTTCTAGGATACTAAGATAATATTGAAAGCTGAGATCCCAAACAAAAGCCTGGCAGGTTCTGAAGGGCAAATGCTGTGCTTCTGAAAATGGTCTAAATTAGCAAGCATTGGAGTTCACAAAAGAAAAGTTAACAAAGAAGATTGTCAATCAAGCACCATTAGTCCAAATGGAAAATTCATTTAATGTTAAAACTGGCCCATCCACAATTTGGAAATTAACAACTGTCACATATTATAAAATATTCTTTTTATGGGTATCTTTAGTAAAGGTCTCAATATTCAGTTAATTCCTGGTAAAATAAGGAGATATAAAAGCACCATCTAAATGTATAACACTATAGAAACAATTTTAACCAACTAGATAATAAAAACACAAAATAACACAAAATTTATGGAGGTTAAAGCTGCTTATTTGAAATTCCTGAAAAATTTTGGATAATTCAGGCATCAAAGTTTGGAATCACATCCTAATTAAACCTCAAACTTCTTCTCTCTTGTAGTTAAGTTAATTTGCTTGTCCTGCTAAGAAAAAATGCCATATTTCATAGCACTTAAAATATCAGAGAGTGGTATTTATTATGTTTATATACATATGTCCAATTTAGTCATCATCAGTAAAAAAAAATGATGGCCACAATATAGTAACTTAAAAAATAAAAAATGAGCCGGGCCATGGGTCCGTAAGCCTTTAATCCCAACACTTGGGAGGCAGAGGCAGGAGGATCTCTGAGTCTGAGGCCAGCCAGGTCTACAGAGTGAGTTCCAGGACAGCCAAGAAACCCTGTTTCAAAAAACCAAAAAAGAAAAAAAAAAAGACCTTAGACTGTATTTGAAAGGGGTTAACAACATTAGAGGAAAGTTAAACTGTTTAGTCCAAATTTTTAAAGCAGTTTTTCTGCCAGAGTCCCAGTTTTCATATCAGTAGTTTTTTTTTCTGTTAGAATTTCTTAAGAATTCAACCTAAGAAACTTAAGATGCTTCCTAACTTCAACAGCAAACTAAACTTTAAGCACTGCTCACTCTGTTCAAAGGTTATTGCTGTTTCTTCCCAGTTCCTTTTTGTGCATGTTGAGTCAGTATTACCATGCATTTGAATGGCATCATGCAGGAAAGACAATCTGCAAGAAAGCAAGTGAACAAATGGAGCTCCAAACCCACCCAGTCTGTCTCCTACCTGCAATGAACTGTTTGTTTTTTCGAGGAGACCGGGGCTGTCGCTGGTACAGGTCACTTGATCTGTAGAGGTCAATGGTTCCCATACTTAATAGTACTGTCTTCTGTATGAAATCCACCACAACCAACCCAGTGCAGTTTCCAAATGCAACTCTGAGGGCAGGAAAAACACAGAACCAAAATGTATCATAAGCATGATTATTTTTACCTGTTAGTTAAATATAAGATTGCTGGGAAGTAATCTAAGATTGGGGACATTAGACAGTGATTAGTGTTTCAAAGTCAGGAAACAAATCCACTGTACATATGATAGATTGAGTATAATAACCATGACTGATTACTATAAAAAGTAGAGATGGCCGGCAATCATACTTCAAGTTTTATCATTTAAGCTGTGATTAATAACGTGGTCTTTAACTTGATTTTATAGTTTTACAGAATAAAAATGACAAATCCTTTTTCCTGTACAAAGGGTCAAGAAATAGGCACACTAAATAGACACAAATGTGTAGGTAAACAATCAGATGGCTTTCGCAAATAAGATTGTGATTATTAATCATTTTCTTTTCCTTTTAACCTTTCTCCCCCTATCCTTACTCTGGCTTCTTCTTCCTTCATTCTTCCTCCTCCTCCTCTTTATTTTTCCCTTGTTCTTCTCCTTCCTTCTTCCTCTTCCTCCATCTTTTAGGTCAGGGAATCCCTAGGTAGCCAGACCCTCCCTGAACTGTCTGTCTTCTCCCTACCTTTCTCTCCCAGGAGACAAGGTGTGCACTACTACATATATCTAGAGTTTGATATCATAGTAGATAGAAAGAAATACAGCTTGATTTATGAAAAACGATTCCTCTAATCTTTGTTCATTACTGTCTCTTATAAATTAAAAGACAAATACAATTTGACTAGTTAACTAGTTGATTCAGTAAAGCAGCTTTCCTAGGCAGGCTTTTTGGTCACCTGAACCATTAAGTAAGTATATATTAACTCCCATATCTGCCCATTTACAACATGTTCTCTAGCTAAACACTTACATTCTGTCATTTCTACTTCCTAAACTAGATATAAACTCCATATTATGGTTTGTGTGTTGTTTAAAAGCTCCATATTACTTTATTACTTAGATTGAATCTTGTTTATAAACAATGTGCATAGTTTCAATCTTATTTTTTTCCTTCTGTTACACTGTCATTCTCACAAATATAAGAATAAAATAAAACAGAACAAAACTTTTATGCACTTAAAATGTTTTCCTAATTCAGCTGAAGTTCTGTGTGTTCCAGAAATTGAAATCTTAAAAAAAATATATAAGACTCAGAATATCCTGGGTTGATTTTATCTGTTTGATTTATAGGTGATGTAACTTTGAGAGAAATTAATGAATCTAGTTTATAAGTTTTTTTTATAAGAATCAAGTCAGAAAATTGCTTTAAAATACTCTGAAGTTTTTCCATGCAAAGGAATTAAAAATATATTTAAATATGTATTTAAATCTTTAGGCTTTACTATATTGAAATGTTGCTAATTATTTCTATTAGAAGCAATAATGAAGCTTTCAACATAATGCTCAGAAGAAAAATAGGCACTAGAATGTATAATAATGATAATGATTTTTGTGTTGGATTCAAAATATGAAGAACTGCAAACTTATACTGTAACAATGGGGAAACCAGGAAGTGTTTGTTAAACAGTCTGTGAAGAAATTGGTCTTAATCTACTTTAAACAATCAGAAAACTGGACTAAATACATTAAACAACAGCGTTTACATGTTAGGCAGTAGTCAGCAGGAAGCAGTGAGAGCAATGACAGCCTCATAAATGTTGTAGCTTAGTGAACATTTCCCGAGGTAAAGGAAAGAAACTCAAAAATATCAGTGATCTCACTGAATCGAAGAGACAGTTATCAGGAGGTAAGGATGCAAAGCAGCTAGAACATAAAGGGAATATGAGAGAGAGAGATGCACATGGAAACTCTACTAGGGATTTGAAGATTATTCCTATGAAGGCTAGCTACATACTAACCGGGATATTCATGTGAAAAAACTACCAAAAGCTTGATGCAGGGGGAGAGCCAACAAAAAAGAAGGCAGAATGGCTTCCAAACTTCACAATGCTAAAATAGTTCATATTACTATGAACTATACCACACACAGAACAGTAGACTTTAAGGTGTTAACATCAATACTGGAATAAATTAACCATAGAATTAATTCTTCACCTACTCTAGAAAAGATTTAGAAGAAGAATTACAAATAACTATTTTCCAGAAAACAACTGAACATCACTGAAAAGAATCTAGCAATATAAAATAAAAAATATCACTTTGGAAATCAATATGGCCCTTTCTTAGAAAATTGGGAATAAATCTCCCCTAAGATCCAGCTATACCACTCTTGGGCATATACCCAAGAAATGCTCAATCATACCACAAGAGCACTTGCTCAGCTATGTTCATATCAGCATTGTTTGTAATAGCCAAAACCTGGAAACAACGTAGATGCCCTTCAACTGAAGAATGGTTAAATAAATTGTGGCACATATACACAATGGAATACTACTCAGCAGAGAAAAACAATAACATCATGAGGTTTGCAGGCAAATGGATGGATCTAGAAAAAATATCTAAGATAACTTTTATAAAATAAAAGGAAGAACCACACACACTGGGAAACATTTTCAAAGTACTATATATAATTAATTATATATATTATACCTAGGTATAATATATATAATTAGGTATAATATATATAATTAATTATATATAATTAATTTTAAAATATTATATATAATATTAATATAGATACAGAATACACAGAAAACACCTGATAATGTGACAATCAAACTCTTAAAAAGGAAAAGAAATTCACATAGATGTTTTGTCAGGTGGATGTCACATAAACACTTGAAGAGACACTGAAAATTGTAGGCTCTGAGGTTAGACAACCTAAATTCATATTTAGAAATCAATAAGCCTACAAAGACAATGAACAAAGTAAGACTGACAATATCAAGTGTTGACAATAATTCAGAAAAAGTGAACACTCACACATTGCTGACAAAAATAAATTCTACAGATGCTTCAGGAAACAATGTCTTATAAAGATTACATAACTCATTATTTCTACTCCTAGTTACCTTAGAAATTAAAACAAACATTATATAAAAACTTGAACATAAAGTTCAAAGACAGTTTATTATAATATACCCAAACTATAAGCAACCCAAATTCCCATTAAGTGATGAGTAGATTAAATTTCTTATAAATCCATATACTAGAGTACTCTTCAGCAGCAAAGAGCATCACAGTATAAATATAAACAAATATTATGTTAGGTAGCACACACATGTAACATAGATGAATTTCAGGGGCATTATTCTAAGACAAAGAAAACAAATGCCAATTATTCTAATTATGAAAAATTATTGAAATGCAAAACTTAGTGGTAGTTAACAAATCAGCAGTGATTTTGAAGTATCAGGGAATGAGGCATGGTTATGGACTGCAAATGACCAAATGACTGTGGAACGAAATCTCTGTAAGCATGACATCGTTGCACTTTCCACGTTTTAGAGCAGATTTTTCGGGCATTCCAATAGTGAAAGGCTGACAAACACAGTGTTGGTACAGATCAGTGATATTTGACTTTACAACATCCAACACGAGAAGGAAAAACCTCTAGAACTGCTTATACAAAAATCCAGAAAAGTATGAGGAAAAGCCTAGAGTGCTATAAACGAAGCTAAATGGATAATTCATACTCCAGAGAGCTAAATGTCTAGAATGGTAGTGAATGGCCCCATATTCTGCACATATAAATAGCACTAATTGAATTTAGTGGCTTATCAAAATAATAATGATGATGATAACAAAACATAATAAAAGGCATGAATTTGGGAGGGGGAACATGTTGGGAAGAATACAGTATTCAAGGAGGAAAATGAAGGAGTGAATATGAATCATATTTTATTATACACATGAGTGAAGTTATCAAGAGTAAAGAAAATTAGAAAGAGTCTAGAATACCAATACAAACCAAAAACCAAAGTACAACAAAAAGATACTGATGAGGTTTCAGATGGGGTGAGGACTCTATTGAGACATAGATGAGAGGTTGTTCCTGTCATGATGTGGCAAATACTTAGGATGCATTATCTCCATGTCCATTTATGATTCATATGAGACTTTGTGGAAAACTGATGCTAATAGTGATGGATTTAAAAGTAAAAGTTTATATTAGAGAATATTTAAAGGCAGAAAAACAAGAAGGAAGTGACAATGCTTTTAGCCAATTTTAAAGTAAAAATTTGGAACAAAGCACAGAAAATCAGACAGATTCAGAAGACTTACAATTTTGATAGAAATGCAGCTTGTTTAGATTTACTTGCTCAAGAGATTGGTGTCTATAAAAGAAACCAAATTGGGGCTGAAAAGATCACTTAATGGTTAACAGCACTTGTTGCTCTTCCAGAGTACTAAGTTCAGTTCTCAGCACCAACAGGGTGGCTAAAAACTGTCAGGTACTCCCAGTTTCTAGAAGACTCAACACCCTCTTCTGACTTCTGCTGGACTGTGTACATGTGGTACACAGATATACATGTAGGCAAAATACTGTTACACATAAAATAAAAATAAATATTTTTTAAAAGCCAAGTGTTTGATACCAAGATAATAAGAAAGATATGTTAGAGCATCTCAGGCATTGGTTAAGACCATATCTGGCATAGGTTCCAAGGTGTAGAAGTATAAATTAGAAGTACAAATTAATTTCAAAGATTCTTACATGACAGAATCTTTTCAGAACAGAAAGGTAACCATTTAACCTAAGGTCACTGGAAAAACTTAGCTGGCAAGTGTGGTATTGTATTCCCCCAAATATTGTGCATTCTAATAAACTTATCTGGGGTCAGAGACAGAGCAGCCACAATATTAAACATAAAAGATAGGCAGTGGTAACACACGCCTTTAATCCTAGCATCCCAGAGGCAGAAATCCATGTGTTCAAGGATACAGACAGGCATGGTGACTCATCACACCTTTAATCCCAGAAAGCAAGCCTTTAATCCCAGGGAGTGGTGGTAGAAAGCAGAAACGTATATAAGGCGTGAGGACCAGAAATTAGAAGCATTTGGCCTGGTTAAGCATTTGGCTGGTTAAGCTTTCAGGCTTCTAGCAGCAGTTCAGCTGAGAACCATTCGGATGTGAGGACTCAGAGGCCTCCAGTCTGAGGAAACAAGACCAGCTGAGGACCCGGCGAGATGAGGTAGCTGTGGCTTGTTCTGGCTCTCTGATCTTCCAGTGTTCACCCCAATAACTGGCCTCAGGTTTGATTTTATTAATAAGAACTTTCAAGATTCCTGCTACAGGCAAGACATCCAGAGACTGTTGCAGGCATAGCTGAAGTAGGTCCAAATAAAGCTCAATGATGGCAGATCTTGTTGACCAACAGTGCTAGTAGTGAAGACATGCAGAGTATGAGTTACAAAGTCCTGGAGGCTTCTATCAAGATGTCAGAGGAAAGCCCAGAAAGCCAAATTTAAGGCCTATTTAGAGTCCCTGTAATGGTCTCCTAATAGGGTGATGCAAGAATCCATGAAGTTGAAGCTGAAGTGTCTATTGAGACCCAACAAAAAACAAGGATACCAAGGAAGTCTTCTATAAAAAGCTCTCAGTGACAAGGAAAGCCATCATACTTGGCTATCTGAGACTGCTAAATCAAAGAGGTGGTGCATCCAAAGTTTTTCTGAGAATCCTTGGTGTTGAATACAGAGCTATAGAAGTTAATGTTTTCTTTATTGGGTAAAGTCTTGCTTTGACCCAATCCTTTCTTTCCTATCTATATTCTTATTCCACCCTTTAAACTGGAAATGTTTATCCTGTCCCATTGTTTCTTGGAAGTATGTGACTTGTCTTTTTTTTTTTTTAATCACTTATGCATGTTTACAACTGAGTTTTTCAGAGAAGACTTTGGATTGGGTATTTTGAGAAATGATGAAATAGTTAAACTTTGGGGGCTTTCTTGGAGATGGACTGAATACATTTTTCATCATAAGCTAGATATGAGTCTTTCTGGTCCAGGGGTAGATTACTCTATCTTGGATCAGAAAAGTCCCTGAAAACAAACAAAAACAAAACAACAAAAAAGTCCCTGAAAGGTTCACACAGTAAAGACTTGGATCCTAATCTTGCACTACTGAGTGCTAGAGGAAACCTTAAGAGGTAGGGCCTAATGAGAACTGTAGGTTGTTTCTATGTTCTTGAAGGAAAGAGTAGGGTCAAGCCCTTGTTCTTCCGCTTTTTCACTTCCTGGCCACCGGGAGGTAAGAATCTTTGCTCGACCACATGCTCTTCACAAATATGTGGCACCTTGACACAGGACCAAAAGAAACAGAGCCAGCTAATCATTGACTGAAACTTCCAAAAGTGTGAGTTTTCTTCCATAAGTTGATTATCTTAGATGATTTCTTATAATAGTGGAAAGATAACTAAAGGATAGAGTTAAAAAGATGTTGCTATTTAGGTTGTCAATAAAAGCCCTGATTTCTGAAACAGAGAACTGTTATTCTTCTCTTTCTGTTCTATCTTTCTTCAAAAATCCCTATCATCATGGCAGACTAATTTACTATCTTGAAAAGTGAAACAATCTCTTAACCTTCACAATATGTGATTTAACAACTGCCCTTGGCAAATTCTTAAAAACAAACAAACAAACAAACAAAAACACCAGATGATTAGTAACTACAATCACCTAGAGGTTGGTGAGGCACATCTTTAAGAGTAATGTAATTGTTTCTAGAAAAGACCAAGGGGGCAATATCCACCCCAATGGAAACAGAATTACCCCATGCTAAATTCAATGAATTTCAAGGATACAAAGTTAAAAGAAATAAATCATTATTTATTTTGTACACAAATAATAAATTCTGAGAAAATAATCATGAAAGCAATCCAGTTCATAATAGCTATTTTAAAAATTAAGAGGAAACAATAAAGGAAGTTAATGGTTTCTACAATGAAAACCACAGAACTTTCACTACAAAAAATTTGTAAAAAGGGGTTTGGGGATATGTCTCAGTGGATATAGTGCTTTCCCTGTATAATGTCAATTATATTGGTAAATTGGTGATGTGTTGTTTAAGTTTGCTGAGCTCAGACTCTAGGAGTACAGAGGTCCTCCCTTGTCTCAGACTCAAATGTGCTTATGTCAAGCCTTCTGTAAAGCCCTATCCTGGATAAGGCTTCCTTGCTGGCTCTGTAAAGGGGAAAGAGAAGCAAATAGTCCAAGAACAAAACCCACTGTACTCTTGAGAACAATTAGAGAGGAACCATTTCCAACAGAGGTTACTATTGTTTATCTCACAGTATAGCAATGCTTGCAGCAGGAACAGAAAGCCAGAGGATGGTCCAGGGAAAGAAGACTCAATCTGAACTCCCAGAATTGACTGCTTCAGCTTTCCCTCTGATTTCTGCCATGGTTTTTAAGTCCTTGATTTGATACTACTTTTGTTTGCTCTCTCAAATCAGGCTCTTCTTGTGGCCTTTGCTGGATGTTGTGAACTGATTTGATGTTTTGCTATCCATCTGTTACTTCTATCTAGCTGTACTTGCTGTTTTTTCCTTTATTTGTGCTTGCTACATATTTAATAAACTCACTCATTCAGAACAAAGCACAGCTCTCATGGATCATTCTCTGGACCAGAGAGAACACCCTGCAGGCATGAGAAGTGCAGCTCAGACCCCAGCACCCACTTGAAAGACAAATGAGTGTATATGAGAGCTCTGGAGATAGCGACAACGGAATCCCAGGGTAGTGGGATAACTAGATTTGCTAAACGGGCTAGCTCTGGGTTCTGTGAAAGACTGCCTCAGCAAATAAATAAAGAGTGACTGAAGAAGACATGTTAATTCTTAGTATCCATGTACATGTGTGCCTTCACACATTTGGACATGTACATACATTCACACACAGAGAGAGCCAGAGACAGGGAGAGACTGAGAAAAATGCACAAAAGTAGAGAACCTGGTAGGTTCTTAGAATGGAAGAACTAACATTATTAAAATATTTGTGTTAGTTGCAGTAATATTTCAATGTAGGAGCTGAAGAGATGGTTCAGCAGCCAAGAGCACTGGCTGCTCTTCAAGAGGACAGTTCCTCTTGAACTGTACAGTACAGGTTCAATTCCTAGTACCTTCTGCAACACCAGTTTCAGGGTATCTCATACTCTTGTCTGGCCTCCACAAGTACCAGGCACATATGTACAGGCAAAACACTCATACATATCTGTTTTTTAAAAGATTCAATATAATCTGCTATGGATATTGCTATATGTAAATAAACCCTGATTGACCAATAGCCAGACAGGAAGTATAGGCGGGACTAACAGAGAGGAGAATGGAGAAAGGAGGAAGGAGAGGGAAGACTGCCTGGAGCAGTCGCCAGGACAAGGAAGATGTAAAGTACCGGTAAGCCATGAGCCACGTGGCAAAGTAAAAATTAATAGAAATGGGCTGAATATAAGAGTGAGAGCTAGACAATGATAGGCCTGAGCTAATGGCCAAGCAGTTTAAATAATGTAAGAGTCTGTGTGTTTATTTTATAAGTGGGTTCTGGGACTGGCAGGACTTGGTGGTGGGAGCTGGAGAGAAATTCTCCAGCTACAATAATCCCTAACAAAAAACAATGACACTTTTCACAAAACCAGAAAAAAAAATCCTAAAGTTTATATGGAAGCATAAAGACTCCAAATAGCTAAAGGAAGCATAATGGAAACAAGTAATGTACTGAATCTTAAGTTCTACAGAATCATGGTAGTCAAAATAAGTCTGACATAAAATAGACATGTCATCCAACAAAAGAGCAATCCCAGAAATAAATGTACATGTGTTCAGGATAGATAGCCAACTTCTACTCAACAAAGGCACCAACAATCTATATTGAAGAAAAGATGGCCTTTTCAATAAATAGTGCTGAGGAAACTTGATATATACATAGAATACTGAAATAACTACTATATTTGAAGCCATATTAAAAACCACTTCAAAATAAATGAAAAACCCAAGTGGAAGACCTGAAACTCTGAAACTAGTGGAATATAAAGGAAACACATTAGTACAGGCAATGATTTTTCTAGATGGAGCCTCAAAAGAATAATAAAAGAAAAAGTTGACAAATGGGATTAAATGAGATAGAAATGCTTACCACTTTGATTTGTCTACTACACAATTTATATAACTAATGAAATACTACTATTTACATATACATGTGTGATTGTTGTATATTAATTAAAAAGGAAAAACAAAAACAATCTGGAAATAAAGGATATGGATGATATATTCTAAAGCATTGTGAAATACATTTTTAAGATATTCAAGTTAATGATGGTTCTAAAAAGAAATAGTTTTTCTCTTTAAGTAAAATGTGAAAATTGCATTCAAAATTCTAATCACAAAGTAAGTAGAAGTCGTGTGCTATCCAAGAAGACAATGGAGGAACTAGCTAAAGGCGTTTTTGAGATAAATGGGCCTAGATGATCATCACAGTGCTGGAGTGTGAATGTGTAGAACATGGGACTGCACATCAAGAGGGACATGCAAAGACTAAGGTTTCTTGGTGTCTGGTGTGCTTCTCCTACTCATATTCTTTAATAGTGGCTTGTATCAATTCCATGTATGACTTCAGTAGCCTCAGGTGCATTATGGGCCACACACAGTAGCTGCTCCTCAGGAGTACTCAGGTCACAAAATTTGATGATACCCAACTCATGTCAGCTCCCATGGCACACAAATACAAATACAGTGGGCTTGCTCTCTTCATCAACAGTTCTAAAGATGTCCCCCGTAAGGGCTTTGGGTCCTAGCCCAAAAACTGACAAAGAAGGGCAAGCAAACACCTATGAGGGCAATGCCTACTGGAGTTGTAATCTTCCTACTAGTGAATCTACCACTATCCACTTTACCATATTTATGACTCATGGAATGATGGGACAAAATGATTGCCATTTTCTTTTAGAAGCATATAATTGCAAAGGGTCATGGATAGAGAAAAGCTTGACACATGAATCATGACTTTGGATAGGTGAATGAAACTTTGGAGGAAATGGAGTTTACCTCTCAATCAATCATACTTTGAGCCTCATGCATATCTTATTCAGATGACATCTAGATGAAACTGCAGGCTGAAATCCTATAGACAAGACTTTTGGAACTGTTAATGTTGAATAAATGTTATTTTGCAACTGATAAATACATAAATTTTGGGGAATCTGGAGCAGAAAACTATGGTCTGAATTTTTGTAGCTCCCCCAAATCATGTATTCTATGTGGTCTAAAAAAGGATTTACAATAGAAATATCTTCAGTTGTGAATTAGTGAATTTATTAAGTTTATAGAAAGCAGAAGTGAAAGAAAACAGATGGGGAAACATCATCAATTCAGGTTATAACTCTGAGAAGAGAACATTCTGGAGTAGCCTGCTTCAGAGAACAAAGAGAATATAAAGTTTAGGGCTTTATCTGACAGACATCAACTGGGGAAGCTGAGGCAGTCAGCTGGAGTTCCAGATTGTACTTCCTCTTTCTAGATGAGCTTCTGGCTTCTAACTCCCACTGAAGACATTTTCATAGTATGTAATAATTAGCAGAAGCCTCTGTTGAAAATGGTTTTTCTTCCTAGCTGTTCTCAAGGACACAGTGTTTTCAATATGCTCTGTTGGTTGCTTTTTCCCATGTCACAAGGCTATTGGGCCATCCTGTCCCTAGACAAAGGGCCTTGGAGGACATTTTGGGAAAAACATGCTTAGATTTGAAATGAGGGATCCACCCTTTTTTCAGAGCCAGTTTCTCAATAAGCTAAAACAGCACATAACAATTAACAAATATAATGTGTATTATAAAGTATGTTTAACATAAACCCAAAGGCAATGGATGGTAGTGAGATGTGGAGTCTTTCGGTCTTGAGGACTTCCATCTCACAGATGAGATCAGGTCCCTTATAAGGAGAGAAAGCTTGCTCGCTGTATCTTTTACATGAGGAAGCACTCAGATGCTATTTCTGAAACAGTTGAGCCCGTGTCAGACATTGAATCTGCTGATGCCCTCATCTTGGACTTCCTAGGCTCCAGATCTGAGTAATAAATATACTTCCGTTGTGTCTATGGCGGTTTATTACAGCAGCCCAAATAAACTTAAGATACTTGTCTTTTATTTTTTTAATCTCAGAGGTAAAATGTCTATCATTTCACCAAAAAGTACAGTGCTTGTTGCAATGTATTAGAGTAAGGAAATGGTCTTCATAGTTTAACTAGTAGCTTCTTTTAACCTCACCAGTGGGTATTGAATGTTAGTGTATGTGTGTGTTTAATTGTTTGAGAATTTTGTACATGTATACAATGTGTTTTGATCAAGTCTATCCCTTATACTCTGTCCAGTTCTTCTCCATTCACTTCCCACCATTTCTTCCCAACTTCAAGTGGTCATGTTGTTCGAACCCTGAGTCTACTCAGAACTTCCAGTATGTGGGTGGTATAACTCTATCTGCTGGAGCACAGGCAGCTTCTCATATGCTTTTTGTTTTTGTATCCCTGATATGCTTTTTCTACTTTATTCTATTAATTTGATAAATTGCCCTGATTCATTTAAAATGATAAAACAATCTATATTTCCAATGCAAATCAACTTTGGTTATAAATAATTTTACCATTTTTCTTGATAGATTTATTTATATTTTGAATAGAATTTTAATTCATGTTGATATAAGTCATAGACATAATTTTCCCATTCTTTTAATAACATTTTCAAGTCCTCAAATTTATGTTACCTCATAAAATGAGACAAGCATGATTTCATCTTTCATAAATCTCAGAAAGGATCTATATAATAAGTATAATATTTATTTCTTTAATACTTGGTGGAGTTCACTTTGATGATGATTTGAGGTGGGGTTTTTGCAACTGAAGCTCTGTAAGGCAAGCACCCAAGCTTCCATTCTCATGTGCTCTTGAGTGGATTTCCTCTAGTTCTCTTCAGTTCCTGAATTGAGGGGCATCTCTCCACAGCCTTTAATTCTGATCCTCCTCTCCCCTGCCTTCAAAGGCCAATCTTTTAAGAAGGGTATCTTGAAACTGCTTGAACTCACCCATCTTCAAGGTAACGGGGGTAGAAAACAATACATGTTCTTACCATATCAAGTAATGAGGATTATAGATTCCACTGTTCAAGTACATTATAACTGAGACCAGGAATCCCCGAGAAGGATAAAAAGAGTCAGTTTTCATCAGAAACCTAAAACTTTCTCCATTTGCAAGTGTAACGGAAACCAAACTCTGCAGGTAGATCTACTATCAGTTAGACAAAGTAGAAGTGAACTCTAAAGACAGGTCAAAAGAAGCTACCCAAAGTGAAACAAAGGAGAAAAGGGGGGCCGAAAATCTGAATCAGTCCAAAAAGAGAAATCTGAAGTCAGAGCATTACCACTAATATGAAATCAAGGAAAAGAAAAATAATCATAGAATATGTTTAATTATTAATGTATCATACTACGGTCAATCTAATAAAAATTGAACTAAGGAATTATTCTAATTCTTTAGTTTTAATATTTTAAAAGAAACAGTCTATCAGGTCGATCTCAGTCCTTGGGGGTGGCCTTGATCTGGAGGTGGTGGGAATGGGGGGTGGGCTGGGGGGAAGGGGAGGGGGGCAGGAAGGGGGAGAACAAGGGAATCTATGGCTGTTATGTAGAACTGAATAGTATTGTAAAATAAAATAAAAAATAAATAAATAAAATAAAAAATAAAATAAAAAAAACATTTATAAACTGTTTAAAATTCTGTAATACTCAACAGAAAGAAAGTTTAATTACTTACATTCCATACGCTGAGCTTATAGAAAGGCTGGTAATCTGCTGAGGAGGCTCACCATCTACCCACACCAACTGAATAACAAGATCTGCTTGATAGCCTGGCGGCATTCGCACTGGCCGTGTTTTAACACTAGAAGGACGAGAAAATGTAATTCTATTACACACAGCTTTAGCATGCTTATGCATCTTAAGAATTTACATAGAATTATGCTTCAAAATATTTAACATTGGGGCAAGAATGTAGATGAGATTTACTTCAGTGTTTCTCAAGTCAACCCTATTATGTGTCAATAATTGTTAATGCCTACTTCTTCTTCACAACCAGACCTTTATTTCACTGTTTTTTCTCCACCACCCCTATCTTCAATTCTTCTACATCTTATAAATGTCTAGGTAACTAGAAGATCTGTGCTCTCGTGATAGCTCTTCTTAGAAAACAAACAAATAGCTCTACTGTGCTATTTTAAGTGTTCTGTCACATTGGTTTTCATTTTCTTTCAATTCAGTTAAATGCAGTAAAGTGGTATGAAGGAAAATTAAAAAGAGAAATGGACTGGCAAGGTTGCTCAGCAGGTAAAGGTGCTTGCCATCAAGCCAGAACTTCGTCCCCAGGACCTACAAGGTGGAAGGAGAGAATAGATTCCTACAGGTTGTCCTCTGACATTCACATGTACAGAATGGTATGTGTGTATACATGCACACAAAGAAGTAAACATAAAAAATACATATTTATAAACTTATTAAAAGCTTTTCTCTAGCTAAAATTTAATGATTTTTGTTTGCTTATAGATTTTTTTTCTCCAATTATATTTTCTTTTTGAAAAAAAGTTTCTTTTTGAAGAAAGTTATGGATTACTCCTAATTGAATAGCTTTTGTTGTTGAAATTTTATCTCTAAATTTTCCATACATATTTGCAAAAGGAAGTAAGAAACAAGCTTTCTAGAGTTCTTAAGTAATAGAAATATATATTTTTTCATATGTGGCTTAGAGAAAACCCTTCCTTAGGCTGAATTCTCCAAGCAGCTAACAGTAGAAACATTTATTAGACAACATAAAAGTAATAATCTATAAAGCCTGTCATGAAAAGCATAAAAGCAAGATAAATTTTGCTATGAGCTTTACAAGCTAAACTTTTTTATTATGTTTTTAAATTTAGATATACTGAGTAAAACATTTAACAACAATTACTAATTAGAAAAACAGGTCAGGATTAAATTTAAATTAAATTGACTTGTTAAATTTCCCATTTTATCAAAGTCATGTTTTCTTTAAAATCTTTCTAGGAAAAAATATAAACAGGCAAATTAAGTATAAAAACACTGTGTGCTTTTTTTTTGGAGCTATTCAAAGAAAAATGATGCTCTTGTAATTCATTTAACAATGAGGGAGAATAAAACTTTATCTGTTACAGTGTGCAAGAATTCCATAATTAATTGTGTTCGCAGCCGTCGCCGCGCCGCCGCCGCTCCCTCACGCCAGCGCCGCCTCTCGCTTGCAGAGCTCCAGCCGAAGGAGAAGGGGGGGTAAGTAAGGAGGTGCCCATACCATGGCTCGTACAAAGCAGACTGCCCGCAAATCCACCGGTGGTAAAGCACCCAGGAAACAACTGGCTACTAAAGCCGCTCGCAAGAGTGCGCCCTCTACTGGAGGGGTGAAGAAACCTCATCGTTACAGGCCTGGTACTGTGGCACTCCGTGAAATCAGACGTTATCAGAAGTCCACTGAACTTCTGATTCGCAAGCTCCCCTTCCAGCGTCTGGTGCGAGAAATTGCTCAGGTCTTCAAAACAGATCTGCGCTTCCAGAGTGCAGCTATTGGTGCTTTGCAGGAGGCAAGTGAGGCCTATCTGGTTGGCCTTTTTGAAGATACCAACCTGTGTGCTATCCATGCCAAACGTGTAACAATTATGCCAAAAGATATCCAGCTAGCACGCCGCATACGCGGAGAACGTGCTTAAGAGTCCACTATGAGGGGAAACATTTCATTCTCAAAAATTTTTTTCCTCTTCTTCCTGTTATCAGTAGTTCTGAATGTTAGATATTTTTTCCATGGGGTCAAAAGGTACCTAAGTATATGATTGCGAGTGGAAAAATAGGGGACAGAAATCAGGTATTGGCAGTTTTTCCATTTTCATTTGTGTGTGAATTTTTAATATAAATGCAAGATGTAAAGCATTAATGCAAGCAAAATGTTTCAGTGAACACATTTCAACAGTTCAACTTTATAACAATTATAAATAAACCTGTTAAAATTTAAAAAAAAAAAAAAAAAAAAAAAAAAAAAAAAAAAAGAATTCCATAATTAACATAGGTACATGATTTGGCACTTGGAAGTAGTTCTTACCTGAGGCACGGGATGCTATCCTTCGTCACTCCTTCACTAGACACAGTATTAGTGCTTCCGGAGAGACTCCTTGAAGAGGGGAGTTGAGAGGAGAGATCTGGAAATGGAGGACTTGTTTCTGGCTCGGGGGTGATAATGTCTTCAACATCACACTGAAGTCGTACCTCTAATGACTAAAAAAGTCAGGCTTTAATTTAGTCTAAGTTATAATAATAATGGTAACTACATTAATATATCTGAGGTTTTTAGAAATTTTTAATTTTTAGATCAGCAAATTCAGTAGCTTATACTCAATTTCAGAATTATATCAAGCTGAATTAAGTAGTGAATTAGATGGACTATTCACTGACAATGACCAAAGAAACATAATCTTTAATTCCTCAGACCTATAAGAAAGATGCCTATTAGTGAAAATAAATTCTTATATAATGAATATTTTTGTGCTTTCACATATAGCATGAATCTTAAAAGGTCTTATTAATAAAAACACTCAGAAGCCAGATATTGTCATCAATACCTTAGTAACATCATTGTTTTGTATCAGAATTTTATGTAATGAATTTAAAAATTAAAATTTTGGTAAGGTAATATTATAATTATTTTTAACATATACAATTTTTACTACATAAAAAATCATTAAGAACATTAATAAAGTTGAGAAATAATCAGTTATGAGAGCTAGTTAACAAGAAAACATAAAGAAGTGAATTTTTTAAAAAGGACAAAGCCTACACTAATTTGATACTTATGAAGAAAGCAGAACTACACTATCTAATTAAATGCATACATGCATATATATCTTTAGGCATATACTATATAATACCTACTTTAACTGTGTTATCTATTATAATGGTAAGAAATTTTTCTTTATTAGTAAAAATAATGCTGATTGTATAATATTGACAATTAATATTTAGGAGGAATTGACTTAGTCAGGTAGATGCACAATAGAAGAGAACAATATAATGTTCAATTTGTAGTGAGATTAATTTAAAATAGCAAGCTCATTTTGACATAGAAGTTTTGTTAGAGAACTGTTCATTTGAAAACAAACTACTTTTTAATATATTAAGTAACTAATTAAAAATACTATAGAATATATTACATATGGATTATATACTGTCTCTTGAGGACTTAAAAATAATACCAAGTTCAATTACTTAATTGTTTTAGAACTATAAAGTTCTATAACTTTAGAAAGTTAAAGTAACTTACCACTATTTCTGTTGTAATTTCCTGTCTGCTGAATTTATAAATTATGACATATGCAGAGACTCCTGATACACAAAATATCCTGCTCTCTGGACACCAGTAAATCATCTGAACAGCGAATGGGTCTTCCTCCACAATTTCACATGTTTGTTTGCCGTCTCCTACCTTCTGCTTTTCAAATACTTTAGACGTTTTTAACTTGTACAACATCTGCAGAGTCACTATAAAATATTAAGATGCAGTTACTTCCTAATTTGATTTGAACTCTTAGACATTGTTCAAGATTTCTTTGGTACATTTGTTGAACCACAAAAGTAAAACCCAAGTAAGGCAGATTCTGTTTACATAATAAACCCTCAGTGCCATGCCCTCATTGTCAGTAGTATCAAGAGAAAACTATAAGCAGAAAAAAGGTTTAGGAGCATTGGAATTATGAAAACTTATCATGGAAATCATAACATAAATCTCTCCTGGGTGGGATGCTGCCATGTTTTTGTTTTTTTTTTTTTCACAACAATCCCTTTAATTGCTTGCTAGAGGTAGATACAATAGTCTAGATGGTGTTTTTTTTTTTTTTAAGATATAAAGTCTTTAATTGTTTTAGGAAATATTTCATCTGGGTGTTTCTAGTAAAGAAAGGGTCAGGTATATGCTGATAAAACTCTGGGTTTATGAATTGTTTTCAATAATATTTATTCAGGGGAAGTTATTTCTACTTCAGAACATAATAAAAACACAATTCCCCATATAAAACAAAAGATCCCTGCTTTATGGATGGTCTTCAAGAGAGTTTCCAAAGCCAGCAGCTTCTGCTGGAAGGGTACAGCTTGAATTTAACAAGAAACAGTATTTAGCTTAATTCAAGACAATTTTACAAAATAATTGGCCTGGACTTTTAAAAATTGTCAGTGACATGAAATACTTGGTCTCGCTGTAGACTTTAAACTAGATGGAAAAAATGATACTTTTTTGTTGTTGCAGTTGTAAAGGACATCATTGAGACAGCTGGTAAAAGCTGAAATAGAATTGCAGATTAAATAACATCTTTGTGTCACATTAGTCGGGTTTCTTCTGTTTCTTACTTTCAAGGCTCGTGGTTACCCTTTCTCAGAAACGAAAAGTAACTGCTAACTTATTCTTATCTTCCTATTCTTGACTGTCTAAGTCAGTGGTTCTCAACCTGTGAATTGTGACCCCTGGGGGTCGAGTGACTCTTTTTCAAGGGTTGCATATCAGATATCCTACATATCAGATATTTCTATTACAATTTATAACCGTAGAAAATTAAAGTTATGAAGTAGCAGTGAAATAATTTTATGGTTGAGGGGATTACCACAACATGAGGAACTGTATTAAAGGGTCACAGCATTAGAAGTTTGAGAACTACTGGAGTTTTAGCTACCTAACAAAATTCAGATTAGCTGTTAATCCATTACACTAGCCTTTCTGACTAGGCTGATGGTGAATAATTGTAATCCTAGAATGTAATTGGCTGAGGTATGAGGGTCTTAGAATTCTGAATAGGCTTTATAAAAATACCCTATCTGAAAAATAAATCTTCCTTGAAATTTACTGGTTCAAATAAATCTCTATCATGTCTTATTAAAATAGCATTTGATTACACTACATTTATATTTTTCATAGTTGGACATGTATTTATGCATGTGCATTTCTTTCTCTTTTCTCAAGAACATGCTTTGTGAATAATATAAATGGGTATAATGAAGACTTAGGTAAGTTAACAGGCCCTTCCACATTGACCACATATGTTATTCCGTAAATTATCTAATTGTCAAAAAGTTCAAAAGAACTTTTACAGTTCTCAAATAATTTATTTTGATTCTCACAAAATGTTGTACAGTGGAATAGGGAAGCTGAGAACAGAGGAATAAGAGCACTTGTCAAATAGCATGCATGTAGGACACAGAGGGAATTCCTCAAACAGTTAATCTTGCAAAACTTGGGTCTTTTTTCACACAGGATTGTTGAAAGAGTGGCCATAGTCTTGTTTATTTAATATTACTGAATACAATTAGGGTAGATATACTTTAAGCTGATCCAAATATAGGACATGAATTTTGTAACAAAGCAATATAATTATAATTATGCTAAAGTATTTCTGAAATGGCAATTATTCAGATTAAAAAGTGATGGATGGCTGTGAATAAATATTAGCAAAATGTTTTCTGTTGAATGAGGATAAACATAAAACTTACTTGCAGAAGCATCCCAAAATTTTATTGATCCATCAGCATGACTAGATAAAAATAAATTATCATTAAAGTATATCAAATAAAATAGTCACTCTAAATACATACAAATTGAGTTATTATTGTGTTTTTATTAAAATACCATTGTAATGAATATTGATGTATAACAAACAATTCCTAAGCTCAAAAAGTGATTTAAAAATATACATTGTACTTTAAAGATGAGAAAAAAGAAAAATCCTTAGATTTTCTTTCTATAAAATTATATGCAGCATAGTGAACAGTAAAGTGACTCAGGAAGCCGGGCGGTGGTGGCGCACGCCTTTAATCCCAGCACTCAGGAGGCAGAGCCAGGCGGATCTCTGTGAGTTCGAGGCCAGCCTGGGCTACCAAGTGAGTTCCAGGAAAAGGCGCAAAGCTACCCAGAGAAACCCTGTCTTGAAAAACCAAAAAAAAAAAAAAAAAGTGACTCAGGAAAATGAACATCATGTTAAAATAAAATTGTTAACATTTAATAAAAAGACAACTTGAATATTTAACAAAATACAAAAGCAAATAGCTAAACTGATCTAAAACTGTCATGATTTATTAATAATTTATACCAATTCTATACAAACTGGTCTACAATACAAAAAGGCCACAGTACTTCCTAATACATTTGGGAAAGTCAGAATTATCTGAAACCAAACCCAGAAAAAATATTGCAAGAAAAGAAGATTCAACTATAGTTTACTAAACACAGTCAAGAAAATATGAGTAAGTAAAAGATACAGAAAGAGAAATTCCTTATAGCCAAGAAGAATTTGTCAGGAATGCAAAACCAAGTAAGTATTTTAATAAAAATCAGTTGGCAAATTCTAATTATCCAGAATGAAAATTTAATTATCCAAAATAAAATCTATTTGGCAGAAAGGCAATAGACAAAAATTCATTACCCATTCAGGAAGAAACATGACTAATGAGAAGAGAAATGCCTTTAATTTGGCAAAGGACAGCTAAGGGCCAGCTGCAAAACTGCCTAGCATACATGATTGTAATAGAACAAATGTTTTTCTCTTTAGATCAGCAACAATGCAAAAATATTTACTTTCCCCATTTATCTGCTGTTGTGGTGGAGATATTAAACATCGCATTAAAGAAAAATAAATTATAAACCAACAAGTTGAAAAAGAATAGAATTGCTTCTATTTTTAGTGCCTATACTTGATATGCACCAAAATCTCAACAACTCAATCAAAGTGATACTTAAAGGAAGGCCAGCATACAAAAATCAATACTGTTTCTTTGTAACGGGAAAAAAAAAAAAACCCTTGGAAAATCAAAGTATAAATTACCATTTAAAATAGTAAGAAACTACAAAACACTTAGATATAAACTATTATAATTTATGTGAGAGCCATATACTGAAAACATAAAATGCTTGAAAGAAGACATATTCATAAAAGAACAGTAGTAGTATGTTTCAGATGATCATAACATTTATAATGGTTCTCACAAACAACATAGATTGAGTGTAATGCTCAGTGGAATATTTTTTAAAAATTGTAGAAATAAACTGATTATAAAATTTGTATGTAAGGAAATTACAACAGTCAAAATAATTTTGAAAAACTAAGTGTTATAGGACTCAAACTACCTATAGTTTAGGTGTCATTCTAACTGGAATATATATGTACAAGCACATGTGTGTGTTTGTGTGTGTGTGAATGCAACATAGTTTAGATGTTGATCCCCATTTGTATGCTTAGCAGTTTTAATGGATGGAAGTCATAAATAATTTACTTCAACAGATTTATTAAAATATAATTTTATGCACTGTCAGTAAGGTTTATTATTGTAGTTAACTTATATATCATTCACATGGACACTATAATCTAGTTTTAGAGCACTTCCAAAGCTACCTCTGCCCACTGTATAAAGCTCTTTCCCCTTTCCTGGCTATTGTGAAGAGGGCAGCTACAAGCTTGCTGAACAAGTACCTGTAGAGTATGATGTTGCATGCTTTGGGCATATGCAAGGAATGGGTCATATAGTAGATTTATTTTTAGTTTTCTTAGGATTATCCATACTGATTTCAGAGTGGCTATACACATTTGCATTTCTACCAACAGTGAATAAGGGTTCCTCTTTCTCTACAACCTCACCAGAAATTGTCATTTGTTTTATTGTTCTTAGCCATTTTGACTGGAGTAAGATGAAATCTCAAAGTTTTTTGTTTTGCTTTTGTATTTCCCTAATTGCTAAGGAAGATGAACATTTTTTTCCAGTTATTTCTTAGCTCTTCTAATTTCTTCAATTGAAAACGCCCTGTTTATATCCCTAACAACATGAATGTCCTTCAACTACCCCCCACCCCACCTCAGTTTGTTTCTGTTCCTGGAGATGTGGGTGTAAGATGAAATGACACAGGAGAAGAGTACTATGTAGCCCAGGGCAGACTGGGCACAGAAAGGGTGACATACCAAAGGAAGGATGTTGGGATGGAGCAGAAGTGGGAGGTGACCATCGGGAATTTGGGCAAGTTCTGCAGGCAGGTAAGTGGAGGCCAAGGACACTTAGACTGCGTTGATGTCCTCAGACTTGGCCGGGCCTTTTGGGAAGGCAGATCAGACAGCTTCTTCAGCCTCTTCTTGAGCTCCAGGGGGAACATTTTATAGCACCACTTACACACAGGCCTCATATAGAACTCCACAAACTTTTTCCATCACCCTCACTGCCGTGACTGGTGTTGTAGCAGCTCTCCATCCCCCAAAGATCTGATTATAGTAGGTCTCACAGCAGGCCGGACCCTTCTTACAGTTGCCGGTGCTACAGGAACAGCTTTTCACACTTGGCTCCACATGCCACTGTTTGACCAGTGCCTCTACTCCACAGCCCTCTATGGGGACACCCATATTGCCATGTCAAGGCAGGCAGTAGAGTGGTGTCATGCTTCAGTTCTTGGGCTCAGGGGTCAGCTCCTTCCCCCAGTGAGAGCGGTTGAAGTGGTCTAGGTGGTAGGCGTTGTTCTTGAATGTTAGGGTGAATTGTGGCTAGGCCAGCAGAGGTGTCCCTGCGTTCCTCACAAAGCTCAGATCAGCTGCCTCCATAAAACACAGCTCACAATGAAAACAGCCTGAATGCCACTTCACAAACCTCATGGCCTTGATCACGTGTCCAGTGACAAACTTACCACAGAATCCGCAGCATGGAGAAACAGCATTTGGAAGTCGTGTGTGTGTGTGTGTGTGTGTGTGTGTGTGTGTGTGTGTGTGATTTAACTTAGAGATACTAGGTTGTGTAAGATTCATGTCTCAGTAATGTGCTCCTTTTCTCATTCTTTGGCTAAGGAGAAATCATTTCTGTTATTTGTTTTGTCTGGGATAGATGAACTTGTTATCATTAATACAAAATTTACTATTAAAGAACTTTGTATTAACAATGTAGATTCTATGTTTATATGTAGCTATGTCTCTTTTTGATTCCTAATGTCAGAACATAAAGAGGGTTGATTTACAAAGTAGTGACATTTCTGATGCCATAAATTTTGAAGCAAAGTTTAGCCATTTGATGAATGTTTTGACACTGTGATAAAATACTTGATTCAAACACTTAAGAGAGGAAAGGTTGGTTTTGTTCAAGGGTTCACAGTCCATCATGACAGGGAGGGTGTGGCAGCAGGAGCATGTGACAAGTTATTCATCTCAAGGTGGATGGAAAGAAAGCAAAGAAAAAAAGAAGGGGCCAGGCACTGGTATAGCCCTTCAGGGTATGCATCCAGTGGTCTATTTTCTCCTCTGGATTCCACCTCCTGGAGTTTCTCCCTTCTCTCTAGATAGCACTACCTGGCAGGCATCAAGAAGGCAACACTTGAGCCTGTGGAGGACATCTTACCTTCAACCATAGGAAAGGGATAGAAAGCATGATTCCTGAAGTTTGTAGTATTCATGAGATTTTGTTCAGGACTTTCCTGAAGTTATTATCCTATGACTTCCAAATAAAGCATTTCTTGTGAATCTCTCTCATAATTTCCCTATGACTTTCTTCTGCTAATATAATCCAAATGGAATTCTTTTGTTGTTCTTTTTCTAGCAATTTGATTGTGTCTTTCATTAAAGTTAAGAACTATGAATTCTTCCCTGACCCGGACTTCCCATCTGGACAAGAGGTGAGTGCCTGGGCTCAGCCTAGATCCCATCCCTGGGCACCAGCCATTCCGGGGAAGATGGCCCCAGGTTCTGGCCATCGGGCAGGATCATTTCCACCCCCACCGGGAAGGCTCCTCTTTGTCAAGACCCCCGGAAGCCCCTGCGATCTCCACGCCCTGCCCCAACGCCCATCATTGCCCGAGACCCCAGCCACTTCCTGAGACATAGAGACCAGCCCCCAGCTCCCATCCTGCACCTGACCTCCCATCTGGACAAGAGCTCCCATCCCACCCTGGAGCTCCCATCTGGACAAGAGAGAGAGACTTCCTGAATCTGTCAGCTCTGTCTGAACCAAGTGCACTGATAAGACCAAGAACGAAACTACAATGAGATGGGCAGACATCAAGGCAGAAGTACATATAACAAAATGAAGAGCAATACAGCATCACCAGAACCTAGCCCTCCTCCAACATTTAGACCTGAACATCAAAAAATGGAAGAAGCAGAAGAAAACAGCCTTATGAATAACATCATGAAGAAGGTAGAGGCTTATATAGAAGGAATCACAAATGAAATTGAGGAAAAGACAAACAAAAAATGGGAAGAACGCTATAAAAAACTAGAGGAAAGGACAAATAAAGCAGAAGAAAACAATAAAGCCCTGGAAGAAAACAATAAAGCCCTGAAAGAAAATCATGAAAAAGCAGTGAAACAGATGAAGGAAACAGTCCAAGACCTGAAAAGGGAAATAGAAAAAAATGAAGAAGACACAAACAGAGGGAATGCTGGAAATAGAAAATCTTAGTAAATGAACGGGAACTTCAGATGCAAGTATAACCAACAGAATGCAAGAGATGGAAGAGAGGATCTCTGGCGTTGAAGATACAGTAGAAGAAATAGATTCATCAAAGAAAACACTAAAGCCAACAAAGTCATGACCCAAAATGTCCAAGAAATCTGGGACACCATGAAAAGACCAAACCTACGAATAATAGGGATAGAGGAAGGAGAAGAATACCAACTCAAAGGCACAGAAAATATATTCAACAAAATCATAGAAGAAAAATTTCCCAACTTAAAGAAGGAAATGCCTATGAAGATACAAGAAGCCTATAGAACACCAAACAGACTAGACCCCCCCAAAAGTCTCCTCACCACATAATAATTAAACAACTAAACATACAGAATAAAGAAAATATTAAGAGCAGCAAAGGAAAAAGGCCAAGTGACTTGTAAAGGCAAACCCATCAGAATAACACCTGATTTCTCAATGGAGACTTTAAAAGCCAGAAGGACATAAACAGATGTAATGCAGACACTAAGAGACCATGGATGCCATCCTAGACTAATATACCCAGCAAAACTTTCAATCATCATAGACGGAGTGAACAAGACATTCCAAGACAAAGCCAGATTTAAACAATACTTACCCACAAACCCAGCCCTACAGAAAGCACTAGAAGGAAAATTCCAACCTAAGGAAGTCAGATACACCCTTGAAAAGACAGGCAATAGATAAAGACACAGCAGTAAACCCCAAAGAAGAGAAGTACACACATACTACCACCAAAAAATAACAGAAATGAACAATCACTGGTCATTAATATCTCTTAATATCAATGGACTTAATTCACCTATAAAAAGACACAGGCTTACAGAATGGATACGAAAGTAGGGCCCATCTTTCTGCTGCATACAAGAAACACAGCTCAAATTCAAAGATAGACACTACCTAAGAATAAAAGGCTGGGAAAGACTTTCCAATCAAATGGTCTTAAGAAACAAGCGGGTGTAGCCATCCTGATATCCAGCAAAATAGACTTCAAACTAAAATCAATCAAAAGAGATCAAGAAGGGCATTACATACTCATCACAGGAAAGATCCACCAAGATGAAGTTTCAATTATAAACATTTATGCCCCAAACACAAGGGCACCCACATATGTAAAAGAAACATTACTAAAGCTTAAACCACATATAAAACCCTACACTTTAATAGTGGGAGATCTCAACACCCCACTTTCACCACTGGACAGATCTCCCAAATCGAAACCTAACAGAGAAATAAAGGACTTAACTGATGTTATGACTCAAATGGACTTAATCGATATCTACAGAACATTCTATCCTAACAAAAAAGAATATACCTTCTTCTCAGCACCCCATGGAACCTTCTCTAAAATCGACCATATACTTGGCCACAAAGCAAATCTCAACAGATACAAAACAATTGGAATAACCTCCTGCATTCTATCAGACCACCATGGTTTAAAGTTTGATTTCAACAACAACAAAAACTACAGAAAACCTACAATCTCATGGAAACTGAATAATGCTCAACTGAATCACCAATGGGTTAAGGAAGAAATAAAAAAAGAAATCAAAGACTTCCTAGAGATCAACGAAAATGAAGACACCACATACCCAAACTTCTGGGACACTATGAAAGCAGAGCTAAGAGGGAAATTCATAGCACTAAATGCCCACATAAAGAAGTTGTAGAAATCTCATACTAGTGACTTAACAGCACACCTGAAAGCTCTAGAACAAGAAGAAGCAAAGTCTCCCAGGAAGAATAGACGACAGGAAATTATCAAATCGAGAGCTGAAATCAATAAAAATAGAAACAAAGAGAACAATATAAAAAACTAATGAAACAAAGAGTTGGTTCTTTGAGAAAGTCAACAAGATAGACAAACCCTTATCCAAACTAAGCAAAAGACAGATAGAGAGCATCCAAATTAACAAAATCAGAAATGAAAAGGGGGACATAACACCAGACATTGAGGAAATCCAGAGAATCATCAGGTCATACTTCAAAAACCTCCACTCTACAAAACTGGAAAATCTAAAAGAAATGGATAATTTTCTGGATATGTATTACATACCTAAGTTAAATCAAGACCAGATAAACTATTTAAATAGACCAATAACCCCTAAGGAAATAGAAACAGTCATTAAAAGTCTCCCAACCAAAAAAAGTCCAGGACCAGATGGTTTCAGCGTAGAATTTTACCAGATCTTCAAAGAAGAGTTAATACCAATACTCTTTAAATTGTTCCACACATTAGAAACAGAAGGAATGTTACCAAACTCCTTCTATGATGCTACAATTACCCTGATTCCTAAACTAAACAAGGATACAAAAAAGAAAGAGAACTACAGACCGATCTCCCTCATGAACATTAATGCAAAAATACTCAATAAAATACTGGCAAACAGACTCCAAGAACACATCAAAACAATTATCCACCATGATCAAGTAGGCTTCATGCCAGGGAAGCAAGGGTGGTTCAACATACGAAAGTCCATCAGTGTAATACACCATATAAACAAACTCAAAGAAAAAAAAAAAACACATGATCATCTCACTAGATGCAGAAAAGGCATTTGACAAAATCCAATACCCCTTCATGATAAAGGTCTTGGAGTGATCAGGAATACAGGGAACATACCTAAACATAATAAAGGCAATTTACAGCAAGCCAACAGCCAACATCAAGTTAAATGGAGGGAAACTCAAAGCGATTCCACTAAAATCAGGAACGAGGCAAGGCTGTCCGCTCTCCCCATACTTATTCAATATAGTACTTGAAGTTCTAGCCAGAGCAATAAGACAACATAAGGAGATTAAGGCGATACAAATTGGGAAGGAAGAAGTCAAGCTTTCCCTATTTGCAGATGACAAGATAGTATACTTGAGTGACCCCAAAGATTCAACCAAGGAACCGATCCAGCTTATAAACACCTTCAGCAACATAGCAGGATACAATATCAACTCAAAAAAAATCATTAGCCCTCCTATATACAATTGACAAAGAGGCTGAGAAGGTGCCGGGCGGTGGTGGCGCACGCCTTTAATCCCAGCACTCGGGAGGCAGAGCCAGGTGGATCTCTGTGAGTTCGAGGCCAGCCTGGGCTACCAAGTGAGTCCCAGGAAAGGCGCAAAGCTACACAGAGAAACCCTGTCTCGAAAAAACCAAAAAAAAAAAAAAAAAAAAAAAGAGGCTGAGAAGGAAATCAGAGATACATCATCCTTTACAATAGCCACAAATGATATAAAATACCTTCGGGTAACACCAACCAAGCAAGTGAAGGACCTATATGACAAGAACTTTAAGTCCCTGAAAAAAGAAATTGAAGAAGATGTCAGAAAATGGAAAGATCTCCCGTGCTCATGGATAGGCAGGATTAACATAGTAAAAATGGCAATCTTACCAAAAGCAATCTACAGATTCAATGCAATCCCCATCAAAATACCAACACAATTCTTCACAGACCTGGAAAGAATAATACTCAACTTCATATGGAAAAACAAAAAACCCAGGATAGCCAAAAGAATCCTGTACAATAAAACAACCTCTGGAGGCATCATGATCCCTGACTTCAAGTTGTACTATAGAGCTACAGTAATAAAAACAGCTTGGTACTGGCATAAAACCTGACATGTGGACCAATGGAATCGAATTGAAGACCCTGACATTAATCTGCATACCTAAGAACATATAATTCTTGACAAAGAAGCCAAAACTGTACAATGGAAAAAAAGAAAGTATCTTCAACAAATGGTGCTGGCATAACTAGATATCAACGTGGTAGAAGGCTGCAAATAGATCCATATCTGTCACCGCGCACAAAACTTAGGTCCAAGTGGATCAAAGACTTTAACATAAATTCAGCTACTCTGAACCTGCTAGAAGAGAAAGTAGGAAGTAGTTTTGAATGCTTTGGCATAGGAGATCACTTCCTAAATATAACACCAGTAGCACAGACACTGAGAGAAACAATCAATGGAACCTCTTGAAACTGAGAAGCTTTTGTAGAGCAAAGGATATGGTCAACAAGGCAAAGTGACAGCCTACAGAATGGGAAAAGGTCTTCACCAACCCCACATCTGACAGAGGACTGATATCCAGAATATATAAAGAACTCAAGAAATTAGACATCAAAATGCCCAACATTCCAATTAAGAAATGGACTATAGAACTAAACAGAGAATTCTCAACAGAGGAAACTCAAATGGCTGAAAGACATTTAAGGAATTGCTCAACATCCCTAACTATCAGGGAAATGCAAATCAAAACAACTCTGAGATACCACCTGATGACTGTCAGAATGGCTAAGATCAAAAACACTGAAGACACCTTATGCTGGAGAGGATGTGGAAGTAGGGGAACTCTCCTCCACTGCTGGTAGGAATGCAAGCTTGTGCAACCACTTTGGAAATCAATATGGTGCTTTCTTAGAAAATTGGGAATCAATATCCAAGATCCAGCTATACCACTCTTGGGCATATACCCAAGGAATGCTCAGTCATACCACAAGGGCACTTGCCCAGCTATGTTCATATCAGCATTGTTTGTAATAGCCAGAACCTGGAGACAACCTAGATGCCCTTCAACTGAAGAATGGATAAATAAAATGTGGTACATATACACAATGGAATACTACTCAGCAGAGAAAAACAATGACAGCTTGAGGTTTGTAGGCAAATGGATGGATCTAGAAAAAATCATCCTGAGTGAGGTAACCCAGACTCAGAAAGACAAACATGGTATGTACTCACTCATAGGAGGATACTAGATGTAAAACAAAGATGACTAGACTGCTACTCACAACTCCAGGGAGGCTACCTAGAAAACAGGACCCCAAGAAAGACACAGGGATCGCCCAATGACAGAGAAATGGATGAGATCTACATGAACAACATGGACGTAAGTGGGGGTAATGAAGGGCAAGCGTTGAGGGAAAGAGAGCTGAGGGGAGCGGGAGATCCTAGCTGGATCAAGAACAGAGAGGGAAAACAAGGAATAAAAGACCATGATAAATGAAGACCACATGAGAATAGGAAGAGGCAAAGTGTTAGAGAGGCCCACAGAAATCCACAAAGATACCCCCACAGTAGACTACTGGCAATGGTCGAGAGACAGCCCGAACTGACCTACTCTGGTGATAGGATGGCCAAACACCCTAATTGTCATGCTAGAAACCCCATCCAATGACTGAGGGAACCGGATGCAGAGATCCATGGCCAGGCCCCAGGTGGAACTCCAGGAGTCCAATTGGCGGGAAAGAGGAGGGTTTGTATGAGCGAGAATTGTAGAGACCAAGGTTGGATAAAGCAGAGGGACAAATAGCCAAATGAATGGAAACACATGAACTATGAACCAACATCTGAGGAGCCCCCAACTGGATCAGGCCCTCTGGATAAGTGAGACAGTTGATTGGCTTGATCTACTTGGGAGGCATCTAGGCAGTGGTACCTGGTCCTGTGCTCATTGCATGAGTTGGCTGTTTGAAACCTGGAACTTATGCAGGGACACTTGGCTCAGCCTGGGAGGAGGGGACTGGACCTGCCTGGACTGAATCTACCAGGTTGAACTCAATCCTCAGGGGAGACTTTGCCCTGGAGGAGATGGGAATGAGGGGTAGGCTGGGGGGAAAGGGGGTGGGAGGGGGGAGAACAAGGGAATCTGTGGCTGATATGTAAAATTGAATTAAATTATAAAATACAAAAAAATAAAGATCATATTAGATTAAAAAAAAACCTATGAATTAAAGCTATTTCTTAGGTTTTTACTTCTTACTTTTACTTAAATGATTCATCTGCATAGAGTACAATTTCATAAAAATGTCAAGGCTTAACAAATATTTTTATTGTTATTAAATTTATAACATAATTTGTTATAATTTCCAAGTTAGAAAACTCCTTACTTACCCAGTAATAATAATTTCTGGATAAGTTTGTGCTCCAAGATTCCAAGCTCCTCCACTGACTGGCCATTCCTAAATAGATTATCAAGGAGAACAGATGGGTTTTATTTTCTCAGTTTAAATGCTTAGAATTTCAGAACTAAATGTTACAAAATAATAAAAATACTTCATATTGAATCATTACAAAGCAGCCAAAGATCAAGTGTATAGTTATCTTCAATTCTTTTGTTAAGCAAATAGATCTGTAAATGCAGAATAACAACTCCTTTAAAAATAGATTTTCTCTAATATTACCACTTATACAAACCAATAAAAGAAGTATTTTTACTTGGATAAATACAGTGTTGCAACATATGCCATGCAATATGGCTTGCCAACAAGCTACTGTAATACCATTTAACCCAGAATGGTATGTAAGTATTTCTTCTTTAAATTGTACATTTCAGTTATCCCGGGCCAATAACAGAAACCATAGAAGACAGTTTATGATAATTATAAATACTTGTATCTTAAACATTGCAAAGAAAAATGTCATTATGTTAGTAACAAATGTTTTAATAATTATGTCTTTCAAATGATAAATTAGGAAGAACTGATTCTTGAATTTCTTAAAACATGATCCATGTAAAAGAAATAAAGGGCACATACTAGGCCTCTGTAACTTTATATATGTAGTACAAAATAAGCATGACTGATAAATAGATCTTAGTATGTAATTACATACTTAGTGTATGGGAAATTTATAGCTTCTAGGCTTATAACTATGCCACAGTCAGGCAATTGAATTTTACTGGTTACATCTTTGACAATGCCATCTTACAACTTCTCAAAAGTTTCATTCAAGTCATCTTGTATGGAAAGTCAGGAAATAAAATGACAAGAAAAAGTATGACCACACATACAAATATAGGAAAATTTTACCTTATTACTATATCCTTGTTTTTTATGCTTGACTCCTATAGAATAGAGTACTAGAATCAAATCTGGAGGGCAATCGGCAAAATATGCTGTGCATGTAACTGGTGACTCATGAATGTCCATTGGATATGGATTTTCAAAGATTGGAAAACTAATAGAAAAAGACAATATATTAGAGTTCATTTTGCAAAGATAAAAACATGAAATAATTTTCATAATCAAGCCCTAAAATGTTTATAAACATTATAAACTTCAATCTTTTTAGCACTATAAAAATAATTTTATTTGAATACTTTAAAATATAATTATAAAAGTCCATTATCTATTAAACAGCTGTAAAAATGTAGAAATTAATTTTCTTTCCAGGATTCTAACATGCCCTAATGACGCACTTTGTTAATATGAATACAGTAATTGTATTAAACTAAAATATTATGCAATGAGTTCAATGTTTTAAAATTTATACTAACTAGGTATTATATTTAAAGGTATAATGTACCTGTTACTATTTAATATTTTACTATTATACCTTTATACTCTGTAAAGGCATAATATACTTAATATACTATTTAAAGTCTCTTTAAATAGTAAAACATTTGTAAATTTTTATTTTTTTCAAGGAAATACATAACAATTTTTAAGTATTTGTGGTAGAAGCTAAAAGATATCTATGGGCTCTGGAGATTGAACTCAGGTTGTCAGACTTGGTGGCAGATGCCTTTATCCACTAAGCTATGTCTCTAACCCAAGAGCTCTCTTTCCGCCAATCTGAAGTGCTGCAAAGAACATGGTATTTCAGATCAGGACAGTAGCATATGCAAAATTAAATGGGGAGGAGCAAGACATATTTAATTAATGACAAGTAGGGTAAATTTAGCAAGTGAGAAATTCTTGATATCAAAGTACAAATTGTTAATTGTATCATTTTTCCTTTTTTATTGAAAATAGATTTTTTTTCATATAATATATTCTGATCATGGTTAAGGTTGAATAGTTAGGGGGAAAGTAAAAATGAATCACTTTAAAGACTAGATGTACACTTGAATTTGATAATAGCAGTAAGGAACAATAACAAGCTCCTAAAACAGTAAACAACACAGTGAAGATATTTGGGAAACAATTATTTTAGCCTATAGGCAAAGAGTAAGCACAAAATATGGAAGAAAACACAATTTTAAAAATTTAACTTAGGCATTCTGAACCCAGAGCCTTTCACATGTTAATCAAGTGCTCTACCACTAAACCTCATCCCTACCCAGATGTACTTAGATGTAAATGTGTGAAATGAACAGAAAAGCAGGGCAGAATAGGAAGATTAAGTGGGAGGAGATTGTGGGAGGGATTAAGGGGAGAGACCATTAAAATTAAGGAACATTTGAGGGGTAGTATGAAACCTAATATCAAAGAAACTTTCTAAGATATATACAAATATGAAAGCGACCTAAATGAAATCTCCAAATCATAGGGAGACAGAGTACCAACTGGCCATCTTTTGTCACCAAATAAACCTTTCAGTACTGGTATTGGGTTATATCTAATTGAATTTTGGGCCAAAGGGGCCCCACAGAAATCCCCAAACAACCCAACTGTTGCCAAGACTATAGGTTGCTCTCCACAAACTGACAGCAAGACCCCACTGCTGAAGACAACATCTACACAACTCATTGAATAAAGAGATGTTGAATTGATGCCTACATAAAGCCTTCACCTCCACATTTCAACATCTTAGGAAAGGAAGGTACTCTATCAAAAGAGAAAAGTAGACACTAAGCCAGCCACAAACCCTTTATCTACAATGGTGTACTAATTGCAAGATAAGTCAGAGCAATGGTAGCACAAAGCTAGTGGGAATAACCAATCAATAACTGATTTGATTTAAGGTCCACTCCGCGAGACATAACCCATACCCCACACTGCTTGGGTGACCAAGAACCTGAGACTAGATAGCACAAGGACCTAAGGTAAACCCAAATAATACTGGTCTAAAAAAAATGTAGTGATAAAATGACTCCTAATGATATTCTGCTATATTTATAGATTAGTGCCTTGTTATCAGAGAAGCATCCTCCTGTAGTAGATGGGAACAAAAGAAACCCACAACCAGACATCATGCAGAGAAAGAGAACTTGGAACACTCAGCCCTAAATGGGATATCTGTATCAAATACTTCCCCTCAAACTCATGAACTTTAGACTAATAGCTGTGGAGCCTCCATGGGACTGGACTAGGCCCTCTGTGTAATCGAGACAGTTTTGTAGCTTGATCTGCTCAAGGGGCCCCCTGGCAGTAGGATCAGCATCCTTCCCTGGTGTATAAGATGGCTTTTTAGAGCCCACTACCTATGGTGGGACACCTCGAACAGCCTTGAGGCAGCTTGGACCTGCCTATACTAAATGTACCAGGCTCTGCTGACTCCTCATGGGAGGCGTTACCTTCTTATAGGAGGGAATAGGGGGTGGGTTGGAGAGGGGAGGCTGGAGGGCTGGGAGGAGGGAAGAGGGGTATCTGTAATTGGTATTAAAATGAATAAAAAATTTCTTAAATAATAATAAACACAGGAAAACTAAAAAAAAAATCCCTCTCCTCAGAGCTCAGGGAATTCTGCAGAAGAGGAGGCAGAAAGAGCATAAAGGCCAGATGGGGTGTAGGACACCAAGAATACAAGGCCCTCTAAATCCAAGTGAACAAACCTCATACAAACTTACAGAGACTAAAGCTGCATGCACAGGGCCTGCACGGGTCTGCAGTAGGTCCTCTGCATATATATTATGGCTTCCAGTTTAATGTTTCTGTGGGATTCCTAAGTGTGCTAATGAGTGTCTTTCTGATTCTTATGCCTTCTCTTGGGTTCTTTTCCTTCTGTTGGTTTGTCTTGTCTAACTTCGATGTGATAGCTTTTGTTTTATCTTATTCTATTTCATTTTACTTTATTTAAAAATTGAATGAATGAATGAACAAATGAATACCTAGGCACTAGGGTAAAGCTTAACAATTGAACTGTTATTTGTACCTGCTAGGAGAGGGAAAAATTAGTTTTCTCCAATGGAGTGACATTGGATATATCAACCAATCTAGGAAAGGCTCATGTTCAGGAGTAGTTGACCAACATTTAATGGACCCCACAGTTTTTGTGTGTGTGCTTTTATTTGGTTATAGCTTGGCGTGTGTGTGTGTGTGTTTGTGTGTGTGTGTGTGTGTGTGTGTGTGTGTGTGTGTGTGTGTGTGTGTGTGTATCTTTTTTGGGGGGTGGTGCTTTGTTTTCTTGGTTTGGGGGGACTTTGTTGTTGTATTGGGTTTTTGTTTTTTGAGAAAGAACTTGAAGTTGGTTGAGTAGGGAGTGGGGAGGATCTGGAAGGAATTGGGGGAGGGGAAGGATATGATCAAAATATATTTAAAGTTTATAATTGATTTAAATAATAAAATATAATAAAAAGCTATAACCCCAACAAAAGGAAAATCTAAGAACCAAGAGGGAAAAACTGTTCATCATGATGTTTGCCTTCATGTTGAAGAGTAAATGAAAGAGTGAAGGTGAGGATAGAGATGGAGAGAGAGGGGAGGAGGGGGAGGGGGAGGGAAAGAGGGAGAGAACACTCTGAAATTATAATTTAACATTCAGCGTGGTTCCAGGCTGAGCTCTGGGAATCCAACTGATGAGAGAGAGGAGGGATTTTGAAGGCGAGGGACGTCGAGATCATGATGGGAGGACGTGCAGAGATGACTGGCCACACTAGTGGAAGCCCATGAACTGTGGACTGGTGGCTGTGGAGCCCCCATGGGACCAGACTAGGCCCTCTGGATACAAAAGACAATTGTTTGGCTCGAACTGTTTGGGGGGCACCCAGGCAGGGGGATCAGGATCCGTCCCTGGTCTATGGGCAGGCTTCTGGGAATCCGGTGCCTGCAGTGTGATGCCTTGCACAGCCTTTGTGCAGTAGGAAGGAACTTGGACCTGCCTAGGCTCAGTGTGCTGGCTCCCCATGGGAGACCTTGATTTGGGGGATGTGGGGATGCGGGGTGGCTTGGGAAAGAGGGCTGGGGGGTGGGGGATTAATAAGGGGGGGATCTGTGGATGGTATGCGGAGTGAGTAGAAAATTTCTTAATAAAGAAAAAAAATTCCAAATGAAAAAAAAGCTGTAGTGGGTAGCCATTCCAACTTGGATCTGGAAGTTCCAACCCTCATTGAGGCTCTGGCAACTGTCACGCCTACGAGGCGGGGCCAGGGGAGGTGCCTGGAGACCCGAGAGCTGGACGGGCAAGCATTCTCTCTCTGTGCCAGGACCCTGAACGGGGGAGGTGGACCGAGCAGAGCTCCAGAGAACACTTCTGGATTGCAATACACCTTCCCCAGATCCTGCGACCTACCTTTCCCTTTTTGTAAGTTGCCCACTAAATAAATCTTCCTTTTAACTAAGTGGAGTGGCCTTAATAATTTCACCAATAAAAAGCATTCAGTACGGTTGAGAGGTAACTGAGGGAAATAGAATATATTCAGTTTTGATATTTGTATTTATCTACTATTCAACAATAGTGGAAATTTACATAAGTTTTAATTGTGCTATCAAGGTAAACAAAATGTTTTTTTTTTTGCCAACAAAATGTTTACTCATATATCATCTTAACAGGTGATGATAAGAAGCATAAGAATATGGGCTGGGGAAATGACTCAGTGGGTGAGAACACTTATCTCTGAAAACAGGAAGACCTTAGTCTGAATCCCCAGCACTCATGTTAAAATCTGATCACACCTATAATCCCAGCAATTGGAAGGTAGAGATGGGTTAGTTTTTGGACCTTGCTGACAACACAGCCTAGCAAAGGCAATAAGCTTCCAGTTCAGAGAAGAGTATCACCTAAAAAGGCAGTAAGCAGGACAGTGATAGAAGAGGATGTCCAAGGACCTCCACTTTGTCCTCTACATACATGCACATGCGTGCATGCACCTGTACATTCACAAGCATGTACCACATACAATCACACACACACACACACACACACACACACACACACACACACACTAATAAATATATAAAATAGGAGTTTTTGTTACACATATCTTACCACAATAAAAAATGTTAGTGTGTATATAAACTAAAAAAATTAATATAAGATGTCTAGTGGTCATTAGAAGTCATTGGACAATTAGATAAAGTATGAGAAAACAACATATATGACACAGTTAAACACTAATGCCAAGAAAAGTACATTTTAATAAAAATGTGTTGTAATTTCTTAGAGAAAGAATAATTCAGGGAACAATGGTGGACTAGAAGCTGTCTCTGTTTGGCCCAAATCAGGATTAATAAAAGAATAGGAATAGACTGGTGCTGTGGAATACTCCTCTTATATGCTGTAAAGATTTGTCACTTGAATTGGTTTAATAAAATGCTAGTTGGCTAGTAGCCAGGCAGGAAGTATAGACAGGGAGACCAAACTAAGAATGCTGGGAAGAGGAAGGCAGGGTAGAAAATCACTAGTAAGATGAAGAGGAAGCAAGATGAGAATACCATACTGAGAAAAGATACCAAGCCACGTGGCTAAACATAGATAAGAATTATGGGTTAATTTAAGTGTAAGAGTTATTTAGTAATAAGCCTGAGGTACTGGCTGAGCATTTATCATTAATATATAGCCTCCGAATCAGTTATTTGGGACCAGGCAGTCTGGACAGGAAACGTCCAGTTACAGACTGGTGCTGGAAAGTCAGCTCAGCAGTTAAGAGCACTTGCTGTTCTTTCAGAAGACCTGAGTTTAGTTCTGAGTATTCACATCAGGCAGCTTCACAACCATGAGCATCTGCACTCATATACACACACCTACACATAATTGAAAATAATAAAAAATTACATCTTAAAAATAAAACAAATGACTTTATTCCTAAGAGACAAAGAACAGAAAAATATCAGAAATACATGAAGGGCAGCTGAAACATGTGAAGAAAAGAAATCTACAAAATCTCTGCAGCAGATAGTAGAGACACTAACTGGTACTTGCTGCCTGTTCAGGCCCAAGATCATTAGGAGTCATCAAGGAGATTACTATCTCCTTTTGAGAACAGGTACTGTATGAATACCAAGTGGAGATAGAATGAGAAGGCTGAAGAGACATGGTCAAAAAAGGGGGATAAGATGGATAGAAAGATGGCCAAAGCAGGTCATGGAGATTACAACAGAAGTAGAATTCAGGGGCCTGAATATGAGATTTCTAGAGTCTAGAGTCCTCTAGACTCTATATCAGTGGTTCTCAACTTTCCTAGTACTGTGATCCTTTAATACAGTTCATCATGTTGTGGTGACCCCCTACCATACAATTATTTTCATTGCTACTTCATAACTGTAATTTTGCTACTGTTATGAATAATAATGTAAATATCTGATATGTGACTCCCAAAGGGGTCTCGACCCACAGGTTGAGAACCACTGGTCTAGAGTGACCAACCTAAGTAAATTATGGAAGGTAAAACATCCATCACAGCCTAGGTGAGCAACAACATAGAAACATGAGACGTATACTGTACTACTGAACATGGCACACACATTCTCAGGCAAGGACTGTGGTTTGTTAGTGAAATCCAAGAGGGATGTGGGTGGAAAGAAAACAGTAACGCTAAATAGAAGTGAATACATGCCTCCCATATCTCTCAGTGCCTAATAAACCACAAACTACATACAGAAAGTATAATCCTTAGGCTACCAAAAACAGTCTTGTAGGAACAGGTTTAAGGTCTCAGACTGTGAGACTCCTAGAGAAAGCAGAATGACACATAGGGAGAGCACACCAGTCTAACATTTTAATTACTAAGACTAGAAGCCCTTTCTTCACCCAGAGTCAATTACAGAAGACACCAAAGAAATGAGGGAAACAACACTCATGACAAATAGGAAGAGATACTGATTTTGTAATATTTTTTATTTAATTTTAATACTTACTTCAGTTAATTTTAATTTATACTTTTATTCCAATTGTTGAATGGTTTGGTTTTAACTTGTATCTTTCATGAATAGGTTTCTCTTATTGTCCATTCCTTTTATGAACCCATTCTATAATATTGTCTCTTATTTATTATTCTTCTAGCTCTTTATACTTTCCCTCTAATTTGTACTTTATTCCTCTCAACTCCAATTTCTCAATTTCTTCCTCCTTGTACTTCATAAATTTTAATAATTTTAGCTCTACAAAAGTATAAATTACTTTTTCTCCCAGTGGTACCCTTATGTCTCTGTTCCTGAACCTTACTGGGGACATAAGTAATAAAGTGTCTGCTACTACATGCTAGAATTAGGATTGTAGTCAAAGATCATCTTTCTGTTACTTCAGTCAATTTTGTTCAAACTAGCCCTGGAAAATATAAACTAATAAAATGAAGCAAATAAACTAACAAAAGGACAGACAAATGCTGCTCTCAGACTTAACCCAAGATGTTTCTATGTAGTAAATGATGGTAAATGTAGAGATTCCTGGTGCTTAGAACAAGTGACTGCTGAGTACTAAGTCATTAGAGACATAATAGTCATAACATACATAAATAAGACATTTATTTCACCCTCTTCAAAGCTTGGAAGAGGAAACAAAAATGTAGGGGCTGTGGAATGCTATCTTCTGGGTATGATATGACTTTTGTAGTCATTAACACATAGAAGCTGTGGTTGCTTCAACTATGCCTGCATTAGACCGTGCCTGTCAACATTTAGTCATTGTTGGGTCAAAAGCTCATGGGACCCTATCTCTTCCATGGGAATTATTGGTTGAAGATGGATACTGGGGGAGGAAAATCATTGTCTTTAGTGGTATATCCACTGGCAAGTCCATCTTCTGGTGGAAAGCTTTATTCCCATGCAAATACATATAGCCCAGGTTAAATTCAGTGAACATGGTAGCATACAAGTACTATGAAAATAGAGTACAGGAATTCTTTGAATGGCAATATTTAAGCAGGGATAGCAGTGAAGAATGGGGGCCAAGATGGAGTGCAGAAAAAAAGTTAACAAGAACCATGGAAGTATGAAAAAAACATGTAGCAACTACTGCTTTATATATATATATATATATATATATATATATATATATATATATATATATATATAATTTGGTTTTTCGAGACAGGGTTTCTCTGTGTAGTTTTGCACCTTTCCTGGAACTCACTCTGTAGACCAGGCTGGCCTCGAACTCACAGAGACCCGCCTGGCTCTGCCTCCAGAGTGCTGGGATTAAAGGTGTGTGCCACAACTGCCTGACTTAAAATATAATTTTTAAAGATTTTGAATGGAGATACTACCATATATGGATAGATGATGACAATCCCAGATGCCATGGGTCATAAAATGAAAATCTCTATTCCAGTTGTGAGCCTCCTCCCTCAGAGTTATTGTCCAGAAAGTCCCTATAGGTCTCCCAAACTAAACAGGGGATGGGTATTTCCATTAGTCAGCCACTGGAATTGGTTATTAAGTCCCTATTGATGAAAATATCACAAATTTCAATTGCATAATAGAGAGAAACTGTGCTGGAAGCTCCCTCTTTGCTGGAGAGCCTTCATAGTTCTGAAAATTACCATGTAGGCAGCTGGGGGAGCAATGTTAGGAATCTAAAGTCAGCTGTAGACCTTGTATGTTACAATACCAACTTACCAGGCATTGTTTTACATGTAGAATATTGCCACTACTGCTATGGGAGTAAGCAAATGATATCTGTTTGGATCTGAAACCCACTCAGGAGGGGGGGAGTTCATGATCAGTACTGTGTACCTGGTCAAAGGTCCATAGCTGGGGAGTCATAGGCATTGGGGGTGAACCTATTACTGTTGTTTTAGTAAATAGATATGTTGTCAAACTGTCTTTTAAATATTTGTCTATACCAATAGACTATAGTTGGCCTTGGCCTTCAAAGAAGCTTCTCTTTGCACTGAATGGTGATTAATTCAGACACCCATGGCTGGGCAAGGTGCTAAGAATAAGATCTGTGCTCAGCATTAAACCCCCTCCAAGGCTCAAAGAACATGGCAGAAAAGTGAATGGAAATAAAGGAAGGGATAGATGAAGAAGGAGGAGTGTGAAATTGCCTTATGAGCATGACGTAGTTGTGGCACTCACAAACTCACAACACTGGGGTTTCCTGAATATGACCTGTAAAGACTAAGTCAGTAAACATTCAGCCATAGAAGTAAAGCTATTCGTAGTGCCCTGTCCCACCCAGGGGAGATAATGATACTCGAGGACTGATGAAGAAGAGGAAATACCTTGCTTCAGTTCTATAGCAACTGATGAGTTACTCAAGTTCCCATAGAGATTCACAACATAGTGCATGTGAGTGGCCCCAGTTAAACTCAGGATCACAAAGCAAAACAAAAAGACACGAAAGTGGTATCTAGACCTTGTGGGAGAAAGGGAGGAGAGATAGATGGGAGTAAGAGGATGATAAAGCAGAGTGAAGAATGAGTATGAACAGATTATATTATGCAAAAGTTCAAAGATTAAATTAACACAAAGAAAGAAAAAATTATTCCTAGTGATGGAGGATTATCTCATGACAACACATTTACTTTTCTGTAATTTTTAAAATTAAAGTATAATTACATCATTTTCCCCTTCCCATTCCTCCTTCCAATATCTCCCTTGTCTCTCTCCCTTGCTTCTTCTCAGATTCTTGGCCTTTTCCTATAATTATTATTATTGTTTTATATATGTATGCATAAATACGTAAAACAACCTGTTGGGTTTATCTAGTGTTACTTATATGTCTATGACTTCAAGGTTCACCACTCGGTATTGAGTAACCAATTAAAGGGCTCATCTCTTGGGAAGACAAATCACCCCCTCTTAAATGCCCATAGTTTCCTATCGTTCTTTGATCAAGACACTTATATATGTTCACTTTGACATATATAAAGGAAAAAATGGGCATAACTATACTTCCAAGATCTTTAAGATATATTCAAGAAACAAAAACTAAGAATTCACTGGGGTAGAAAGAGATGAGATAAAATCTAAAGGTATGAATAATCAATTCAATACAATTAAAGCAGAAAATTCTCCAAATGTAGAGAAAGAAATTATATCCAAACACAAGAGGAATTTAGAACTTAAAACAGATATAACTAGTGAAGAGCATAGCATCTCCAAGACATATTGTAGTTAAGAAGTCAATAACACAAAGCATAGAAACAGTGTAAAGGCATAAAGGAAAAACTACCAACTCACCAATGAAGGCAAACACATCAGAATACCATCAGATATCTCATCAGCAATCCTAAAATTCAGGAAAGCATAGAATGATATATTTCAAGCCCTGAAAGTAAATGACTAAAAAACAGGATTGCTATATATAGCAAAACCACCTTTTAAAAATATACAGCAAAATGAGGACATTAAAAATGAGCACAAACCATGGAAATTTATTTCTCTCCATAAAAATCTCAAATATAAATGGCTTCAAGTCATCATAAAACAAAAGAGAAAGAGAGAGTATCTGACAAGATTACAAAACAAGATTAAATTGTCTATTGTCTCCAAGAAACACACCTCATTGGCAAAGGCAACCACAGACCTACAGTTAAGCAATGAAAATCAATCTATCAAGTAAAAAACTTTAAACTATTTAGTGTAACTATCCTATTGCTGATAAAGGAGCCTCCTCACTAGCATTCACCAAAGGGATAAAGAATGTCACTACACATTAACAAAGTAAACAGTTCATTAAGACAAAATAAAAACTGTAAATGTGTATGCATAGGATGTTGAGGCTCACAATTTCATAAACCCTAAAGGAAATGAAAGATCAGATAGGTCCTGATACAAGGGTGGGTGATTTCAACACCCTACTCTCATCTTTAGATAGGTTATCCTAACTAAAAATCAACAAAGAAATGTCAGAGTTGAAATGCATCACTATATAGGTCACAAAACAAATTTTCAAAATACAAATTAACTGATAGAAATAATCAATTCTATGTATCTTATTATAGTATAGTAGAATAAAATTAGAAACAAAAAGCAAATGAAACAAAAACAGCTACACAAATATTTAGAGACTAAAGAATGCACTCTTCAATGACCAGGGAGTCACTGAGAAAGTTAGAAAGAAACTACTAAATTCCTATACTCAAATTAAAATGATAGCACAACGCATCTGAATCTCTGGCCCAAAATGAAAGCAGTTCTAAGAAGAAAGTGTGTGGTTATAAGTGTTTACATTAAAAATCAGAGTGATAGCAAATAAATAACCTAATGATACACCTCAAGGACTTGGAAGTACAAGAACAAGCCAAACCCACACATAGTTGGTGGCAAGAAATAATAATGATCAGGGTAGAAATTAATGAAATGGAAACTAAAATAACAATACATAGAGTCAACCAAACAAACTGGTTCTTTGAAAGATTTAAAAAAAAAAAAAGATTCACAGTGCTAGCCAAACCAAACCAACCAAAAAAGAAAAGAAAAAGAAGATTCAAACAAATACAGGGATGGAAAAGGTTCTGCCATGACAAACCTTAATTTAGAGATTATTACAGAGTACTTTGAAAAAGTATTTAAAAAGGAAAATCTAGAAGAAATGTATAGTTTCCCAGACATACATATGACCTACCAAAATGAAATCAATAAGATATAAATAAATTAATAAGACCCACAATGAGCAATGAAGTTAAAGCAGGAACACTCTTCCCACAAAGAAGCACAGGGACAGACACAGTTACTATCACATTTTTCCAAATGCCCTAGGAAGTACTACCAGCAACACTTCTCAAAGTGTTCCACAAAATTAAAGGATCATTGCCAAACTCATTATACAAAGACAGCATTACCTGGATAACAAAAAGAACATGCCCTAATTTGGGATGATAGGATTCTATACATAAGATACCCTATAGTTTTTACTAAAAACTCTTTGAATGAAGTCATTGATATGAAAACCAGATAAAGGCACAAAAATATAGATCAATCTCCCTAATGAACATAGACAAACATTTTTCAAGCCAGGTGGCAGTGTCGCACACTTTTAATCCCAGCACTCGGGAGGCAGAGCCAGGCTGATCTCTGTGAGTTCGAGGCCAGCCTGGTCTACAGAGTGAGATCCAGGACAGGCACCAAAACTACACCGAGAAACCCTGTCTCGAAAAAAACAAATCAATGAAATACTTGCAAACTAAATTTAACTGCACATAAAAAAGATCATTTATGTAATCAAGTTAGAATCATTTTAGAGAGGAAGGGATGCTTCAATATACAGAACTCAATAAATGTATACATCAATAAATATACTCAAGGATAAAAATAAAATGATCATTGTAATAGATACAAAAAGTCTTTTGATGAAATCCAGTCCTTCATGATAAAAGCACTGAAGAGATTAGGAATAGAAGGAACAGATCTCAACACAGTAAGAGTTAGATATGACGAATCTAGTTGACATTATCTAATTGGAGTGGAAAATATAAAGCATTTCCACTGAAATCAAGAACAAGACAAGTGTGTCCCCTTTCTCCATTCTTAATATACTGCTTGAAGTCTTATCTTGAACAAGAACATGAGAAAGAAATATGAACACAAACTGAAAAAGAAACAAAGTATTCTTGTTTGCAGATGCTATAATAATTCTAGACATAAAAACCCATAAATATTACATCAGAAAACTCTTAGGTATGATAGATACTTTGAGAAAAGTGATAAGCCAAAAAAATTAACATGTAGAAATAAACCAAGAACAAATAAATTGAGGAAGAACTGGAGGAAATGATTAATTTGCAATTACTTAAGAAAATGCCCTGGCAGTCTTCCTTCCTAGACCAAACAACTACTCTCCACCTTTCAGAGACCTGTAGCCTAGCTAACAAGCAAGTAGGCCTCTGCTCCCTTGTCCCTAAGTTACTCGATTCTACCTGCCTCTCCTGGATGTGCCTTGATGTTGCTGCCATGTTGGCCCTCCTCCCTTTTCCTCCCTAGGCTACCCAGTTCACCTCCCTGATTGCCTGATCCCACTACTGTGCAGGACCCTCTCTCCTCCCATAGGCTGCCCAACTATCAGCCTACCATTCCTCAGGACTCCACTGCCATTCTTGCCCACAGGTAAACTCATCACCTTCTTACCCTTAAACCACGCAGCTCCCTATGGCCCATTCTCAGGACATCCTACCATTAGGTAGTCCCCTCTCATTCCTTCTTCCTTGGCCACCAAATTTACTGCTGGTCTTTTCTCGGACCTTGAATGACCTAGCCTCTAAGTAGATTCTTCTTCCTACTCCCTAGGCTTCCCAACACCTCACCTACCTTCCCTGAGACCTCACACTGACTGTACACTTTCTTTCTTTCTTTGAACTTAAAAACAAAACTCACATAGTTACCAGCAGATTCAGAAAATGCTTTGCCTAAATTCAAATCCCCTTCATGAGAGAAGTTTCAGAGAAAATAAGGTTGGCAGGAATACACCTTTATCTGATAAGGACTACATGTGACAAACCCCTAGCTAGCATCATCTTAATGGAGAAATACTCAATGTAATACCATTAAAATCAGGAAAAAGATTAGGTTGTCCACTGTCTCCACTACTGTCCAATAAGGTGCTCAAAGTCTTAGCTACACCATTATGATGAGAAGAGATGCAAATAGGAAAAGAACTCAAAGCATACTTGTTTTTGGATAATATGATGCTACACATAAGAGACCCCAAAGAATCCACCAGAAAACTCCTAGAACTAATTTATATTTCCTACACAGTGTCTGGGTAAAAAAAATGGACACCAATAGTTTTTCTATATACCAATGTGAAACACACTGAGGAAAAAAATTATAGATACAATTACATTCACAATAGCCTTTTAAAAAACTCTCAGAGTTAAATCTAATCAAGGAGGTGAAGGACTTCTCCAATAGAAACTTGAAAACTTATGAAGACATTAGAAGATGGCAAGTTTTCCCATGCTCGTGGGTTGTTACAATAGTGTGAAAATGATAATCCTACCAAAAGCAATTTACAGATTCATTCAATCCTAATCAAAATCCCCATGCCACTATTCACAGAAATAGAAAAAAATCTTAAAATTCATAAGGAAACTTAAAAGACCCTGGATGGCCAAGGCAATCCTGAGCAAAAAAGAATATACCTGATATTAAGTTATTCAACAGAATTTATAGTACTAAGGAGCATTGAGGTGACATGGGCACATGAGCATGCATGCATGCACATGCACACGCGCGCGCGCGCACACACACACACACACACACACGAGAGAGAGACAGAGACAGAGACAGACAGATACACATACACACAGAGACATAGACAGAGAGAGAGAGAGAGAGAGAGAGAGAGAGAGAGAGAGAGAGAGAGAGAGAAATTGATCAAGGAAACAACATAAAAGTCCCAAATAGAAGTCCATGCAGCTACCAACATCTGATTTTTAACAAAAATGAAAGACAACATTTTCAACTACATGCATGCAGAACAATGTAGTTAGACCTGCCCTGTTAAAAAACCTCCAAATGGATCAAAGTCTTCAATGTAATATATGGAATTCTGTAACTGCTAGAAGGGATGGGAGGGAGTAGACTACAACATATAGGAATAGGTAAGAATGTTATAATTGGAACTACAGTCACTCAGAAATAAGGCCAACAATTGACAAAGGAAGCTCATCAAACTAAAAAGTTTCTGTACAACAAAGGAAACAGTCAATATGGTGAAGAGGCAACCTATAGCATAGAAGACATTCTTTTTCAGCTATATATCTGAAAAAGGATTAATGTCTAGAATACATGAAAAACTAAACAAGTAAATAAGAACCCCAATTAAAAATGGGATATAGGTCTAAACAGATAATTCTCAAAAGAATAAATAGCAATGGGTAATAAACACTTTTGAAGAGTATTATCATTAGCCATCACAGAAATGCAAATTATAAAAATGCTCTGAGATTCTTTTCACCCCTAGTCAGAATGGCCATCATCAAGAAACCAGATGAGAACAAGTACTGGCAATGATTTGTGGAAATAGAATTCATTGTTGGTGAAGTGTAAATTTTTGTAGCCATTAAGAAAATTAGTGTGGACATGAACTATGAACCAAATGCTGAGGGGCCTCCAACTGGATCTGGCCCTCTGAATAGGTGAGACAGTTGATTGGCTTGATCTGTTTGGGAGGCATCTAGGCAGTGGTACCAGGTCCTGGGCTCGCTGCATGAGATAGCTGTTTGAAACCTGGGACTTATACAGGGACGCTTGGCTCAATCTGGGAGGAGGGGACTGGACCTGTCTGGACTGAGTCTATCAGGTCGATCTCAGTCCTCGGGGGTGGCCTTGATCTGGAGGTGGTGGGAATGGGAGGTGGGCTGGGGGGAAGGGGAGGGGGGCAGGAAGGGGGAGAACAAGGGAATCTGTGACTGTTATGTAGAACTGAATAGTATTGAAAAATAAAATAAATAAAAGAAAAAAAACAAAAAAAGAAAATTAGTGTGGAGATTCTTCTAAAATAGTGGTTTTCAACCTTTCTAATGCTGTGACCCTTTAATGCAGTTCCTTAAGTTGTGGTGTCCCCCAATCATAAAATTTTTTTGGTGCTACTTCATAATCGTAATTTTGCTACTGTTATGAATCCTAATGTAAATGTCTGATATTCAGGATATCTGACGTATAACCCCTGTGAAAGGGTCATACAGCCCCCAAAGAGTCGCAACCCACAGGCTGAGAACCACTGCTCTGAAAGCTTAAGATAGAACCACCACACATTGCAGCTGTTCTTTTCTTGGACATAGACAGAAATGATATTCTATATCCTACTACAGAAATACTTGCTCATCCATGTTTAAACTTGCTTTGTTTAAACTAGCTAAGAAATGGAAACAGTCTAGATGTCCACCAACTAATGACTAGATAATGAAAATATGGTACAGTGGGATTTTACTTAGCTGCAAAGATAAATGATGCTATGAAATTTGCAGGTAAATAGGTGGCTCTAAAAAATTAGATCCCGAGTGAGGTTAGCCAGGCACAGAAAAACAAACACCACACTATCCATCATATGTACATCTCACATCCTCCATTATATACAGCTCCCAGCTTCAAATCTTTAATTTTGTAAGTTCAATTTAGAGTACTAGAAGAAGACAGGGATCTAGAAAGGGTCCAGGGTAGGAATGGTCACAGGAATTGAAAATAATCAAGCTGGAAGGGAGCTGAATCCTCCACCTGACAGGTAGGTTTTGTAGTTCTAGAAGCGCCTATGTGGACTACAGGGGAAGAAATTATATCAATGGTCTCACACAGCTGTGAACTCTGTGACCTAAAAAACCAACCTGGAGAGCTAGAGGATCCCTTTTGTGCAATACTGTCCCTATCAATATGGGGGTAAACAACTTCTGATTGGATTTGATGCCTACTCAACAGGAGAGAATCCATGTCTATTTCTGTAAATCTAATCACATACCCATAGCTGTGGAAATCATAGTCTCTAGTAGTGAATAGAGGTCTATGTTGTTTAGCAACTGACATAGATCAAGTTACCTTCTAAATATTTGTTTATACCCATAGAGGTACGCTACTCTCAGCCTTATCAAGAAGCTTCTCTTTTCAGTAAACTGTAGTTAAAACAGAGACTTTTATAACTGCAGGGTACTAAGAACATGTGAGGGATGGGTGTTCAGCCCTAAATAAGACATTTATACCACCCTGTCCATAGTTCATGGGATACTGAAAATAGAAGCAAAGTGGAAAAGAATGTAAGAGCTGATATAGGGAGAAGGCTATAAAATATCATTTGACACAGCTGTACAACCACAAATTCAAAGCAACCAAGGATACCTTCACCAAGTATGCCCAAGAATTGAAATGTTGACTAACAGTTCAGTATGGCTAGGGCAGAGTCTCTGGAGGGTCTGTTCTTCATAGTTGGACTACTTGCTACTGATAGATTTAGGGAGAAAGGGAGCCGTTGCCTTTAATTGTATGTTCAATGATAATTCCACCAGGTCCCAATGGATACTTCTAGTTTAATGGTCACACAGATGGATAAAGTATAGTACCTATACAAATTAGACTTTTATTATAACAAAAATAAAATTATAACATTTGCAAGAAAATGAATGGACCTGGAGATCATTATGCTAAACCAAGTGAGCTAGCCTAAGAAAGACAAAGACTGCACATTTTCTCTTCTATGTAGAATCTCGAGCAAAACAAGTGTGTTTGTGTGTGATGAAACTAGAAAGGGATCATGAGAGGGAGGAAGGTATTGTAAGGAGAGAGAAGCAAGGAAGAGAATACATGTGATGTGAAGGCATCAATGGTGCTATTCTTACAATGGTGTATTTTAGTCCTTTATATTGACTGTAAAAGTAGATTTGAAACTGATGGACATTGTCTCCAGCTATACATGTTAGTGTCTCATAGGTGAAACAGATTTCCTTCATTTTTTATATATTTCTCTCATTTTTAAAATAGGAATAAAAGGTAGACTCCATTTTCTGTCCCTAAAAATCCCAGGCTTCAACTGCCTGCTGTGGTAGTCTCAAAATAGTTTCACAATGTATAATTTTCTTTTATCAGATTTCCTTCAGTCAACAGAGTAATAGATGGCCAGCTGCTACACTGTACATTTTATAACAATCACTTTTGCTTAAGACAAAAGCAGAAAATATGATTCCTTGTGTTCTGAGTGTGTAAACGCTAAACATCTATGCTGCTTTTAAGATGAGTAGTCATTTTCTTGTTACCCAAACTCTCCTAGCTTACTTTTCATCATTTAACCAAATTGCATTTCTGTAACTTCAGCAAGACAATGTTCACATAAGAAAAACTTACTATCTGGAGAATTCCAATGCCAATTATCTAAAATGTGCTCCTGCATTTTTATTATACTGACTAGAATTTAGAAGTAGTTGGGATGTTATTATGAACTTACTTGGTTTGTGTCAGATCAACTAAGATGAGATCTTTCTCTAGAAGTACAGCAACAGCATAGGGTTCTTGACATTCTACAACAACAACAAAAAGAATTGAAAAGTTTCCATACTGCATATTTTATTTAAACCACCAACATTGCATTTCCTTTATCTCATATAGAGATGGTATTTAAATGATGAAAAAACCAAATTATGAACTAAAGTGACAAAGAATACTTTAATAAAATGTTTTATTTGACACATATAATGTTAAGATTTCTAATAGAACTAGGAAAAATGACCATATGTATAGTACATAGTAAATACATTTCAAAAATCATGGAGAGATGGCAATCCTGGACTAATAGAGAGTGAGAGTTTCACATCAACTTTATGATCACTAACATACTCATCCATAACCTTAGCGTTTAAGATCTGAACCATGCCTACTAGGATACACACTAAGACTGCACTAACTCTGCTTCTCTGGGATATGATACACAACCACCTCACTATGATAGTAAAACACTTAGAGTTGGGTGTATACTTCAAGTCAATATGGTTTAGTGTACTCTTATAGATTATTCCTGTGTGCATGAGTACAAGCCTACAAAAATCAAAAGTCAGGTTTCTGAAACCCAATCTTCTTTCCATTGTTCCTTTCCCTCCTATTCTTGCTCCATTATGTCCCAGAAACTGTCTCAAAAACCAAAGGCCATATGGGGAATAAGGCTGACAATAAATCTTTCTCATGGAGTTTTTGTTCTAGAGAGGTTTACAAGTTGTGAACAGTGAAGAAGTAAGAACTCAGGAACTACTATGAGCTATAAGCAAATAAGGGTAATGGTATAAATGTAACTTGTGTTAAGATGGGGAGCAGCGATTTCGTTAAGAGGCAAAAAAAGTACTGTTTTCCATTTACAATCAAGGACTAATGGGGAAAGCCACAGTGAAAGTAGTGTTCTCAGCTTTAGGAAACTGTGTATAAGAAAACATTTCATATGCATGATCTTTGATTCTCAGTAGCTAGAGTGTTATTTTTCCATATTGTTTAGAAAGCATGTCGAAAGAGGCACAGGATTATCAACCAGTGGTTAAACTGAAATTGAAACCTAGGGCTTTAAACTCCAACTTCCATCTTGTTTTCATTATACCAGCAGTTTCTACTAGTCAGTTGGAAAAATATTTATCCTAAACTCAGTAATCACTCGGAAGATGTTGCCTACAGAAGACTGAAGTTTTGGGTGGGTGGGAAATTTAAAAGCTGGGGTAGACAGCCTTCAGAGTAACTTCTAGGCCTGAGAAGCTACAGTGCCTACACAAGTTTATGTTTATAACCAACATTCACATGAGAGAAAAAAACACAAAAGCAAACAAGTAAATAAGAACAAGGGTTAGAACTTGCTGGTGTTTAGGTAGTTATCTCTATGACAATAGATAGACTGCTACAATCCAATATCCAAACTATTCTCATCCTCAGATGTTCCCACTATTTATCTCTAGCATTGTTTAAAGTTTCTCAGTGTTGTTTTAATACAATTTGGCTCTTAGTTTGAAGAACAGTAGGGTTCCATATGAGTATTTATTTCCTCCTCGTCAGCTCTCCTTAGGAACACCGTTGGTTAGGTTTTATAGCAAATGTCAGAAGATAAAGTGGCTGAGGTACTACCACGTGTGAACCAAAGTCATAGATTAATTAAAATTTTATATGGTTACTCTACCAAAAGTTAGTTGTTCCTACAAAAATAAAAACTGGCAACAGAAGTTTCACCTTTGTAGATGCACTTTATATATTGTGATAGCTACTAAAGAATTATTTAGGAATCCATGTTGAGTTCAATTCTTTGCCTATTATTAACTAAAAGTTTTGTCTTGGGCATATTAGTTATATTTCTTGACTTGAAGTTTCTTTTCCACTGAAATGGCACAATTATAACTACCCTAAATTGTTATAAAAGTTATATGAAAAAACATACATGGTGGTATTTATAACTAGCAGATTGCAATGACAGTGCCTCTGTAGGTTGGTGTGTCTCATCTTTTAACCCTGGCTCCTACTAATTAAGGGTGAAAAAAGTTCTATCACAATTGTTATTCTGAAGATAATGCATCATTTGAGAGGCTTAGGGATGGCTGGCCAACTAAATATAGTTGAACTGGCAAGCTCTAATTACAGTCATTACTCTAGGTGATGATCCCATTAACAATGTTAAAACATTTGAGTTTTTTGAGAATGTGTTAAATCTTCAAATGTCATAAAAGTATCAGCAGTATTAAAATTATGAATGACTTGGTTTAGCTTGGGAATGACATTCATTATTATTTAGCTGTAAAAGTTGAAATTTCCTCTTAACTACTATGGAATAATAATTAAAATATATTAACAAGATAATATAGGACAGTGCATAGAATATTGTGTCATTTGTAGAAAAAAACAAGATAATGTGAAGTGGGTGGGGGTGAGGTGGGGGAGTGAGAGAAGGGGAGGGAGTGGGAACTGTGATTAGTATATAAAATGAATAAAAATTTAAAATAAAATAAAAATGCTGTGACTGTGTGTGAAACATGTAGTGGTTTGGGGCTTGCCTTACTATTTTATTTTTGTTCATTTTGAAGCAAAGACTCACACACACTATAGCATAAACTGTACTAAAACTCACTATGTAGCTTAAGCTGGTCTTGAACTCATGACAATCTTCTTGCTTCAGTTTCCCCAGTTCTGAGATTATGTGAGTGAAACAACACACCCAGCTACATTAAATATATATTACTTAAAATGCCTTTGGTGCAGTTTGGATTTTGAGAGTCTCTCTAGAAACCTGCATATTCCTTGGACAAACCCTCCTAAAACTAGTGCTTTCTTTCATCTTAGTATTTCCTCAAAGTTCTTCTGTTTCTCTCCAAACTCTTCCAAAAACCTTAGATGTTTTCTTCTAAATTGATCTTACCAGATCCCACAATTATAAAACCTTTACTCAATATTCTCAATAAAGTCTGTTTAAATCCTATTTCTCTTTTGAGGCTTTACATGAATATTTAACCAGCTATAAAAAGGTGGATTATTTATAATGTGAACCATATAATTCAGCATTATAATCATGCATTACTTCAATTCAACAATTCATAGTTATTTCATTGACCCAACTAGACTTTATGTAAAGATTATGTTCATATTTCTATAAGCTTAACAAGTACTTATAGTATTGAGACCACAGCAACATTCAATAAATAGATGTTGATTAAAAATGTAGGTCATTTGTCTCTAGTAACTCTTGAAATAAAGTGCTACATTGATTGTTATCTATTTTTAAAAAGCTAAATAATTTAAAGAAAATCAATATATTTAGTAATGAAACACAACCTATGTATTTCCATAGTTAACAAAATATGTTCATTTACCTTTCCACTGATGATATTTGGGCAAAATTATTCCCTTTCTATACATGATAAGTAAAACATGTAAGTATCTTAGTGGCTAGTAAGTGTCAGAGGTGAATCATAAATCCAAATATTCTGTCCCAAGTCAAGTTTTTGTCTTCTATCTACAAGTCCCCTATATTGTTTTGATCATAAATTAATCGTTCTGGTTTACTTTTTAACGATTTTAGATTTCTTTATTTTAGCACCAGTAGATTTTTTGTATGAGTTTAGACTAGTTTCATGTTTACAAAGGTTTTGCATCTTTACTCAAGATGATAAATACACACATGCATCTCTCCTCCTGATGGTCTTTTGACTATTCGCCAAATTAAAACAAATCACTAACCACACATCAGCAATCCTAGAGTAATCAGGTGTGCTGCAGTTGCATCTGAAGCAAAGGCAGATGTGAAGGAGATGCAGCACCACCAGAGTTACAGATCACTGATATCAGGTAAGTGCTTTAACTTTGATTGGCATTGGGATGGGATGGGTGGAGCTGGTCTAGGAGAGACTATTAGGAGACCTCAGTTTCCCCAAGTGACTTCACCCTGGACCCCTATCGGACCCTCCCAGCTCAGCTTCCACCATCCTTATCAAAGTTTAAAGCACTTACCTGATATTAGAACCTGAAACGCCAGCACTGCTGCACTACATCTGTCTTACTTCCAGTTTGCCAAGTAGGTACAATTGCAGAACCTGCGCCAGCAACTGTAGCTCAGTGTTGTACCACAATGGATATCTGCTGCCAAAACTGAAAATATTTAACCTTAATTTCATTAGGAACTTGTCATTTCAAAATGATTTTTTTTCTAAAACTGAATGTTTCATTTTTATCTACTTACCATTTGGATAAGGTGTTTCACATAAAGTTAGAAATTCAACAATAGGATGATCCATTTCAAGTACTGTGATTGCTTTTCCATGCATGATGGTTAAACTTGGTCTTCTGCAAGCTTTGTCATATGACAGCCCACCAGAGAATATTATAAATGGTTCACTACATGGGGGAGAAAGGGCAATGAGACTATGTTCTTTATGATATCACCAAGTCAAAACGTAAGCCTTTAAATAATGGGTTCAGAGGAAATTGTCCACAATGCAAATGGCCTTCCTGATGGGTTTCTCAGCTAACAATGACTATTTCATCAACTCCCTTTTCCGATCTACACTCTAGCTACTAGACTAACTAATGGGTAAGTGTAAAGATAGTTGAGCGGCGTTGGGAAAAGACAAACTGGCGTGAAGTGGAGGTACTCACTGACTCTCAAAGGGACATATTTGTACACTTTATTTGGCTACCAAATTCTATAGCACTCTCATTAGAACATCAGTTTATGATATGATATTCAATTAATGAGTGGCCATGTGGGACCCAAGTCCCTCAGATGAAAGAGAGGCAGATTTTAATACAAAATGAAGTATCACAGTGGAAAGCACAGAATGATAGATGAGAACATGAAAATTCTAGATAATGAAGTTTCTGTAGTAGAAGGTTTATGAGCAGACAGAAAAATAATATGTAGATGAATAATAATTTGTCAGAGAATATCTCCTCAGTTTTATGCATATCCAGCAAGCTCTAGCTGGCTCAAATAATTTCACATAAAATTTTATTCTATTACTTTAGTACTTCTTTATTTCTGAAATTAAAACACAATTGCATCATTTTCTCCCTTCCTTTACTTCCCTCCAACCCCTCCCATGTACCCTCCTTTGCTCTGTCTCAACTTATGGCCTTTTTCTTTGTTTACACACACACACACACACACACACACACACACACACACACACACACACCCTGTTCAGTATACATATTACTTTTCAAGATACAAATAAGTAATAAACTGAGTGTCACTCATTCTCACTTTTGTTGGGTTGAGACTGTTCGGGGAGAGAGGGGAGGTTGCGGGGGACTAGGAAGAGTGGAGGGAGGGGAAACTGTGGTCAGCATGTAATGTATGAGAGAGAAAAAAGATAGAAAGAGACAAGAAGAAAGAAAGAAAGGAAGAAAGAAAGAAGGAAGGAAGGAAGGAAGGAAGGAAGGAAGGAAGGAAGGAAGGAAGAAGGCAGGAAGGCAGGCAAGAAGGAAGGAAGGAAGGAAGGAAGGAAGGAAGGAAGGAAGGAAGAAAGAAAGAAGGCAGGAAGGCAGGCAAGAAGGAAGGAAGGAAGGAAGGAAGGAAGGAAGGAAGGAAGGAAGGAAGGAAGGAAGAAGGCAGGAAGGCAGGAAAGAAGGAAGGAAGGCAGGCAAGAAGGAAGGAAGGAAGGAAGGAAGGAAGGAAGGAAGGAAGGAAGGAAGGAAGGAAGGAAGGAAAGAAAGAAAGGAAAGAAAGGAAAGAAAGGAAAGAAAGAAAGAAAGAAAGAAAGAAAGAAAGAAAGAAAGAAAGAAAGAAAGAAAGAAAGAAAGAAAGAAAGAAAGAACCAGGCGGTGGTGGCGCATGCCTTTAATCCCAGCACTCAGGAGGCAGAGGCAGGCGGATCTTTGTGAGTTCGAGGCCAGCCTGGTCTATAAAGTGAATTCCAAGAAAGGCACAAAGCTACACAGAGAAACCCTGTCTGAGGGGAAAAAAAGAAAGGAAGGAAGGAAAGAGGAGGGGAGGGGAAGGGAGGGGAAGGGGAGGGGAGGGGAAGGGAGGGGGAGGGGAGGGGAAGGGAAGGGAAGGAGAGGAGGAAGGAAGGGAAGGAGAGGAGGAAGGAAGGGAAGGAGAGGAGGAAGGAAGGGGAGAGGAGGGGGAGGGGAGGGGAGGGCAAGGGAAGAAGGAAGGAAAGAAAGAAAGTGAGAGAGAAATGTACTCCAAATGTATTCCTGCATATGTCCTTTAGGGCATTTACAGAGACAACTGCCATTCTGAGTTGCAAATGACTGAAATGAAGGTAGTGAGGGAAGACCTGTGCTGAAGGTTGGAAGTACTGTCCAACAGTTTGAGGTTCAGGGAGGACCTTCTCTTTGTTTCTTATTAAAGTTTTTAATTGCCCCCAAATTAATAGATAGATAGAAAATTGATAATATTTACAACCCAGTTATACCCTTGTCCTCTTTCTATGCCCCCCCAACAAATATCAACCAAACCACTTCTCATGCTATTTAAAAACCACTAGTTTTTGTCTTGGTCTTTGCTGCTAGAGCCTACCAAATTCAAAAGCTGGCAGTTATTTATGTTTTAGCACACAAGTCAAATTACACAGTGTGTGATAGTTAAAACCAACTGAATCAAATTGAGCATTGCTGAGCACATCACAGGAGTACATTTTCAAAATGACACGTTTGTCACCAAACAGAAGCCACAAAGTCTATGGATCTTAAGATTTATCATGGGAAAAGCATCTCAGGCTTTACATGAAATGATTTGTTCTCATCTTGCTGTAATCTATAGAAAAGATTGAACACTAATTGATAATTCAATGGATATTATAGTCCTTAGGACAGCCAACACTGAAGTAAAGAAAAAATTTTTTTAAAGAAAACGATACAAAAGGAAAACCGAATAAAGCTATAAGCTGCTTGGAACAATTAATATAATTTTCTGACCCTCAAGGGTCCTTAGAGTTTACACTGTATAAAATGTGATATATACTACTGAATCCAAAGGCACAAGAAAACTTCTAATTATAAATAGTATTTTAATAAGAGAAGAATTATATACGATTTTGCTTCCATCCACAATGTTTAAATTTGGAATATTTAATTTCTTTAGTTATATTATATTAAACTGGCCTGCTAAAGAGATATTGATAATTTACCATAATTTTATAATATTAAAACTTCAAGACAGGAAGTTTTAACAAACATAATTGTATCTATGATGCTAAGAGCACATTACAATATGAGCAAGTAACTAATATAAAGTAGGAATTTTCAGTTTATATTTCTGTTTAGGGGCTGACAAGATGGCTCAGCATGTCAAAGTGCTTGATGCACAAGCCTGCCTCCTTAGTTAGACCCCCGGAACCCACAGTATTACATGCACAGTAATAATAATAATAATAATAATAATAATAATAATAATAATAACTATAATAATGTTCAGACAAAGTTTATTATGTTCATTTTGGGTGGGAAAATACCATTAATAATAGTTTAGATTAAAGAGGCAATGCAAAAATAGTGGATATGGTGTCTATAAATGTAATAAAATTGTACTAGATGTTATTTCACCTTATACATCTTAAAATTTAGTTCTTTTCCATTATGAAAATACATAACTTTATAATTCCAACTAAAGGTTTTCTCTCCAGTTTCAGTATGCAACATCCTAAATTCAGAGAGATCTGGTTATATATTTAAATCTCATAAGGAATATCAATAGATGCATAGAATTAGCTTAATGAACACTGCTCAAGTATTATAAATGTTTTAAAGTCCTCAGTTATTAGACTTAATATATATGATGTTAATATAAATATAATTAAAATATGTTATTTGTTATTTTCAATATTCATAATAATCAATAAAAATAACTTATTGATTTAGAGAATTTGTAGTTCTATGACAATATAACATATTATCAAAGATTGTTGGCTTCCCTTCCCCTACCTCTTATATATATTTATATAGTCACCAAGTACAGCTACATACCTGTTCCTGCAAGTTTTGTACTCTACTTTAAGAATTGGTTTACAAGACTCAGACTTTCTTCCTTCTCTTTGACTTTTTCCTAATGAAAGAAAGAAAAAAAATAATTAAATCTGATTTAAACTATACTGATCCATGAGAGTTTTTAAAATTTCAGTTAAGAAATATAAACATGGAACAATAATATAATGAGAAAGAAAAAGAAAAGAAATCTACAAGCTTCTGGGGGTGAGTCATGGAGCTTCCTGCACTGCAACAGTAACCCCTGAACAGATTGCACCATGGCGGGTGATACAAACATGCCCGAAGCCAAAGGCTCAAGCACAGCTTTAATTGTAGATACTGCTTACAGAGGAGAATGGGACAAGCACTATATCAGTTTTCCATCAATGATGATTAAGTTTAGAATAATTTTATTATTTTAGTTATATTGTTAAACTGGTCATTTTTATGAGTTAATGCATAGTAACATCAGCTAAAGCTAAAGATATTGGTTTATTCTTAAAGTACCCATATTTGATATAATAAGTATGTATTCTAATATTTTACCTTTTATCTCCATTCTTGAAGACGATTTTGCTAGATTTAGATTTATGGACAATATCAGGCCATGAGCTGAGAGTTTGTGGGAATTCATGTAATGTAATGACGACTTAATGAAAGTCCATCATCTTCTAGTTTTAATATTTTCTAAATGAGGAATCCTTGGTGTTTTGAACTTTGCTTCTACTATATAGAATGTGTTTTTTTCCTTCTGGTTGTTTTCAGACAACTTTATGTCTTTTATTTGCAGCAACTTAAAAATGTTAAGTCTCAACTTGTTTTTTGTTTGTTTGTTTGTTTTTAATCTATTCTATTAACAGTTTTAACAGGCTTCTTGAATTAATAACTTCCACAAAATTTTGGAACTTTTTTGCCATTTATCTATAATATATTTTGATGTTTGTTTCTTTTTCTGGAATATAAGTCAGCTTTATTAGAATTTTTGTTGTGGAACACATCTCCGAGTCTTAATTTTTATATTTGTTTTTGTCAATATTTTTGTTACAGATTTCAAGTAAACTAGTTCCAACTTAATGGAGATAAAAGGTAATTTCAAATAACAGAAGCTCAATGAAATCATTTCAGCAGACCTACATAAAATGCAAATATGTTCACAAATAAATGAAATTATAAAGAGTATTAATTATAATACATGTGATTACTTAAAATTGACAATAATATATCTGTGTATGATATGTAATTATAGTATAAATGATAATGAAGGTAGGTAAGTAGATCTATATGGCTACAAGATGTCTCTATATTATATGAAGTGTTAAAATTTTAGCACTAACATATTAAGTAATTAAGGAAACATTGTGATACATACAGCAAACAATAGGAAAAAGATAAAGTGCCCATCAATTAAAATGTATTCCTAATAATAATATTTAAATTATTTGAAGGTGGGAAAACAAAGAAAAGCCACCAAATATAGTATGAACAATAGAAAACAATAAGTAGATCTAAATCTAGTCTTACTAGTAATTATATTTAATGTTAATGGACTAAACATACTAATCCTAAGACAGGAAAAAACAAAAGACCTAAAATATGCTCTTTATAGAAGAGCTAATTGGCCGGGTGGCAGTGGTTCACACCTTTATTCCCAGCACTCGGGAGGCATAGGCAGGTGGATCTCTGTGTGTTCAAGGCCAGCCTGGTCTACAGAGCAAGATCCAGGACAGGCACCAAAACTATACAGAGAAACCCCGTCTTGAAAAACAAAAAAAAAGAAGAGCTGATTGATGTCCTCTGCCAGTCTGCAACATAAAGGAATTGGAAAAATTAAATTGTGAAGAGGCAATTCTATAGTCTCTATAATTTCTTTTCAAAGTATGTATCTTACCATGTGGAACTGTGGTTTGGAAAGGGCGACTTGGGCTTTTCAGGTTCCATAAAGTCAAGCTACCATCCGAATGGCTGCACATGAATTGTTTGCCCTCATGATGCCAATCAATTGAATGAATAGCCTGATAACAATAAAAAACAAGTACATGGGGAAAGTGGATATATTATATCATCATACATTCCAAAAACACTTTGACATAAAATCAGTATACTGATAACATGTTAAAATAATTGTTTTCTCGCCCAGATTAGGCTGTCCTTGGCTTCAATCCACTACAGACCTTTAAAAGGCTATCAAAATTCATTTACTTAAATATCAATTTAAAATTTAAAAATTTTAATAACATTAGATCCCAGAACATTTTAATTTAAATTCTATGCCCTTCGCCGGGCGGTGGTGGCGCACGCCTCTAATCCCAGCACTCGGGAGGCAGAGCCAGGTGGATCTCTGTGAGTTCGAGGCCAGCCTGGACTACCAAGTGAGTCCCAGGAAAGGCGCAAAGCTACACAGAGAAACCCTGTCTCGAAAAACCAAAAAAAAAAAAAAAAAAAAAAAAAAAAAAAAATTCTATGCCCTTCCTATATCCTACCATCCCTATTTGAAAAATTACTTACATGGAAGTAAAAGTATAGTTATCAGAAGATAATTTCATGTAAGATGAAGGCCTAGTATCACTTAAAGCATATAATTTAAAAAATAATTTGAGCTAGCACCTGAAGGCATTATATATGCCAGATTGCATGATATGTACTTTACATAAAATGTATTATTTAATCATATAAAGGGCATTATTTTATTTTACTATTATTTCTTTGTTTTCATATGGTGAAACTGTCCTAGAGACTGAGATACTCATTTGCTTTTTAAAGCCACAGAAGTCAAAGCAAACTCCTTATAAAACCTATATTCTCAACTATTACACAGTATTGCCTCAAGCTTATAATATACTAATTGATTTAAAGCAAGTAAGATTTAATTTTTAAGCTTTTCAAGTCCATTATATAGTTTTGAGTTAGACAAGATTCAACAGTAATTCATTCATTTTTAAAGTTTAAATCCCTATGGCAGTGTAGTATCTTTTATAACATAGATTTTAAAGAAAGATCTACTGAATTAGTAAGTAATAGATATAGCATTTCCAAATCTTTCGTATTCTTTGTGAATAAATTAATCACCATAATGCAACCATTATGTTAAATACAACGAGACAAGTCCCAGTGGATAAAGAAAATAAAAAGGTGTGTATACTCCACAAGAAACGTAGGGCGAAGGTTAATGTGGATAAATATTAATAATATTTATAGTTCAGAACTTTAAGCACATGTGTGCTTATATAATTACATAACTGAATTCTTTATGCAAACAAGTGTGAAATTTCAAGCAATATGTATAGTATTAGAGTTACAGCTAACTGATACCTTGACTAATCATTAAACATAAAAGTAATAAGATAGGATTCAGACCTCAATATAAGAGTAAGCAGATCATAAAAGGCAATATGAAATCCTGTACTTGTGAAATTTTGTTTTTCTTTTCTTTTTTTCTCACTCTAGCCATAATTTCTGTGCAGACTCTTTTCTTAACAGTCTCCAACATTAGCAATAATATTTTTCATTGTCTTCTCTGTTTATTTTTGTCTTTACTCTTTATTTCTTTTCCCTTCTGGAGGTAGTTCAACAAAACAGTTTCTTTTGTCAACTTTGCTGAACCTCAGTCAAACTATGTGGTCAGCAAAAGTAGAGAATGAGAAAGTGTACAGACCCAAAGCCTCAGCTATGGTGATATATTGTGTCCCCCAAAATATTGTGGACCCTAATTTAGCTGGGGTCAGAGAACAGAACAGCCATAATATTAAACATATAGAATAGGCAGTGGTAGCACACGCCTTTAATCCTAGCATTCGAGAGGCAGAGATCCTTCTTGATCTCTGTGAGTTTAAAGCCACACTGGAAACAGCCAGGCATGGTTTACTCATGCCTTTAATCCTAGGAAGTGATGGCAGAAAGCAGAAAAGTATTTAAGGCGTGAGGACCTAGAACCAAGAACTAGAGCTGGTTAAGCTTTTAAGGCTTTTGAGCAACAGTTCAGCTGAGATTCATTCTGGATGAGGACTCAGAGACTTCTGTTTGAGGAAACAGGATCAGCTGAGGAACTGGCAAGGTGAGGTGGCTTCTTCTGCTTCTCTGATCTTCCAGCATTCACCCCAAGAAGTGGCTCTGGGTTTGTTTTTTTATTAATAAGACCTTTTAACAATTTGTGCTACACTCATCCTAACCCAGTGAAATCCTACCCACTGGGGAGGACAAAAAAGTTATAGCCACTACTATAAATGAAATAGAATTACAGCAAATAGAGCAGTGATGCAAACATTGTCTTCTCTTAGAGATCAAGATGTCAAATGGTGTATAACTAAGGAGCTGGTAAATGAGCTGATGGTGGGTATTTGATTTTTGTTTATTTAGTTACATCATATTCTTCCCAGAAAAACAGGGACTTACTAGAAACCAAATATCAATAATCAATTCAAGAAAAACATAAAGAATTTGAAGGAAAAATACTAGTCATATTTTTTTCAACAGTGACTTTTTCTTGAAAACAAAAGTTTAAAAATTATATAGCAATCTGACAAAAGGAAATATGCAGTTCTCATGGAATCAAAATATTATCCTCATGCCAAATTGAAATATTTCTCTGAGATTATTAAAGAAATAACAATGTGAAGAAACAAAAAAATAACTATTGTAGAAGAAAGCCTTTCCTTTTTATTATTTAGAAAAAATCCACTGTGTATTCTAGGCTAGCCTGAAATTTACCAGACTTGAGAATCGATAATTTAAATGAATCAGAGATGGACAAAAGAGGCATAATAAATGAGAGAGGCACAAACAAGAAAGGAAACAATTTTAAGAAAACCAAAAATAGGTAATAATTTCCTCCAATTGGCTGTCAAGGCAGAATTCCCATTCAAAAATAATCAACAGTTGAAACTTACACAAATAACAAAAGAATATTAAACACTGAGTAAGGACAGGATACCAGTGATAAAAAAATATTGGTAAAGCACAAAACTTCAGAGTGTTCAGAAAAGTGAGACATAGTCCTCAAACTTTTCAAAAATGTTAGCAGAAATCACTTACCTCATCATAATAAACCCTTAGTTCTGCTCTTTTAGATTTCAAGTCCCAGAATACTACAGTACCATTTTCATAACCTATCAGCAGCTGGAAAACAGTAAAACAACCATTTCTTAATTCTGACATCAATTTTTAACTATGTTCAAATAAAAAGTAATATTATTATAAAGAAAAACCATGCCACACAACACAGCCTGATTTCTATTACCTTTTCCAGCACTTAAATGTTTCCTAATGTAAGAATTTTTTCAAAGATGTTGATGTAGCAATCAAAAACAAATTTAAGGGTCAATAATCTTTGCTGCAATATGAATATAACCAGAGAACTCTGCTGGGTTTTAAAGAACAAGGAAACCTTTAAGTACATATGGCACATTATATTTTATGTAAAAATGGAAAGACAAATAGAATAGAAAATGAAGACAAAATAAATGATGAAGTGTTATGTTTAACTGGCTTCCAATATACCATTCAGTACTATACACCTGAAAAAGTAGATAAAAAAAACAGTTTTAAATTTCTTTATATCAACACTATTTACTTTGTGCAAATATTTTATGTTATTCTCACCTATGATGCTGATACAGCCCTTCATTCTGGGGATGGATCAAATGTAGGACCTTGTACATGTTAGGCAGAATCTCTGCCACTGGGCTACATCCAAAGCCTTGAGTAAATATTTTAAACCAGTGGTTTATATACTGTCAGAAGTTATAGCTTTTTTTAAAATAAATTCTCTATCTTTTTAATATTAGCTAATTGTACCCTACAGTATAAACTTGACAAGTTATAAAATCACCCTGGAAACAAATGTCTGTGGGGGACTTTTTTTTTTTTCCACAATACCATTCAGTTCTACATAACAGCCACAGATTCCCTTTTTCTCCCCCTTCCTGCTCCCCTCCCCTTCCCCCCAGCCCACACCCCATTCCCACCTCCTCCAGGGCAAAGCCTCCCCCAAGGACTGAGATCGACCTGATAGACTCAGTCCAGGCAGGTCCAGTCCCCTCCTCCCAGATTGAGCCAAGCGTCCCTGCATAAGTCCCAGGTTTCAAACGGCTAACTCATACATTGAGTTAGCACAGGACCTGGTACCACTGCCTAGATGCCCCCCAAAGAGATCAAGACAATCAACTGTCTCACCTACTCAGAGGGCCTGTTCCAGTTGGGGGCCCCTCAGCCTTTGGTTCATAGTTCATGTGTTTCCATTCGTTTAGCTATTTGTCCCTGTGCTTTATCCAACCTTGGTTTCACCAATTCTCGCTCATATAAACCCTCCTCTTTCTTGCTAATTAGACTCCCAGTGCTCCACCCGGGGCCTAGCCGTGGATCTCTGCATCCAGATTCCTCAGTCCTTGGATGGGGTTTCTGGCACAACTATTAGGGTGTTTGGCCATCCCATCACCAGAGTAGGTCAGTCCCGGCTGTCTCTTGACCATTGCCAGCAGAGTCTTTTGTGGGGGTATCTTTGTGGATTTCTGTGGGTCTCTTTAGCACTTTGTTTCTTCCTTTTCTCACGTGGTCTTCATTTACCATGGTCTCCTATTCCTTGTTCTCCCTCTCTGTTCTTGATCCAGCTGGGATCTCCCGCTCTCTTTCCCTCGACCCTCGCCCTTCATTGCTCCCACTCATGTCCAGGGCTTTCTAGATTAGATTAATTGAGGTGAGTAGACCTATCCTAAATGTAGATGGCACCATTCCATGGCCTAGGGCTCTGAACCACCTAAACAGGAGAAAGCTTGCTGAGCATAAGCATTCATCACTCTTTACGTTCTGACTGTGAATATAATGTGATCTGCAGCATCATGCTTCTGTCTCTATGCCTTCCCCACCATGATAGACTTTCCTTCAACTACAAACCAAAATAACCTCTTAATTTCATAAACTGCTTTGGTCAGATATTTTGTTGTAGCAATAAGGAAAGTGACTGTCAATACACTGGTGTTTGTATTTAAATCAATATAGAGTACTGGAAAAGTAACAGTCTTCCTTTTAAAATAGAAGAATATGAAACAGGTAAAATTGAAATAATAGCAAAGAGATATTTTTACTTATCCTATTATGCTTTTATGTTTATGATATTTTGCCTGAATTGTATGGGCACCACATGCATGTCTGGTGCCTGTTGAGGCCAGAAGAGTCCCTGGACCTGGAGTTACAGTCAGTTGTGAGCTAACAAGTGGGTGTTGGGACCTGAACCGAGATTGTCTTCAACAGTAACAAGTACGGTCAACCCCTGATCCATTGCTCTAGAGGTTAGAGTTATTTTTTAAGCCATATCTTATACCCACAAGCTTAGTTATAGAGCTACACATGATAATATTTAAATTGATTTAACAAAAGTGTTGAGCTTTCCAATATGCTAAATTAAAGGACATTATTTTTAAAATGCTAAAATGGAGGGTTTAAAGGGAAGAAAGGGAAGGGGGAAATTATGTAATTATATTAACCTCAAAAATAAAAGAAAAAAACTTTAAAAAATATTCAATATCCTTAGTCATCATGAAGATGCAAATTAAAACTATTTTGAGATTTCATCTTAACCCCAAACAGAAAGGCTAAGATAAAATAAATAATACCCCCAACCAACAAAAACAACAAAAAAATGAAACAAACGCTGATGTGAAACGGAGAAAGGGGAAAAACTTACTCACTACTGGTAGAAGTGTAAACTGGTGTAACCACTGTGGTGATTCTTCAGAAAGCTAGAGATAAGTCTACCATGCAATCCATCCTTACCACCCATGGACATACGCAAAGGATTGTACTTCTTACTACAGAGATACTTGCTTATCCATGTTCATTACTGCTCCTATTCACAATAGCCAGCAAAAGGAAACAGCCTAGATGCCCATCAACTGATGAAATGCATAATGAAATGTGATACATTTATACAGTGCTATATTATTCAACTATAAAGAAAAATGAAATTATAAAATGTTCAGATAAATGGATAGAACTGGGAGGAAAAAGCAACAACAACCTGAGTGAGATAACCCAGGCCCAGAAAGATGCTCTGTGAGATGTAATCCATAGCTGGCATGATTACTGAGACCAAGGACCCTTGGCTATACAAGTCATAGGCTCTAGGGGAGAATCAACCACTATTATTTTGCTCAATAGACTTTGTATTAAAACAACTCCTAATGACTTACTGTTATACCCATAGATTAATGTGTCTCTCATTCCTCATCACAAAAGCTTTGTGCAGTAAATGAAAATTAAAACAGAGCGCCACTGCTGGTCAAAGTGTAGAAGATAAGAGACTGAAGATTAGATGGGTTTAAAGAGAGAGAGAAAACAAGAAGTTGTATGAGTAGGGAGTTGAGGTTGAATATGGAAGGAGTTGGGGATGGGTCTAAACAAAATATAATATATGAAATTGTCAAAGAATTAACAAAAATATTTTTGAATACCACATATTATGGGATACACATAAATATTAATTGAAATTTATATTTTTACAAATTTATATTAGTTAACAATTGTTTAGCTGTTGGCATTATTAGTAATTCTTTTATATATATAATATATAAAGTATATTGATTTTTAAGAGTTAAACTATATTCTAAGGATGATGAAAAATTGGTTGTGATCTTTTGTGACTTTTCATTCACATTTTGCTTGTTTATTCTGCTGAGGTGTGGTCTTGTTATGCTGACCTGGAATTGATGATACTATTGATCCAGCCTCCCAAAGTGCTGGGAAGATAGGCATAAGTCAATGACCTGGCCTCATTTATTGTTTTTCTGCTTTTGTTTAATTAGTTAATTAAATGATTGAAATAGCTTCTCTCCAAGCTGGTCTTGAACTATGTAGCCAACAATGACCTTGAACTTCTGGTTCTCCTGTCTCTACCTTTGCAGTACAGGCATGTGGGTCACCATATCCAGTTCATCTTTTTTAATTGTATGAAGGGGTTTCATTATAATATTTCATATACATGCAATGCTCTTTATTCATATTCACCCCCTTCTTATCCTTACTTCCCCCACCTTTCTACTTACACATCCCTAGTAGTCTCTCTTTTACTTTCACGTTCTTTACTTTCTTCCAATATTACTTTTTACTCTTTACAATGACTTTCTATTACCAAACATGGTCCAAGATAGTCTTTGCAGAATCCACACAATGAAATTCAGAAAGGATGAATCCTTGCCTACTATTCCTATATCACTGTGTCATCCAAGTCTAATTGTACTAATCTCTGCAGTGACTTCAGAGATACAAGATTGCCTTTGGTAATCTTGGCAGGTGGAGATAGTTTCAGGAACTTCTGTTCTGTCTTCCTACTATACCTCTAATTACAATGTCAAGAAACCAAAGAGTCTTAATCCAAATCACTGAGAATATCTGTCCAAATTACACTTAAAGAAAAAATGGTACATTTTATACAGATGGGTGGTATACTTTGAGCTTAATCTTGGGCTAATATTTCATTTATTACCTGGTTACTTAGTTCATACAACTTACCATTTACAGGAGAACCACAATATTGTTTTTGGATTTGACAATATCAATGCCTGTTTTGACCTTTTAGATAATTTTTCTGAAATTTTTTTCCTCTACAAATGATCAGTATTGTTCCTATATGTATTTATATTTGATATATATTTATGGAACATTTTAGAATCTCTCTTCAAAGGCAACAAGATCCCCTTTCAATAGTTATATTCTGGACCTGAGAATTGACTTACATGTGGAAGACTGATGAGATGTGTTTTTCCATGTTGGTGATAATATTAAGAGAAAACTGCTCTTTACTTTTTTCTGATTATGCAAACCAAATATCTCAGTCAAATGCCCCACCTAATTTTGTTCCTAGAAATGGCATGTACTATTAGTTAACACCATAGATTCATGCATTGCTACTCTAGCCTAGCTGCTTGTTACAGTAATTTATACCCATGCTGACAGATGGTTAAATATTGCCACCTGGCCTCTACCAATCTAGATATTTAATCCTCATAGATAGTCTGGAGACTGGCTCGTTGTTATCATTTCCTACTGTCAACAAAGGCCTAAAAAAAGATAGCCACTATCTAGTTTTGTAAATATGTTACCTGCTTTTACAGAATATGGTGCCTTACTTAGTAGAAACAATACCCTTAGAAGCCTCTTGGAGAGCACTGAGGAAGTGACTTAGTTAATACTCTTCATTTTTGTTTCTTCTGATCTGATCCCTTCTTTAAAACTACACCAGAAGGTATAGTTGGTATTTCTAGTTATCAAATGTCTCTGTTGAGTCAAGGCTTCAGAAAATTATCCCCACAAACTATGGTGATATTTTATTTGTGCTGAAATGTAATTTTATTTGTATATTGACAAATAAATTGGTTGGAGATCAAAGGTAAAAGCGAGCCATTAAGCAGAAGTCCTGTGGTGGTAGCCCATGCCCTTAATCTGATCACATGGTAGGCAGAGTCTCTGTGTGGTCAAGGACACAGCCAAGCATGGTGACCTGAATCTTTAATCCCAGTACCAACCATAGAGAACAGGAGGTCTGTATAGACAGGCAGTGACAAGAAAGTCATGTGGCTGGGTTTAAAGCCAACGAGAAGGCAGAACAGGAAAGCAATAAAAAGGTCACAAAGGAGAAGGTCTCTCTCTCAGGGGAAGGACGGCAGTGAGTGGTAAGCTAAAGGTGGTCTTGGCTCTTCGCTAGTACTCTGATCTCTTGGGCTTTTAACTCTATATTTGGCTCTGTGTTTCTTACTGACCGTTGAGAATTTTGTCTACAGCAAACTACTAGGGCAAGTATCCTCACCAAAGAATTATATCCTAAGCCAGGCAGTAGTGGTGCACACCTTTAATTCCAGCACTTGGGAGGCAGAGGCAGGCAATCTCTGTGAGTTCGAGGCCAGTCTGGTCTACAGAGTGAGATCCAGGACAGGCTCCAAAGCTACAGAGAGAAATCCTGTCTCGAAAAACCAAACCAAAAATAAAACCAAAACACACACACACACACACACACACACACACACACACACACACACACACACAACACCCAAAAACAAAAACAAAAAAAAAACCAACAAGAATTATATCCCAAGTATGCCTTGTGTAATGAACCGACTTCTATATAGCCTCCAAGTTCAAACCCTTAAAAATCATTGCTAAACACATTCCTTTGGTGATTGACATTAGGGCCCTCAATTTCTTTTGTAAATATTCTACTTATTTTACACATATTCTGTTTCCTCATAGAGAGAGACTTATGAATTTATGTTAGATTGTAATGATATCTGAGGTCTGATTCTGGTTTTAGATCTGAGTTAATAACTCCAGGTATCCTTGTGAATACAATTACCAGTCTCCTAAAGAATAAAAACTATTTTCTCTAAGTAATAGTAAAAGTGATGACTCTTGGTCAGATGGGTTCATGGAAGTTGAAGCTGGTAAAAAGAGTTACAGTTTTCTTAGGTTTATCTTCATGTTTCCCTATTCTGGGTGTGATAGTTGAAAAGCATGATTTTTAAAGAGTCATATATTCATTCAAAACTTCAATATGTAGCCTTATTTTTGAAAAAAGGTCTTTCAAATGTATAATTAGTTAAGAATTTTGAGATGAAATTATCCTGGACTTAAAGTGGACCTATCCCTAAATGCAATGGCTGGTAACCTTGTTAGATAAGGAGAAGACACAAAGAGACAAAAACAGATGCCGAAGTTGGAGCTGTACTTCCTCAAGACAAGCTACAAGAGGTGGGGAAAGTGTCCCCTAGAGATTTTTACAGCACTGGTTCTCAACCTTCCTAATACTACAACACTTTAATACAGTTCCTCATGTTGTGATAACCCCTACCATAAAATTATTTTCACTGCTACAAAGCAACTGTAATTTTGCTACTGTTGTGAATCATAATGTAAATATTCATGTTATACAATAGTCTTAGGAGATCCCTGTTAAAGGGTCATTTGACCTCTAACAAGTTCATGAAAGGGTTGGGAACCCATATTTCAGAGGGAACATGGTCAAACCAATAAATTGATTTCAGACTTCTGGCTTTTAGAAATATGAAAAATTAAACATTTGTTGTTTTAGGTTATTCAGTCTGTGTTCATATGTTATGGTAGCCCTAAGAAACTAATTTATAAGAACCAGGGGTAATGTTCTTTCCTAATAATGACACTGGCTTATCAAAGGATAACAATTGGTTTTTTTTATAAACAGTTCTTGAGCCCAATTTTAGCACAGTTTTCCTAAAGATGAAAGCAATAAGAATTCCTCTAAAGATACCTTAAGATGCCCCTGGGATAAGGTAAATCAGTAATCAATATCTGGGATGATGTAGGAAGAATAAAGAATGTCAGCCTGAATGTCAAATAGCGCAGTGCTTAGTAGTGATACAGCATGTATTTGCATGTACAAAACACTGGGTCTGATCCTCAGCACCATTAAAAAAAAGTCTATCACATGACAAGAAATGTCTCTATTATGTAATTAAGGTCAGCCATTGGTGTGAAAGAGGTACCTTACACTTTCCAGGTAGGCCAAACTAATAAAGTGAGTCCTTAAGAGAGGAGATGTTTCCCCAGATGTAACCAGAAAGAGTGCTGTCAAGGAACAAAGCTGGGGATAATAGTTCATTGTCAGCTCTAAAAACAGACAAAGGGAGCTACCAACCAAAGGGTGTGTGAAGCTTGCAGAAAGGCAAGAAAACAGCCTCTTTTCTGGAAAGGAGCTCAGTTCAGGGAGGCTGCTGTTCGCTTCCTGGCACACAGAATTGTAATATAGTAAAATTTTGCTGTTTTAAGCTACCATCAGTAGCTTATATATTAGTACAAGAAAATAAATGCTGTCAAAGGAAGCTGTTTCACCCTCATCATTATATGTCATTAACCCATATTATAAGTACTTAATCTCTCACTGTCTTATCTTTCCAGGAGTCCCCATTCCAATTAACATCATGAAAATGTGCAAGTAATTATGGCTTTATTGTATGCCAGAGTTTAATGTCACTCCACGTGGTATCTTCAACAAATTCTTTGATTTTATAGAGAAGAAAATCCAACTATAAATATCCCATCAGGGGGCAACAATCTATTCAAGGACTCAGCAAACTTTAAGAGGCTGCAGATGTTATGATTTATTATTATCTGAACCAGAGTTCTGTAGAAACGAGCCTGAGGCAAGGTTCTTATGCTAATATTTCAGGGAAAATATACTCTCTGGATTGCAGTATTAAAGGGAAAGTGAAGTAGAAGAAAGATAACTCAAAATTATGCCAACCATTATTTCATGGGGGAAAGTCAGAAGAGACACATCAATAATTATCTGGCAGGTGTTTCATCAGTATGGACTTGTGGCCTTGTCTCTAAATCATGACTCAGAACAACCCAGTTAAAGGGAGGAGAATAATTCATTCCCCGTCTTTTGTCTGACACTGGTTAAAGTTGCTCCATGGGAAGTTAGCATCTCTTCACTAGAGGGCCATGTCATTTGACCCTTGTGGCAGTTTTTAGGAAAGGTGGAAGGTGTACTTTCTGCTGTAGAATACCTTGTGGATCCAGAATTAGTGAGAAGAGCTAGGGTTGCTGGATATAGCTAGTGAACTTTAGGAAGTAGTGCTGCAAGAAGTTTATTAACCCAGCCAACCCTGAAATGGAGCAAGCAGGGACGTGTTTGAGAGACAACACTAGAACATCCACAAAGATGTACTCATTAATATTTCTCATATAGAAATCTCCAATCCAACAGCATCCTTTCCTGTCTGACAAAAGGATGTTCAAATTCCTTAGAAATAGTGTCTTGGAGCAAAGATGTTCTGTGTTTGACTATGATATTGTCTTGTTTCCATAGGAGTCCTAACATGACCGCTTTTTTTTAAATTTTATAATTAATTTAATTTTACATACCAGCCACAGATTCCCCTGTCCTCCCTCCTCCCACCCCACCCCCCAATCTACCCTCCATTCCCACCTCCTCCAAGGCAAGGACTCCCCTGGGGATTCAGCTCAGCCTAGTAGATTCAGTTGAGGCAGGTCCAGTCCCCTCCTCCCTTCACCTAGGCTGAGCAAAGTGTCCCAGCATAGGCCCTAGCTTCCAAAAAGCCAGCTCATGCACTAAGGACAGGTCCTGGTCCTATTTCTTTTCTTATAGTAGCATCAAGACTTCAAAGAGAGCTTCCCTTTCCACATTGAATTTATCTCGGAAATGTGAAAAGAAATGTTTAAATAAGAAAATCTATCAACATATTCCAACAAATTAAAAAGTACAGAATACTTAACCCCATACATGTAGGAACCCATTCAAAAAATTCATCATAAGTCATGATTTAAAATTGTCAGAATACTAGAAGTAGATAGGAATATTTTTGTTCTTTTTGTGTAAGGGGCTGAGAGTGGGGTAGAGACAGAATCTAGGGCCTCAACTTGTTAGCTAAAAGTAAACACAGGAATAAATAATTAATACTTAATAATGTTCTACATTCTGGCCAACAAAACATAAGATACATATAACTATCTATGCTGGAAAAGAAGAAATAAAAATCATCTACATTTGTTACACCTTCATAAATAATTTATACCAGAGAATCTAAAGACAGATACTAAAAACAAAACATTCATTGATGCTTCCATTTTTTTTTTGAAAACACAGTATTTTATATACTAACAATAATCAGCTGTTATCAAACTGATTTAATGAAAATTAAGTCAGGGGGCAACGATATGGGTTCAGCAGGTAAAGGTACCAGCAGCCAAGTTTGATCACCTGAGTTCAAGTCCAAAAACCTATATGAGAGAAGACCAACCCCACAAGCTGTCTTCTGATGTCCACATACACCCATGGCACAGGCATGCCCCACCCCCACACATACTAAATGAAAAGAAAGTTATAAATCTAAATTAGTATATAGAATTTAACTAACAAAAGAGATGTACAATTTTTATGAAGAAATATTATAAAGTTATATAAAACATAAAGGAAAGAAAAGCAAGCCAGGCAGTGGTGGCACACCCCTTTAATCCCAGCACTCAGGAGGCAGAGACAGGTGGATCTCTGTGAGTTCGAGGCCAGCCTGGTCCACAGAGTGAGATCCAGGACAGACACCAAAACTACATAGAGAAACCCTGTCTCAAAAAAAAACCAAAATAATAATAATAATAATAAATAAAAGAAAAGCAAATAAATCATGTTCATAAATGAAACTTGCTAAACAGTGGGAAACCTGACCCAATAAGTGGATTATTTAAATATACAAAATAAAAGTAATACCCTTATGTCAAAAAACATAAAATTTATACAGAAATTAAATTTAAATTATGAGCTGGGCGGTGGTGGCGCACGCCTTTAATCCCAGCACTCGGGAGGCAGAGGCAGGCGGATCTCTGTGAGTTCGAGGCCAGCCTGGACTACCAAGTGAGTTCCAGGAAAAGGTGCAAAGCTACACAGAGAAACCCTGTCTCGAAAAACAAAAACAAAAAAACAAAACAAAACAAAACAATTATGAAATAGAAATACTCAAAACTGACAGGAAAAGTAGAACTATGGGTTTTAACCAAGAAAGGAAAGCCTTATTAAACAGAAAGCAAGACCAAAATGTAGCTCTCGGTATCTACAGCACCAAAAGACTGACAAAATTGAATATAGTAAAAGCAAAATCCTAGTTCATAAGAAGGCAAGATTTACTCTAGGTGATAGACTAATATGTTGCAGAGCAACACATTGGCATTGGTGTTCTGCATCAATATTTACAATCCTTTTTAATTGTCAATGCAGTTACCACACACTGCATTACTTCATAAAAACTTGAATAACGCAACCCTGTCTCTTTTTCCCTAATCCCATGTCTAGTTTCCTCTCTGGGTCAGTACATATCTACTCAGGCTTCTGTTTTTAGGCATGTAGTATACACATACAAATACAAATGCATTATTCACATAGTTTTATGTTTCTCTACTCTGGAATTTTCCTTTTAAAGTTTGCCTTAGTGAATTTCCATTATCTGTGTGTGCATCAACATTCATTTATTTAACTTTCAATTAATAGACATATTATTCCTTATTCACATAAATAGTATGGATATCTGAAAAGGATTATCTAAGTCAAATGATTTAAAACATGTCTTAACTTATTATATAACATTGTTTTCTGTGTCTCTATATATTTGCATGTCTAATCCAAATTATGAGATAACCGGGATAGCTCTATAATCTTGTGATGTGTGAGCTATGTCTGCATAGCCTTTCCACTGTCTAGTGCTAGTAACCATTTGCCCGCCTAACGGGAAAATCACACAACTTCATTTTCCTGACTGCCAATGAGGGTGTTTCTTCCACATACCAGTAGAAACTATGCCTGTACATGAAATAGAACTTTATTCATGTCAGAAAAAGTTTGTCTCATTTGCTTCTTAAGTATTTAGGACAATTTATTTTTAAAATATTTTTTACTTTTTGGGATTTTAATATCATTACATCATTTCCCCCTTCTCTTTTCTCCCTCCAAACCCTGGCATGTACCCTCTTGCTCTATTTTGAATTAATGGCCTCATTTTTCACTGACGGTTGTTACATGCATATATGTGTTTGTATATATGAATATACTCCTTGATACTTATGTACAATTTTGTACATTATGGTCAAGCTGTTGAGTCTGTATAATGTTACTTATGTGTGTGTTTTGAGGACTGACCTCTAGGTATTTAGCAGCCAGCTGGTGTGCTATTGCCTGGGGTGACTGTTTCTCCCATTCTCAGTGTTCTTTAGTTGCCTGCAGTTCTTTGTATGTGTGAGGCCTCACAAGCTTTCGTCAACAAAAACAAATTCTGATAATACCTGGTTAGCATTACATTCTACTTATGGATCAATTTAGATGTACCAAATATTGCTTCATCAGTTGAACTTGCCTTCCATGTTGGATTTTTATTAGACTACCACAATTCCTATCCTTGAAAAATAAATAATTTACTTAAGAAACTATACCTATAGCAAATAATTTCATAATTTTTGTATAGTACTTAGTAAAAATTATACACTTGACAAGACATCCATAAAGATGAGGTTTTAGAATTCAAGTTATCAACCATTTCATTATCAAAGGCAAATTATGAAATAATCAGGATTGTTCTTATAATCTGATAATGTATTGTCTACATTTGCATAGCTGTGACCAAAATATCTATAGATCAACTCAAGGGAGAATAGATTTATGATTTGCAGTTTCAAACAGTCTAGTCCCCATTAGTCTTGAGGATGAGGAAGAACTGAGCTTTTCGTGTCAGCGAAGGCCACAAAGCAAAGAAACCACATCTAGGATGAGGCCAGAGGAGAAACAGATCCAAGAACACACCCTCGTGACCTGCTTCTCCACCTAGACTCCATCTCTTACTTTTTCCCACTCCCAATATTGTTATCACACAATGAAGCCATCGGGGACTGATCCGTTAAGTGAGTCAGAGCCTCATTTTCTAACCATCTCTAGAAACCCCAGCACAGGCACACACACTCAGAGATGTGCTTCACTAATCCCTTGGAATTTATCTCAGTGAAATGCATAAACACTTTCTATATTAGTGTGTGTTTATAAGAAAATCAAAATTACCTAGTTGATGTTACTGGATATTGGTCATGAATTAGTTAATACCAAAACCAAAGAACAGATACATGATTCATGAGTCTTTGGAAAACGGAAAACTAAGAGCATTAGTAGAAAGAGTATTCCATTTATTTGTTCACTTGCTCATTCATACTTTCAATAAGTATTATTTTTAGATGTCACTGAATGCTACAAACCAATTGAGATGTTAAATTTCAAATCAGTTTAAAATATCTTTTTCTAAAAATAAGGAAAACAGGGCTGGAGAGATGGCTCAGCTGTTAAAGGCTAGGCTCACAACCAAAAATATAAAAATAAGGAAAACAAAAGCAAGAATAATGTGGCATACTTACTTTTCCTTCATCTCTTGGGCTATCACTTAGATGAACAACTGGGCCTGGGTGAGTCTTGGTAGATCTGTTAAATTAATAACAATAACTTAAAACTAATCACCAGAAAATGACAAAGAAATGAAAATTAAGCTGGAACACACTCCCCATGTTCTTTTCATAGTCACATAAAATTTTAGCTTTCTTTATGAACTACTTTCTTCTTCCTATTAAATTTAGTAAAGGAAGTTTTCTATAATCAGGTATGAAAATCAAGTTCTACATTTAAAAATGGTACTTTAAAAATTTTTTAAACCGCCTTTCTGTGAAATATGAGTCTTTGATATTTTTAATGGGTTTATTAATACAGATAAATGCTCCAGCCTTATGTAGTAAACCTATTTCAACCAAATTTTAAAGTGCTTACCTAATTAAAGATTTCCTTTGACATGAAATTTCCTATGATTTTATCCCTAAAGCAAAGTACAGTGGCATCCTGGGTTTAAAAAGAAATGCTTTCATAATTAACTAGTAATAGCTCTCCTACTGAAAATTGACAAACGGGGAATCTAGTTCTCTGATGATGTCTAGTTTTATCTGGTTATCCAGTGCAACCAATAATAAATAATTATGCATATAACAGCACAATTAAAAGTTAAAAGAACCTTGTCAAGCCGGGCAGTGGTGGTGTGCTCCTTTAACCCCAGCACTTGAGAGACAGAGCCAGGCAGATATCTGTGAGTTCGAGGCCAGCCTGGTCTACAGAGCGAGATCCAGGACAGGCACAAAACTACACAGAGAAACCCTGTCTCGAAAAAACCAAAAAACAAAAAACCAACCAAACAAAAAAGAACCTTGTCAATCTGACCTTAAATTTATTCTACCCTGATTATCTGGCATGGTTTCTTTATAAATCTAATGTAACATGATTATTGAATATGATTATGTCATAGTTAAACATGACATGGTCTCACATAACCAAAAAATTATGTCTCCATTTTCTACAGCCCTTTTTATGATCCAGTTGTTGTAGATGGCAAGAAAGCAAGAAAGGAACTGCATACAGGAAGGGTAATCCAATTGTGACTGAGTTAGCACAGTTCTACTTTATTTCTTAAGGACACACAAAATCCACTAAGCCTTCACAAAACAGTGCTGTGGATACCACTCTATATAAATAAAACACTGATGGCCAGTGACCAGGCAGGAAGTATAGGCGGGACAAAGAGAGAGGAGAATTGGGGAAACAGGAAGAAGGAGGAGAGACACTGCAGCCACCACCAAGAGAAGCAGCATGTGAAGACGCCGGTAAGCCACCAGCCACGTGGCAAGGTATAGATTTATAAAAATGGGTTAATTTAAGATAAAAGAACAGTTAGCAGGAAGCCTGCCACGGCCATACAGTTTATAAGTGATATAAGTGTCTGAGTGATTATTTTATATGTCGATTGTGGGACTGCGGGGCTTGAGGAACCTGGAGAGAAGCCCTCCAGCAACAAAACAGTTAAAACTATTTAAATCCTAGAAACTATTTTGAAAGTAATAAATACAGTTTATAAGTGATATAAGCGTCTGAGTGATTATTTTATAAGTGGATTGAAACCAATATTTTTATTTAAAACAGGTTGATTATAAATGTGATCTCTTTCTAAAAAAGAAAAAGGGGATATGATTAGATATATAGGAGGATATGGAGATGATAAGATAAAAGGGTAGATTAATGAACCTACTTTTAAAGAACAACTTGTTTAAAATGTTTTACATTGGTATAAATTTTAGTTTATTGATACAAACTTGAAGTTAATTTTGTTATACTGTATATATATATATATATATATATCTGTTCTTGTTTGAGGTATTATGTTTATGTAACTCATTTAAAATTGTAATGGATAATTAAAAATAGATTAATAATTAGTCATCTATGATAATCATATTTGTAGCCATGTTAGTTAAGTCTTCTAGATATACATAGATATATTTCAGATAGATAGGTAATCTTCAAACACTTCATAGACCTAGAGAATATGGCATTTAAATAACTTAGAATTCTGTTGACATAAGACACAATTGCTCCTGGCTGCACCAATTGATCCCAAGAGAATGTTGGGCTTCTAAGACATTTCCCTTTGGAAGTTTGTCTTTTTGGCACAAAATGGCCTACTGGGCAAAGAACTGCCCTTGCCTTGATGGTTGACAGTACAAATGCAATGCTGTCCTTTCTGGACAAGCGGGACACAAGGAAAGCGACCACTGTACTCTGCCAAGACAGGGTAAGATAGTCTTTCAGAAATCCTGCTTCTGAAAATGGTCTGTCAGATACTCTAGGCCTGTAGCCAATTTGAATGCACCAACAATGCTGAGAAACATTAGGTGACTGTCCAGGCTGCCAGCTGTCTTGGTCTACTCTTGCAAGATTCCCGAAAGTTTCTTGCATCCATCTACCATTTCTTAGGTACCATTATGTTCCTTCTCAGGTCTTTGATGTGGTTAAAGACTAGATAGTTGTAATTTCCTCAGTTATGATAAAAGATAAGTTAGATATAAAACTTTAAACTCACAAATATAAGATAGATAGGACATTTTCTTTAATATTGTAACTGTAATTCTTGCTCAATAATTGTTTTATTATATGTAATATTACCATGTTAAAGCTAAAACCTTCCTTTTTTTAAAAAAAAAAAAAGAAAAGGGGAAGTGCTGTGGATACCACTCTATATAAATAAAACACTGATGGCCAGTGACCAGGCAGGAAGTATAGGCGGGACAAAGAGAGAGGAGAATTGGGGAAACAGGAAGAAGGAGGAGAGACACTGCAGCCACCACCAAGAGAAGCAGCATGTGAAGACGCCGGTAAGCCACCAGCCACGTGGCAAGGTATAGATTTATAAAAATGGGTTAATTTAAGATAAAAGAACAGTTAGCAGGAAGCCTGCCACGGCCATACAGTTTATAAGTGATATAAGTGTCTGAGTGATTATTTTATATGTCGATTGTGGGACTGCGGGGCTTGAGGAACCTGGAGAGAAGCCCTCCAGCAACAAAACAGTTAAAACTATTTAAATCCTAGAAACTATTTTGAAAGTAATAAATAAGTAATTTTAGGCTTCTCTTATAGTGACTCCTGAAAGTGGCTCAAAGGAATAATAGATTAGATATTGAGAAATTTTGTGAATGGATTCATTCACCCAATTCACAGATGTATTTTCTCAGCCAAAAATAGATATAGTACCATTGACCTTACTGAATAACCATATATACACATAATGTATAATAACATATATATATATATACATATATATATGGCAAAAGATAGCTCATATTCAATAGTATGTATTGATATTGTTCTATTTGAAAATCAGATTTACTATTTATATTCTAGAGTATATTCTCAAAGAAAAGAAATTAAACAAGGCTACAAAGAATAGTTTATATCACTTTTTTAGTTCTATTCATATGTAATATATACTTACATACAATTGTAGTTGTTCTAGAAAGGTAAATGCTCCTGATAAAGAATAATGTCCTGAATTCTTTATTAAATAATAATAGTCAACAAACCAAAACTGTCACCTTTCGAGTTTGATTGAACCAACAATTTAAAGTATATTACATGATAAACTAGTGAAAACAATAAGATGTTTCATAGAAAAAACAATCTATACTTAAAACATTGTTTAATTTAGAGTTTCCAAATGTTAAGTATTTTACCTATACAAATTTGCAAAGTAAGTCTATATGCAAATGCAATCAAATATTCAATTGTTTCCAAAATTACTGATGTGCTCCATTTTTAGTCATAAAATCATATTAAAGGAATATATTTTGGAAATATAGGTCAGAACATATGCTAGTCTCTTTCACCTAGAGTCTTACTATATAATAAAATTGTTCTAGTTCAGAAGATAATCCAGCATTAAATTTCTTATTTGTAATGAAGTTTTAGAGTATAAAAGATTGTTTTTATATTAATATATCAAAAGTTAATGGGAAATTTTTATGCCACTTTGCTACTTAAAGATAATGACTATCAACATGTTGACATATTTTCTGTCTATTTCTCTAACATTAACTTTCAAAACCCCAGAAAGTGTCACTAGTAAAACATACTTTCAGGAAAGAGACAAATTTCAGAGATATATATTTCTAACGTATATTAACAAGTGGAGAGTGATTAAAAGACACTTCAGGAGATTGGGAGTTGTTGTTATTTAAATTTTTATTTATCAAGTGGAATTAATTTCTATGGAATACACTTTGGAAATACAAGTATAATTAATATCATTGAGATTAGAGAAATAACTTGTTTTCAAAACAGATTTAAGTTCATTAAAACTGTTTTAATTAGAACTTCAGAGAATAACAGAATACATAGGAAAATGAGTCAGAATCAAGTCAAACATATCTTACTAAGGACTTGATATGTATAAAACTAATAACAAATAAAATTGTTTTCTTATTAAAACACAGACCAAAAAATATGTTTATATGTGCACTACACAAATAGATACTTGAACTCCATAAAATTTTAGGTTTAAAATAGCTCACACTTTACATGCGCAGAAGATTAAATATTAATGCCAGAGCTATACCAGTAGTGCTGGAGAGATGGCTCAGCAGTTAAGAGCCCCTACTGCTCTTCCCAAGGACCTGGGTTTGCTATCTAGCCCCAACATGGCATCTCACAACCACATGTAACTCCAGTTCCAGGGGATCTCGTGCCCTCTTCTGGCCTCCACAGGCACTGCATGCATAATGTTCACTTACACACATGCAGGCAAAACACCCATACACACAAAACAATGAAGTAAAACAAAAAAGTTCGAGTTGTATTGTCAAAACATGAAGGAGATTGAGTTAACTGCTTCGCTTTGATCTCAGAACTGTATTCTAATAAGAGTTAAACTATTATCATTAATAATTATGCCTATTGCTTACTTTTTTCATATACAACAATCCATTTTCACTATGGTTATGCTAATGTCAATTATATCATGAGATGATTTACATGAATTAACTGTAGTGTTATTATATTTTATTATCATTGTTGATATATGTAAGCTTTTACTATTCACAGTATGTGTAGTGTAAAAAAATACAATATTACATCTAAATCTATTTTAAAATTTTCTGTGGTTTTATTTTAGTTCAATTTTATTTTTATTTTAAGTTAATTACACATTAGCAATAGAGTTATCAACTAATTATAATCTAAGGCTACATAATATATGCAATATTTTAGTCAAATAAAGAGACAGCCAAGTTCAAACTTACAGTTCAATTGCCTTGTTCCACATGATGACATATCCAGAAAGAATGAAAGACTCAATATTTACAATATGTGTATTTCCTCTTTCTGTTCCAACATAGAGCCATTTACTCTGGAAAGGTAGATGACAGTAAGTAATTCTGAAAGAAAGAAAATTATAATTAAAATATCTGAATTTTACATTTGATCAGTACATTTTCCTTACACATATTATACTAACATTAAGTTATATTTATAAAAATGATAGGAAAATCTATGTACTGCAGTGGCATTTCCTTATTAAAAATAAAACATAGGACAAAAATAACAATATATCATTTAAAATAATAATGACAATCAGCTGGGCGGGGGTGGCGCACGCCTTTAATCCTAGCACTCGGGAGGCAGAGGCAGGCGGATCTTTGTGAGTTCAAGGCCAGCCTGGTCTACAGAGCGAGATCCAGGAAAGGCACAAAGCTACACAGAGAAACCCTGTCTTGAAAAACCAAAAATAAATAAATAAATAAATAAAATAATGACAATCACTACTAAGTGTCTGTTTATAGGCATGAATTTACATGGTATCTAGTTTTAAATTTTTTGACCAATACACAAAAGCATAAAAGTTGTATATAATAATGGGAGCAATATGATGAAAACTATTTAAATCAGGTTTATCATTTCTAAATTATGAAAGCTTGTAAAATCTTTTCTTCTAGCATTAGTAATGGTGGTACATTATTGTCATTTATAGTCATCACACTGTGAGACAGTATTTCAGAGCTTCCTTTTCATATCTGACATATAGTATCCATTAACCAACCTTTCCCAGCCTTCCCCGACACTCTTCCTTCTTCCCTGTTCTCTGCTTCTGGTACCCACCATTCTAATCACTATTTCTAAGAGATCAACTACACTATTTGTCATTCTGAATACAGTAATACAAGCAAGTAGATATTTCTGTTTTACATAGAAGAAACTAAGATTTTTTTCAGTAGTAGAAAATTGAACCTTATTTTCAGATATTTTTATTAACCACAATGCACACATATTCAAAATGAGAGAGGAATGTCCTGGTAATTAATACTTCTAAAACTGTGACTAGGTATCTACTTTGAAGATGGAACCATTCTACAAGGTAATTTAAAATCTGTCTATTACAATAGAGATAATTCTAAGTGTTTTACATATTATATACAAAATATAATGTAAATTATAAACCTCTGTTCTATAAATGTTTAATTTTGTCTTTATAGATGCATATATGAGGCTGAAACTGCTCACTTTATAATTGTCAAAGTCCAACAGTTAATAAGTATTAAGTGGCAAAATTGATGCAAACCATTCTTCACTTGATCTTAGCCAAAAGGCCGAGAAGCGATGCAAACCATTCTTGTTCAGTTACAAAATGAGTATCTTCCCGGTGGGCAGTTTATTAATTGAAATATAAGTCACTTCAAAGATAAATCAGGTACATAATGAACATCAATTTCAGAATTCATGGAGAAGTAGTAGTTATGTCTACATGAGAGTATAAATAATTTACGTTGTTCAGATGCTTCGCATTTATGTAGTAGGGGAAAGCTGTTAAGGTCAGAGAGGTACTTTATTCTTCCCTTTGTGTGTGTGTGTGTGTGTGTGTGTGTGTGTGTGTACATGTACAATGTGAGAGTGCATGTTTGTGTGTGAGGGCTGACATTGCCAGAGTGTGAATATGGATATTGGGGACAACCCTGGGTATTGGTGCACTCTTTCCACCTTGTTTAAGGCAGAGTTTCTCTCACCTTCCACAGTGCTGCATACTTCAGGCTAGTTGCCCTGTGGGGGCTTTCTCTTTTCTCTACCTCCCATCTAACTGTAGGCCTGCTGGAATCACAGACATGTGCCAATGCTTACGGACTTCCTTTAGTTTCATTATTCTATTCATCTTCATAATGGGCTTCCTGGTTAGCCCTGAGAACTGTTCCATGGCTAGAGCCATAAGGACTACTACATATGTAATGTGAAGTGTAATGACTCATCTATTAACACTGTAATTACTGTCTCCAATTTGGATTCATTGTACTCTTCTAGACACTATTAAAAGACAATAAATTTGCAGATAATCTCTTTCCAGAACATGTTATTGCATCAAATATTTTCTGGAGTTTACCTGAAAGACTATCTAGTAAACTATTAGAAGAGCTGAACAAAATTTTGACATTAGGCAAACAGATAAGCTTTAAAGAGAATGTGAAAGGTAAATTCCATTGTAGAAAACATGTAAGAGTGAAACTTATGAGTGCAATTTTACACAAAAATCAACAGTGAACAGCCAGTGTGTCAATTGCATATTCCCAGCCTGTCATACTGATGTTTCAATATCCTAGCTCTCTAAACCAAATGTTATCTATCCTGAAGAAAACTCTAGGAATATGATATTAATAACACTAGAAACCTGCTATGATATAGCCAGTGCAAAGTTAATTTTCTAATTAATGAGTAACCTACATGATACTGGAAATCGTTGACTAAAACATGAAGTCTAGAATTGCTGTCTCCAAAGGATATTTACTAATATTACACAGGAAATAACTTGATGGTCATGTTTCTAGGCAATGAATGATCAATTTAACCTTTAATGGAAATAGAAACTCATTTTAAAGAAGATATAAGATCACAGGGAGGTCTTCTAAATCACAGGGAGACAGAGTAATAAAATCTCAGAGCTTTAAACAGGACATGAGGAAACCTGAATATTACAGTCATCTGGGCATTTAGCACATAAAATCGAAGAACTACTAGGTTCAGTAATGAAACCTGAAGCGGGGGTACAATTCCAATGCAAACTAACCTTCTAGAACAGGAAGAATGAAATACAGAAAGAAAATCCCAACAGAAGAAGAACTAGCCTTGGAAGTAACTCTTTAATGAGTAAGTAAAGAGAAACTAGACAAAGTCTCATGTACTACCCATCATTCATCTGTTGTACAGGCTTATAATAACCATTCAAGATTTCCAAACTTTATCTGAATAAAACAGTGTGACTTACTTAAGATGAATGACATGGACAAAGGGTGTGATTATACTTGTTATGTGTACTTGATAATCCTATTAATTGATAACTTTATACAACTTAATTTTTATTGGTTAAGTCTTCATTTCTAACTCATTTTGATTATCACCATCTGATATGCAAATAATTTTAATCTGTTATATATAAGCCTTGGAAAAATAATCTTGTTCCCATGCCCCTATTAAATATCACAAAGCATGTAAGACATTCTTAGCTTTCCATCCACTTATCTATTCAGCTTCACTGAGACTTTATAAAAACTAGTATTCTTCAATTGAAGGGCTATTACAAACAATGCTGATACAAACATAGCTGAGCAAGTGCCCTTGTGGTATGATTGAGCATTCCTTGGGTATATGCCCAAGAGTGGTATAGCTGGGTCTTGGGGGGAGAGTGATTCCAAATTTTCTAAGAAAGCACCATATTGATTTCCCAAGTGTTTGTACGAGCTTGCATTCCCACCACCCGTGGAGGAGAATGCCCCTAGCTCCACATCGTCTCCAGCATAAGCTGTCTTCAGTATTTTTGATCTTAGCCATTCTGACTGGCGTAAGATGGTATCTCAGAGTTGTTTTGATTTGCATTTCCCTGATAGTTAGGGATGCTGAGTAATTCCTTAAATGTCTTTCAGCCATTTGAGTTTCCTCCTTTGTTGAGAATTCTCTGTTTAGTTCTATAGCCCATTTCTTAATTGGACTGTTGGGCATTTTGATGTCTAATTTCTTGAGTTCTTTATATATTCTGGATATCAGTCCTCTGTCAGATGTGGGGTTGGTGAAGACCTTTTCCCATTCTGTAGGCTGTCGCTTTGCCTTGTTGACCATATTTTTTGCTCTACAAAAGTTTCTCAGTTTCAAGAGCTCCCATTGATTGATTGTTTCTCTCAGTGTCTGTGCTACTGGTGTTATATTTAGGAAGTGATCTCCTATGACAGTGAGTTCAAGACTACTTCCTACTTTCTCTTCTATCAGAATGGATAAATAAAATGTGGTAGATATACACAATGGAATACTACTCAGCAGAGAAAAACAATGACAGCATGAGGTTTGCAGGCAAATGGATGGATCTAGAAAAAATCATCCTGAGTGAGGTAACCTAGACTCAGAAAGACAAACATGGTATGTACTCACTCATAGGAGGATACTAGATGTAAAGCAAAGATGACTGGATTGCTACTCACAACTCCAGGGAGACTACCTAGAAAACAGGACCCCAAGAAAGACACGGGGATTGCCCAATGACAGAGAAATGGATGAGATCTACATGAACAACATGGACGTGAGTGGGGGTAATGAAGGGCAAGGATCTAGGAAAAGAGAGCTTAGGGGAGCAGGAGATCCTAGCTGGATCAAGAACAGGAAGGGAGAAGAAGGAATAAGAGACCATGATAAATGAAGACCACATGAGAATAGGAAGAAGCAAAGTGCTAGAGAGGTCCACAGAAATCCACAAAGATACCTCCACAATAGACTACTGGCAATGGTCGAGAAACAGCCCGAACTAACCTACTCTGGTGATAGGATGGCCAAATACCCTAATTGTCATGCTAGAAACCTCATCCAATGACTGAGGAATCTGGATGCAGAGATCCACCGCCAGGCCCCAGGAGCTCCAGGAGTCCAATTGACGAGAAAGAGGAGGGTTTGTATGAGCAAGAATTATTGAGACCAAGATTGGAAAAAGCACAGGGACAAATAGCCAAACAAATGAAAACACATGAACTATGAACCAATAGCTGAGGAGCCCCCAACTGGATCAGGCCCTCTGGATAAGTGAGACAGTTGATTAGCTTGATCTTTTTGGGAGGCATCCAGGGAGTGGGACCAGGTCCTGTCCTCAGTGCATGAGCTGGCTGTTTGGAACCTGGGGCTTATACAGGGACACTTGGCTCAGCCTGGGAGGAGAGGACTGGACCTGCCTGGACAGGTTGAACTCAATCCCCAGGGGTGTCTTTGCCCTGGAGGAGATAGGAATGGGGGGTGGGCTGTGGGGAAAAGGAGGGGAGCAGTAGAGGGAAGAACAAGGGAATCAATGGCTGATATGTAAAATTAAATTAAATTATAAAATAAAATAAAAACTAGTATTATCACACACACACACACACACACACACACACACACACACACACCGCTACCACCACCATCCTTTTCATCTGATACATATGTTATGAGAGATAAAAACAAATACATAAGAAAAATAAAAGCAAAGTGTGTTAATGTTTATAAAAATTTCAAAAGAAGAAGAGGCTTATTGGAGAGTAAGGAAAATTAAAGAAATGAAAGTTCTATTGACTATTAAAGGTCAATATACAAAATAAGCATTTTCACACCTAAATATTTTATTTTTTATTTTGATATATTTTCAAAGTTATTTCCTGATCCTCACCTAGGACTCAATTTATTAATTCTGTAATTTATGTGATATTTGAATTTTAAACATGACAATATAAATATGGGTTTGATGCCAAGTTCTTTCAAGTTTGGTGTGTTTGTACTTTGTATTTTTTTCACCACTTATATCAATCTGAACTGCTTTAAACTGTCCCATGGCACATTATATCTTATTTTAACAATAATTTGATGTGAATGAATTTTTAATGATTTTTATGATGGTTAGATTTTTTTAAATAGTGTTGAGCATCAAATACATTCTAGGTAAGTGCTCTACCATTGAGCTATATCTTTGGACCTGATGTTGTGTATCTGTTCAGATTTTCACAAAATTATTAAGCACAGAGGAAGTTCCTGCCCTAAATATGAATGTCACTTTCCTATAGCTGGGGGTGTGGATAAAATAGAAGAGAAGAGAAAAGGCCTGTTGTCTTAGTCATTACTCTCTCTGTTTCCTGGCTTCTATGAGATGCACCAGTTTGCTCTTCTACATCCTTGTGCCATGATGTTTTGCCTCCCCATGGTGCAGAAACAGTCAGGTGATCATGGACTGAAACATCTGAAACCAGGAGCCTAAATCAATCTTTACTCCTTTGTTCCCTGAGGTGCTTGTGTGTTACAAAATGTCTAACACATGAATAGTACACTTCTGATATGTTAGTAATCCATAACAAAATCAAACTATTTGGTACTAACATAATCATAAATACAAATCCAACTTTATGAACTGAACCTACATAGCAGCATTTTTTATAATATAATCTGTTCAAATTATTTAGGATGTTAGTATTAATTTAGAGTAAAAATAAAAACATTCCAAGTAAAAGTTACTAGGGAAAATTCACAACCCCAGACTATGACCATAGTCTTCAGTTTAAGAAAGAGTGTCATAATTCATAACCCAAAACTATTTTTAAAAGAAAATGGTACTAAATCATTGTTCTATAAGAGATTCACTGGAGCAAGGTATAGTGCTATATGCCTTTAATTGAAGCACTTAAGAGGCAGAGGCAGGTGGATCTGTGAGTTCAAGGCTAGCCTGGCTATGTAGAGAGACCCTGTAAGATGGATGGATAGATAGATAGATAGATAGATAGATAGATAGATAGATAGATAGATAGATAGATAAAAAGAAATTCATTGGGAGAGTTTGAATTTGAAGGTCTTCTTTCCAACAAGTTCCAATATTTAACTGGGGCTATTTCTCATGTAGATGCCAGTAAATTCTTGAATTTCAGGCATAATGACTCTGGTCATAATGCAACTAAGACCTTACTTAGCCTCTTGTAAAATATTTGTAATTGCACTACCTAACTCAGATATGCTGAATCAAGTGTATATTGAGCTGCAGGTGGAAAACAACACCAGAAATGGTGTCCAGTATTTCTGAGACAATATCTACTAATAATATTTTAAAACAATTTGGGAAAGATTTTGATGTACATTCACTAAATTATGCCAATATTTTAAATATTTTAAGTCTTTGAGGTAATAAACACCTAATTTTAGTGTGTGTTCTAAGATTCTAGGCACAGAAGTTATGATTCATTAGGTATGAATGGTAGTAATAATATCAGGTGCATAATAACCTGAACTTTTATTTCATTTTTAAAAAACATCTTCAGTCCTTGCTATTCATGTAAGATGACTGACCAGCAGCATCAAAGACTATGTAAACATGCATCACAAACTTATACAGTGATGCCTCACTCCAGACTTTCTAAATTACAAACTGCATTTTACAAAGGAAGCATCAACTGCGTCTCAACCATGTTCAGATTTATATGGCAAGCTTTATCAGACCATCTACAGAAAAGATTGGAAGAACCCTTTTTTGTGGTCAAATGATGACTGCTTAGTTTCCCTTCAACTTTCAGGAGAAGAGCTGAAATTACTGTTATGATGACAGAGATGAAATGAGGAAGAGGGAAGCAGGAGAAAGAGCACTGAGGATGATAATGACAATAACTAAAAAACAACAGTCAGAAAAGAAGTGATAGTGTCCCTGTAGTATCTGAAGCCCAAATACTGATAGGCAGGAATTTTAGTGGAAAATTTAACCTATAAAAAAAGAAAACTTGCCGGGCGGTGGTGGCACGCGCCTTTAATCCCAGCACTCGGGAGGCAGAGCCAGGTGGATCTCTGTGAGTTCGAGGCCAGCCTGGGCTACCAAGTGAGTTCCAGGAAAGGCGCAAAGCTACACAGAGAAACCCTGTCTCAAAAAACCAAAAAAAAAGAAAAAAAAAAAAAGAAAACTTTCCTTAAGTAAAACAATCTCATGATTTATCTATACTATACTATATATACTATACTATCTAACTATACTAGGTAGAACTATTATACAAAAGACCAAATTAAAAATGAATGAATATTCAGCTAAATTCCTATCATAGTCTTAGTGGACTATCAGCCAACTAATTTGTCAATAAAAACCTCACTCAATCACTTGCCATTGTTTGGGGAACCATCTAACATAACACAAACTAAGTCAAATTTCTGCAACTATTAAAGTGACTTACTAATAACCCAAGTTAGAGACGGCAAACATATTCTGTAAAGCGTTAAAATATAATAAATATTTTGGGCTTTAAATACCACACAGTTTGTATTACAACTACTCAACCTTTACACAGTAGTACAAAAATAGCCACAGACAACACACACATTAACAAGCAGAACTATATTCCAACAAAGTTTTATCCCTAAAAGGAGATATGGCCACATTAGCTATGCATGACACAGTTTAGGATCTAATCATTAATTTTTCTATTTTTATTTGGCTATGTAGTTTCATACAAATTTATTAGCTGAAATTATTAAGAAAACTACTTTAAATAGTTTACTTTTTTCATGAAAATTATGGCATATTTATCCTATTTTTTAGTATATTACTTCTTGGGACAAGTAAGAAATATAAGATCAAAATGTTATGCATTTTCAATTTACATTGCTAAAAATATACTAAAAATAAGGATCAGCACACATAAGATTAATTAACATGATAACTACTTCATGGTTTGGTTTTTTTGTTTGTTTGTTTTTTTGTTTTTTTGTTTTTTTGAGACAGAGTTTCTCTGTGTAGCTTTGCGCCTTTCCTGGATCTCGCTCTGTAGACCAGGCTGGCCTTGAACTCACAGAGATCCGCCTGCCTCTGTCACAGATTCTGAATAGACAACCAGGGAGCCTGTATGGGACTGGCCTAGGCCCTCTACATATTATGTGACAGTTGTGTGGCTTGCTCTTCTGGTGAGACTCTAACAGTGGAAGCAGGGCTCTCTGACTCTTTTTCTGGATTTTGGAACCCTGTTCCTCATACTGGGTTGCCTTGCCCAGCCTTAATACAAGGCAAGGTGCTTAGTCTTACTACAACTTGATATGCCATGCTTTGTCCACATCCATGGGAGGCCTGCTCTTTCCTGAATAGAAGAGGGGAGGAGTGGATGGAGTGGGGGTGGGGGAGTGGGAGAAGAGGAGGGAGAGGACACTGTGGTCGGGATGTAAAATAAATAATAATAAAATATTTTACACGTGATCTTATATTTAAAAAGACAACTCTTTCAGTGGATGACTTTCAGATTCTTTCCAGTTTTCAGTGGTAAAAGAGTGAATTAGTTTTTTCACCTAAGACAGAAAAAAGCAAGGCAACCCATTCTTACCATTCACATGTAGCATTATCTAGACAGTTTGGTAAGACAAGAAAAGACGGTTTAATAATAACAGTCTTATAATTTTAAATTATATATTTTTCCCCATTTTCAGATAATATGCTTTTTTAAGTATATAAGTCCAAGAAGCCTACAAAACAAATTCCTAGAACTAAGACTGGTTCATAAATTGTAAGGCCAAGTATAAAATACAACTATAGGGCATTTTATTTAAAAACAAAGAAAATTAATAATAAAATATAAAACTTTTTCATTAGAGTTTCTCTCTTGACTTTTCATCCTTGTTTTTCTAAAGAAAAATTAAAAATTTATATCTCAAAATGAATTAACACTCATTTTACATTGTGTGCCAGCAGTTTCAAATTCAAACAAAATGATATACATAACCCACATGCTTAGTTATTGAAATAATTTATATTTTATAGCCCATATATATATATAAAATTCTCATCAAAGCACAAGCATTTCACAAGCTAGAATGTACTTTTCTTTCACTTGCTCGCACGCCATCATTACTGTCTACATTTGGCTTCCTGGTGTGCAGGGAAGACTTGGAAGAAAAGCAAACTGTGGTTGCTCTATAACTTTTCTGTGTCATTATGATAAGTTAGGTGATTATAATTATCATCATCAGATAGAGGAAATGAACGTGAACAAAAGGCAGTAAGACAGGGTAACTCTTAGAATGTCACTGCCATCATTTTTTTTTTTACTTGAAGCAAACCGTAGTCTGTATGAAAACTATGGCCCTGTCTAAGTTAGGATTTCTATTGCTGTGACATAACACCATAACCAAAATCAACTTGGAGAGGGAAGCGTTTATTTTATCTTACAGCTTTAAGTTCATCATCCAGGAAAATTGGGGCAAGAAATCCAAGGGAAGAACCAGGAGTCAGGAACTGACTCAGAGGCCATTGAAGAAGTGCTGCTTACTGGCTTGCTCTTCACGCCTTGCTTAGCCTACTTTCTTATAGAATCTAGGACCACCAGACCAGGAGTTGCATCACTCACAATGGGCTGAGCCTTCCCATATCAATTACTAATTAAGAAAATGCACTGTGTGCCTGCCTACAGCCTGATCTTATGGAGGTATTTTCTCGACTGAGAATCCTTCTTCCCAAATGATTCTAGCTCGTGTCAAAACTGACATAAGACTAACCACCACAGGCCCTTTAGGGCTGTCTGTTTTCTCTATTATAGACCTGATACATTGCCTTGTGCTTATTTAAAAATAAACACTGTGATTACCTTAGAATCACAAATATCGCAACACTATATGTGAATAACACAACAAAACACAGTGGAGTTTCATATTGTCACATTCCTATTTATGAATACATTCTACTGTTATACTAGACCACTTACAAAAGTCAAATGCAAAGATAAAATTATTTTAAAAATTCAGGACAGTGAGAGCAGAAAGTTTACAAAGCATAGATACTTCTAATCCCCAAACATGACATTAAGTTTTTGGAAGATATATGATGAACACTGAAAATGCATTAGGTAAGAATGGTGTGGAAACAGCTAGGCATGGTGACTCACGCCTTTAATCCCAGGAACTGATGGCAGAAAGCAGAAAGGTATATAAGGCATGAGGACCAGCAACTAGCCAGATTAAGCTTTTAGGCTTTTGAGCAACAGTTCAGCTGGGATTCATTCTGGATGAGGACACACAGGCTTCCAGCCTGAGGAAACAGGATCAGCTGAGGAATTGGCAAGGTGAGGAAGCTGTGGCTTGTTCTACTTCTCTGATCTTCCAGCATTCATCCCAATACCTGGCTCTGGGTTTGTTTTTATTAATAAGACCCTTTAAGATTCATGCTACAGTTACATATGACTATGACCTCTACCTTCTAGAAATATTCTCTTGGTATCTTACTGGTTTTTAGAAGAAAGTTACCCTGCAATCAGCTGACCTGTTAGAGAGGGTCATTGTTGTATAGCAATTTCCTCTGAATTAAAGCACTTCCTCCAGGAGAGAAGGGGAGACTCATTGGATTTGGGATAAAAACAAACCACACTTCTTGTAAAGCAGAAACTTTCAAGATTCAGGACAGTTTCACTCTGGAGTTATAGAAACAGGGGGAAAGCTGATGGAGGAAGAGACTAGCTACTGGGAGAGGAGTCTCAATCAGCTGAGCTATAGAGCAGTTTCCTGGATGGGCTGAACTGCTTGTAAGGTGTGCAGAGAGCTGCAGGAATGCAGCTTTCATCCAGTCTCCAGCTATGCTCTTCTGGGTGGGCTTTTTGGGAGGCAGCTGCTCTTTTGAGTCATCTCTGCTCCTATACATAACCCTTCCCTATAATCCTGTTAAAGCCAGGTTGGATTTGGGTGCAACTGCCAGTTTATCTGTCATGGTTTTCTATCGGGGTTGAGTAGATATATGTGTGCTGTGTCTCCCCAAGAAAAGTCTCTCACACAACAGCCATATGGCAAAAAGAACATAGTTTTTTTAACCAACATCCAGTAAGACTCTAAGGCCCTCCATCAATTTTCAAGATATCCAAATGTTGCCAGCAGCAAAATAAGACTGAAGTGGATACTTTCCTTGTGAAGCCTTCAATGAGAGGCTCTGAGAGCCACACATATGTTCCAGGAGAACAGAAGCAATATAATATACACACATGCAGATACATGTGAGCATGTGTTAAAGGGTCTGTTGAATCGGTTTATACAGCAGAGGCTGGGTAATCCAATAACAGCCATCTATATTGCTGGATGAGCAGAGAACATCACAGAGCTTCAGTACAAGAAGTTAAACTCCTCAACAGAACTAGTATGGTGCTGGAATTTTCTGGAGAGCCACTGGTAATGAGGAAGGATGCTGGAACTTGATTATAGGAGAGGATGGGAACATCAGGAATGGACTCAGAGAACAAAGCCTTCAGAGAGGTTTTCTCCCATACGCAAATCCTAGCCTCTAACTGTTGAATATATACATCTAGGTGGAAATAAATATAGGTAAAGGCCAGGAAACTAGAAAGGGAACCATGTGATTGTAGGAATGATTTTAATGGATGGGGCTGGAAAAGACAAGAGAACAAAATAGAAAAGGGAAATGTTGGGGACAAAGGGATACAGTGGGGAAAGGAAGGTTTGAAAGATGGCATGGGAACAAAAATAAAATACATAAGAGCTGGAAATTTACTATGTCATGTAGGAGAAATAATATTCTTTGGTATATGAAACCTTGTATATTTTAAACATCAAACAAAGAAAACATATTATTCAAGAAATTAAAAAATCATTTCAAATTGTTCTAGTAAGGCAATCGAGTTTTCTAGAACCTTTTTAGTTATAGAATTGTTAGCAAAATATCCCTTCCCTTTATTTTAGTTAATATTCCTTGGAAATATTTTGGCTATATTAACAGGTAGAATACCATAGACAGAAAATGTGAACTGACATATTAGGTTCAAATGATTTAAGGTCTATAAATCACAGTTTATATATTGAATTCCATCTACAAAAGTGTCAAACACTCTGTTTTCTCTAACATTACAAAAATTTATGACCAATGATAGCAAGAATTGTTAATATAATTAAAATGGGAATGTTTTATTCATTGTTTGGCTCACATTACCAAAGAGATGTTTTATTCTAAGGTGTATTTGAAAGGAACTCAAGAATCAGGAGATATAATCATACTTAAGTCACATGATGGCACATATACAATTTTTCAAAATAAATATTATATATTTTGTAAGTACTGAAACAAAAGAGTGTGAGGCTAGAGAGATGGTTCAATAGTAAGGAGCACTGGCTGCTCTTCCAGAGGATCCAGGTTTGATTTCCAGCACCTACATGGTGGATCACAACTATCTGTAACTCTAATCCAGGGAATCTAACACCCTCTTCTAGCCTCAATTGGCATCAGGCATGCACATGGTATGTAGACATTCATGGAAATAAAACACTCATACATATAGAATTTAAAAATTAAAAATGTTAAATCATTTAAAACAAAATGGTTTTCAGAGTTCCTAGGATATAAACTTGCACCAGACCTGTTGGCTTGCTCCTAGTGTTGCTAACCAAGTAACTCACTTCAACTGAGATAATAAAATTATAACTGGAAAACATGATCATCAACATTTCTTCCTTTTAAGAGAGTTATAAAGGGGACCATAATATTCCTTTTAAAGTATGAGTAGTGAGAAAACAAAAAATGAACAATGCACTTTGTCCATCAGTACAAAAGTGAATAGTCAGGTTTACTCAAAGCGATGGAGAAGAAAAGATCTTGTGTGTGTGTCATACATGCATGTGTGCACATGGCGTGCATGTACATATGGATGTGTTTTGAGGTCAGAGGTTCTTAGCAGGTTTCTTCCTTTATCACAGTAGCTCTTTTCCCCCCTCGAGACAGACCCTCTCTCATTGAACCTGAAGCTCACAGATTTGCTAGGCTGGCTGGCCAATGAGCTCCAGGCATCTGCCTGTCTCCACACCCAACCCACCACCCCAACCCCGCAAGGGTCCAGCTTTGGCAGGGATACTGGGCATCCAAACTCAGGTCCTCATGCTTGCACAGCAGGCACTGACCAACTGAATCATCCCCCAGCTTCCCTTCCTCAAGGAAATCTTATGACCAGATAGAGATGAACAGCATAAGTCTGGATAGGTGATAGCTTTAGTGGTATAGCAGTATAGCACCTCTGAACTGATCTTATAGTTTTCCTTACATTTCTACTGCACTACTTATTTTATATTTAAATTAAGATAGCATACCATGCTCTTGGTACTGTCTGGCCCATTGTTCCTTTGCAGTATTCATGAAAACAATTTCTTTTATAAAATAAGCACCATGTTGTGCTCTAGGTGGAAACTGCTTTCCTCCAGTGTTTACCTTGGTTTGAATGGTGTCAGTCTGTATCAAGTTACTTCTCAAAGGCTTCTCTTCCTATCATTAACATCAAATGTGCTTTTCCACTTCCTCTAAGAAGTCTGGTTGCTTCCCAAGTAGTAGATAGACTATTGTACCTAGTTAAGGTACAGCTCGGTGTTTACTCGATCACGGATGACTATTAGTTAAGTGGATGTGCATATGTCTAGGTCTAAGTGAATCCAACACTGGAAATATTATAATGTCATACAATTTATTACAAATGAAATAACTTCTACTGTTTGCATTCAAATAAACCCCTGGCTGTGATCATTCTAAAATAAGGGGAACTGAATTTTGATCAAAGTACCATCTTTGGCAATGCTAAAATTCAGCATTTAATTAGAACTGACATTACTGCTAAAAAGTATTTTGACAAGAGGGTCAGGGTTGGAATACTGGAGATATATAAAATAATAAAAATATGGGAAATAATTTGTTTTTACTTGAGTTTTAAATCTTAGATCTAAGTTTTCATTGCCATAGCCCAGGGAAAAGAAAATACAATTGCTGAAGTGATGTTCGGTAACTTAGAGAACAAAAAGTTTAGGCTTTTCACATTTTCATAAGTGGCTGAACCTATCCCAATTATTCACTTTCTATGAAAAAAATCAGGCTATAGCATAGATTTATAAAAGAAAAAGCTTGTCAAGCTAGCATAAAAGTTTCTTGAGAAACAGTTCTGTCATACATAACAGTAATTCACAAATGCTCTTACCGTTCTCTGTTAAACTTAAGGGAATGAAGAATGGCTGGCCTTTTCTGTCTCAGATTCCACAAATGAAGTGTATCATCTGAACTTGCACTAACCAAAGCACCCTGTAACAAAAGAGAACAAAGTATTCTGCTTACCTAATAGGACAACAGAAACAATAAATTTACAGATTTAACATTGCTTGAATAGATATGTGTTTATGTAACCTAAAAAAAAGAAGGAAATTACAGCATGAAAGTTTAAGAATGCTGAGTTGGAGAGGCAAGTGACTTACTACATATGGATGTTCTGGATGACTTGTTCAGAAATACCCCTTTACTGCTAGAGAAGAATAATCAATATACCATCTATACTGGTTAGATTTCATTATCAACTTGATACAAGCTAGAGTCACTTGGGTGGAAGACTCCATCAGATCCACCTGTGGAATGTCTGTGATATATTTCTTGATTACTAATAGATGTAGGAGGGCCCAGAAAACTATAAGCAGTGCCCACCCTTAGGCAGGTGATCACAGGTTATATAAAAACTCATGAAATTTAGACTGACAGCTGTGGAGCCTGCATGGGACTGGACTAGGCCCTCTGCATACCGAATATAGTTGTGTGGTTTGGTCTGTTTGACAGGCTCCTGCTAGAGGGATCAGGATCTATTCCTGGTGCATGAGCTGGCTTTATGGAGCCCATTACCTGTGATGGGACACCTTGCTCAGCCTTGATGCAGTGGGGAGGGGCTTGATTCTGCCTAAACTGAATGTATTAGGCTTTGCTGACTCTGCATTGGAGCCCTTACTCTTTTGGAGGAAGTGAGGTGGAGGGTGGTAGGGAGGAGGAGGGGTGAGAGCAGGATTTGTGGTTGGTACATACAATGAATAAAAAAACTTTCTTTAAGGAAAGAAAGAAAGAAATCTGGCTAAGCATGAGCCAGAGGAAGCAAGCTAGTCAATAGCATTCCTCCATGGATTCTGCTTCAAGTTACTGCCCTGCTGGAGTTCCTGCTCTGACATCCCTCAATAATGGACTACAACCTGTTAGATGAAATTGAATAATTCCCCTCCAAGTTGCTTTTGCTCAGGGTATTTCTCACAGCAGCTAAAAGAAAACTAGGACAACATCATTGTGACCATTAAAGGGGGTTTCTTTTATTTCCTTTAAGAAAATAGAGTTTAAGAGTTTTGTTTCAACTATTCACATAAACAGAGAAGCCAATACCCAACCCAGCTTTATCAATCAAATATAGATCATAAAAGTTTATCCTTTGAAACTATTTTCTTTGTATCTAAAAATTATGGTTTCTTAACATTATATATTTTATAATTTGACCTGCTGCTTACAGTCTAAAAAGCTTTACCTGTGATATTTAAAAAACCTACAATAAAATATTTCTTCACCTTTAATTAAGTACAACTATAAAATACTAAAATCTTTTGTCTTATACTAGCAGTTACAAATTAATTCTATCTCAAATACAATAGAATATATTCTACCATTGAAGTAACAGAAAGCATATGTACAGATAACTAAGTGTCATATATAATTTTACACACACACACAATATCACTGACATCTAAAAGGCATCTTAAGTATTCAAAACTTTTACTATAGTAATAACTTCCTCAGTGAAATGACACCTGAACCCGAGAGTACTAAGGGTTCTCTAATAGTTACCTAGCAGACACATGTTGGTCTTGAGATACCTAAAATGCTTCATATATTTCCCCAGCAACTTTGTTACAAATAATCTTTCATAGTTTACAACCTCAGACACACACACACACACATTCTCCTTTATATTCTATATAAAAACTTATTTTAAAATTATCAACTTTATTTCTGGTCCAAAAATTAAGAGAAAGAAGACTCTAAATGTCTTTCTGAAATGGTTCCTAAACCAAAAACGCTCTGTACCTGTCTCAGTTAGGGTTATTACTGCTGTGATAAAATACCATGACCAAAGAAACTTGGAGAGAAAAGGGTTTATTTGGCTTATACTTTCACAGCACTGCTCATCACGAAGGAAGTCGGGATAGGAACTTAAACAGGGCAGGAACTTGGAGACAGGACCTATATAGAGACCACAGAGGGGGGGCTGCTCACTGGCTTGCTTCCTATGACTTGCTCAGTCTGCTTTCTTATAGAACCAGGGACCACCAACCCAGGGATGGAACCACCCACAATGGACTGGTCCCTCCCTCATCAATCACTAATTTAAAAAATTCCTTACAGCTGGACCTTAGGGAAGTATTTTCTCAATTGAGGTTCCCTCCTTTCAGGTAACTTCTAACTTGTACAAAGTTGACATAAAACTAGCCAGCACAACTGACCCCTTGTCAACTTAACACAAACACATCACTATTAAGGCACAGCTCTTTCTTTCCTAATTGTCCCCAAGATCTCACATTAAAAACATAAATAACTTTAAAAGTCCTACAGTCTTTACAAGTTCAAACACATTAAAATTTCAGTCCCTTTAATAGTAGCCAATCTCTTCTAAAATCCAAAGTCTTTTAAAATTCAAGGTCTCTCAATTGGGCTCCAGTAAAATCAAAAATAAGTAAAATACTTTCTTCCTTCCAGAGGGAAGAACCAGGGCACAGTCACAATCAAATTAAAGCAAAACCAAACTCCAGCTGTCCACTGTCTGGGATCCACTCATGATCTTCTGGACTCTTCCAAAGTGCTTCGGTTACTCTCTGGTTCCACCCTCTGCAGCACACTCAGCTTGTCTTCTAGACTCCAGCTGGCTCTACTGCTGCTGCTGGTCATCCCATGATACTGATATCTCAAAATGCTGAGGTCTATCTGCTGCAACTGGGCTACACTATCACCAATAGCCTCTCATAGGCTAGCTTTACGGTGCCAAGCCTCAGCTTCTCTGCATGACCCCTTCAGTCATGGGCTTTCAATTGCCACTGAGACTGCACCTTCAGTAATTGCCTCTTCTGGTCTCTCACAGTGTCTTGGCTGCTCTCCATGACCCCTTGATGCCTTCAAAACCAGTACCACCTGGGTGACTCCTACACTACCAAGTTCAGCTGCTGGAGAGAGGTACAATCTTGGCCATCTCTGGAACACAGCTTCTGTGTTCTGACAATGAGGAAAAAGTTCCCAGAAGATTTCACCTCAGTGATACTGGTTTCTTTTTAATCAGCACTAATTTCTCAGCTCCAGCTAACCACCATCAACTGTCCCAGTAATGTAAAGGTTTCATTTCAATGGTTCTAGTCTCTTCAGCCCCAGTTGGCCAGAATGACAATCTAAATTCAAAAGAGCCAACAGCCCTGCTAGAGTCTTTAAACTTCCCTTGAGAACTTCACAGGGCAGGTCTCCATCTTCTGCACTGCTCTCAACAGTCTTATCTTCCAAGCTCCTGTACAACATCCCACTGAGCTCTCAACACTCAACGAATTTTGTAGCCCAAAGTTCCAAAGTGCTTCCACAAATCCTCCCCAAAACATGATCAGGTCTGTCACAGCAATACCCCACTATGCTGATACCAACTTGGCTTAGTTAGTTACTACTGCTGTGATGGAACACCATGACCCAGAAAACCTGGGGAGAAAAGGGTTTATTTGGCTTACACTTGCACAGCACTGCTCATCATTGAAGGAAGTCAGGACAGGAACTCAAACAGGACAGCAACCTGGAAGCTAGAGCTGATGCAGAAGCCATGGAGGGGTGCTGCTTACTGGCTTGCTTCCCATGGCTTGCATAACCCACTTTCTTATAGAACCCAGGGCTACCAGTCCAGGGATTACCCCACCCACAATGGGCTGGGTCCTCCTCCATCATTCACTAATTAAGAAATTCCCTACAGCTGGATCATATGGAGGCATTGAAATTCTCTCCTTTCAGGTAACTCTAGCTTGTGTCAAGTTAATACAAGACTAGCCAGCAAAGTACACCATGATATTTCTCTTTATATCATATATCTGGAATTTGGATCTCATAACAGAATATCTTTATAACAAATTATAATCAGAATATTTTCAATAATTATATAATTTTCATATTCATATATATGTAAATATATGTCCAAAGGGTATACATTAATATATACTTTAACATTAACTCATAAATTATTTTATACCATGCAATAACTTTTACCTTATATATGCTTTGAGAATTTTTATATTTGTTTGTATGAGTTGTTTATAAATGCATAAATGCTCTCTAGATACAAACTAAAATTATTAGTATTTCTTGAAAGCATTTAATGAACTAAAACTTTTTTTTCCCCTGGCTTCAAAGACTTTATTGAATAACAACCATGTTTAAGACAATGAGCTATAAATAATGGCAATTCTGTTGTCCTCATAGAGCTGAAAGCCAGCTTGGTAACATGAGTTTTTAACTCTAATAACTTTCCCTGGGGATGTCTCTGGTACCTGGCATTGCCTCATGAGTTCAATCTCATTTCTCAAGGCTTCCGGTAGCCAGCTGGTGTTATCTCTACTTCCAGAAAACACAACAGGCTTAGAGAAATGAAATAGCCCATCCAAGGTTGCCCTGCTAGTGCTGGGACTGAAGTCCAAACCACACCCATCTGATAGGATGTGTAGATGTAATTCTGAATGGTTTTATTAAATAAGAAACACAGAGCTGAATGCAGAGTTAAAAGCCCCAGAGTTCAGAGAGCAGTAGCTAAGAGCTGAGACCAAGACCACCTTCTTACCACCTACTGCCACTGCCGTCCTTCCCCTGAGAAAAGCTAAAACTTTTTTTTTTTTTTTTTTTTTTTGGTTTTTCGAGACAGGGTTTCTCTGTGTAGCTTTGCGCCTTTCCTGGAACTCACTTGGTAGCCCAGGTTGGCCTTGAACTCACAGAGATCCACCTGCCTCTGCCTCCCGAGTGCTGGGATTAAAGGCGTGTGCCACCACCGCCCAGCAAAACTTTTTAACTTAGTACAGAATAATGATCTCATTTCTGAGAGAGCTAGGCATTCACCTAGGAAAAGGTAACAATAGAAACATGAGCTTATTGTTATGAAATTGGTAAAAACATGATCTATAATAGATACTTTTCTGCAACACACAAAAAATATATCAAGGACAACAGAAATAAAATAGAAGAGCATGCTGGGTGATGATAGCCCACACCTTTAATCCCAGCAACCAGCAGGCAGAGGCAGGCCGATCTCTTGAGTTTGAGGCCAGTCTGGTCTACAGAGCAAGTTCCAAGATAGCCAGAGCTACACACAAAGAAACCATGTCTTTAAAAACCTAAAAATAAAAATAAATAAGTGAATAACAGCATAAACTGAATAATATTTCTGTGTGACATCTGATTAATCTACAAAGAAAATCAGTATTATTAAGTCTATGATAAGACGAGGGTGTAACAGTATCAGTGGACCACCAAACATATAAATCAAAGTAAGTTCATAAGCAGAGTATCTACAGTTCCTTTACAGAAGCAAAGTGAACCTTCCATCAGTACTACTGAAGATTTGAAAAAAAAAATGTAAACCTGCAAATAAGGAACACTAACTATGGAGTCAGGAACTGGAAGATCAGGGAAAAATCCAGAAATTATTATGGGGTGCATTGGAGCAGGTAGTTCATGATAAACAATGAAAACAAAGCAAGGAGATTGAAGCTTGTCTTTATTTACTTAGTTACATATCCTCATATAGCACAAGAGCAACCATAGGGCCTCAAAGACAATTCTGAGAAACTAAGAGTAAAGCGCAGTAAACAAATCATGCCTAGTAGAATATATCTGCAGAAGGCAGAAGGCTGAGGTCCCTCTACCAGGAACTACAGAGCATCATGAGAACTGAGAACAGAGGACACTTCAGAGCAGAATGACTGGCTATCATACTGATGTTTGCTATTTTCCTATTTTCCTCCCTGTCTCTGATACCCTGTACAAGGGTGCCTACCAGAGGAAATATGTTTGACTGGTCAGCAAAAGGGTTATCATCGCCCTCTGGAAGAGTCTGAGACAAGTAAAGTCAACATTTGCTATTATCATCATTACTGGTTGTCCTACTGACTGGTTCTTTTAACATGAAAGAGCTGTACACAATGGAAGGAGTCACTCAAAAAATCTGAGTTCAGATGACTCTAAGTTGCCTTCAACTAAGTAATAACTACAAACCTTCTTAGCTTTATAAATGCATATTCTGTTTCTAAAAATTTAGAAAGCTAATCTCTATGTTGCCTATGGACACACAAATAAAATGCACACATAAATGAACAAGTGTGTATGAAAATATGTAAAATGCATATATACAAATAAAAGATGCATGGATTATACATATAAAAGCTATTGGTAAATAAGAATATACTTTCAATGAAGATGAAAGCAAAATATTTAAATTAGGGGGAAGAGAGTGAGTAGAAAGAAAGCTTAATGGTTTAGAAAATATTAAACAATTTTTAAAATTATAATACATAGTCACAATTAAAGGATCTTTCACTAGATCAAATGTTTCCTTCTTATTAAGTTTAGTATTAAATTTAGATTTTAAATTTAATATTTTCTATGTTAAATTTAAAATCTAAATTTAATATAGGAAATATGAAAAATGTGAATTTCAGTAATAATGCATACATATATATTTTTAAATATATAAAATCATAATATCAAAAATAATTATATCAACTACAGGTTAAATATCCATATTCCAAATATACAAAATCCTAAATGCTCCAAAAGTTAAACTTTTCCACAAAGGGAAAATTCCATAACTGATCTACAATGGTTACATTCAAAATACAAGAGCATTTAAAAATATACAAAATTACCATCAAACAATGTGTATAAGGTATACAAACAATATAAATGAACTTAATGCTTAGATCTGTGTCCCTTCTCCAAGGTATCTCAATATATATATGCAAATATTCCAAAATTTAAAATCCAAGATCGATAGACTTTCTAGACCCAACTGTTTTGGATAAGGAATATTCAACCTGTAATACCCTGTGGGTGTGTGAATATTTGTGTTTCAAATATTCAAAAATACTCTGTGCGTGTGAAATAGTAAAAAGAAACACCTTACCTCATTGATGAGGAACTGGAGCTGCAGGACGGCTGCACCACTTTCATGCTGGCAGTAACAGTCAACACCAGGCCTCCCAAGTCTAACACAATAAAGTCAAGGAGTCTACCATTTGAATTAGCACAAAGATTAAGAAGGGAAGGAGAATCTGACGTATTTAGCAATTGATGTTTTGATTCTTCATTGTCCTTATTTTTAAAAGGAACTTAAATATTTTACTTTACATAAACTTAATTATACAGCATAAGTGAGTAATATTCTAACAATTAGAAGAATTATAGTAAAGCATCAGAAGGAAGGAGTTTCCTTCCCATTAAAGTAAAACAAGAGTTGAGAATCCAGACACATCTCATTTCTTTTAACATTTATCTGATTAAACATTTCTTTCCCTAGAGTAAGTTCAAACAATTGAAAGATTTCAGTGCACTAAATGAAATCATGAAATGTTTAATGTGTTAGCCAGGCATGGTGGCACATGCCTTTGATCTCAGCACTGGGAAGCAGAGATAGGAGGATCTCTATGAGTTCCAGGACAGCCTCCTCTACATAGTGAGTTCTACAGCAGCCAGGACTACACAGAAAGAGTCTCACAGCAAAACAACTTAATATATTTAAATATGTTAGCAATATTGGTATATTAAAAAGCCCTTCTAACCATATTTTAAAACCAATAGGTTATAAATAGATTAATACATGATACATAAAACAGTTCCTACATAGAAAAACATTATTTAAAAGGCAGATATTAAAAAATAATAGTAATATATTTTTCAGTTTACATAAAGAAAGTTAACCTCTAAGTCAAAGAGGGAACAAAAGAGAAAAGAAAAAAGACAAAAGATTATAATAAGGGGGAAAAAAACCACAGAACAAATTTTATTGATGTATTCCTTACCAAATGACGTATTTCTATATAGTTATCATTTGCTTCTTTTCTTAAAAACAAAAATTGCATGAAAACTTACATTCCCAGTCACAGTGAAGAAACAGGGAGCAGATTTATCCTCCTACCCAAGCAATTAAAAAGTATAAACAACATTGGTGTAACTACATTCATGAACACTACAGTTTTCAGACATTGCATATCAAATGAGGATGGGAGCAAAGGAGAAAAGAAAGGAATGAGGGAAAACTGCTCCAGAGCACTCTCTAGAGAACACTCAGCCCACACTACAGGGCTATGAAATCAGAGCAGACTCCCTTTGTTGAAAAGACAGACAGAAGTGAGGGAGGCTCAGAACAAGGAGAATTCACAAGGCCCGAAAGCACAGGGAAAAGGACACTTGCTGAAGTATTTCAGAGATCTGCAGAAAAGCAGCTCGGAGTGGAGCAAGTATGGAACATGGAGTAGAGTTGTGGAAACTATTTGAAACTGGGAAAAGAAAAAACTAAGAAAGAAATAAGATACTTCTTGAGGAAACCAGACCAAAAGCAAACAAATGACAACACCAAAATAATCTCTAACTCCTTCTTAAAGAACAAAGCAAAAAAGAACAAAACAAGGCACGTTTAAGTGAGACCAGGAATATTTCATGTTCCCACCATCTAAAATGGGAACCCCTAAAATTCACAGAACAGTCATGAAAAACACTAAGAAAAACAGTCTCCGTAGTGAGGAAAAGTATCTCCCGATAAAGGTGGTTCTGGCACTACGTCTGGTGCTAAGGCTAAATACGTAAGCTAATTAGTTAGTCATATGTCTACCAATGAGATCAAATGAAATCTGATTTTAAAATTATGTCTTTTACTTTTTGAGATTATAATTACATCATTTCCCCCTCCCCTTTACTCCAAGGACAACAATAGACTCGGGGTGGGGATGGAGGGCAGAGCCCAAGAGACAGGAACTCTACACAAAGAACTATAGGCAACTAAGGAATGCTGACAGCAGGCAAAATCAGTTTTTAAAACTCGCAATCAAATAGAAAAGAGGAGGAAAACAGATCTAGTAAGAGAACTAGAAAACAAACTGCAAAAACCTGGATTTAATTCAACCACATCAATTCCACATTGTAAACACATAGAATTTATACTCCAATTAAAACACAATAAATGTCACATCAGAGGAAAAAGCAACAATCGAACTATACAATGCCTACAGCAACTCATTTTAAAATTTAAAAATAAGTCAGATACAGTGGCTCATGCCTGAAATCTCATCACTTTGAAAAGCTGAAACAGGAGAATTGTTACACTCTGAGGTTGGCCTAGGGTATATGGTTAGTTATAAGCTGGGCTATGACATATGAACTGTTGTCAAAAGGCAAAACAAAACAAAACTGTGTGTGTGTGTGTACAAATATACTAAATAGATCAAAAGTTTAAAACTTCAAAAATTATGTACCATGTAACACTAATCAAAATATAGAAATGAAAGATACTGATGTAAGACAAACTAGACTATAGAACAAAAATATTAGCAAGGCATAAGATAATCAAATTTACATGATAATTAGAAAAATTATAATAAATAATAAAATATAATGTATCAAAAGTGAGTTAGCTAGGGTTAGCAGTACTTGATGAAAATTTAAACTTTATAATAAACTTCACTAGAAAATACAAAAGTGTCACAAATTAATTAAGCTTTAGGCTTAGAAGAAAACTTAGAAAAATTTCTACTCATATAATATATTCTGATAATTTTTCTCCTTCCTCAAGTCTTCCTATATCCTCCACACCTACTCAACAAGAAGCTTGAAAAATAATTTTAAAGTAAATTAATCCTAAGAGCAGCATAAACAAAACTATAATCAAGGAAGCAGAGAAATCAGTTAAATAGAGTAACAACAAAAATAGTAAAATAAAAAAGTGATTTGAAAACATTGACTAAAATTGATAACATATATCCAGACTTACCAACGAGAGAGCACAATTGTCCTATGTAAGGACCTATGAGGAGATATTACCATAAGTCATCAAAAATAAAAAATAAGCATGAAAAGTACTATGCCAATTAATCTTACAACATATATGAAATGAAAGAAGTCTTAGAAAAACACAAACTACACAAAAATAGGAAACAATCATATATCAACTAATGAAACTAAATCCTAATTAGTAACTCTCAAAGGAAACTCCAGGACCAGTGTTATCAGCTGTAACTTTTATAAAACATTTCTTAAAGTACCAATTTTTAAAAGTGCTAGAGAAAACTTAAAGAAAACCTAGTAACTGACACATTTTATGAAAATATCATTCCAATCCAAATAAAACAAAGATATCAAAATAAAAAATTTCAGACTAGTATCTCTTCTGAACATAGATTCAAAAATGTTAGTAAAAATTTTGGCCAACTAAATACAATGTATAAGAGGAATTGTGTGTTGTAATCAAATAGAATTTGTCCTAGGAATTCAAAGTTGGCTTAACCTTCAAAAATCAATGTAGTTCATCCAATTAACTTAGAACAATTTTTTTTATAGGTACAGAAAAGGCTACTGACAAAAAAATTCATAATAAAATCTCTGGTAACCTAGGAAAACAAATTTCCTCACAGAAGATCATCCAAGGTGTTGCAGTGCACCTAGGTGTCCTATGGCTGTACCCAGCAGGACTGCATTAAGAGGTTGATTGGACCACGGGCCTGAGGATCAGGTGTTTGTAAGGGTCTACACCTGGCTGTATCTAGTAAGGGAGAGGTCCTTTGCCCCGCCCCTTGACATTGTTATAAAAAGCCCTTTGGAATAAAGTTCTGGGCTGGTGCATAAGGATCCAGGTCCACCCGAGGCTATACTGCATTTCTCTCTGCCCCCTCCTTATTTCTAAGTAAGTCTCTTATCCCTCATGCCTCAAGATTCCCTGGGGTAAATAAATGTGGCAGCTGGTCCCCCACACCAAGGAAAATCTATATGTCAGTTAATACATTGTGTTTATTTGCAGATAATATCATAACTTAGGAAGAAAACCACAAAACTGCTACATGGCTACTAAATGAACTGATTTATGAAGAATGAAAGATCAAATGTTAGAGACTATCAGATGGCTCAGCATGTCAACAGACCTGTCACCAAACACCTGACAACCTGAGTTTGATTTCCAGGAGTCACATGGTAGAAAGAGATAATCAACTCCTGCAAGTCCTGATCTCTCTCTCTCTCTCTCTCTCTCTCTCTCTCTCTCTCTCTCTCTCTCTCTCTCTCTCTCTCTCTCTCTCTCTCACACACACACACACACACACACACACGAATGAAATATTAAAATCTTTAAATCAATCATGGTTCTGGCTATAAGCAAGGAACAAACTTAAATTTGAAAAATTGTTTACCATAGCATCAAAATTACTCTAAAATAAGTTTGATTTAAGGCTTTTAATGTGGGGCTGGAGAGATGGCTCAGTTGTTAAGGGCACTGGCTGATCTTTCAGAGGACCAGGGTTCACTTCTCAGCACCTACATGGCAGCTCACAACTGTCTGTAATGCCAATCCAAGGGGATCCAATGCCTTCCCTGTCCTCTGTGGGTCCTGAATGCACTGCACAGGCATACATTCAGACAAAACACTTATAGATATAAAATAAATAAAATATCAAAACTATTTTTAGAGAGTTTTAATGTTGTTATGATAAAATACTCTGTCTGACCAAAAGAAACTTTGGGAATGAAGAAGGGTCTATTTTAGCTTTGAATTCCAGATCACAGTCCATCATTGAAGGAAGTCAAGGTAGAAACTGCTTGCTTTCCTATACAGGATTGCCTCTAACCAGGAAACCCACAGTAGAGAAGTACAACAGTAACAATGGAGTTGATGCTGCTTGATGGCTTGAACAGTTTATGCTCAGCCAACTTCTTTATCTAGCCCAGGTCAACGTGCCCAGAAAATGGTACCAACCACAGTGGGCTGGACCCTTCCATATCAATTAACATTCAAAACAGCCTCCTACTGATTCGCTCTTGAGCCAAGCTGGTCTAGAAAAATGCCTGTTTGAGGCTTTTCTCCCAGGTTATTTCCAGGTTGGGTCAAGTTGACAGCTAACATTATTAGGTCACTCTACTCTTTATCAACTTGACACATAAACACATTAATTTAAGCCATAACTGTTTCTTGTCCCCAAGATTGTGTTAACATTATAATGTTAAATATAGCCTAACATTTAAAAGATCTCCCACAGTCTTTAAAAAATCCAACACTTTAAAAGTCTACGGTCTCTTTAAAAATTCAGTCTCGTTATTGTGGGATCCTATAAAATTAAAAAAAAAAAACCTACATAAATTTTTATTTCAAAAGGGAAGACCTGGAGTATAAAAACAATCACATGTAAGCAAAAACAAAACACAGCAGTGTAAATCCAAATGGTGCCTGGCTTCTAGGACTCACTCATAATGCAATCTTCTGGCTCCAGAAGACTGAGGTAGTCCCACTTCTACAGTTCTGCCACCTGCAGCACACACGGGCCTTGCCCGTCTTCACGTCACACTTGCCATTGTCCTTGTAAACATTCCATGGTCCTGACTTCTCCAACAACCTGGAATCTCCATTGCTACTGAGGCTGCATCTTCAGCAAAGGCTCGTCTTGGTGTCTCCGTGGAGCTATACTAAACTAACTTTTTTATACAATTCGAGACCACCTGCCTAGGGATGGTGCTCCATAGTGGGTTGGGCTCGCCTCTATCAACTAACAATCAAGACAACCCCCGCCCCAGACAAGCCAACAGGCCAATGTGATCTAGGCAGTTCCTCAAAAGAAGTTTTCATCTAAGATGGCTTTAGGCTGTGTCAGGTTGATGATTAAAGATAACCAGGGCAGCCGTCTTTCTGACAAAATAGCAGCTGAAAGTTTTCCAGAAATCATAATGTTTTTCTACTAAAAAACTAGCTTTCCTTAAAGAATTTGGAGACTAAATAATTGCCTTCAACTCTACAGACTTATGCTTTTTTGTAGATGTAATTAAACCAGAATAAAGATGTTGACTTTCAACTTTTTGGTGTCTGATGCTGACAGATTTTAAGCTATGCTTATCTTCCTCTTGTCCTTGTGAACACATGTAAACAGACTCATAAGAAAGTCTAGGCTTTCTTCTCCTTTGCCACCAGCAGGAGATTGGAACCACGCCAACTCTTTCCCTAATAGTGCAACTCTGATCCTAATTCCACACTGGAACTGCAATAAAAACACAAGCAATTTTCTTTCTTTTTCTCATTTTAGATGTGCTTGAGAGATCTGCTCAATTCTCTCAACTATGTAATAAATAAATCTTTTCCTAACCTGTTCGCATAAGTGAAATGTCATCAGTTTCAATATCAGAATCAATTTTGAATGAGGATCCATATGACTACAGGTGACCATGTAACTAGCAAATGTCTTCACCCTGTGTAAACTAAATCTCCACTTCTGAGTAATAGTGGGATTTCTCTAGCTACTGAAAAACATGATGTGCTGTGCACAAACTAAAAGGAATCTCGAACTCAGTCATCACCAAATAGATTCACAAATTGCTTTTTTGGGATGTTGGGGGTTACAGAACTTAGTCTCTCTACTTGGTACATGGTCAGCTACAAGTAAGAACATAGCTACTCAAGGATCAAAGTAAAAAGTGTGGGCATGTCATTTTGATCGGTCAATTCGTGAGTGGAAAAATATAAGAGGTATGCATTATGGCAAAGTTACCTCGTAAAATTTAGGAGCAAATAATGTTTTTTTGTCCTTCTCTACCTCACTAGACTAGCCTCCATTTTCAATCTTGACAGATGGTGTTATTTTATAGATATCCATTTTTTTTTTTTTTTTTTTTTTTTTTTTGGTTTTTCCGAGACAGGGTTTCTCTTGTGTAGCTTTGCGCCTTTCCTGGATCTCACTTGGTAGCCCAGGCTGGCCTCGAACTCACAGAGATCCGCCTGCCTCTGCCTCCCGAGTGCTGGGATTAAAGGCGTGCGCCACCACCGCCCGGCTAGATATCCATTTTTAAGTAATAGCTAAAACTTAGTTTCCTGCTGCTATTTTGCAGTTACTAAAGGAGTCATATAAATTGATAAAAAAAAAACACAAACACGAAAATATAGTGATTTAAATAAGATAAAATATCTCAAGATCTTAAGGCAGTAATTTATTACTCAGTGTAATTCATGCTTTCACAATCTGCTTTATATGTCTCAGTGATTATACTTCAATTTACCTAATTTTAACAAATGTATAAAATGTAACAAAATAAAAGACTATAACTTGTCTTTCAAAAATTAAATCCTTAGTTACATGAAAATATAACAGTTGATGGTGAAAGTAGAATGGTAGGTACAGAGAATCTAGTAATGCTTAAGATCAAGGAAATACTCTTTAGAAATTCATAATCACAGATCATCTCACATTCCATCTTAACTGGTCTCCCTGTACAATGGTTGATTTTAATACATCAACTAAATCAACTTAAATAGGCCATGATACCCCATTTTTTTGTCAAATGCTAGTATACAACTTTGGGGGAATCTTTTTTTAGGTGTGCTTTATATCTAAATCAGTAAACTCTTGAGTACAGTAAACTGCCCTCCATTATAGGAATGTACCTCTTCAAATCCTTGAGGTTCTTAAGAAAAAAGACCAAGATACCCTAAGAAGGAAGTCTGCTTCCAGACTGCCTTTAGACACAGGGCTACAACATCAACTCTTTCCTGGGTTTCCAGCTAGACAGCTTACTCTAGATTTGAGAATCTCATAAATATATGAGCCAATTCTTTAAAATGACAGATATCATTAATTGACAGATAGACACATATATACAGACATGTTAGTGACTGTTTCCGCTAGAGAACCTTATTAATATACCTTATTTCCAATTTATTCTCTATCATTCATTCTGAGTCATCTGTTACATCTGTTTTTTAAATTTACCGCCATGAGAAAAATATCCAAATTTCTTATGCAGTCTTAACCACGTGCCCTATAGGGTCTTTTATGAAATGATTGCCTTTGAGGTCCCTAAGATCTTTTGACAAGTAGTTAGAGATGCTGTATTTTTTTTTAAGAGCATCAAATACAATCAAACTCAGGCAATTTTTATGCAGTATACAGTGTTGGTCCTGGAAGCTTGCCTGGACTAGTTTTTCGGCTTTCCCAGTAAATTATTTAGTGTGCTTTTAAAATAAACACATCCATACAAATTTAATCTCTTTTGAACTAGAAGTACTAATTCTAAGAGGAGGCAATGCTTTTTAAAGAGATAACAAGAATTTCAGTAAACACAAAGCTAAAACTACCACTTAGCAACTTTGAATTCATCATGCCAAATGACCTAACTGGATGTGAACCCTTATTTTTATGAGAAGCAATAGTTACTGCTATAAAAATTGTGCCAGAAGAAGTTTCCTCATTCTTCCATGTCCAGTAGTAGGTATAGCTTGACAAGCATTCGGTAACCTTGAGAAGAAGATCTAGGCAGATCGACTAGGAAAACAACTTAAAATAGCAGAAGTGTTAGCTGAAAGTAAGAAAATCTAGAGAAAAAATTACAGGAGATTGTTGAATCCAAATGTATCGTATACATGTATGAAAATGGTAAAGAACAAACTTAATTTTAAAATGCTAGAAGAATGAGCTAATAAGTATTAGTTATACTCTTGAAGGAACTGTGGCAGAAGAGAATTATAGTTTGTTATGCTAAGCCTCTCCTTATAAGAGCTTTTAATATATTGTAACTAAGTAAAGCTTATTGGAATCAGCAACAGAACAGAGGAAACAGCACAAGATATAAGAATAAATGAGGGCAAAACACTCTAAGTTGCAGCAGACACTGTCAGTGTCCTGATAAATCCCTTTGGCCATTACAGTTGTTGTATATACAGCTGGTCTTAGCTGCCAACACCTAAGGCTTTTGCTTAGTCTAGCTACGTGAATAACAGGTCAGAAGTTTTAGAGAGCTATACAGGGCCCTTCTATTATCTCTTGCCATCCTCAAGTAATAAATGAGAAGAGCTGACTGACTCTTCAGGAGGACAATAATGTTATATATATTAAAATATTTTTATTTTTAATTCTTTGAGCATTGAATTCAGGGCCTTAATCATGCCAGGAAAGTGTTTTACCACTGAGTATAGCCTTTAAAAATATACATGTATTTATTTTTATTTTGATATGGGGTGTCACTAGGTTGCCCAGGCTGCATTTGAACTTGTAAGCCTCCTATCTGGGCCTTCTAAGTAGTTTAGATTATAGATTGGCCCTACTACACCAGGCTAGATGTGATACTTAAAGCTTTCTAAGACTGAAAATTCCAAGTCTAAAAGGTTTCACAGGTGAATTTTATCAAAAATTTAAAAAATACTAAAGACCAGACTAATTTTATAACTTATATAAAAAGAACAAGTAACTTCTTACTAAATTTATCAACAATACCATTGCTCTAATAACTACACCAGCCAAAAGTCTTATTTGAAAAGACATCTACAGACCAACATTCTTAATATCACCTTCTAATGTTTTAGAAAATAGTTTCTTAATAGAAAAAGCTATATTGATGGGTTAAAGAAAACATGGTTGCTATAGTTACAGGTAGGGAAAAGGCTTAAATATGAAATAACATGATTTTTTTCCAATAATAAAACTCTTATATCCTAATACATTAATAGCTATATGAATCAAACTTTCACTTAACTCCATGTGGTGGTTTAAATGAAAATGGTACTCATAGACTCAGGAAGTGGCATTATTGAATGTGTAGCTTGATTGGAGGAGGTATGGCCTTGTTGAAGGAAGTATGTCATAGGTGACAAGCTTTGAGGTCTCAGATGCTCAAGCCAGGCCCAAGGTCACTCTCTTCCTGCTGCCTGCAAATCCAGATGTCGAGAACTCTCAACTGCTTTTCCAGCACCATGTCTGCCTGCATGCTGCTATGCTTCCTGCCATTGACAATAATGGACTAAACTTATGAACCTGTAAGCCAGCCCCAATTACATGTTTTCCTTTATAAGAGTTACTGTGTTCAAGATATCTTTTCACAACAATAAAACCCTAACAATACAGAAGTTCATACCAGGAACTAGGCTATTGCTATTATAAGCCTGACCATGCTTTTGTTTGGAGGAATGTGGACTTTGGGACTTTGGATTTGAAAAGCAGTAGAATGCTTTAAGTATGGGTTAATAGACTGTACTAGTAAGAACATGAAAGATAGTGATGCTGAGGGTGATTTGAACTCTGAGAGCCTGGTTCAAGATGTTTCAAAGGAGAATAATATTTGTATGTGGCCTAGAGACCATTCTTGTAATATTTTGGCTAAGAATATGGCTTTTTTTGCCCTTGTCTGAATAATCTGCATGAGGCTAAATTGAAGGATTTTGGATTAATTATATTGGCAGGGGAAATCTCAAAATAGTCTACTATTGACTCTATTGACAAGGTCACACCTCCTCCAACCAGGTCACACCTCCAATAATGCCATTTATGAGTCATGGGAACCATTTTCATTCAAACCACTATGTGGTCTTGTGGTTATTAATTTTAACTCTTATGCAGATCTATAATGAAAAAGGAGCAAGCTGAGTAAGGAAAAAAACAAAATACACAGTTTAAGGAGAAAAGGGACACCAGAAAGTGGAAATGAGCTAAATCCTGTATTCAAGGAGATAAACAGATTACAGAAAGCCCAATGTAAATGGAATAAAGGGAGTGGTAACCTCAGGGCAAGGTCCAATCCAGCTAAGCTTCCAGCTTGTGAAAGGAATTAAAGAAAAGCTTTTAGGGCCAGGCATGGTGGTACATGACTTTGATCCCAGCACCCTGGAGGCAGAGGCAGTCAGATCTCTGAGTTCAATGCCAGCCTGGTCTACAATTTGAGATTCAGGATAGCCAAGCTTAGGCCGTGAAAGAAACCACTGAAATCAGAAAGCTGATGAAAATGTATTTGAATGATGGGGTCATAATCCAGCCCCACCAAGCAGCAGAACTTGGCCAGGTAGTCCTAGCTTTAGAATCAAGGATACAAAAAAGGTATTATGGAATCCCCCTCCATGACTAAGGAAAGCCACTGAGGCCAGGAGATCTAGAGAGGCCATTATGGGAAGCTGTGAAGGTGAAGCCTGGATTGTCTTAGAGACCCCAATAGGTTGGAGATGCCAAAGTTGTGGGATATCTGCCAAAGAAAGCTGCTAATAGGGAGTAGAACTAGCCCAAGAGAGAGAAGTCTGTTTCAGTCAACAAAGCTGAAAGGCATTGGAGATCTGAAGAGTGCTTTGACATCAGACATGGTAAGGCAGAGTTTGCTCAGCTGGTTTTCAGTCTTGCTTTGGTCCAGTATTTCCTCACTATACTTCCTTTCTTCCCTTTTGGAATGGTAATGTATATTCTATGCCATTGTATGCTGGAAGTATGTGATTTGCTTTTTTATTTTGATTTTATAGAAGTTACAGTCAAGAGATTGCCATGAGTCTCCAAAGAGACTTTGGACTTTTAAACGGGGTTGAGACTGTTACAGATTATGGGGACATTTGGAGTTAGACTAAATGCATTTTGCATTATGGTATGACTACAAGTCTATGGGGGCCAGGGAGTGCAATGTGGTGATTAGAATGAAAATGGCCCCCATAACCTCATAGGGAGTGGCATTTTTGGATGTGTGGCCTGGTTAGAGGAGGTGTGGCCTTGTAGAAGGAAGTGTGTCATAGTGGGCAAGCTTTGAGGTTTCAGAAGCTCAAGCAGGCCCAGTGTCACTCTCTGCCTGCTGCCAATTCAGATGTAGAACTCTAAGCTACTTTTCCATCACCATGTCTGCCTGCATGCCGCTGTGCTTCCCACCATGACAATAATGAACTCAACCCCTAAACTGTAAGCCAGCCACAATAAATGTTTTCCTTTATAAGAGTTGCTGTGGTCATGCCATCTATTCATAACAAAAAAACTCTAACTAAGACACACCATAAAACTATCAAAATTTAAAAGATGAATTTACTATATGATAAGCTTTAAAAATGAAATAAAAAAAATTGGGAGCCAGAGAGATGATATAGCTGGCAAGGGAACTGACTGCTCTTTCAGAGGACCTGGATACAATTCCCAGCACCAACATGGTGACTCACAATCATCTGTATCTCCAGTTCCAGGGATCCAACACAATCTTCTGGCCTCCAGGGCACCAGGCATGTATGTGGTACACGGACATACATACAGGTGAAACAGCCACACACATAAAATAAAAAATAAAACAGTAAACAATTCTGAAGTAAAATTTAACCAAATATGTTATTTAGCAGAAGTGATAAATCTTAACAACAATCATTAAAAGGTGAGTCTATTTTTCACATTATAAAATACATTTTTTATTTTTCAAAAACAGAGATTATTAAACTATACAACAAAATAAGAAACACAAATTTTATGCTCCCTACAAAAACAAAATTTAAAATACAGTAAATTAAAAACAGACTACATATTTTTAAAGATATATGATAGTCTTAGTATAATAGACTAACCAAAAGAGAGTTTGAGTGTCTATGTTCATTAGGTAAACTAGATTTTAGATTAAAGTCTATTACTGGGAACATGAAGTCATTTACTAATATAAAAATTTAAATTTGTCAAGATGATTTACCCCTAACTGTTTATATATTTAATGACAGAACTAAAAATGCACAAAACAAAAACTGGTGGAACTATAAATATAAATAGATCAATTTATAGTTGTAATAAGAGATTTTAATGCCACTGTCTTAATAAGGAGAAAGCAGATAGATCAGTACAAATACAGAAGATTTGAACAACCATAAATCAGTTTGACCTAACTGACATTTATAGAACAATCTACTCAACAACTGCAAACACATTTAACATTTATCAATATGACAATACACAGGGCTATAAGGAAAAATGTCAATTATTTGAAAGGAATTCAGGTTATACAAAGTACATTATCTTACCTTAACAGAATTAAATTAGGACTAATTAATATAAAGGTTACTAGAAAAATATATGATACTTGAAGGCTTAATAATATAAATAACCCAGAGATTAAGAAACTAAATCAAGCAGAATTTTTAAAAATATTTTTAACTGAATTGGAATGAAAATAAAATTAATACAAATAATAAATACAAAATGTTGGGCTAGACTCTTTCAGTTCTGCCAAAATACAGTTGTTCCATTCCTCTTAATGTTACCATACATAAAATGAAAAATTCTAGAGGTAGTTCTATAAACAAGCTTAGAGAAAGTCCAAAATGTAGAAAGCACAGTAACCTCAGGAAAGATACAGCAGGGAGTTACCATGTTTCACTATTGCCACTCAAATCATGGGCAAGGTACTCCAGAGACCTCCAAAATGAAAAGTTCTAGAGTCTAGTCTCAATGGTTAAATGTAAAAAAACACTCCCAAATCGAAGGCTCATGGAACATCACAGGGGAGGACCAGGGAGTTTGCTGTGAAATTGTGACTTCTAGCAATGTCAGAAGCTATAACCATAGAGGCTCACCAACATGTGACCAATGTGGCTGAACAAGGATGACAACAATGAATATGTAAACTGACCAGAGAAAAGCCCACAAGGGCTCAACCCTACATGAAGAACTACAGATAACTGAGTAAAGCTGGGAGTGGGGGAGATGGTTATGCCCAAGGAGGAGCATACCAATTGGTTGTCCAGTGCCAAACAGTCAGCCCTGAAAACATACATGTAAGTAGCACTGCATGGTCTGAACAGGTTATATTTAAGAATATATATGTATATGCATATCCATATATGTAATCAATAACAGCTGGTTGAAAAAAAATAAGATCATGAATTTGAAGAGTGAAGAGAGATATGTGGGAGGATTTGGAGGGAGAAATGGGAGAAATGTTGTAATTAAATTATAATCTCAATACTAAAAAAATAAGAATTAAAAAGGCCATCTTATAAAAACAGCAGAGATAGATGATCCACCTAATGCATAAACCTGAATGTAGAGTTACCAAAAATTACCAAAAAGAAAAGAAAAGTTAACATGACAACTTCAAAGAAACAGTTGATGCTCTAGACTTGAAAGTAAAGGATAAGGGTACAATGTCCAAGGAAGAAATTAAAGGAATGACTCAAGAGAAAATAAGTTCAATAGAAGAGAACAAAGACAGGTTATACAGGTTATACAACAAACAAGGTAAGCAACTCACGTGAGTGGCAAATGCAGCAAACACAGAGATTTTGAAAAATAAAAATCACATATTTCAGAAATGAAGAACTCAATTACTCAAATTTAAAAATAACAGGTAAAAGCCCCAATAACACACTAGATTAAGTATAATAAAGAATATCCAAATCCAAAGACAAGTCTCTTGAAATTACCCAGACAATAAAAAAAGAAAAATATAATAAAAAAGAAAGAAGACAGCCTTTGAAATATTTTGAGACATCAGATAAACACACTTTGGAATTTTGGAAGTACATGAAGGGGAAGAGCATAAAAAAACCTATTTGATAGCAAGTCTTCATTATTATCTTTGCTAGATTAGAATCACTATAGAAATATACCTCCAAGTGAGGCTAAGAGGGTGTTTCCAGAAAAGTTTAACTAAGGAGGGAAAATCCATGATGAATGTATCCCAGGAATTGTGGTCTTGAAATAAATAAAAAGCAGAAAGCAAGTGGAATACCAGGAATCATTGCTCTGCTTCCTGATAGCAGGTGCAAAATGGTCAGATGATTTACATTTCTTTATTATTATTATTATTATTATTATTATTATGATGATGATGATGATGAAATTTTCTATTCATCTTACATACCAACCACAGATTCTCCCTTCCTCCCTCCCCCGCACCCCCAGCATTCCCCTCAACCCACTCCCCATTCCCACCTCCTCCAAGTCAAGGTCTCCCATGGGGAATCAGCAGAGCCTATCACATTCAGTTGAGGCAGGTCCAAGCCCCTCCCTTCTGCACCAAGGATGTGCAAGGTGATGACTTACATTTCTGCAGCAATGACTTCTGTTCTTTATAATAAACTGCACAGTTAAACTGTGAGCTAAAATAAACTCTCCATTCCTTAAATCATTTTTCTCAGATATTTTATCACAGCACCATGAAAAGTTAACTAATTCGCCTCTTCAAAAAAATAGGTAAAATTTCCCTAACCTTGGGGAAAATGACTATCAAGATACAGGGTACTTACTAAACTCTAGTAAGCGCAACCTGAAAAGATCATCATCAGAGCATATTAAAGTTAAACTGTCAAAAGTATAAGTTTGGACTGGGGAGATAACCCAGTGAAATTCACTTTTGGCATGAGCATATAGCTTCTCCAAGCCTATGGAAAAAACAAGCAAGGCACTGTGGCTACCTGTAATCCCAGCACTCAGGAAGTACAATCAAAGGATCTCTAGGGCCAGCTGGCTAGCTAGACTAGCTGGAAATGGTGAGCTCCAGGTTCAGCAAGAGACCATTCCTCAACACATAAAGGACAGATCAATACAGAAAGACAGTTGGCATCAATTGGCTTCCACAGACATGCATACACACACACACACACACACACTTAAAGTTTAAGGTTTAAGACAAAGAAAATTCTAAAATCTGTAAGAATAAAATGTTTAGTCACATTTAAGAAAATCATCACTAATGTAAAATGTTTCTCAGTAACACTTTACTGCTATGGAATAATCCTTTTGTACACTGTGAAGATATGTTGCTCTCATTCATTTGCTAAAGAGCCAACTGGCTAATAGCTAGGCAGAAAGAGGTTAGGCAGGAGAGCTAGAGAAAGAGAACACTGAGGAGAAGAAGAAAGGCAGGGTCACCAGAAGATACAGAAAGAAGCAAGATTAACATACCATACTGAAAAAAGGTACTGAGCCACGTGGCAGTACATACATAAGAAATATGGGTTAATTTAAGATTTAATATAAGAGTAGTTAGTAATAAACCCAAGCTATCGGCCAAGCATTTATAATTAATAATAAGTCTCTGTATGGTTATTTGGGAGCTAGCTGGCAGGACAGAAACTTCCACCTACAAATGGCATTCCAACGAGGGGCCTGAATTTCTATATAAGACCTGAGAAGGCTTTAAAAAGGTTCTAAACACACAAAAATGGAGCCAAATGTGGTTTCCTAGTCTCATAGCCTCAGGCCAGCCTCAGTACACAGATGCATCTCCCAGCTGCTGCCTGCAGGATGGAGCTTGTCACCATGTGCTAGCACCACACACTAAGCTGACCCCTGCCAGTGGTTGACATAACTGGTTTTGAGATCAGAGAACACTACAGATGCTCAAATAAAGACAGATCCAGACAAAAGAAATCTCTAAATAGGTTACAATGTGCTTAAAAATGTACACAGGCTTGAGAGGAAAAGGGTGAAGGATAATAGTCATAGAAAAAAAAATAGTTTAAAAATAATAGTCTTTAAAGAGAAAAGTAAAATATTTTTTTTAAAAGAATAAGCCACATAGAGATGGGAAATTCACAGAGACTCTGGTTTCTCTTTGTTACTGTGTTATCTTTGAAATTTTTGATTGATAATGAATGTAAAATAGCTGCTGAGAGACACTGAATTATAGAAACTGCTAAATTAAATCAACTTCAAAATGGAAGTCAAAATGTGTGTTGCTTTGGGAAAGAGATTATAGTTTTGTTCCCACAGGAAACAAAAGGCTATACATTCATTCAGGATTGAAAAGGTTAAGTTTGATCAAGGAAGACCCCCTGAAAATCCTAGCTATGGACATAAAGAAATAAACCTTAAAGAGCTACAAAACATGTAGTGTATATTTTACCTACACAAACATAAAATTCATCTTTGGCTAACTTGCATACAACACACAATATGTTCTTGTATTAATGCAGATATATATGTTACCTTTAAAAGTTTATATATTTTCAGAGCAAGGGGATAAGACACTAATAAAAATGAATGGCCCAGGTGATTCAACATCTCAGAGCACCTCTGTTGCAGTTTCCTCAGAGTTCTGCATTCAGAACAGTTTCAAGGCTGCTGGCTGAGATGGTCCAGCCCCACAAACTACTCCAGCCAGGATTTGACCATTATCTTGATGTTCTCAAGGTCCCCCAAGGATGCCAGTGCCTGCAGACAACAGGAAGCAGTTTAGAAAAAATAACACCCACATTCCCAAAAGATGGGTTATGGATGTTTGCCATCAGGTAAGGGTGATTGGTTATAAGTTGTTATTGGTCATGGTCAGAAGAAAAGCTAAACAAAGGAGTTAAATTCAAAGATCTCTTTCTAAAGAAAAAAAAGATGTTATAATATAGAAATGATGAGATAAAAAGGTAGATTATTGAATCTACTTTAATCCAAAAAGCAACTATTAATCTCAAAATGTTTTACATTGGTATAGATTTTGGTTTATTGATAAATTTAAAGTTATTTTTGTTACACTGTATATATGTTTCTCCTCTTGTTTAGGGTATTATGCTTTTGAAGCTCATTTAAAAATGTAATGTATAAGTAATACAGGTTAGAAGTTAATCATCTATAATAATCAAACTTGTAGTCATATTAGGTATGTTTTCAAAGCTAAACATATATATATATATATATATATATATAGATAGATAGATAGATAGATAGATAGAATGAAACACTTCAAAGGCCTAAAGAATATGGCATTAAGAGGTTTAATAACCTGAGGCTTTTCATGACAGTGAGACATGTCTGCTCCTGGCAGTAGCAATTTACTTCAAAAAAGATGGGTGTTGAAGAAAATCCACATGCTTTCTTTATGACAAAAGCTAGCGATTTAGGCATTGTTTTGACTGATGACAGTATACTGTCCAAATTGGACCAGCAGCATGCATAAGAAAGTGACTACCAAACTTTGCAAAGACAGGTAGGACAGTCCTTCAAGATTCCTTGCTTCTCAAAAATATCTGTAGGCCAAAGACAGATTCTCCTCCAATGCCACAGAGGATCTTTGGGTGACTGTACAGGCAACCAGATGTCCCTGTCATTAGGCAATATTACACCTTTCTGGGGTCTTTGATGGAGTTAAATACTAAATAGTTAAACATAGTTTTCCTTAGTTATGATTAAAAAATAATTTAGGTATAAAACTTTAGGCTCACAATGATAAGATAGATAATAGAGTGTTTTTTTCTAAATTTGCCAAATACAAATGGACTAGATATTGTAACGATGATTCTTACTTGATAACTGTTATCATTATATATAATTTTACTATGTTAAAGTTGAAACCTTTCTTTTTAATTAGACAAAAGGGGGAAACGCTGTGGAATAATTCTTTTGTTTACTGTGAAGATGTATTGCTCTAATTCATTGAATAAAGTGCCAACTGGCCAGTAGCTAGTCAGGAAGAGTTTAGGTAGGAGAGCCAGGCTGAGAGAATGCTAGGAAGAAGGAGGGCAGAATTGCCAGGAAATGTGGCAAGAAGCAAGATTAACATGCCATACTGAAAAAAGGTACCAAGTAACGTGGCAGTACATAGATAATATGGGTTAATTTAAGATGTAAGAGCTAGTTAGTAACAAGCCTAACCTATCAGTTGAGCATTTATAATTAATAATAAGTCTCTGTGTGGTTATTTGGGAGATGACTGGCAGGACAGAAACTTCCACCTACATTTTACAATTCAAGAGAGAACAGAATAATACCTTCTATCTTAGAAGAAAACAACTTCTAAGCAAGACATTGCAAAGCTTTTCAGAAACAAAGGAGAAATAAAGACCTTTCAAAAAACCAAAAACTCAAGAAGGTCTCCACCACTAGACCATTACAAAATATGGTTCAGGAAGTCCTACATCCAAAAGCAAAAGATAACTACTATCATGAAAGTATATAACTCACTTGAAAGTATATAACTCATAACAGTGAAAAAGGAAAGAATCAAACCTTATCAGAGCAATAAACCACAAAATCACAATTAGCAATAAAAAAAGAAAAAACACAAGATATTCAAAACAACAAAAAGAAAACTGACAAAAATAACAGCAGTAATGGTTTTGACTCAGTTGTGACCTTAAATGTAAATGGTTATGAAGTGGGTATCTTCCAGCTTCAACCTGGAAGTACCACCCCCATTGAGGCTTCAGTAACTGTCACGCCTACAAGGCAGAGCCAAGAGAGGACCCCTGAAGACCCGAGATCCAGAGGGGCCTTCTCTCTTGGTTCCTGAATCCTGGACACTGGAGGTAGACCAAGCAGAATTCTCCAGAGAATACCGCTGGATTGTGCTTTACCTTTCCCAGACAGTGTAACCTATCCCTTCAATTGTAAGTTACCCCACAAAATAAACCTCCCTTTTAACTACATGGAGTTGCCTGAATATGTAACCAGTATGGTTACATTCATCAACTAAAAGATATAAAAGGTTAAAGAGGAATAATGGAACAGGAAGAATTAAATTGAGGTGGGGATGGGAGGGCCTTTATCCAATAGATTATTGATTATAGAGGAAGGAACATGGGGAGAATAACTAACACTAAAGGCCTTTTGAAAAAGCCATATGGAGCTGGGCTGTGGTGGTGCACACCTTTAATCCCAGCACTTGGGAGGCAGAGCCAGGCAGATCTCTGTGAGTTCGAGGCCAGCCTGGTTTACAGAGTGAGATCCAGGACAGGCACCAAAACTACACAGAAAAACCCTGTCTTGAAAAACAAAACAAACCAACAGAAAAAGCCATATGAAAACCTGCTACTGTAATAACTTCTGAAAACATATTCATATACACATATACACATACACACCTAAGAAGAATTTTAATGGAGTTACCCTATAATGTGGGGGGAGAGCAATACCCTAACTAGACATCATATGCTAGCAAATAAATAAATTTAAAAAAACCTATATCAGAAATGGATTAACTCTTTTTGAGTTGTTATACAATGGGATCTTATAGATCCACAAGCATTACAAGCTATTGCTAATGCCATTGATTACTCTTCAGAACTTGATGGCAAGACTCTATTGCTAAAGACATCATATACTTGAGTCATAGAACATGGAGAAACCAATCCACAAAAAGTAGCTTAATGATGCAACTCAAAAAGCTGAAAAAATAAGAACAAACCAAATTAAAAAACAATGGATGACAAGAAATAATACAAATACAAAGAGAACAATACAAAGAATCACCAAATCTAAGAGCTGGTTCTTTGAGAAGTTAAACAAGATTGACAGACTCTTGGCCCAACTAACCAAAAGAAAGAGAGGATCCAAATCAACAGAATCAGAAATGAACAGGAAAACATCATAGCAGATACCAAAGAAATTCAAAATATTATAAGGCAATACTTTAAAAAACATGTATTCCATTAAGTTGGGAAGCCTAAAGAAATGGATGAATTCCTTTCAAATTAAAAATTGAACCAAGATGTCAACGGCCTAAACAAATCCATAATGAATGAGGAACTTGAAATAGTAATAAAGCTTCCCACCAAGAAAAGTCCAAGCCATGTTGGATTCACAGCAAACTAAAGAAAAAAGGAAAATTACAGGCCAATATCCTTGTTGAACATCAAGAAAAACTCAAAGCCACACTGAACTCAGGAATGAGATAAAGGATATCCACTATCCCCATTCTTTTTCAATATTGTGTTAGAAGCACCAGCTGGAGCAATAAGACAAGAAAAGGAAATTAAAGGACTAGAAGTAAGAAAAGAAGAGGTCAAACTACCACTATTTGCAAATAACTTGACTTGATATTATACATGAGTTTCAGGCTTCATATTTAAAAAAATCTGAGACATCTTAAAAATTCTATCAGAAAATTTCTAGAAATGATAAACAACTTCAGCAATAATGTAGCAGGGTACAGAATCAATTTGCACAAATTAATAGCTTTTCTATATAATAACAACAAACATACAGAGAAACATATCATGGATACATTCCCATTTAAATTGTCTCAAAGAAAACAAAATATCTGGGAATAAACCTAACCAAGGTGGGGAAGGAACTTCACAACAAAAATTTTAAACCTCTAAAGAGACAGATAAAGGCACTAGAAAATAGAGTGATATACTATGCTTATGGATTAGAATATTATGAAAATAATCATTTTTGCCAAAAGCTATATACAGATTTGATGCAATCACAATCAAAACCCCCATCTCATTCTACAAAGAAATAGAAGAAAATATCCTAATATTCATTTAGAACCACAAAAGATCCTGGATAGCCAAAACAATCCTGCACAGAAGAACAATGCTGGAGTAATTACAATTCCAGATATCAATATATTTCAGAGCCATCAAGATAAAACAAAAACAAAACAAACAAAACAGTGGTATGGTACTGGCACAAAAACAAACGTGTAGACCAATAGAACCAAAGCAAAGATGCAAACATGAGCACATGTAACTTCAGCAACTAAATATTTGACAAAGATCCCAAAAACATACACTAGAGAAAGGAAAGCACCTGCAGCAAATGGCTCTGAGAAAACTGGATGTGCACATGCAAAAAAATTAAATTAGATCCATATCCATCACCTCACAAAAAACTAACTCCAAATGAATCAAAGACCTAAATATGAAGCCTGAAACTGCTGGAAGAAAACAGGCAATTCCCTATATGATATAGGTGTAGGAAACTACTTTCTCTAGAACTCCATTTGCCCAAGATTTAAGGCCAACAACTGATAGGCAGGACTTCATAAAAACAAAAAGCTCCAAACAGTTAAAGAAACGACCCCATGTAGAGGAAGCCCACAGAATGGGAAAGAATCATTGCCAGCTATATATCTGACAGAGGACTAATATCCAGAATATATAAAGAACTAAAAATATCAAATGACCCATTCAAAAATGGGCCTGGGACATGAACAGAGAGTTCTCAAAAGAATTGAAAATGGAGGCCAGAGAGAGGCTCCATGGTTAGGAGAGCACTGATTGTTCTTCCAGAGGACCTGTGTTCAATTCCAAGTACCCACATAGCAGCTAACAACTGTCTAAAACCACAGACAGGGGACCTGACACCTTCATGCAGTCAAAACACCAATGCACATTAAACAAACAAACCAACAAACAAACAAATAAATAAATAAATAAATAAATGATTTTTTAAAAAGAAGAAAAAATGTCTAAGAAATATTTCAAATAATTTTCATCATTCCTAGCAATTAAGGATTCTGGGAAAGAAGAGTATAATATCTCATTAAAGAACAGATTATTCCATCTATCTCTTTAGCATACTTAAGGTGAACCCACTTTCCTGTGGTGGTCCCTTAGCCAAAGTGACTAAACCAGCCCAATTGGAATATTAGATCTCCACCCAGGCCAGCAAGACATTTCTATTCTAACAAAAGTTTTTTTTTTTCCTTCAAGATCAAGAATAAGAAAAAAACTGATAATCGTCACATATCTAATTATCTCATACTCTAGACAGAACAATTGTGTAAGAAAATTAAACAGAATTCTGGGTAAGAAGGTTGGTTAGAATCTTCACCAAAGAAACTTTGAGAAGTAGAAGAAAACAGTCAAGATAATAGAAAATAATATTGTTTCCTGCAAAAGAATGGTTGGCCAATGTACTTACAAGGTCAAGATCTCCACGGGGAACAAGTGAGAAAATCTCAAATCATTGTGGCTGGCTAAACTCAACTCCACCAGCCAGCACAAAGGAACCTGCTGGAAAGTGGTTTTCCTCAAACACACTCACTTACAGAACCAAGAAGCAGAAGCAGAGTACAGAGTGGCTGAGGTGAGGGAGAGGGAACTGCCAACAACATCTTATAGCCATTTATCTTCCATACTCTGGAACCTGGAACAAAGAAATGGCTGGATTCAAGGGCTCCCATTGGCCCCTCCTCCACAGAGAGAACACCAAGGAATGATCCAACTGATCATCTGAAAGGGAATAAAGGCTGTGAGTACCAGATACAAATTTAGACACCATGGCAATGGTATAGATACCCAGACTGACTTAGTTAAGATGGCTGCTATGGATATACAAGGAACTGTGACTAAGGAATAAATGTGCTTTTTATGTAACTTGTTATGCAATGAATTCTGGCAAGAGCCACTTTTGTGTGATTCTGTATCCTTGGACCCAGGGGCATCTCTTACCTAGAGCGAATAAAGTATGTCAAATACACCTGTGGCTCTGACCATCTTTCTTCATTTCCCTGCCCCTCACAGCCATCTGTTCCTGGTTCCCATTACCACTCAGTGAAGATGTATTTAAACAGTCTAAGGAGTAGGGAGCCAAATCCAGACATGGAGCCAAATAAGAGCCAGAAGACAGCCAGAGCTTTAGTCAGAGCCAGAGACACAAGCATAGCCAAACCCAAGCAGGAACCAGAGTTAGAACCATGTTCAGAGGTAGAACCTGATCCAGAATAGTCCTCAGAAATATGGAATACAGCAATGGGAATTCCCAGAGCAATTCCCAGTAGCAAGACAGGTTTCAGAAACCAGAGAAGGAACAAAAGAGATGTCAGATGGAACCCAACAATCAGTTTACATATCCTGTGTGTGTACCCACCTCTCCCTATACCCATTTATTCATTCAATGCCCAATGTCAGTTTAGCAGGTCTGCTCACCCCTGCTCTTTTCTTGCCCCATATCCCAAAATATACTCTCTCTCTCTCTCTTTTGTTTTTGTTTTTTGTTGTTGATGTTTGTTTTTTTTGTTTTATTTTGTTTTTTGAGATGAAGTTTCTCTGTGTAACAATCCTGGCTGTCCTGGAACTCATTTTGTGGACCAGGGTGGCCTCAAATTCACAGAGATCCACCTGCCTCTGCCTCCTGAGTGATTGAATTAAAGGCACATGCCACCACCACCTGGCTTCATTTCTCTTTTATCTCTAGCAAAGAGCACTGACTGCTCAGGTCTTTAAGTCTCTAAGCTTCAAGCTACTGAGAGATCAGGCAATTTTTGATATCTGACAGCTTATCTTTAACTCTCTTAAGTCTGTCTTTAGCCAACCTCCTTCACCCTTCCCCCACATACCTACACACACCCTTCACTCCTGCTAAAGTTCCCCTTTCTATCTATATTCTCCCCTCTTGTGGCTAGTTTTGTGTCAACTTGACACAAGCTAGAGTCATCTGAAAGGAGGGAACCTCAATTGAAAAAATGCCTGCATAAGATCCAGCTGTAAGGCATTTTCTTAATTGTGATTGATGGGGGAGGACCCAGCCCATTGTGAGTGGTACTACCCCTGAGCTGGTAGTACAGGGTTCTATAAGGAAGCAGGCTGAGAAAACCATGAAGAACAAGTCAGTAAGCAGCACCCCTCCATGGCCTCGGCATCAGATCCTGTCTCTAGGTTCTGCCCTGTTTTGAGTTTCTGTCCCAACTTCCTTCGATGATGAACAGTGATGTAGAAGTGTAAGCCAAATAAACCCTTTCCTCACCAATTTTATTTTGGTCACAGCAATACTAAGATATCCCCTCTACTTTCTATCATCCAAGTGCTAACCACTATGTCTTACCAAGTTTTTTCTTCCTTCCTACTAGACCCTGACTTAGATCCACAAAAATTAATATGTGATAACATGCATACAGCACTTGCAGTGTTCTTTTACAATGATTGGTGTTTATGGGGTGAATATTTTGTATTGGCTCTATCTTCATAGAGGGTCTATCCCTGGATAGGGATTGTTATTGCAAATAATATTCTCCCTAGGAGAACATAGGGAATGGAGCCCTGAAAACCAGTCTAACCGAGGAAATGATTGTTCAGTTCTGCTACAACATAGTACCTCTGAAACATTTCAAACATGTCCATTGAAAGAAAAAAAGGTGAGCCAAACAAAAAAATAAATAAATTCAACCAACAGTCTAACTCCAAATGTCCAAGTCCAAATGTAAAAGTGGAAGTAATGTAAAAAACTAAGGCAACATATGTCCCCCCAAACCTACCAATCCTAGAAAATGGCCCCTTCTAAGAGTTCTTAGACAAAATTCCAGACAATGAACTAAAAATAATTATAAATATGCTCAAAGAAATGAAAGAGGAAACAAATACATTCCTGAATGAATTCCAAGACAGCACATACAGCTAAATAGAATAAGAAAGTCAATGTAAGATACAAAAATGTGATTCAATAGAGAAATAATGAAGAAATAAATAGTTGGTCAAATTACTGAAAACAAGTGACTGTTGAATTATCAGCCTCAAATGGGACATCTGTTTCACCCCGTATAAGGCCTAGGGAACATTGAAGAAGAGTAGACAGAAATAATGTGTAAGAAGAGGATGCAGAAATAATGTGTAAGAGAAGGATGCAGAAATAATGTGTAAGAGGAGGAGGATGGGGAGGTATGCACCAATGAAACTTTGTCTGCTCTGCTGAATATGACATGGTCTTTGCAAGCTGCTGTGGACTTACACAAGACTGGGCATGTCAACATTCCTTCATGGATTGGGAAGGAACTCTTGAGGCCCTATCTCTACCTAAACAGCTGGTGGCAATTAATGTGACCAGCTGGCCTCTGCTGCTGCATCTATGCTTCCCCTTCATGATGTACTCTACTCCCTTTTCCAAAATGATTCTCAAGCCTTGGGAGGAAGGGATGTAATAGGATGTCCTGTTTAGAGCTGGGATTCTGGAGTTTCTTATTTTCTGCAACTTGACAAGTTGTAGGTCTCTGTATTGCCATCTACTGCAAAAGATGTTCTGATGGGAGTTAAGAGATACATTGATCTATGTATATAATGATAAGCCATTAGGAACTGGTTTTCTACTATGTGCATTTAGCAGAGTAATAGTAGTAGCTTCTTCCCTAGGGCCCTTGACCTATCTAGCCATAGGTTCTTGGTACCAATATTAATACCAGACATGGATTTCAATTTGTGGAGTGGGCCTTAAATCCAAGCAGAAAGTGGTTGGTTGTCCCCATACTGTTCATGCCACTATTACACCAGTGGACATGCCACCTTTGCACATGTGGGCATGTCTTGCCAGGTCAATCATTACTGTAGCTGGATAATATAAGCGATTGCTTTTCTACTCCAATAGCATGCATAGCATCTTCCAGCATGGTGAAAGCTAGCTTATAGCTGTGAAACTTCCAGGTGAGTACCATCTTGATTTCTCTGTGTTCTTATGTCTCAACTATGTGGTGTCTTCAGCAATATGGACTTACTGTTGGGTTATGGAAGGTAAAAGCTTTGGAAATAGTCTGTAATTTTTGGGAGAATCTATGGAATCTCAATGCCAACAATTCCAAAAGAAGTAACCTATTTGTGGCGCTGTACCTTTTTATTTGCTAGCCTGTGGTCTCTAGCAGGAGCATTATTATCCCATTATAGAGTGACTCCATTTAAACTCTTATTACATGTGTGTGTGTACATATTTTAGGAAGTTTCTACAGTAGTAGGTTTCCATATGACTTTTTAAAAGTATTTAGAATTCTTTACCCCTTTCCCTTATTCTCTTCTCTACCCTGCCCTCCCATTACCTACCCCATTAAACCCTTCCTGCTCCATTATTCTCCTTTAGCCCTTTATACCACTGTGTTCTATCACCTCTTCCTTGAAGTCCTCCATTCCACATAGCACCTTAATAATTTATTAATTCTATGGGCATTGCAAATGAAACACATATCTGGAGATACAAAACTAACATTCACAAATGAGAGAAAACATGGGACATTTGTCTTTCTGGGTCTGGGTAGCCTCACTCAAAATGATTATTTCCAGCTTCATTCACCTACCTATGAATTTCAGTTTCATTTTTCTTAACAGATGAATAATATTCCATTTTAAACATATCATATACTCATTATCTATTCATGGACATCTATATTGTTTCCATTTCTTGGCTATTGTGATTAGAGAAGTAATAAACATAGATGAGCAAGTTTCCCTACAATAGAATATAGAGTTTTTCTCATTTACTTTTTTTTTTCTTTAGGTTTTTTTTTTTTTCCGAGACAGGGTTTCTCTGTGTAGCCTTGGATTTCCTGGAACTCATGCTGTAGACCAGGCTGGCAATGAACTCACAGAGATCCACCTGCCCCTGTCTCCCAAATGCTAGGATTAAAGGCGTGCACCATCACCACCCAACTCTTTTACTTTTCTGCTGTTATAAAGAGACACCATGACCAAGGCAATTTTTAAAAGAAAGCATTTAATTGGGGGCTTGCTTATAGTTCAGAGGGTAAATTCATGACCATCATGACAGGAAGCATGGCAGCAGGCAGGCAGGGTGCTGAAACAGTAGCTGAGACAGTACTTCTAATCCACAAGTTGGTGACAGAGGTAGAAAGACTCTGCCTGGCATTGGCTTTTGAAACTTCAAGTGACACACCTCTTCCAACAAGGCCACAACTCATAATCCTTCCCAAAACACTTCCACCAACTAGGAACCAAATATTCAAATATATGAGCCTATGGGGGCCATTCTCATTCAAACCACCACCACAGAATTCTTTGGATATATGTCCTAGAGTGGTATAGCTGATCACATAGTAATCTATTTCTAGTTTTTAGAAGAATCTCCACACTGATATCCATAGTGGCTGCACCTCTTTGCACTCCTGCTAACAGTGAACAAATGTTCCTTTCTTGTGCCAACATGTTCAAGTATATTCCCTACTTCCTCCTCCATCAGATTCAAGGTATCAAGTCTTACATTGAGATCTTTGATACATTGGAGTTGAGTTTTATGCAGGATGAGAGAGAAAGATCTAGTTTCATTCTTGCACATGTAGTTAACCAGTTTTACCAGCACCATTTGTTATCGATACTACCTTTTCTCCAATGTGTATTGTTGTCCTCTTTGTCAAAATAAGATGACTGTAGAAGTGTAGAATATTGTTTTTAAGATTTTTTTTGTTTATGTGTACGAATGAGTGCCTGCATGAATGTATGAGCACCATTGTATGCCTGTTGCCCTCAGAAGCCAGAAGAGGAATGGAGTTATAAAAAGTTATGAGCCACCATATTGATGCTAGGAACCAAACTTGGGCCCTCTGTAAGAGCAGCAAGTACATTTGCTGCTGAGCCATCTCTCCAGCTCCCTAGTTGTGGTATCACACAACAGTTTTTATAAAACATTACAGGTAAAAGACACTGAGTCAAAGAATACATGAGATTTCTCAGAAATATTTCTTATACCTAAATATAAATCTCAAAATAAAAGGTTTAATTTGGAAAAATGGAGAAGACATTGAAATGCATTTGGGAATAAACCTATAACACTATATGCACATTATTATAAAAGAAGTTATCAAATTAATGACTGTTTCTACCTTGAGAAAATAAAAAGGTTTCAACTAAACCCAAAGTAAATTTCAAAAAAGATCAAAGTAGAGACTAATATATAGAATAGAGGTAAACAATGAAGAAATGTGAGTCCAAATGTTAAATCTCTGTGCATAATTAAAAAACATCTAACTAAACTGATCAGAAAAAGAATGACATGAGTAAGCACTAACAGAAGTTAAAGAAGGGACATCAACAGTGACCTCCAAGACAAAAATATAGTAAGAAATCTGACAGCGGTGATTTTAGCAAGAGTTACTAATTTTTAAGGAAACAATGCACTTTTTTGGTTATAAGTGCTTTACTTACTTGAGTGAATAATTAACAAAAATTAAGGATACATTCGTATAGCACCTGTTCTTGTTCCAATAGCCAAGATTTTCTGGACTGGATCAAAGGCCAGTGCTGTGGGTTGATAAGGAAAACCATGCCGAACTGTCTGAAAGAGAATAAATAGTAGAAATAGCCGTCAGGGAAGTGAAAGTTTAAATGATGATGAGACACTATTACATGGCCACCAGGATGGCTATTATTAGCTTTTAAATGAAGAAAAATGGGTATGGAATAACCTCTCAGACACTGTTGGTTAGGGTACAAAACATATTATTTTGTAACCACTTTAGAAAATTATACAGCCAGGCGGTGGTGGTACACACCTTTAATCCAAGACTCTGGGAGGCAGAGGCAGGTGGATATCTGTGAGTTCAGGACCAGCCTCTCTATAGAGTGAGTTCCAGGACAGCCAGGACTACACAGAGAAATTCTATCTTGAAAAGGAAAAAAACCTATCTTACAACTTGTAAACAAACTAAATATATACCATATATACCTTTACCAGGCTCTAGCAATTGTGTATGCACCTAAGAAAATTCAAGGCATATACCCACAAAATTATTTTCTTAACTAGGAAACTAGCAATTTTAATCATAATAGTAGAAAATCAGAAATAGCTTGGGTGCCTATCAATAAACAAATTTTTAAAATGTGGTACAATCATGAAATACCATGTAACAATTAAAAGAGATTACTAAAAGATGCAGTAACATGAATGATTATTAAAAGTGTTATGACTAATGCATTACAATTTTTATGTCCTACTTGTTTCTCTCCCATTTAGTTTTATTTTCTATCACTGTCAACAACTAATAGCAAATCACATAATTCATGATTATTAAAATTCATCTATCATTTCTCTCTTTAATAACTTCCTTTCCAGATTCAATCATTTTTATTCTCTCCTGATATTTGCTTTGGTTCTTTTACTTGATGGATCTTACCAGTTTTTATACTGCTACTTACTTTTAGGAAAAGCATTTTCTTCATCCCCCTCTATTACACATGCACATGTACTTACTGTATGCTTATCTCCCAAAGAGATAAAACTACTTGCGTTGCTACTTTCTTATTCTGCCACACAAATTGTTTACTCCCTAGGGTTGAAATTATTTTCTTACCTTGCTTAGTTTTTAATCAACCACAAATTCTTCCCTCTATTGCCCAAATTTCATTTCAATGATAAATATAAGTTACATATTTTTAGTGAGGTAGATGTAGACAATCAAGTGACATGCAAACAATCTATAGTGACAAAAACAAACCAAATAGCTGTCCTAGATTCATTAGCAGAAGAAGAATAAGCTGAAAACAAAAGACCATGCAAGATAAAATACTACTCTTAAAATGGTAATAATATCAGAGAAAACTCACTACACTGTACAACATATATAATTTCATGTTGTTTTAAACATTGTAAAGGAATGTATTAATGAACATAAGAACAAAATGCTAAATAAAGTACTAGTACTACAATCTATTAATGATGCCAATAATGAAATGTAACTATTTCAAATAGTTTATTCCAGAAATAGAAATATGATGTCATATATAATTATATCATCTTTAAGTGTATATGGAATATATAGACTAGTTGCATGTACTTCATATCTTTACACAAATCTAACATCAACATTAACTTACTTTACCCTTTTTATTCCTTAAATTTTGGTCCCTACAGGCCCCAGCTTCAAACTGTAAGAACTTCCATCTACTCACAAAATAATTATGGATATGATATAAAAAATAAACATACTTTTTATCATGTGTCTCTTTACAAATGGTATTTCTAAAAAGGAATCTTATAGAATGCCGTACTTTATGTGATTACAACCTCTGTGAGCTTATTATTAGAGTTTGTGATGCTGATTGGTTCTTCGGATTAATTACATGATCTCCTGATGATATTTAAATCAATACACTATTGTCGGAAAAAGTAAAAATTAAAATGAATTTTCTCTATAAAGCCAAAAGATCATTGGCACTATTTCTCTCGTATGGAAAAGAAAAGGAAATTTTAAAGTGTGTCTCTGTTGGATTTAAACAAAAACTTTCAGAGCAGGAGGTGAACACCACCCAGCCTTAATTGGTAAGAATCTGTGGAGGGTAAACTGGGTAGAGTTGAAGAACAGCTTTAATAAGACATTGGGAATGGCAGGAAATCTCTAGTTTCAGAACAAAAGTGAAATTGGAAACTTGCAAGGCAATACAGGAGAAAAGTCCAGAACCTGTCCTGGAGGGAGAGGCTGGCTCAGCAAGGCAGAGCAACTGCAGATGGCAGCAAAAGACAGAGAGCTCAGAACATCTGCAGTGTGCTGTGAGAACAGACATTTAAAGGAGAGGAGACAAAGGCTGACTGTCAGCTGCACAAGCAGAAAAATAAGTTACTGGGAAAACCCTCCCCTCTTTGTACTAGATGAGGGAGTATCGAAATCAGTTTTTAAAGACTCCTGTTTACTGGGTAGCTTGATAACTCTCCCTGAGCCACACTCTGAGAACCTAGAACAATTATTGTGAGATTAAAATACTCTAGACCACCGAACACCTCTTCACAGCAGAGGGGGGAAGCTTTGGATGAGGACTGCATCCTCTTCAATGAAGCAGAAATCTGACCTAAGTCATCTTAGTTTTGTTTTTGCTTTTTTTGACAGGGACAGGATCTCACTCCATAGCTTCCTAGATAGGTCAAACTAGCCTTGAACTCACAGAGATCTGCCTGCTTCTGCCCAAGTGCTGGGATTAAAGGCATGTGCCACCATATCCAGCTACTAATTTATCTTTGGAGTAGAACACAGACTCCAGTTTTGAAGATATCCTTGATCTTGAGAAGGACCACCCAAAGGCATGACCAGCATTCTCAACCAGATGATGAAACAGTCCTGAGGTATGACCAGCATTCACAGTCTGAGCAGCAAAAGAGCACATAGGGACATGGCTAACACCTACCATCAAACAAAGACTACCCAGAAGTAGGCCTGGCATCTGTAACCCTCAAAAAGTATGTCTAGAGGCCAGACTAGAACAGCACCAAGGTGAGAAATGACCTTCAGACTCTCCACTCCAATGCAGCTCTTGCTTCACTTCTGTTCTCTTATTTGATGCTCAATGTCAGTCCTTCCCTTTTCCTTTTTTTCCTTTTGACAGGCTTTTCCCGAATAGCACTGGCTGCCCTAGAAGTTGAGGGGGCGGGCAGATCCCTTCATCAGCCTTCCTTCCCAAACCTGTTGAGTGTTTGAAATTGTCTGGTTGCATTTATTTACCTTTCTCTTTTTGTCTCTACTGTCCCCTCTTCTATTTGCTTTTTCCTCCTCTAGTTTTCTCTCTCTCATACTAATTGCTAGTCTTACTCTGTACCTTTCTACACACATTCTAACAAGTATTTTCATGCACACAGTACTATGTTCCTTTATTTACTAGAATTATTGGAATTTTGAAACTGGTAAGACAGTTGAGTTTTTATTAACTATTGCTGTATTATCATAATGGGCTTAACCTTTGATTGTGTTATTTACTCAGATAGAATTCTACTCTTGGAGTAATACTGGGTTTAGAGTCTGTGCCCTGAATATGTATGCTGAGGCTCTAACTACTAAGATACACCACTAGTCCAGTAGGGGAAAATAACATCTCGGGCCTATTACAATCTACTGCAACTTGGACATTACAAACACTTCCATGGAAAGAATGTGAGCAATAAACAAACAAACAAAATCTAACTGACCATCTAATCACAGGCACTTAAGTCCTAACAGAAACAATCAAATAAAAACAGAGACATGAGAAATCAAAACACCATGACACCTCAAAAAGTTACTAATTCCATAGTAATCTCCTCCAATGAGAGTGAATTTGGAAATTCAAAAAACAAGTCTAGAGAGACGGCTCAGTGATAAAGAGCACCGGTTGTTCTTCTAGAGGGCCTGGTTTCAATTCCCAGCAACCACATGGCAGCTCACAACTGTCTGTAACTCCAGTCCTAAGGGATCCAATGCCCTCCTCTGACTTCCATGGGAACCAAGTATGTACATGATACACATATATACTTGCAGACAAAACACTTCTACACATAAAATACTTAACACATACAAAATAAAATAATTAAAAATCAAAAGACAAAACCTGCAGAATAATAATATTAAGTCTGCTTTTTTTTAAGAGAGGGTGCATAAATAGGCTAGTCAAGATAGTAATTAAATGCCTTTAATTACAGCACTTACGAAGCTGAGGCAGGGAGATCTTTGTGAGTTCAAGGCCAGGCTGGTCTACATACTGAATTCCATGTCATCCAGAGCTGTATAGTGAGACTGTCTCCAAAACAAAACCAAAAATAAAAAATCGAAGAAGGGGAGTCACACTAATAAACTCCTGAATGGATTAAAAGAGAACTCAAGCCAACAACATAATAGGGAAAAGGAAGTCAATATAGAATATAAAAGTAGAATTCAATGGAGAGAGAAACACTGACGAAAAAAACTAGACACGGAAAGTTCAATTAAGGCAAATAATAAACTCAGTGGAAAACCTTAGCTGTAGAATGAATCAATTGGAAAAATGGAATATCATGACCAAGTAGATGAGTTAGAATATTCTGACAATTTTTAAAAATATGAGCAGAACATATGACATTTATGTGACATCATTTTAAAAACCAAACCTATGAGTTATGCACTTATAAGAAGAAAAATATTATGCTAAAAGAATAGTAAACATGTTTAATACAAGTGTAGGAGAAAATTTCCCTAACATAGGGAAAGAGGTGGCCACCAGGCTACAGAATGCATTTAGATTGTCAGCCAAGACCAAAAGTTAACTTCCCATGTCATACTACAGTTAAAACACTAAAAGCTGCGAGAGAGAAACGCCAAGTCACAGATCAGCAGACCTGTCAGAATAAGAGCAGGTTTCTTAATAGAAACTCTAAAAGCTAGGAGGGCATGGAATGATAAAGTACAGTAACTGCCAACCCAGATTACACTATATAGCAAAGCTGTCCTTCATAATGGAAGGGGAAATAAAACGTTTCACCATAAACACAAACTAAAGGAATTTATGACCATTAAGGAAGAGCTACAGAAGATCCTCAAAGGAATCTTATATATGATAGCGAAAATATAAATACATCATGAAGCCTCAGGAAAGAATACACTGCATAGGACAGTTAGTGAAAAATGAAAGCACCAGACGTTACAAACAACATAATGGAAGGACTAAATACTCACCTTTAAATTATAACTGCAAATGTTAATGCTTTCAATCTCTTAATCAAAAGATATATACCAGGAAATTGGATTTTAAAGCAGACCCATCTGCTCATTGCCTATAAAAACTCACCTTGCTGTCAAATATAAACAGCTTTAGGGCAAAGCCTGCAAGGATGATACATTAAGGATAGGAGGAGATATTCCAAGAGTGGACAAAGAGAGTACAGGTGTAACAATTCTAATGTTGGACAAAACAGACTTCAAGTGAAAATTATTTAAAAAACATAAAGAAGGTCACTAAATACTGTACTAGGAAAAAAATCCATGCAAATCACATCTCAATTCTACACATATATGCACTGAACATTGATGCATCCAATTTCATAAGATAGATATTAATGGATGTAAAGTCACAAATTTACCTCAACACAGTAGTAGTAGATTACTTCAATACTCCACTCTCATCAAGACAGGTCAACCAGATCAAAAAAGTCAACAAGACATATCAAAGTTAAATGGCATTTTAGACAGCAGTTCAGGCAACAGACCTTAGACCGTGGCCTAGTTCACACAAAACCTCACTAAGGAGAAGGCCCTGGTGCTGGTGAATGCTGCTATGATTTACTCGAAGCCTTGACTGGCCCATATTTGAACTATGCCAAAGTTGAGTTGGTTCTCCCAGCTACTACCAAGCTCTCTGCAGCTATTCAGAGCATGAAAAAAAATCCAATGTATTAAAACTAGTAACTTTAAACAGTTCACAGTTAAGGAAGTTATGCCTAGTGGTTTGGTGGCTACTGAGATGCAAATGTGGTTTTATATTGGAGATGATATAGGTAAACATGGCATCTTCACCTATAATGTTTGAAAAGCAATCTTTAAAATCTGGTTTTATTTAAGTTCTCATTTAGATGATCTGGACCACAGGTAATGAGACTATCTGAATAAAGTAAGAACTATAAAAAATGGCATTGATCAAATTAACAGAGCTCTAGAGAATAATACTGTAGAATATACAGTTCTTCTCATCAACCCATATAACTTTCAGATGACATGATCCTGCATGCAAGGGACACTAAAGCTACTATCAGAAAACTCTTAAATACCAAACAGCAATACATAAAATAAACAAAAATCTGTATCCTTCCTGTATATCAATATACATGCTGAGAAAGAAATAAGAAAAACAGTCCCATTCACACTAGCTTACATGGGGATGACAAGATATCTCAGTGGGTAAGGACATCTGCTGTTGAGCCTGCAAACCTGAGTAATCACAGCAACAAAAGTAGCATGGTAATGGCACAAACACAGACACGTGGCTCAGTAGAATAGAATGGACAACCCAGTAAAGCTACATGGCTACAGCCACCTGACTTCTGACAAAGATGCCAAATAAACAACAGCCTGTTCAACAAATGGAAAAAAGGGAAAACTGGATTGCTACATGCAAAAGAATAAAAGTAGATCTGTTACAGTGTACAAGATCAACTTAAAATAGATCAAAGATAATAATGTGAGGTAAAACCAAATAATGGTCTAAAAAATGAAAAAAACACAATGTTAAGAACACCCCTAATGATATTCTGATACACTCAGAGATCAGTACCTTATTCAGCTACCATAATGAGAAGCTTCCTCTGTAGCAGATGGGAACAAATATAGAGACCTACAGCCAGACATTATCCAAACAGTGAGAGAGCTTGGAACACTCAACTATAAAAGGGATGTCTCCATCAAACCCCTCCCCTCGGAGCCTAGGGAACCTCAAGAAAAAGGAGTGTGGTAGTTTGAATGCAATTTGTCCCCATAATCTCACAGGTATGGCACTATTAGGAGGTGTGACTTTGTTGGAGTGGGTATGGCCTTGTTGGAGGAAGTATGTTACTGGGGTTGGGTTTTGAGGTTTACTATGCTCAGGATACCACCCAGTGTCTCAGTCAACTTCTTGTTGCCTGCAAGATGTAGGACTCTCAACTACTACTCCAGAACCATGTCTGCCTGCATGCCATCATGCTCCCAGCCATGATGATAATGGACAGAACCTCTGAAACTATAAGTGAGCCACCCCAATTAAATGTTTTCATTTATAAGAGTTGTCATGGCCATGGTATGTAGTGGGTAGCCATTCCAGCTTGGATCTGGAAGTTCCAACCCCCATTGAGACTCTGGCAACTGTCATACCTACGAGGCGGGGTGAGGGGAGGTGCTGGAAACCCGAGAGCTGGATGGGCGAGCGCTCTCTCTTGGGCATGCTCTCTGCGCCTGGACCCTGGACGGTGGAGATTGACTGTGCAGAGCTCCAGAGAACACCGCTGGATTGCGATACACCTTCCCCAGACCCCTGCAACCTATCCATTCCTTCATTTGTAAGTCATCCACTAAATAAATCTTCCTTTTAACTACGTTGAGTGGCCTTTATAATTTTCCCCAATAATGGTGTCTCTTCACGGTAATAGAAACCCTAAGACAAGGAGGCAGAAAGAGTGTAAAGGCCAGAGAGGATGGAGGATACCAGGAGAACAAGGCCCTCTAAATCAAAATAAACAAAGCTCATACCAACTCACAGAGACTGAAGCAGCACGCACAGGGAGTCCTGAGTATGCGAACGAGTAGGTCTCTGATTCTTGTGCCTTCTCTTGGGCTCTTTTTTTTTTCTGTTGATTTGTCTTGTCCAACTATGATGTGATAGGTGTTTTATCTTATTATATTTTATTTTTTAAAAAAACCAAATGAATCGATGAAAACCTAGCCACTAGGGTAAAAGTAACAACTGAACTGTTATTTATACCTGCCAGGAGAGGAAAATCATTTTTCTCCAATAGAGTGACACTGTGTACCTCAACCACTCCAGGGAAGGCCTCTTGTTCAGGAATAGTTTAACCACAGATATTAGACTCCAGGGGTTTTTTTTGTGCACTTTTATTTGGTTGTAGTTTGGTGTTTTTGTTTTTCCTGTTTGGGTGTTGTTTTTTATTTTGTTTTCTTAGTTTTGGGAGGTTTTGTTGTTGTATTGGGTTTTTGGTTTTTTGTTTTGTTTTTTTTTAGAAAAATTTGAAGTTAGGTGTGCAGGGAAGAACAGAGGATCTGGAAGGACTTGGGAGAGGGGATGAATATAATCAAAATATATTTAAATTTTAAATTTATTTTAATAATAAAAATATTTTTTAAAGATAGTAAAGTAAGCCTTGAAATTCTAGGGACCTAGAGAAAAAGCTCAGCAGTTAAGAACACTTGCTGTCAGGGGACCTGAGTTTGGTTCCCAATACCCCATTTTTAGAGACTCACAACTGGCTATTACTACAGCTCCAGGGGTTTCAATACCCTCTTCAAGCCTCTATGGGTACCTGCACACATGTGTACAAGCCCACACAGACATATACATTTAAATAAAAATTAAATTGATCTTAGAATTAAAATTCTAAAACTTTTAGTGGAAAACACCTCAAGATATAAACAGAGGCAAGAACTTTCTAGGACGTATCCTGTTCCAGTCTGCTTTTTGTTAATGTGATAAACACAATGAACAAAAGCAGCTTGGAGGAAACAGTTTATTTGGCTTACACTTCCAATCCTAACCCATCACTGAGGGAAGTCAGGGCAGAGCAAAAACTCAAGCAGGAGCAGAGGCTAAAACCATGGAGGAAAAGTACTTACTAGCTAGCTCCCACTGCACTCCCTGACTTCTGCTTAGCTAGCTTTCTTATACAGTCCAGGACTTCCGGTTTAGGGATAGTAACTCCCACAGTGGACTGAACCATCCTACATCAATTAGCAATCAAGAAAATGCCCTACAGACATGCCCACAGGTCAATGGGGTGGAGACAATGCCCTTATTGAAACTCCCTTAGATAACTCTAGGCAGTGTCAAGTTGATAGTTGAAACTAAGCAGGAGAGTCTCTAACTGCTCAGGAAATACTACCAAGAATTGAAAATGAGTTTACATGAAGTTAAAAAGTTTCCTCCTAGTAAAATAAACAGTTAATTGAATAAAGATACAACCTTCCAAACAGGAGAAAAATCTTTTCTATCTATACAACTGTCAGAGGATTAATATCTAGACTATATAAAGAACTCATAAAAGCCAAACAATAAAAAGCTAATCAATGAACGGGGGGGGGGTAACATAAACAGATAGTTCTCAAATGATAAAGCACAAAAAAGCCAGAAAACATGAGAATATATTCAACATCCTTAGCCATCAGGAAATAAATCTAAATAGCTTCTAAACTTCAATTTAAATAGTTATCATTAAGTAAACAAGCAACAACAATTGTTGGAGAAGATACCAGGGAAAGAAAACCTTTATACACTGCTGATGGGGATGTAAATTGGTCCTAACACTATGAAAATCCATATGGAGGTTCAAAAAAAACCTAAGCATAGAGTTATCATATGATACAGCTATATCACTTCTGGGAATATACCTTAAGGACTCTAAGGCAGTATACTACAGAGATACCTGACTATGCATGTCTATTACAGCTCTATTCACAATAGCTACATCATGGAATTAATTGGTCTAGGTATCTGCTAATAAATGAATGTGTAAAGAATATATGACATACATATACACTGGAGTTTTATTCAGCCATAAAGAATATGAAATTGTATTCTTTGGAAAGGAGTGATTGATGCAACTAGAGATAATCATATTAAGTGAATTAATTCAAACATAAAAAGTCAAATACATTTTCTATGACTTTTAGTTCCTATAATTCTTTATTAATACACAAAATCACTTGTATATACACACATACACACACATGATATGAAAGTGGAGGGAGATTCCTAGAAGTGAGCTGGAGAAGGGAGAATAAAAGAAAGAAATAAGATGGGGATAAATATGGCTAAAGTACATGATTCAATTCAAAATAATTCAAAACTCAATACTATATGCAATTAACTACCTAACCTCATCTAAATTAACACAATGATAATTCAGTGTCAGCATGTATATTGACAGTATTATTACATTAACAAATTGAAGAATTGAAACATGATATATCAATGGTTTCTAGAAAACCATCTGAGGAACTTTAGCAGTTAATATAACATCTTATAAAAATAAAATTAGAAGGAAATTACCCAAAGATTGAAAATATTAACAAAAATAGCAATGTACATAATAAAGAGCAAAAGCTATAATCACTCCCATTAAAATCAGGAAAAAGACCTATCTTTATTATTTGGCTTTGTTTTACAGGTTCAAACTATTTCAGTAACTCAAGAAATTAAAAAGATTCATATAAGAAAATAAAAAACCAAATAGACTTCCAACACTTTCTAGGGAACTGGGGCAATGGCTCAGTGGGTGAGAACACGTGCTGCACAAGCATGAAGATCAGGGTTTTAATCTCTAGTGCCCATATTTAAAAGCCATGTATAGTCACACAGGCTTAGCACTGTGGGAGAGAGCTGGAGACAGGTGGATTTGATAGTGCCTACTAGCTGCAGGTACAGATTCATTGAACGACTGTCTCAAGGGAATAAGGAGGGGTGTGATCCTCCTGATACATGAACACCCACATACCACACAAACACACAACATGCACAAACTCACAGCCTACATAAATGAATGAATGAATAAAATAATAATAATAAATATTCAATAAATAAATTTATTCAATAAAATAATGAATAAAAGATTTTTTAGAAATTATTTGGTAGTGAGTTGGTGGGATTACTATTGTGAAAATGGCCATCCTCCCAAAAACAGTCTACAGATACAATGCAATCACTATCAAACTTCTAATGCAATTCTTCACAGAAATTGGAAAAACAATCTTAAAGTTCACATGGAAGCACAAAAGACCTAGAACATAAGCTTTAAAAAAAATCTGGATTATAAAAACACTGCTGGAGGAATCACCATACCACACAGTCACAGTAGTAAAAATAGCATGGTACTGGCATAAAAACAGATACATTGATCAATGACATACAATTGAGATTCAGATATGTCTATGCACCTAAAGGCACCTGATTTTTGACAAAGATGTCAAAAATACACATCTCTAACAAATGCTAGAAAATTGGATGTCTACATATGGGGAGTAATTAGTCCTTATCTTTTACCATGCATAAATAAATTCCAAATAGATAGAGGACATTAGTGTCAGATCTAAGACTCTGAAATTTCCAGAGAAGGAGTAAGGAGTATACAAAAGTTGTAGGATCAGGTAAGGGCTTTCTGAATAGGATCTGGATCCCACCAGGAATAAGATCAACAAGTGGAGCTTCGAGAAAAGCTCTACACTGAAGAGGAAACTGTTAATCAAGTGAAGAGGCGGCCTACAGAATGGGGATCTTTGCCAGTTATACATCAGACAGAGGATTAATGTCTAGAGCACAAAAACCTAAACACCAAGAAAACCCAATTTTAACAACAGAGTAGGGAACTGAACGGGGAGCTCTGAAATGAAGAACTACTGAAAAATATTTTTAAAGTATTCACCATCCTCAGCTATCAAGGAAATATAAAATAAAACTATTTTGAGATTTCATCTTATTGCAGGAAGAATGTCTGAAATCAAGAGAAAAAATGATAACAAATACTAGAGAGAGTTCGGGGGAGTAAGGATCCCTATTCACTGCTGACAGGAGTATACACTGGTACAGCCACTATAGAAGTTAGTGTGAAGGTTCCTCCAAAGCTAGACATAGAACTACTATATGACTCAGATACACTACTCCTAAACATAGATTCAGAAGACTCTATAGCTTAATACAGACATACTTGGCCATCTATGTTCATTACTGCTTTATTTATAATAACTAGGAATTGGAATCAGCCAAAATATCCATCAGCTGATGTGTAGATAATGTGAAAAATGTGCTGTATATACACAATGGAATACTATTCAGCTATAAAGAAAATTATAAAACTAGCAGGTAAATGGATTCACTTAGGAAAATATTATACTGAGTGAGGTATCACAAACCCAGAAAAACAAATGTTGCATCTTCTCTACCATATGTGAGTATTATATGACAAGCCTTTAGATTTCTGATTAACTTAAGACTTACCTGTAGAAGCCAGGAAACTAGAAAATGGCCACTGGGGCAGGGGAAAGGCCTAAGGAGGATAGTGGCAGACATGTGTTATGATGATGGAAAGGGAAATGATGGGAGAAGAGGTCTAAGTGGAGAGGGGAATGGAAAGATAGGACAGAGGAGGGGTTTGGAGTGACAGATAACAAAGAGTAAGGAATGAAGGTACCTTATATGTTGAATAATGTTCCTCTCAGAAGTCATAGTTTTTTAAACAAAAATCCCAGTACCAGATGTATGATACTGCTCTATGAGATGTTGGTCGGGGGGGGGGGGAGGGTCTTATTAAAGGCCCCTAAACAATATGGACCATGCAATTGCTCTCAGATGCCAACCAGAAATTGATAGTAACATCCAATTGTTGAAAACATCACACACTTTGGTCACAGGACAGGGAAAAGTCAAGCTTGATCTGAACTGAAGCCTCCTCCTTGGTGAATAGCTTTTATAGTGGAGAGGGTGTGTTGCTAAAATTCCTTCCCTGGAAGAGATGTAAGCAAACCACATCCATCACTCCTCCTAAGGTCTCAACAAATAAAGGTATAATTCCACCTCAGTTTACCTAGGAGAACTGATGAGTTTATAAGGCTTACTAACAGAGAGCAATGGTTAATGAGTTACAGGCAGGAGCATAGGTGACATTAAATGCCACACTGAAAGGTGTGCACCCAGCATAAATGACAGCTCCCCCATGGCTGCATAACTAGAACCCCTCCCCGTCATTTCCCCAAGACCAAGTGCTATTAGAGCAGAATTGTATAAGATTTGTTGGAAGGGACAGCTAGATGCTCAGGTAATGGTCACATGATCCTCCCTACCCTCTCCTTTCTATGAGGGAAAGCAAATAGTCAAAAGGACCAGCTATGATGATTTTTTGTGAGCAAACTCAGCAGAGCTCCTGAAGATGGTGGCAGTCTAGTTCAGAGGATAATACTGTACAAAAGGTTATGCAGTCTTTGATGCACTTGAACTTGAGTTTTGTGCATGGTGGTAGATATGGACCTATTTGCAACCTTCTACATGTTGACATACAGTTATGCCAGCATTATTTGTTGAAGAGGCTTTCTTTTTTCCATTGTACAGTTTTGGCTTCTTTGTCGAAAAAAAAAAAAAAGGTGTTCATAGGTGTGTGGATTAATGTCAGGGTCTTCAAGTTCATTCCATTGGTCTTCATGTTGGTTTTTATGCCAATACCAAGCAAGCTGTTTTTGTTACTAAAGCTCTATAGTAGAGCTTGAGGTCAGGGATGGCAATGCCTCCAGAAGTAGCTTTATTGGTACAGGATTGTTTTAGCTATCCTGGGATTTTTGTTTTTCCATATGAAGATGAGTATTGTTCTTTCCAAGTCTGTGAAGAATTGTTTTGGGATTTTGATGGGGATTGCATTGAATCTGCAGATTGCTTTTGGTAAGATTGCAATTTTTACTATGTTAATCCTACCTATCCATGAGCATGAGAGATCTTTCCATTTTCTGATATCTTCAATTTCTTTCTTCAGAGACTTAAAGTTCTTCTCATGTAGTCTTTCACTTGCTTGGTTAGACATTAATCCACACACCTATAAACACCTGTGTAGCATGAATCTTAAAAGTTCTTATTAATAAAAACAAACCCAGGGCCAGGTATTGGGTGAATACTGGAAGATCAGAGAGACAGAACAAGCCACAGCTACCTCACCTGGCCAACTTCTCAGCTGATCCTGTTTGCTCAGACTGGAAGCCTCAGTGTCCTTATCCAAATGGATCTCAGCTGAACTGTTTCTTGAAAGCCTGAAAGCTTAACCAGCTCTAGTTCCTGGTTTTCATGCCTTATATACCTTTCCACTTCCTGCCATCACTTCCTGGGAGTAAAGGCATGAGTCACCATTCCTGGCTGTTTCCAGTATGGCCTTGAACTCACAGAGATCCGAATGGATCTCTGCCTCCCAAATGATAGGATTAAAGGTGTGTGTGCCACCATTTTTCTGGCCTCTGTATCTAGTGGCTGTTCTGTTCTCTGACCCCAGATAAGTTTATTAGGGTGCACAATATTTTGGGGAACACAATATCACCACACACCTGATTTTTGACAAAGAAGCCAAAACTGTACAATGGGGAAAAAAAGCATCTTCAACAAATGGTGCTGGCATAACTAGATGTCAACATATAGGTTGTAAATAGATCCACATCTATTGCCATGCACAAAACTCAAAGCCAAGTGGATCAAAGACCTCACCATAAATCCACCTACACTGATCCTGATAGAGGGGAAGTAGAAAGTAGCCTAGAATGCTTTGGCCAGGAGACCACTTCCTAAATATAACACCAGTATCACAAACACTAAAAGCAACAATTAATAAATGGAACCTCCTGAAACTGAGATGCTTCTGTTAGGCAAAAGACATGGTAAATAAGACAAAATGACAGCCTACAGGATAGGAAAAGATCTTCACCAACCCAACATCTGACAGAGGGCTGATCTCTAAAATATATAAGGAATTCAAGAAACTATACATCAAAATAATGAACAATCCAATTAAAAAATGGGCTACAGAGCTAATCAGAGAATTCTCAACAGAAGAATCTCAAATGGCTCAAAGACATTTAAGGAATTGCTCAACATCCTTAGTCATCAAAAAAGTGCAAATCAAAATGACTCTGAGATACCATCTTACACCTGTTAGAATGGCTAAGGTCAGAAACACTGATAACAGCTTATGTTAGAAAGGATGCAGAGCAAGGGGAACACTCCTCCACTGTTGGTGGGAGTGCAAACTTGTACAGTGACTTTGGAAATCAGTATTGCGGTTCCTCAGAAAATTGAGAATCAGTCTTCCTCAATACCCAGCTATACCACTCTTGGGCACATACCCAAGGAATGCTCAATCATACCACAATGACACATGCTCAACTATGTTCATAGCAGCTCCAGAGAAGCTAGCTAACAAGGAGGACCCTAAGAGGGACGCATAGATCACCCAGCGAAAGAGAAATAGATGAGATCTACATGAGCAAACTGGGGGTGGGGGGAATGGAGGGCAAGGGATGGAGGGTGAGAACATAAGGGAACAGGATGGTAGAGCTGGAACAGGGATGGATTGGGAGAGCAATGAAAGAGATACCATGATAGAGGGAGACATCATGGGGATATAGAGAAACCAGGTGCTAGGGAAGTTCCCAGGAATCCACAAGGATGACTCCAGCTTATACTACTAGCAATAGTGGAGAGGGTGCCTGAACTGGCTTACCCTGGGAATCAGATTGGTGAATACCCTAACTGTCATCATAGAGCCTTCATCCAGTAACTGATGGAAGCAGATGCAGAGATCCACAGCCAAGTACCAAGAGAGCTCTAGAAATCCAGTCGAAGAGAGAGAAGTGGGATTCTATGAGCAAAGGGCACCAAGATCATGATGGGGAAACCTACAGAGACAACCAAACCAAACTAGTGGGAACTCATGAACTTTAGACCAACATCTGTGGAGCCTCCATGGGACTGGACTAGGCCCTCTGCATAAGTTATACAGTTGTGTAGCTTGATCTGTTTAAGGTGTCCCCTGGCAGTAAGATCAGGATCCATCCATGGTGCATGAACTGGCTTTTTGGAGCCCACTATCTATGGTGGGACATCTTCCACAGCCTTAATGTGGGGGAGGGAAGGGGGTTGGACCTGCCTCAGCTGAATGTACCAGGCTCTGCTGACTCCCCATGGGAGGCTTTACCTTTTCGGGAGAGGATGGGGGATGGGTTGGGTGGGAAGGCTGGGGGCACAAGGAGGGAAGAGAGGGGGATATGTAGTTGGTACGTAAATGGAAAAAATAAATAAAAAACAATAGGTTATGCAGGATGCTGAGTGTGGGGAGGAAATGAAACAGAGCAACGGGGTGAAAGGAAATAAAATTTATTATGTACATGTAAGAAGTTGTCAAAGAATACATAAAGGTTTAGTTAATAATTGTTAGTATAAGGTGGAAGGTTCTCAGAGGAGTTGTGGGAGGGCAAAATAATCAGAATATTTTGCATAACAAACTATTTTCAATAAACGAAAGTAGAAAAATGATACATTGGCTTAGATTGTATGTCTGGAATATCATCAGTAAACATTTGCAGAATGAGTAACTTTTAAATGAAGAAGTCTCCATGCAGAAAGAGAAAGAGAAAGTTTAGATACAAAATAAAGAAATAAAAATCAGTACCTTGTCTATAATAGCAGTAATGACTAATAAAATTAGGATGAAACCACCATTTACATATTTAGTTATAATTATGAAATATGTTGAATTTTTTTAAAAGCCACAAAACCAGGGTTGTATTCAGTGTTATTCAACAACATTTTTTTCCATTATGTAAAGTACCTAGTAAGAGAAAAATGTATTACTACCTTGGAATTTAACTGGTTTATATAATCATCACTAATAGCAGAATAAATTAATAAACTTTGATGTTTATGTAAAACTGCAAGAGTTACAGCTGTTAGAATTCTATTAGGAGACTAGAGCTGATGTCATTAGTTTCTGCTGTAGCTCTGACAACAAATCCCATCAGAATTTAGTGTTCACGAACCAATTTGTTTACATGCCTAAGAACTTTTATGTTTGTTCTGTGACTGAGGCTAAAAAAGTGTAACTTCTAAAATATATTAATGGAAAAGCTATTTATATATACAGACAAAGAAACGAGGCTCAAATTGCCAGTATTATTTTACATGTAACCAATGCACCCACTCCTCTCTCTCTCAAATGCCAGGTTACAGCTCACTGCTGTAAGAAATATATGCCAAGATTCTAAACCAATAGCACAACTTAGCTTTTATTCAATGTGACTAAAGAATGGCTGCAGTACTTTTGTGATCTCCCCAAATAAATCCCAGGCTCCTTTATGAACAGGGTTTCTGTCTTTCATTTTCTGTCCCTCATTAAACTTTGGGCTATGATTAAATATCTAGGACTTTTTAAGTTCAATATCATCTGCATATAAGCAGTATTTTCTTTAAAAATTATATTTTAAGAAAAATGAATAGTTATAACTGTTTTTTACTATGAAATAAAATCCTTACAATAACTTTTAAATCAATATATAATTATCTCTGTATTTTTGGAGTAATATTTCAATTTTCCATATTAATGAAGGAACATAAAAAATTCTCAATAACTACCATCATCACTCTCTCACTGAGTACCTTTGAGATTGTCACTATATGTATATGCTAGAGTTTTAGAAAATAACAAGCACTCATATTTTTGACACAAAACTGAAGAGATATTATACATGCCAACGTTTTACTAAACCTACTAACATAGACTAATCTCTACTACTTAATTATAAACTATTCAAGGTCAGAGAATCTGTCTTTGAAACATAAAAGCCCTGTGGATATTCAAAAACCTATTGATTTTTGTCATTTTTTTTGTCATGATTTTATTTAAACTTTAAAACTGCTAATTTTCGGCGCAAAGCTACACAAGAGAAACCCTGTCTCGAAAAACCAAAAAAAAAAAAAAAAAAAAAAAAAACTGCTAATTTTCAAAAACATCAAAGATTCATAAGTGAAGTGTTTGTAAACAAGCCTTTGATTGAACACATTATGTTAAGTATAATTTATACTACTTAAACTTAACAGAGAAGTACTTTTTCAAAATATGAAGGAATTAAATTCAAATTTAACTCGCTCAAGCCAGTGAGATGGCTCAGCAGGTAAACTGGCTTGCTGCCAAGCTTGACAGTCTAAATCTAATGCCCAGGACCTGAATGGTGGAACAAAATAACCAACTCCATGTTGCATGATGCTCTCCACAAGCACGAATAAATACGATTAATTTTTTTACTTTATTATTTATTTATTTATTGGTATTTTTGAGACAGGGTTTCTCTGTGTAGTTTTTTGATGCCTGTCCTAGATCTCGCTCTGTAGACCAGGCTGGCCTCGAACTCACAGAGATCCACCCGGCTCTGCCTCCTGAGTGCTGGGATTAAAGGCGTGTACCACCACCGCCCAGCAAATTTTTAATTAAAAAATTAAAGGTATTTTCTTTAAAATGTGTCTATATCTCATACTTTCTCTCATATCACATATTATATATTAGAGAAGTAATTTAAATATGGTCACATTTGTAACAAGCAATCCATAGATAAATCCCTAAAGGATACTCAATTCTATCTGTTTTACTACTCAATAAAAGGGCACAGAACTGAAGAATTTAAAAAAAAATCTCTGTTGCAACCAGATAGCTCTGTATAAAATGCTTCTACTACTGTTAGTTGTTTCTTCTTTTCCAATTTTAGATGATTTTATCATCTGTCTTATATCTCTGTCCTGAGATCTATTAGCAGCTTGAGTGTCTTCAATGTTCTTGTTTCAATATATAATACTCCTTGGATACATGATTCTTCCTTCACTCTCACCTTGACAAATCATTCCCAATTAATACCAATGTCTTACACAACCACATGGTCACACATTTCTAGACTCCTTCAAGAAATTGAACTTCGGTTCTTGTCCTTTTCACCCACAGTTTCTTTACTAGATATCAAACCCACTGTCTCTCTTCCTACTATAGCACTCTACTTGCCTGAAACTTTCATTTTATTCCTAGCTACACTAATTTCTCCCTTTTTAGATCATTTAACAAGCTAGCATTCTACAACTTAAATGTTGCAGGATATTTGTATCCTATGTGAAGATGTATCATTGTGATTGGTTTCATAAAAAGCTGAACAGCCAATAGCTAGGTAGATTAAGATTAAGCAGGAGTTCCAGGCAGAAAGAGGAACTGAGGGGAAGAATCTAGGTACAGGGAGATGTCAGCAAGACAGTGCAGAATTGGATGTACAGAATGGAAGAGAGGTAAAAAGCCCCGTGGCAGAACATAAATTAATAGAAATAGGCTAATTTAAGTTATGAGATAGTTGACAATAAGCCTAAGCTAAAGGCCAAGCTTTCATAATTAATAATAATTCTCCATGTCATTATTTGGGGGCTAGCGGTCCAATGAAAAAGCTTGCTACACTTAATAGTCTACAACTTAATCCTGTATCATACTTGAAAGAAACACACCTATTGGATCCATTTTAGGTATCTAAATATCTGTCAATTAAATGCCTCCAAGTTTAAAGATTTTTCTCATTGTTGGACAATAAAATGAAAAGTAATCATCATACAATATGTTTTAGCCCTGTAGTAAAATAGAAAAACACTCTCAACTGAAAACATTGTGAAGCAACATCACAGAGGCAGATAACATAAAAGAAAATTATGCTACAAGTGAGGAGAACAAGCTCGGGGTTCAGATCGACCACTAAGTAACTTGAACATATTTCTTAACATCTTATCTTCATTTTGTTGTCTACCAATACTTCACATGGAATATCTCTTTTACTTTGCATTGATTTTTATTGCCTGATGTCACAGGTGGTGTTATTATGAAGAAATTGGGGCTTAGAAAGGTTGAGTAATTATCCAAGGTCACAAAACTACAGAAACACAACACGGTTTGACCGATAACTTCAAGGCTATGTAGCTTTCAGTTCTCTAATTCTATCTTAAGATGAAAGTGTGAAGCCGGGCGGTGGTGGCGCACGCCTTTAATCCCAGCACTCGGGAGGCAGAGCCAGGCGGATCTCTGTGAGTTCGAGGCCAGCCTGGGCTACCAAGTGAGTCCCAGGAAAGGCGCAAAGCTACACAGAGAAACCCTGTCTCAAAAAAAACCAAAAAAAAAAAAAAAAAAAAAAAAGAAAGTGTGACCTGATTTGCCCCATATGAATTTAAGATTGGAATAGAAAGGGCTTTCAAAAGCACCATATAATCAGAACTTCAACTTGAGGTAGGGTCAAGACCACTCACTAAATTGAAGAAATTACAAAATTACAAAATAAATATTACAAAATTACAAAATAAAAATTAAATTACAAAATAAAAATCAAACATTTCACTAATGAGAGTAAATGAGAACCAGAAATCCCTGTACTCGTATTTCAGTTTTAAACAAATAGTAAGTCTGTCTCACAGAAGCTTATATTAGTATTTAAGAGAGAATTTATACAAAAAGGTCATTCCAGACAAGCAAAACACTCCTTTAAAAAAATAAAAAAATAAATAAATAAACCTCCTCAAGGTCATTCTGAAATAAATTCAATCGGATTAGATTAGGGAGAAAATCTGATCCACATTATCTATTACAGTTTTTACAGCATTGATACTCAAAAACTTGGAGTATTAAAAACAACTGACTCTCCCTTTCCCAGCAGTTTTAAATTGCCAATAGCTCCTCAGCTAGGGATGATACTTTGTGTCTTCCTCCCATCTCCATATGTGGGGGGGAAAAAGAGAAAACACAAAATTGGGTTATGTTTTAGTTATTCTTCTATTGCTGTAAAGAGACACTGTGACCAAGGCAACTCTATTTTTAAAAAAGCATTTAGTTGAGGGCTTTCATTACTGTCATAGTGGAAAGCAGACAGGTATAGCTCTGGAGTAGTGGCTGAGAGCTATATACCCTTATCTACAGGCAGCAGGTAAAGAGAGAGAGAGAGAGAGAGAGAGAGAGAGAGAGAGAGAGAGAGAGAGAGAGAGAGAGAGACAGAGACAGACAGAGACAGAGATAGACAGAGACATTGGGCCAGATGTGGGTTTTTGAAACCTCAAAGCCCATCCCCAGTGACACACCTCCTCCAACAATTTTTTCCCAAACTGTTCTGCCAACTGGGGACCAGGCATTCAAACATAGGAACCCATGGGGGCCATTTTCACTCCAACATCCACAGATGGGTAGGGAAGTTGGGCATGTATCTGAGGGGAAGGGGTAAATATAGTCAAAACTCATTGACCAAAGTTCTCAAGCAATAAAATTTTTCAAACGTTTTTAAAAATCTTAAGCATTAGTTTATTAATTTCTAGGGAATGTATAAAGATGATTCATTTTCCAAATATGGGCAGGAAAAATCATGAACATTTGGTTATGGTAATAGTCTAACTTGTAAGTCCAGGATACAATAAAAATGGACATAAGATCTCTGAAACTTATGGTTAATATTGAGAGAACAAAGGGAAAAGGAGAAAGTTGGCATAGATTACTAAAAGAAATGTGTGTATTGCGTGTGTGTGTGTGATGACCCTACTAAGCTCAATTAAGATAACCTCATCTTAAGTTGTTCCAGGCAATACATTCCCATCAACAGAAGCCAGCTCTTATAAAACTAAGAAGCAGATGAGTGCTTTAGGAGGAAAGTGTAAGATCTTTCTTCTGACTCTACATGTTCCAGACATTAATATGACAGGACAGGAAAAGGAAGAATTTCTAGAGAAATACAAAAATATTCTGACATTACCTATTGCCAACCTTTCCCTTAATTTAGTACACAGCCCAAATTCAATGTCCAAAGGACAATAGATTTTTTATTTTATAATAACAAAAATTCATAACAATTATTTAAAAAGGAAAACATCTTGGAGAAAAATTGACTTACACAATGGGGATACCTTAATGAATGGCAGTATATTCATTTATAAAAAAATAAGATATGGAGATCAATATAGAAGTAAATAGAATGCTAGAAGCTGAAAATATTCTCATCTACTGAAACAGAAGCTATGCGTGAAGTATTTTTCAGGCAGGAGAGCACTAATCCCAACAGTGGTATTTCAAGATCCCGTGGGTAGTAGCAGCAGAAAGCTATGGAAAAAGAAAGCCCAAGAAAGGAATGGATTTAACAACAGCAGGATTTTATGCATGAATCTTCTTGCCTGCTCTACACATAGGTCAACTGATGCAACTAAGCTCTGCCTGAAAAGGCCAAGATACTCTATAAGAACCAGTTATTTATATAATTGGATATTTTCAGATAAATGAGCAAAAATTGATTCAAAACTAAAAGTCAGGCCCGGCGGTGGTACCACATGCCCCTAATCCCAGCACTCGGGAGGCAGAGCCAGGCAGATCTCTGTGAGTTGGAGGCCAGCCTGGGCTACAGAGTGAGTTCCAAGACAGGCACCAAAACTATACGGAGAAACCCTGTCTTAAAAAAACAAAACAAAACAAACAAACAAACAAAAAACTACAAGTCGTAATTGAAACAAGTCACACTATTGGCAAATTTGACCTGATAGGGATCTTAAATTCTCAAGGTAAATGAAACTATCCTTACTGTTACGTGGCTTAAGGCAAGCCTCTTTAAGCTTCTATTTCCTTACCTGATTCACAAAAATAAAAAACAGTTGTTACCTCATAGAGTTGCAATGGACAGTCAAGAGAGAATTCTTCCGAAATACTTAGCACAGCAACTGACTGGAAGTATTCAAAAATGCCGTTAGCATTGCCTGCTTTTTACCATTGAGACATATTGTGCTAAGAGGCTAGAGAGATGGCTCAATAGTTAGAGCACTAGCTGCTCTTCCAGAGGATCCAGGTTCAATTCCAAGAGCCCACAGGGTGGTTCCCAATGGTCTGTAAGTGTAGTTCCACGGCATCCAAAGCCCTTTACTGGCCTTCTTAGGTACTGCACCCACACGGTATACAGACATACATGCAGGCACCCTTGAGCATAAAATGAATACATCTAAAAGAATTGGCTAAGCATGCTCTTTATTGGCTTTGGCTTCACCTGGTCCATGAAACATTTCTTCCTTGTTTAGCATTTCTTAATTAGCCAACAGGCTAATGATCTAGTCTAGTTAGCAAGGTTTTTTGTATATATTCATGCTAGTGCACATGTTTGTAGCTTCATACACATTCCCAAAATTATTTTGATCATTTATCTCTATAACGAGTAAAAAAACTAAATGTCTTTTTATTAGATGATATACATTTGCATTAAAATAAGTTTTGTAAGAAATAAAGTTCTGTTTATTGTAGTCTTATCATGAGAGATGAAAGAACTGATATGAATTGTCAAGCTAACTAAGTTCTATGTAAATGGCAGAAAGACATCAGTTAAAACTGCTCAGTACCAACAAAAACATGATTTTCTCCTTTATTTGTCTCTCCAAAGACCAGATATGAGCCTACAGTTCTTAGGGCTCTGCTTTATATAAATTCTTAAAAGTGGAAAAGCTAGGGGAAAAAAATAAACCTACACTTTTGCTATAAGAATTTAGAACCAGGAACAGAGCAGATCACATTTGCTAGGATGGAACACAAATGTAATCAAAAGAGCAAAGGCATATGGAATTTTTCTTATTTTCTCCACCATTCTAAAAGTCTGAAGCTACTTCAAAATGTAACTTATTTAACTCAATATATCCCAATTATAAAAAGTTAAATGTCTGAAAAAAAGGAGAAAGCAATAGATGAAATAAAAGTAACAAAATGTAAGACCTAAAGAAAATGATAGGTATAGGTAGTTCATTTAAATACTATTCCTTCCACTTTTATGCATATTAAAATATCTCAAATCACTTTTTCTCTTTATGTGTATGTGGTATGTGCATGTGTATGTGTTCATGTGTGTGCACATATGTGTGTGGAGAGCA